>NC_140959.1:121401796-122001796 GCF_014529385.1 Adiantum capillus-veneris | reverse complement strand
CAAAACGTAGATTGTGCTCTTACCTATCACCTGACCCAAGTGAGCCCAATCCCGTAGCTCCAAAACGAATCAATAATCGTGGAAAGAAAAAAATCATAGAATGCTACACACCCGCTCCCGAGCTAGTTTGGGTACCAAAGAAAGAACGATTTGCTCCACCTAGCTCAGGAAGGGGGGAGTCCCATGAAGCTTCTAGCTCCTCATGTAATACATCCATAGAGGTAAAAGCTTCTACACCGCCTCCATCTATAGTAGTGGACCTCCATGAAGCTACAAAAGAATCCACACCTCCCAGTGTTCACGAATCACCTAATGAACCACTTCAAGTTCGATCCTGGGAGAGTACCTTACCACCGTTGCAACTTGACGAGGCACCTAGGGTAATAGAAAACTACTGGCAAAAATCCTCACCTATTACCAACTGGAACAATTGGTTTCAAATGGTGACAAGCTCATTTCAAACGGTATGATCTACCCAAGGAAGGGGGGAGTGTTTGCTGACATCCATTATTCACTTGCTTCCCTCTCAACCTTTCTCCCTGACCTCTCAATCACCCATCTTAGGGAATGTACATATAAAGCTGTATACTCACAAAAAACAAAAAAATAAAGAGCAAGAGCAATTAGCAAACAAGTATGCACAATAAAAGTCAAAACATTGACTCAGACCTACACATGTCACATCTGGTACAGTGAAACAGAAACCTATGCCATAAAACACCTTTGATCCTCATCACTTGAGTGATGGAGGGTAGGTAAGATTAGTACGATAGGAGTGTTTCTGTTTTAGAGTTGAGAGATTAGCGAAGTTATCTTTTCCCACTAATGTGCCTCCTGGAGGTATTCCTTTTGTTTCCTAGTGTGTACAGGAGCGTGTTGCTATTGATAGGATTTGGACTTTCATGGAACCTTCAAATCAAGCACGACCATCAACACAAACAGGTGTTTCTTGTCCATTAGCATTGCCCTTATCTTTTTGCATCCATGTTTGTCTGCTTTGATTGTGATTGGTAGCATAATATTCAGCGCATTGGCTTAGTATCAAACATTTAATTCAATGTAATGTTTTGTCATAATCACTTGTCTAGGTGTAAAAATCAAGCAGTCCGACTAAGCTAGTTTGACCAAGCTAGGTATTAGAAATCTTCTCTTAATACCATGGGGAATGCCTTCCTAATAAACAATGGTTACTTAGGTTCTTAATCCGATTTAGGCAGCATTGTATGAAATGTACTAGGGCTTTCTAGTGGGCTTAACCCTATTGACCTTTAGCTTAAGTATTATAAAGGGAGTTTACTAATGTGATGAGCCTGGGGAGGGTAACAATGTTATATGACCCCCCAAAGTTACAAAATTAAAATGCTGAAAATGAACAAACAAAAAATCAAAGTGCCACAATGTAAAATTTTAAGCTGGAAGAGAAATCTCAGCTTGATTTGGTACTTCACTCACATGTATTGCCTATGGTACTAGATCCCTAGAGGTTCCCAGTGTGGGCGCTTTTCCTTGAAAAGCAAAAAACCCAAGGCATACAAAATAAGCACACACATCATAATTGAATCAATGTGACAAGACTTTGGGGGGTCAAAGAAAAAGTAATCAGTCAGGCGATGATTTCATGAGAAATTCCTTTTATGGTAGCTTAACTACAAGGTTTTCTAGATATAGCATCTAGTCAGCCCTCGAACATCAATACTTGGCTCTCGCGATTAAACAACTTAATTGACCACTGAAAATTAAGAAGCTTACCCATGGTATTAATATTCGATCTCTAGTGCCTTTCGACCGTCAAATTAGCGACCCCAGACTTGTTTAATTTTTTACCTTTACATCTGTTTATGCATTTGATTACATTGCAATTTAATGTTCATTGCTATCAAATTGTTTGAAATTCTTTGACCAATCAATGTGTCTACCTAAAACTGCATATGCTTTTTAAGAGAATGCAATTACTGTGCCAATGTTGTTTGATTTTGCAGTGACTGAAGAAGGCTAAGGACATTCATCTCGAATGCTCTTCCACCTCGACGAACCAGCTTCAACTCAATAGCTTCCGGGGACGGAATCTACATCAGGAAGGGGGGCATGTTAACCCTCACGGCACACAGACATCCTATGATCTATAAACGTTGTATTATTTAGAGTCAGGTACCGGGCTTGTCGGTCCAATAGGAAAAGGGTAAGAGTGATCGCCGATGAGAGGCGCACTTTAACTTGGACATTCAAGGGATTAGTTGGTTAAGCATGGGCGCCCAAGTGTGAATGGGGTGAGCTCCTATAAAAGCCAACTAAACCTAATTTTTACTCATTCTCTCATTTGTGCAAGTGAAGAGTGGTCTTGCTCCATCTCCATCTTCTTCTTCTTCACCTCCTTGTGTGTGTGTGTGTGTGTGAGAGAGAGAGAGAGAGAGGGAGAGTGTGTGTGCGATCGAGCATTACAAAGGCACGACGGCGGCGAAGCGGTTGAGCGCGGCACGACTGCAGCTTCTTCTTCATCGCGGCGAGGAATCCACCACGAAGGCGAGCGTAGAGCGGTGAGTGACACACCCTTTGTTTTCTTGAGCTTGCTAGTTTAGGCTTGTTGTGTGCTTGGAGCCGTTTGTGGCTCGCACACGGTGTATTGGCAAGTCCCTTGCTTCGACACTGCGGCAAGGAGCGCACAACAACCTTCGAAGGGTAGGGTAGATTGTTTTCTCGTCCACCCTTAGGGTCCTATACCAATCTCCAGCCTTCCCACTTAATGTCAAGCTTAAGGCATTGCACTTATGTAGTTCGTTGCATTCCCCTAAGGAATCACATACTTGTTCAAACACTTCAATGTGTTTTCTAGCATCTTCGTCCCCATTGAATTTTTGCGTGAGTTTGGCAATTTGTACTGCCTTACTTCTAGGCTCTCTATCAGATGCGTGACGCATATTTTCCATGGTAGATCGACCTATGGTTTGAGCAAACGCTTCCATGTCACCTATGTGAGGAGGCAGGGTCGGTGGAGGTACTCTTGGAATCATATGTGGGAGAGGGACGGGTACCGGTCTTGGCATATGTGTGGATGATGCAGGATATGGAACATAATCGGGCATAGGTCCATTCGGATAAGGGCTAGGGAGCGGCACTCGAGGAGCATAAGCAAGTGGTACAATTGGAGGTGTGGGGGCCATGTGTGCATAAGGGTCTAGAGGCACATACGGTCGAGGCCCCATATTAGGTACTACGACACTAGGTAGTGGCACTGCGCTAACCGTAGATGTCATCGATACATTCTCTATTAGGCTTATCCCTGGAGTGAGCACTGGGTTTTCCTTAATAGAGGGTTGAGCCATGTTAGGGAAGCTAAAGTTGTCGCTCGGAGGCTCAGATTGCATAGAGACCCCAGGTGAAATGACGTAAGATGGGTCCATGGGGCTCATTAGAGGAGTCTCCATTTGTGATAGAGTAGGCTGTTGAGCCTTCCTCGTATCCAGAAATCTCATGGGGCCAGTTGAGAGTATATTTACCCCTCGGTTTTGCCTTTCTGATTGAATAATGCCATGGATAACATTACAGATCATTTTCTGTTGATCTTCGATGCTCGTGGCACTAGAGGTGGATTGTACAATCTCTATCCATCCTACATGGTATGCGTTGCGAGAGTGTAGATCCATCAACACCTCAGTGTGGAGGTTGTATGTCCAATGATCATTAATGAACAATCCTTCTAGAGTCGACGTGTTAACGGTTTCTTGTGAGGTAGAAGCAATGTTGCTCCCCGTGGTTTTACTTGTCACCAACGGTACTCTAGAGGGAACTTCTGAAGGAGGCAGCTCAACAGGGCCTTCTTGGTAAGAAGTTGGCAGGATATCCACATGGACACTCTTTGGGGGTGTGGGGTCCACGTGCGATGTGAAAGGAGAGTCCACTTCCCCACCCCCTTCGTGTGCTTCATTTGCATCAGGTTTCGAGCGAGTAGCTCTACCTAATGTTTCCATGAAACGGCTAAACATACTAGTACTAGGCTGTGGAGCTTCGGGAGGTGCATGGCCTTCTCTCTCAGTGTTTTGGGTAGGGTATGCTTCCATGATTTTTAAGTCGGAGGAGGAATCACTAGCGGCTATTTTATGGTCTTGGGTGGTGCTACCTTGTGTCCCCGCTGAGGGTCTAGAGCCTATCGTGGATGGGTAATGGGTGTCTGTATGAACAGAGGCACTCTCAATATGCTCGTGTTCTAGCACCCGCCCAGAGCGTAAGTGCATGTGCTTTTGATACCCTAAGGTGTCAAAAAGCTGCTCTAGGAGGCCTTGTGACTAGTTTTTTGCGTGTTTTTTGTTTGTTTTTTTGCTAGATTTTTTAGAGCGTGTCGTGGAATGGGCCGTGTGATAGCTCGAAACGAGCGTATCGCTAGGAGGGACGCGCTCTGCTTTACAGCCCACCGTTTGGTTCTATTTTGCTCCAAAAAAGCCCGAAACAGTCTTTTCCTAGCTAGGGAACTAGGCTCTAAATAGCAATTCTAAAGGTGCAAGTGGGAAGAGAAGGGAGGAGAGTGGAGGACTTGTCCCACATGCTCTCATTCCCTCTTGAGGGAGTAGGGTATATATATAAGAGTGAGTCTAGTATATATCATAGGACTGAGGCCTGAGGCCTGTGGGCTTGGGCTTGGGCTTGGGCTTGGGGAAATGATCCCGATCCCGATCTACCTTTTATACAAACCAACCCGTCCGTTTTTATACTCACGTTTTTTATTTTCAAAAAATTTAACCGCCTCCTCGCTCGCGTTTTTATTTTCCGAATTTTTTTTATTTTTTATTTTTATTTTTTTTTAATGCAGAAAATACAGAAATTGAAAATGCAGAAATGCAGAAATTGAAAAAACGCAAGAAATGCAGAAAATTGAAAAAGTGCAAAAAATGCAGAGAATTGCAGAATTTGGAACTTGACAGAAAATTTAATCATAGAAAACGCAAAAAATGCAGAAAATGCAGAAATTCAAACTTGACAGAACCAGGAAATGCAGAAAATGCAAAAATTGAAACTTGACAGAAAACGTAGAGAACGCAGAAAACGGAAATCTCCACACAACTACACACACTCATTCCCTGCCTTTCCTATGATAGAAATTGCACCACAAGAAACTGTAAAGTGCTAACCGAGCTTAGTGTAGGGCATATCCCCGGCAGCAGCGCCAAAAATGTGCGCTCCTTGCCGCACTGTCGAAGCAAGGGACCTGCCAATACACCGTGTGCGAGCCGCAGACGGCTCCAAGCACACAACAAGCCTAAAATAGCAAGCTCAAGAGAGCAAAGGGTGTGTCACTCACCGCTCTACGCTCGCCTTCGTGGTGAATTCCGCGCCGCGATGAAGAAGAAGCTGCAGTCGTGCCGCGCTCAACCGCCTCGCCGCCATCGTGCCTTCGTAATGCTCGATTGCACACACACTCTCCCTCTCTCTCTCTCTCTCTCACACACACACACACACACAAGGAGGTGAAGAAGAAGAAGATGGAGATGGAGATGGAGCAAGAGCACTCTTCTATTGCACAAATGAGAGAATGAGTAAAAATTAGGTTTAGTTGTCTTTTATATGAGCTCACCCCATTCACACTTGGGCGCCCATGCTTAGCCAACTAATCCCTTGAATGTCCCAGTTAGAGTGCGCCTCTCATCGGCGATCACTCTTACCCTTTTCCTATTGGTCCGACAAGCCCGGTACCTGACTCTAAATAATACAACGTTTATAGATCATAGGGTGTCCGTGTGCCGTGAGGGTTAACAAGTTTTATTAAAGTAAACTAATTGTAATAGATCACCTGAAAAGCGCTGTGAAGCTAGTGTCACTCCATCCAAACTTTGCCTGCATGTTGAGAAGAACCAGGAGTGCTTTCAATCTAGACATACGTGCTCCATTATACAATGGCGTATCGGCTTCACTTTTCATATCATCATAGATAAGCCTTTCTGAATCCATGATCGTATCGATCATTTCATCAATCTTGGGCTCAAACATTGCCTCGTTGGGAATGTGCTCTGCATGATCATCCCCCGAGCTGTCAGAGGCTACATCTTGTGGCCTCACATATGTTGCTTGGCCAAAGCGCCTGCGAACACGTCTATTGGATTGCAAGATTGCTGCTTGTTGGCCAGCGTCAGAGTCCGACGAGTTATAATTGGCAACAACTCGATCTATAATAGATGGATCGAACTCGCCAAATTTACGAACGTGCTGCAAAGAAACACGTCTTGTCCGTCGCACAACATGCTTGCATTGATTACAAGGACATAAGACCCTCGTTGAGAGATAGGTGTTTCGGTTGGACGGTCCCACATCCTCGTCACTACTCATAATGAGGATAAAAATCTTATAACCTGGACAACAAATTTAATATTCTATTGGCATTCTTCGTCTTCTCTCTCTCTCTCTCTCTCTCTCTCTCTCTCTCTCTCTCTCTCTCTCTCTCACACACACACACACACACACACACACACACACATTCTCTAGTCATGTCTAATCCCCGCACACCTCGGTCTAGAGGTGCACGGATATCAGAACCACCGGGTTATAATCTCGGCTTTATTGGTCAATACCTATATTTGTGGGTACAACAAATCTACAGACCCACGTCTACATGATACTGCATGTAGTGGACAAAACCCCTTTGCCTCTTCTCTAGCTGTAGCACTTCACAGCATCTTAACCTAAACCGTAAGTAATTCTTGCGTGGACTCGATCTAACGTAAATAAACGTAAATCTAACTAAAAATAAACCTAAATCTAATTTAACGTAATTCTACATCTAACCTAATCTTTAACGTCTTTTGGGATAGTTTCCTACGACGTTAAAACTCTCTTCTTCTTGTGTGTGTGTGTGTGTGTGTGTGTGTGTGTGTGGGTAAACCTAAATAAACCTAAGTCTAATCTAATATAACATAAATCTAAATCTAACGTAAATTATGTTATATTAAAAACAAAGAACTAAACTAACAGGGATTATAAGAACCTTAAAATTGATTTAACACATAATTTTTCACATAACTCGGTAAGAGTTGGCATTCTCATCACTAAAGATGTGAGAGTTAACTTCCGGCGGTGACGCTGCCTCATCTCCATCCACATCTGACGACAGCAATTGGCCCTTTGGACCGTTCTTGCTCTTGTTACTAACTTTGAAGTTGCTGTTGAATGACTAGAGGTTGTCTAGATGGTCATTGTCGGGGACGTAGTGACTCTTGCCGCCCTGAAGATCCACCTTCTTCCCTATCTTCTGAAGACATTTCACCAATACTTTTGGATCGATGAAGCCCACCATGAGTGAAGGCAGCAATACCCTATATTCCATTGAGGGCTTTCTTCACCCGCTTCATGCAGGCATCGCAGTCTATGGAGACCTAAATCTAATCTAATATAACGTAAATCTAAATCTAGCATAAATAAACGTAAATCTAACTAAAAATTAAACCTAAATCTAATCTAATTTAACTTAAATAAACCTAAATCTAATTTAACCTAAGTCTACATCTAACCTAATCTTTAACGTCTTTTAGGATAGTTTCCTACGACATTATAACTCTCTTCTTCTTGTGTGTGTGCGCGTGTGTGGATGTGTGTGCCAATAAAAAGAGATAAATGGTATAACCTTTCTATCACCCATGCCAAGTATGATAGATTGGTTATGCCATTTCCCTCTTGAATAATAGGTCTTGAGTTCAACTCCTCGTCGGCTAGATCTTTAGGTCTTTTAATTTTAATTAGTTTCCTACGACGTTAAATTAGTTTCTCTCTCTTTCTCTCTCAATGTCTGTGCATTTTTTTGTTTATGCATGTTTTCTCTCTCTTTTCCTCTCTCAATGTGTGCGTTTTTTGTTTATGCATGTTCTCTCTCTCTTTTCCTCTCTCAATGTGTGCGTTTTTTGTTTATGCATGCTCTCTCTCTCTTTTCCTCTCTCAATCACTACAAGAGGCTATTCATATTAGCGACGCTCACACAGCGACGCTCAAAAAAAAATTTCCCGACGTCGCTATGAGCGTCGCAAATTTACAAAGAAATTTGCGACGCTCATAGCGACACCGGCTGGGCTAAAAAAATAACCGAGCGCGCCCAAAAACTCAGATCTCAGATCTAAGTTTTTCGGCGCCCTCAAGCAAGGAGCAGGTAACGCTCTCCCTCTCTCTCTCTCTCTCTCTCTTTTTCTTCCCCACACACACACGAGGAGAGGAAGGAGAGCCAGGTATGCTCCTTCCCTCTCCTCATTCTCATGTTCCCTTTCCCTCTTTCTCTCTCCCTCTCTCTCTCTCTCTCACACACACATACACACACACACATAGTGTTTTTGAGAGAGAGAGAGAGAGAGAGAGAGAGAGAGTACAAACAAAAACAAAAACGTACACACACATACATAAACAAAGAATGCACACACACATTGAGAGAGGAAAAGAGAGAGAGAGCATGCATAAACAAAAAACCCACACATTGAGAGAGGAAAAGAGAGAGAGAACATGCATAAACAAAAAACGCACACATTGAGAGAGGAAAAGAGAGAGAAAACATGCATAAACAAAAAAACGCACAGACATTGAGAGAGAAAGAGAGAGAAACTAATTTAACGTCGTAGGAAACTAATTAAAATTAAAAGACCTAAAGATCTAGCCGAGGAGGAGTTGAACTCAAGACCTATTATTCAAGAGGGAAATGGCATAATCAATCTATCATACTTGGCATGGGTGATAGAAAGGTTATACCATTTATCTCTTTTTATTGGCACACACATCCACACACGCGCACACACACAAGAAGAAGAGAGTTATAACGTCGTAGGAAACTATCTTAAAAGACGTTAAAGATTAGGTTATATATAGACTTACATTAAATTAGATTTAGGTTTATTTTTAATTAGATTTACGTTTATTTACGCTAGATTTAGATTTACCTTATATTAGATTAGATTTAGGTCTCCATAGACTGCGATGGCTGCATGAAGCGGGTGAAGAAAGCCCTCAATGGAATATAGGGTATTGTTGCCTTCACTCATGGTGGGTTCCGTCGATCCAAAAGTACTGGTGAAATGTCTTCAGAAGATAGGGAAGAAGGTGGATCTTCAGGGCGGCAAGAGTCACTACATCCCCGACACAATGACCATCTAGACAACCTCTAGTCATTCAACAGCAACTTCAAAGTTAGTAACAAGAGCAAGAACGGTCTAAAGGGCCAATTGCTGTCGTCAGATGTGGATGGAGATGAGGCAGTGTCACCGCCGGAAGTTAACTCTCACATCTTTAGTGATGAGAATGCCAACTCTTGCCGAGTTATGTGAAAAATTATGTGTTAAATCAGTTTTAAGGTTCTTATAATCCCTGTTAGTTTAGTTCTTTGTTTTTAATATAACATAATTTACGTTAGATTTAGATTTATGTTATATTAGATTAGACTTAGGTTTATTTAGGTTTACCCACACACACACACACACACAAGAAGAAGAGAGTTTTAACGTCGTAGGGAACTATCCCAAAAGACGTTAAAGATTAGGTTAGATGTAGACTTACGTTAAATTAGATTTAGGTTTATTTTTAGTTAGATTTACGTTTATTTAGATTTACTCTTATTTACGTTAGATCGAGTCCACACAAGACTTACTTACGGTTTAGGGTTTAGAGTTAGACGAATAGTGAAAAGATCTACTGTGAAAAGATGTTAAGATGTTGTGAAGTGCTACAGCTAGAGAAGAGGCAAAGGGGTTTTGTCCACTACATGGAGTATCATGTAGACGTGGCTGTGTAGATTTCTTGTACCCACAAATATAGGTATTGACCAATAAAGACGAGATTATAACCCGGTGGTTCTGATCTCCGTGCACCTCTAGACCGAGGTGTGCGGGGATTGGACATGACTAGAGAATGTGAGGTAACGAGAGAGAGAGAGAGAGAGAGAGAGAGAGAGAGATAAGACGAAGAATGCCAATAGAATATTAAATTTGTTGTCCAGGTTATAAGTTTTTTATCCTCATTATGAGTAGTGACGAGGATGTGGGACCGTCCAACCGAAACACCTATCTCTCAACGAGGGTCTTATATCCTTGTAATCAATGCAAGCATGATGTGCGACGGACAAGACGTGTTTCTTTGCAGCACGTTCGCGAATTTGGCGAGTTCGATCCATCTATTATAGATCGAGTTGTTGCCAATTATAACTCGTCGGACTCTGACGCTGGCCAACAAGCAGCAATCTTGCAACCCAATAGACGTGTTCGCAGGCGCTTTGGTCAAGCAGCATATGTGAGGCCACAAGATGTAGCCTCTGACAGCTCGGGGGATGATCATGCAGAGCACATTCCCAACGAGGCAATGTTTGAGCCCGAGATTGATGAAATGATCGAGATGATCATGGATTCAGAAAGGCTTATCTATGATGATATGAAAAGTGAAGCCGATACGCCATTGTATAATGGAGCACGTATGTCTAGATTGAAAGCACTCCTGGTTCTTCTCAACATGCAGGCAAAGTTTGGATGGAGTGACACTAGCGTCACAGCGCTTTTCAGATGATCTATTACAATTAGTTTACTTTAATAAAACTCTAAATGTATAATGATCTAATAGATTTTTACACGACTGTATCATATTTTTATGTTGTGTAGATTGCTGAAAGAGCACATACTACCAGCTGACAATGTGATGCCAGATTCCCGAGATGAAGCAAGAAAGATTTTGCGAAACTTGGGGATGGATTACAATTCTATCCACGCTTGTCCTAATGACTGCATTCTTTTCAGAGGGGAATACATAGACATGGAGAAGTGTCCGAAATGTGATTCCGAAAGATATCGAGTAGATCTCCACGGGACAAAAATTCCACAAAAGGTTTTGCGACATTTCCCTCTACTTCCTCGCATCCAGCATTTCTTCGAATGTAAGTCCATGGCCGCCCTAGCATCATGGCATGAGGAGAATAAATCTTCGGATGGTGTGCTACGAATTCCTGCAGATTGCGTAGCCTGGAAACATATAGATGGAACATGGTCGGATTTTGCCAGGGAACTCACTCACTTCCTGTGGTGGCGGAACTCACTTACTTCGGCACGCTGCAAGAGATTTTGAGGATCGATTACAGAGGATTTTTTTTCGACTTGTTCGACGTGCAATGGTTCAAGATAATCATGGAGGGTCGCAACGCTACTGTGCGTAGAGGAGAGTCTGGTTTTCTTGAGGTGGATTCTACTAAGAAATGGACTGACCTAAGAGACACTTTCGTACTACCCGAGCATTGTGAACAAGTAAGTATGTAAATAGTTAACATCCCCCTTTTACAAGTTATGTGCTTGAAAGCTCTCATGTAAGTTATGTGGCTCTGGCAGGTAATATTTCATCCTACAAAGTTTACATCAAACTGGTGGTACGTCATAGAGGTAGCCCCTCGTAGTGCAAGGACGTATGAAGGCTACCATGTGCCAATCACAACGGCATCAATGGAGGAGATCAGAGAAGATGCTCAATCAGAAGCCGCTGCGGTGGTGCCAGACGAGCATTAAGATGGTACTACTCTATATGGGGTGCATGCAGAGGAGCTACAAAATGAAACAGAGGATATGTGTTTAAACAGAGAGCTCTATATAGATCTAGGAAGTTATGCTGAGTTATGCAAGGATGAGAGAGAGATCTCTTAAAGCCACAAATATTGTATTTGAACAATTTTGCTCCGTGTTGTAAAAGCTCTGGCTCTCTAAGTACCTTCCATGGTGTATAACGCTCTTTTTTACTCGCGCTCACATCTTTTGATTGAAAATTGTGAGTTTTTGACTTGCCTCTTCTATCACTCAATTCATTGCGTCATTGTATTTATATGCGTCATTATGTCATTGTATTTAATGGTCTTTGCGTCATTGTCTACTCTATTCATTCAATATTAAGTTTAAACATTCGTGTGTTTAATGTAGGTATGGATGATGAGGAGTTTCTTTCTTCTTTGTCACCACAGCAGAGACAGTGGTACGTGGAGCGTCATCGCTCTGGCGCATCATCGCGCGTTCCTACTCCATCCGCATCTCCCTCTCTTTCGGAGCATTCGGCGCGCTCCGAAGCTTCGGCGTCGACGAGACGAGCTTCACACTCGTCTAGACACCGGCGCTCTAGTGGTGGCGGTGGCGGTTGTTGTGGGGATTCAGCCACCGATGCCTCCACACCGCCTCGTGTTCGACGAGGCTCTTTACCCTCCCCTTCTTTGCCCGCCCCCACACCAGCCACAGCATCGCCATCTACGCCAGGTTTTGCACGGCTGACTATTCCTAGAAGCTACACACCTCTACCTACTCCGCTAGGAGCCACCCCACTCGACACTCCTCGCTTCGGGGCCCAGACCCCGGTGGAGACACCTGACGTCCGTACCCCCATCGACACGCCGCTAGAGACCCCTGACGGGACACCCAGGTTCACGCGTCACCGGCCAGAGGGCTTGTCTTACTCCATCGACTTCAGCGGCGGCATCATCATGGATGATGACGGCAAGAAGGTGATCTCGCGCATGCGTGGTCTTTGCTCTCAGCTGTTTAGAAACTACATACTAAACAAATGGAGTGAAGTACCAAGTGATTTAAAAAACAGAGTCATCAGCATACTTCATGATGAGTTTCCCGTTCCAACACGGGATCAACGCTTCAATGAAGACCTGATGAAGATTCGAATGCGCGAATACTGCAAACACAAGCGTTCCGAAGTGCAAAAAGCAATCAAGAATGGGTGGAACACGCCAGATTGGCTGGCCAAAGAAGATTGGAAGAATGCGAAGAAAGCAGCGCGCGAGAATCCCGACAAGTGGAAGCAACAAAAGGATGCAGCCAGAGCGCGAGTAGAGGTAGGGAGCTCGCACCACTTGGGGAGCGGTGGATGGGCATCATTTGAGGCCGATTTTGTAAGTGTTTTCACATTGCTCTTTATGTTCGATAGTTTAGGGTTTATGAGTTTTTTAATTCTAACATAATGAAATCTTTGTATGTTTTGACAGTGGTCGATGACAGGACGTGATCCCACACCGTACGAGCGCGAGTACGCAGGCAGGAAGGGCTTAAACGCCCTGATGGACATTCTCAGTTCTTGCGGCGGCATGGTTAGTATTAGGGTTTACTCTTTTTTATTTTTTGTATTGTTTTATAAATGTCGTTATATGTTTATACTTACTGAAAGCTGTCTTATTGTCTTTTTTTGCAGAATCCGACAGATACGCCGCTTGGACGCGATGAGACGTCTGACTAGACGACGTCAGTTTAGCCGTAGCTAGATAGCATTAGTTTAGGGTTTCTCATAGCTTATGTATCATGAGACGGATTTTATACGTCTTTTTGAACCATGTATATTTTACATTTGTCACCGTAGTTCCTTTTGCCAATCAATTCTTTATGCCTATGATGTTGTACAATTGTCATTATTACATTTGCCAATCAATTCATTTTGCCTATGATGTGTACAATTGTCAATTTTGCAAACAATGCGTCTTGTGGGTGACTATTTTGGGTCTATTATCTACCCTTGCACTTTTTTAAAAAAGTGAATCAAGTACAATATGGTTGATGGGTGGCAGGGCATTCAATGCCCTGCCACCAAAAAAAAATTCTCTCGGGTGTCGCTATAACCGTCGCTATTTATGGCTCTGTAGCGTCGCTATGAGCGTCGCTATAGTCTTCTGTGTTAACGTCGCTATAACCGTCGCTATGAGCGTCTCTATATAGAGACGCTTATAGCGACATATATAGCGACGCTTATAGCGACGCATATAGAGACGCTCTCGTAGCGACGCTCGTAGCGACGGTTTTAGCGACGCCGGGGGTTATAAAAACCCAGTGTATTTCCGTCGCTAACAGCGTCATAAGAGCACACAGCCTCTTGTAGTGAATGTGTGTGTGCATTCTTTGTTTATGTATGTGTGTGTGCGTTTTTGTTTATGTTTGTACTCTTTCTCTCTCTCTCTCTCTCTCTCTCTCTCTCTCTCTCTCTCTCTCTCAAAAACACTATGTGTGTGTGTGTGTGTGTGTGTGTGTGTGTGTGTGTGTGTGTGAGAGAGAGAGAGAGAGAGAGAGAGGGAGAGAGAAAGAGGGGAAAGGAACATGAGAGTGAGGAGAGGGAAGGAGCATACCTGGCTCTCCTTCCTCTCCTCGTGTGTGTATGTGTGTGTGTGTGTGTGTGTGTGTGTGTGTGTGTGTGTGTGTGTGTGTGTGTGTGTGTGTGTGTGTCTGTGTGTGTGTGTGTGTGTGTGTGTGTGTGGAGAAGAAAGAGAGAGAGAGAGAGAGAGAGAGAGAGGGAGAGCGTTACCTGTTCCTTGCTTGAGGGCGCCGAAAAACTCAGATCTGAGATCTGAGTTTTTGGGCACTCTCTGTTATTTTTTTAGCCCAGTCGGCGTCGCTATGAGCGTCGCAAATTTACAAGTAAATTTGTGACGCTCATAGCGACGCCGGGAAATTTTTTTTTGAGCGTCGTTGTGTGAGCGTCGCTAATATGAATAACCTCTTGTAGTGATCGTACAATACATTCAGGGGGCTCTAACTTATTCATCATAGGGTGTAATGAGTCCTTAGACACATATATAATGGAGTGCTGCATGGATAAATAGGTGCAAAACTTCCTAGCACTTTTAAAAATAGCTAAACAAGCATGCTCTACCCAAGTATAGCGTGGCTCATCATCTAAAATCTTGCGAGTATAATATGCGTGTCATAAAGTTCGGCAATGCAACTAGACAAAACATATAGTGTGCAAGTGGAAAATAAGTGAAAAGGTTTAGAAGCATTGGTGGCTTAAGAATAGAAGCCTTAGTAAATGCACTTTTAAGAGAAGAAAAAGAGGTCTCTTGAGGTGTCCCCAAAATAAACTTTGGCTCAACTTCAAAAGTGGTAAACTAAGATGAGCCATATCTTTATTAAAACGGTTGATATGCTTAGCGGTCCCAAGAAAGCCTCTAACATGACGAACTGTAGTAGGTGCAAGAAAGGTGAGGATGGCCTCAACCTTTGTAGGATCCATAGCTATCACATGCTCACTAATAAGTCCCAATAAAATACCATAGGAGACTCCAAACACACATTTGTGAGCATTCAATGCAATGGACTTCTCTCGACACTTTTAAAACACATAATGGAGGGCTTTAATAAAATTTGCTTCAGTGGTCCCAAAGCCTATGTCGTCCATAAATATTTTGAGAAAGTCTATAAGATCATCACAAAAACTTTCATGCTTATATTTTTTATATGATGCACCAGCATTACATAGCCCAAATGGCATGGTAAAATTGGTTTAAAGCTTAACTTCATCAGCTACGGCCATCTGGTTGCGTGGGAGAACCCATCCATAAATCCATAAATCTCCCTCCCAACTAAAGCATCTAAAATTTGATCAATAAAAGGAAAAGGATAGTAGTCTTTGATTGTAGCCTTCTTAAGTTGTTTATAATCAACACATATACAAAGCTGCTTATTTTTCTTGGGTACAACAACAATACGGGAAACCCACTCAGTGTTATCCATGGGAAAAAATTGGCCCAGCCTCTAAAAGTTTTTTATCTCCATATAGACCCCTTCTCTATAATGCTCTAGAAATCTACACTGATGTTGACAAATGAGAACAACACCTGGTTTACGTGGGATGCGATGCACAACTAACTCGGGTGCGAAACCTTTCAACTCCGTGTAATCCCATGCAAAAATGTCATGGTACTCCCGACATAAACAAATAACCTCCTCCCTTAATCGTGACTCTAAAGAAGCTCCCAAAATCACAACTTTTCCTCCCTTTTATAGGAACCCTCACATTATCTTCCTCTCTAGCCAAAGGTGGAGTCTCCTCATCCTCATCAAGGGTAATCTCAATAGTATCAGGGTAAATACAATAAGAACTGGACGTACAAGAAGAAGTAGAACTACGATCATCATCAACACCACTCTCAATTTTTGAAGCAACACAGCGCTCGTGTAGAAGAAGGATAATGTGGGAGAATGTGCGCTCCTTGCCGCACTGTCGAAGCAAGGAACTTACCGATACACCGTGTGCGAGCCACAAATGGCTCCAAGCACACAACAAGACTAATCTAGCAAGCTCAAGAGAGCAAAGGGTGTGTCACTCACCGCTCTACGCTCACCTTCGTGGTGGATTCCTCGCCGCGATGAAGAAGAAGGTGCAGTCGTGCGGCGCTCAACCGCTTCGCCGCCGTCGTGCCTTCGTAATGCTCGATTGCACACACACTCTCCCTCTCTCTCTCTCTCTCTCTCTCTCTCTCTCTCACATACACACACACACGAGGAGGTGAAGAAGAAGAAGATGGAGATGGAGATGGAGCAAGAGCACTCTTCTATTGCACAAATAAGAGAATGAGTGAATTTTAGGTTTAGTTGTCTTTTATATGAGCTCACCCCATTCACACTTGGGCGCCCATGCTTAGCCAACTAATCCCTTGAATGTCCCAGTTAGAGTGCGCCTCTCATCGGCGATCACTCTTACCCTTTTCCTATTGGTCCGACAAGCCCGGTACCTGACTCTACCAAATACATAATACACGTCCGTCGTAGGTGATGGGGTGTCCGTGAACCGTGAGGGTTAACATGCCCCCCTTCCTGATGTAGATTCCGTCCTCGAAAGCTATTGAGTTGAAGCTCGTTTGTCGAGGTGGAAGAGCATTTGAGATGAATGTCCTTAGCCTTCTTCAGTCACTGCAAAATCAAACAACATTGGCACAGTAATTGCATTCTCATAAGTGATTAAAAAGCATATGCAGTTTTAGGTAGACAAATTGATTGGTAAAAGAATTTCAAACAACTTGTCAGCAATGAACATTAAATTGCAATGTAATCAAATGCATAAACAGATGTAAAGGTAAAAAGTTAAACAAGTCTGGGGTCGCTAATTTGACGGTCGAAAGGCACTAGAGATCGAATATTAATACCATGGGTAAGCTTCTTAATTTTCTGTGGTCAATTAAGTTGTTTAATCGCGAGAACCAAGTATTCATGTTCGAGGGCTAACTAGAGGCTATATCTAGAAGACCTTGTAGTTAAGCTACCATAAAAGGAATTTCTCATGAAATCATCGCCTGACTGATTACTTTTTCTTTGACCCCCCAAAGTCTTTTCACAGTGATTCAATTTTGATGTGTGTGCTTATTTTGTATGCCTTGGGTTTTTTGCTTTTCAAGTAAAAGCGCCCATACTGGGAACCTCTAGGGCTCTAGTACCATAGGAAATACATGTGAGTGAAGTACCAAATCAAGTTGAGATTTCTCTTCCAGCTAGGCACTTTGATTTTTTGTTTGTTCATTTTCAGCATTTTAATTTTGTAACTTTGGGGGGTCATATAACACTGATACACCTCCCCAGGCTCATCACACTAGTAAACTCCCTTTATAATACTTAAGCTAAAGGTCAATAGGGTCAAGCCCACTAGAAAGCCCTAGTACATTTCACACAATGCTGCCTAAATCGGATTAAGAACCTAAGTAACCATTAATTATTAGGAAGGCATTCCCCATGGTATTAAGAGAAGATTTCTAACACCTAACTTGGTCAAACTAGTTTGTCGGACTGCTTGATTTTTAAACCTAGACAAGTGATTATGACAAAAAATTACATTGAATTAAATGTTTGATACTAAGCAAATGCGGTGAATATTAGGCTACCAATCACAATTAAAACTGACAATCATAGATGCAAAAAAGATAAGGGGCAATGCTAATGGACAAGAAACACCTGTTTGTGTCGATGGTCGCGCTTGATTTGAAGAGTGAGTCGAGATAAAGATTCCATGAAGGTCCAAATCCTACCAATAGCAACACGCTCTTGTACACGCTAGGAAACAAAAGGAATACCTCCAGGAGGCACATTAGTGGAAAAAGGTACTAACACTTATTGAACACAATAAAAAACATAAGGAACCCTAACCTAATTATTTGCACTCCCCCTAGAGATTCAAGGGAATAGGATATTGTAGAGGTTGGGGGGAAACCCTAAGGCTAAACCCCTATCCTCGTCGTCCAGATAAACAAAGTCATCATCCATGAGACCATATGTGCCATCCGTGTAGTCGTGTAAATTTTCTTCTTCATCATAGGTGCCCATGTTTACTAAGAAGGTCACTAGATGCCTATAGTCATCTTGGTCAAAAGGGTAGACTTGTGCAATGGGAGAAACACTCTCTACTAAGTATGGATCAGACGTGGTCAAGAGACATATCAGCCATTCTAACTCCTCAAAATTCCTCTCACATGCTAGCGTACCTATCAAATCCCATTCACATGCAAGCACTGGAAAGACCATGTGAAATATTTGTGAAAAGTAACGAGGGTACCTCTCACCCAAGGCAGGAGTGGATGACTCTAGCGTACTAGCCATATCTGTACACGCAAATAGATGATGGTTAGAGTGCAAATATTACAAGGGTCGTGTTCTTGTGCATAATTTGTTTTTATGATTTGTGTTATGGCTCTTGCTCTTTTACTTTTTTATCTTGTTTTTGTGAGTATAAGGCTTTATATATACATTCCCTAAGATCGGAGATTAAGAGGTCAGGGAGAAAGGTTGAGAGGGAAGCAAGTGAATGATGGATGTCCACAAACACTCCCCCCTTCCTTGGGTAGATCATACCGTTTGAAATGAGCTTGTCACCCTTTGAAACCAATTGTTCCAGTTGGTAATAGGTGAGGATTTTTGCCAGTAGTTTTCTATTACCCTAGGTGCCTCGTCAAGTTGCAAGGGTGGTAAGGTACTCTCCCAGGATCGAACTTGAAGTGGTTCATCAGGTGATTCTTGAACACTGGGAGGTGTGGATTCTTTTGTAGCTTCATGGAGGTCCACTACTATAGATGGAGGCTGTGTAGAAGCTTTTATCTCTATGGATGTATTACATGAGGAGCTAGAAGCTTCATGGAACTCCCCCCTTCCTGAGCTAGGTGGAATAAATTGGTTTTGCCTTGGAGCCCAAACTAGCTCTGGACTAGGTATGTAGCATTCTGTGATCTTTCCCTTCCCACGGTCTGCCATTGGATTTAGCGTTACACTGTTTGACTCATATGGGTTTGTTGTCGATACGGAAGGACACATTTTACGTTTAGGTACCCAAATTTGATCATTTCCATCATAGTAGCCTTGGGCTTCTAATAGTTGTTTTGGAATCCATCGTGATTTGGTCTTGACTCTCCTAGGTCGCGCTCTTGGTTTTCCCGGGAATTTTTTTCTTGGAATGGATGGGAGGGTTGAGGTAGTTGGAAGTAAGGCCTTGGGGACCCATTGATATGTACTCTTAGGTCGTGCAGGTTAAGTACTTGCAATATTACTGCTTGTTGCAACTACAACTGTTGAAGTGCTAGATTCATGGGTAGCCGGCAAAGACGAGTTAACCACCTTGGCTTGTGAATGTTGGTTATCCTTCAACTTTGCTAGAGTTTGCAACGTAGGTGACTTTGCTTGAATGATAGGGGTAAGAGTCGGTGGTCGCGTCGTGACACTACCAGTATCCCAATCAATAGTGCATTTGGTTGCCAACATCCACGTGCGTCCTAGGTTTACGTTGCCTTCCATAGCTCCTGCGGGCATGACTAGAAACCTCTGAACTATGCTTCCATTTTCATAGACAACAAGGGTCTGAAGGACTCCAAGAATAGCAGTTTTCTTTTTATTAATGCCCTTGACTTGCATCGTACTCGGGGATAGGGTCGGTTTCCCTAATTGACACCAAACTCCATAGGATAACAAATTGTGTTTAGCTCCCGTATCTAATAAGGCATTGTATAGTACTTTCCCATAGGGGCTATTTAGCTCAATTGGGTATCATAGGGGTGGCTCAGATTCTAATGAATCGTCATCTGTGTCCTCGAAAAATGCTTGCGTGATTCCCAGATTAGCCTCTCGTTGGCGTCTAAGACGTTGTTGTCGTTCTCGAGCCTCAACTCTTGCTTGGATTTTTTAAAGCTCTGCTTGTTCCTTGGCAGCCTTCTTTTGATGGATGGCTTGCAACTCTTCCTGGCTTAGAGGATCATAATATCTTTTGAATTTACTCCCATTAAGGAATCCAATGGTTTCAACTCCATCTAGAGTCTCCACACAAATGGTACCTTGCGGAGTAATTTCACACACTCGATATGGTCCCTTACCAGCGTATTTCAATTTCTTCTTTTCATTACGTACCCCGTACATAAGAACTCTATCACCAACCTTGATGTCTTTATCCTTTAAATTGCTATCAAACCACTTCTTTCTCCTATCCTTCTCCACTAGAGCATTTCTCACAGCTAATTGCCTTTCTTCATCTAGCCTTTCCAGGATATATAATCGCTCCACTAAGGGGTTACCATCCCAACCTTCTTGAGAAGCTACTCGAAGACTAGGAATGACAAACTCCCATGGCATAACTGCTTCTTGGCCATACACCATCTTAAACGGTGTGCAATTAATAGCAACTTTATACGCAGTACGATAAGCCCATAAAGCTGATGTAAGCTTTAGGTCCCAATCAATGCGATGAGCCTCAACTGTCTTTGTCAAAATGGAGATGAGAGTTTTGTTGGTACTCTCAGCTTGGCCATTTGCTTGGGGATAATAGGGTGTAGACTTGTGGTGAGATATCATGAAGTTTGATGTGAGTTCTTTTATTACTTCATTTATAAAATGAGTTCCATTGTTGTTTTTGCATCCGCCTTTCGTGTTGCTTTTGCTTCAGCCCATTTGGTTACATAGTCGGTAGCGACAATGATATATCGTGATTGCGTGTTACGTGCAACCGGACTAATCGGTCCTACAAAGTCTAAGCCCCACTTTTCAAATGGTTGGGTTACCTTGATGGGATGTAGAGGCATCCTGTCCCTTCTTTGTGGCTTGTTGAAGCGTTGTCATTCATCACATCCCTTTGCAAAAAGTGATGCATCCTTAAACACAGTGGGCCACCAATAGCCTGACTGTAAGATCTTTCAGACAGTCAACTTTCTTGAAAAGTGACCACCAGCTACGCCCATGTGTGCCTCTTGTAGAATATATAAATACTCATCCTCGCGGGCACAGTGTCTAAGAACATCATCTTTTCCTCTCTTATAGAGAGTTCCAGCCAGTAAGCAATAGGGTTCGCATTCCTTGATTAATTTTCGAGCTATATCTTTTCGCAGTTCTTTGGGTGGAAAACCATTAACTAAGAAGTTAACAATCTTTTCACTCCATTCAGGCATTGTCTCAACAATGAACAAAGGAGTATCAGGCAATTCATCATCAACCCCCGTTGGAGCTTCGCCATTAGGGATACGAGATAAATGATCCGCCATGACATGTTTCCTCCCAGGCCTCACAACAACGGTGAAGTCAAACTCAAGAAGAATTAACAACCATCGTGTAATTCGACCTGTGGAACACGGCTTGTTTACCAAATATAGCAATGCTTGATGATCAACATAAAACACAAACTTGGTAGCAAGAAGGTAATAGTGAAATTTCTTTACTGCGTAAATCATAGCTAGACCTTCGCGCTCTGTAGTAGTGTAGTTCATCTCGGCATCCTTTAATTGGCGACTTGCAAAGCTAATAGGGTAGTCCAATTTATGTTCTCCTGGTTGAGTTAGAACACACCCAATAGAAAAATTTGATGCATCAATATGCACATGAAAAGGTACATTCCAATAAGGTGTTCGCAGGATTGGAGCACTTGTTAGGGCCTTCTTTAATAACTCATAAGATTGATGACATTCTTTCGTCTAGTGAAACTCGATAAGAAGCTTGTACAATGGACGTGCTATCTCGGAAAAGTTTAAAATAAACCTTCGATAATAACCAACATGGCCCATAAATCTTTAAACTCCTTTATAGTTAGTAGGTGGTGGCAAATCGACAATGGCTTTAATCTTACTCTCATCTGTGGATATCCCGTTCTTGGACACTATATGCCCTAGAATGACTCCATGCTTAACCCAAAATTGGCATTTGAAAGGGTTCAATGAGATGCGATAAAATCTGCACCTTTCAAATATTTTTCGTAGATATAACAAATGCTTCTCCCAAGAAGAATAAACACAAAGGTCGTTTAGGAAAGCTTCACAAAACTCCCTTAGAAATTCTTTAAACGCAGTGTTTATTAATCGTTGGAAGGTAGCAGGGGCATTCATTAAGCCAAAAGCCATAACACGAAATGCAAACACTCCAAACTCTGTGATAAAAGCAGTTTTAGCTTGGTCCTCTAATGCAATTGTGATTTGATTGTAACCAGAGTACCCATCTAAAAAGCTATAAGCTTCCTTGCCCGCAACTCTTTCAAGCACATGTTCTGAATATGGCAAGGGATAATGATCTCTCCTAGTGGCTGCATTAACTTTCTTGAGGTCCACGCACACTCTTAGTTTCCCTTCTTTTTTGGCACAATGACTATTGGAGAAACCCATTCTGAGTGCTCAATAGGGTATATGAATCCACATTGGATAAGTTTTTCAATCTCCTCTTGTACAATTTTGGCGTACTTAGGATTCATTGGATAGGGTCGTTGCTGGACGGGTTTAGCAATGTTGATCATGGGAATTGTATGTTGCACCACAGAAGGTGAAACGCCCTTCATGTCATGATATGTCCAAGCAAAGATATCCTTGTATTCCTTGAGGAGCTCCTTAAGTACAGCCTCTTCAGTTTCGGTAAGGTCTTGAGCAATAAAGACTGGTTTAGACTCCTCACCTGGTTCTGCTAATTCTATCTCTTTAACTACCGTTGGACCATCATAGACTCCACTGCTTCCATTGGTAGGTATTCGTTGGGCTTTGGCATACACAACCTTTCGCTCCCCCGTGGTATAAGATTTAAAATGTTCAGGAGCCGTATGTAAGTCAGCAGGCTCTTGTCCTGACGGAGACCTTTCTTTTAGTTCTGCCTCCTTTTGTTGTTGTGCTAACTCTCGGTTTTGACGTCTTCTTATAGTTCGACTCAATTTCGGCTCTGTAACCTCCAATTGAGCGAGGTCAATGGGTCGCGGGCTGCACCACATGACACTCTGGAGATGTTCACCCCAATTGTCTACTAGCTTTCGATGAGCATCACATGCCCCTAGATAGCTAAGCCATTCTGTAGTAGATCTTTCCTTGTTTATCCTAGCTCTCACATTTGCTCGATATCGTCGTCTCTTATATGACCTTTGTTTCTTGTTAAGGTTTTGATTTTGGTAAATGTTTGAACTCGACTCGCTTGATAGGTCTTCGCTTGTATCTTCTTCACTCTCATATAAATTACCATAGATGGTCGTACTAGACCTTGAGTGTTCAGTTTCTATACTTGGCTCACTCGATGTTTTCTTAGGTTCTGAATCCATTTCTCCCTGAGATTCCGTTTCTGATGTGTATTGGCCTGAAGCCTTTGAGGAATCATCGGTTTCACTCTCAGGTAGGTGTGCCTCTTTCTTATCATTGGATGTTACATGCACTACACCTAACATGTTTATTGGTGCAATGTGTGGTATCTCTTCCCCATCTGGTGTTACCCAGGTTGTTCCTCTAGCTCCCCATGTATCTATAGTTACCGCTAGGTGTACCCAATCGACATTGTCTGACTCAGCCATTCCGGGTAGGATATCCATATAAGGAGAGTTCTCCCCAATATCCGTGTCTTCGTTACATGTGTAACAATCTTGTAATGGAGCTGAGTGAATTGTTGTGTCTGATCGATTATCAATGATGAATTTATTTCCTAGAGGATGTGTTCGACCACTTAAAAGATCAACTCGAATGACAGAGTCTTGGAACTGTAAGTAGACGTGGTTTTTGGACCAGTCATGCACCATTTTTGCTTCCCTCATGAATGGATGCCCTAAGGTCATCTCAAATGACATAGGATGCTTGGAAAAATCCATAACAATGAAATTCTGCCTTACCTTGTGTCCCAAGACCTTGATCCTGAGATCCTTAAGCATTCCAATAGGCGTAACAATAGATCCATTAGCCATTTTTACCACTACGCTTGTGGCTTCAAGGTGAGGTCGCACCATAGACTCCCAACAACTCTTTGTCACCATGTTGACTCCCGCACCACCGTAGGACTCCCTTTACAATTAATCCTTTAGTAGTGATTGGCAGAGTAGCATTAGATTCATCACCTTCAAAGTATTGCCCCAACTTGTTAACGGGTACTTCAATTATAGATTCATGTCCCGCTAGGTCAGATGGTGGTGCTAAATGTTCCTCATCATTCATTACCGAGTCAGGTTTGTTCATATGTGCAAACTGTGGTAATCCGGCCTATAATTCTCCATTGAGGAAGGCTCGAAGAGCTGAGACTAGCTCGGGGTCTTTATATAGTTTGGACATGATGGTGGTTCTAACTTCTGAAGACATGAAATCCATCAATTTGGCAACATTTAATGGCATCTTGTGGGACGTAGGACCCTGACAAGAGAATGGTGAAGATGGAATCTCCACTTCCTCAAGGAGGTCGGGCATTCCCTCACCAAACATTCTCTCTAGTAGGAAAGGTGTGTGTCCACTTTCAGATGTCCTACCCTCACTCTCTTCCCGAATGATACAAGGTATAGCTAACGGTCTGTAGTTCTTGTGAGGTTGAACTTGTGTGGGAAACACTGTGTCCGACATCTGGATATGTTTGGGTTCAGGTTCTAATGTTCGTTGAGTTTCTTCCACCAAACCCCTCAGTTGTTGGACTCGTTCAATTTCCACTGTTGGGTTTGGATAGGTTCCAATCTTTCTCTTGAAATCCTCATTTTTCGTCTCTCGTGGCTTATTTTGGGGGTTCGCAACTGGGTGGTTTAACTTTGAATACTCTTTTGGTGTTCGTCGTAATTCCCTCTCGTCATCCTCCTCAATGGCTTTTTCCTTTGTAGTAATAGTTTTGGTCTCCGTGGTCTCTATCGAATCTGAGTCATCCTCAGGGTCATTCATATACACGGGATCCTCTCCTGTCCCTATGTTAGTCTTTGAACTAGGTTTTGAGCTAGAAGCATTAAGGGATTTCTTTCTTCGTGTTTTCTTCTTTCTCGCTCGGCCAATGGATGCAGCATCTCTCTCTTCGAGGATGTAATTTTGCTTTTGGAGCATCGACCGTGTGAGTGCATTCACTGGTGCTATGTTTATAGTTGGTGGTGTCCCATCAACAATCTCTATTAAGTTCAATGGTGTGATTTTCGGTGCGTTTGGATTGTTAGGACAGTGTGCGATCAAATGATCTATGCCACAACGATTACAAATGAGTATTGGCATTGCCAATGCACTCCCTTGACTTGTTTGCATTAGTGCATCATTCTTTTGCATTCTAATGGGGCACTCAGCTACTCGATGTGGTCCACCACATTCGTAGCACTGAAGGGTTGGTCTCCTAGCAAAACTATTAATGTTTTGGCCTCTTGCTGCTAGCGCAGTAGCTTGATATACCGGTTTGATTTGTCCCCAATGGTCTTCCATATAGTACATGGGACACTCCTCAAGCATGTCGACTCCATAGGTGATACTAGGGTCTATGTCCCCTTCGCAATCTACATAAGTACTAGATGACTCGCAACCTATTTGGTTCATAGGTGTAACTCTTGGATGAGGGGGTTGCAGTCCTAGCACTGGAGGTGGCAACGGTGTGGTTTGGACCACTTTTTGGGTTCTAGGGACCATGTGCTATAATGGCAACTGTTGCTCCATGGGTGGGGTAGGCATCAATGCAGGAACTCGAGGTGAGTCTGCCCAAGCTATAGGCGGTCTATTTTCCATGATGCATTTAAGCATCATGGAAATCCTTTGCTTGATGGCCATACCTACCACACGCGTTACAAGTCCTGTTAAACTTTACTTTGCATTTTCCTAATGCGTTTAAGCATTAGGAAATCCTTTGCTTGATGGCCATACCTACCACACGCGTTACAAGTCCTGTTAAACTTTACTCTGAATGTAGGGCATTCACTCGTAGTATGTGGGCCCAAGCAAATTGAGAACCATTGTTGCTCCCTTCTTGGATACATATGAGTGTTTTGTGGAGCACGATTACCCCTAAGGCTTTCTTGGATGGCCTTGGTGAGATCTGCCAAAGTCATCTTAGATATCGTTTACTCTTTCACGATTGGCTTTATCTTCATTGGCTCATGCCCTGATGCTTGCGAGCTACTTGACTTTGGCTCGGCAGACACTCTTTCTCCTGCAATCATTAAATTATCCTCCAATTGGATTGCATTCATGGTGACTGCTTCCCAAGTAGTGATACCTCTAATGACTAGGCCATTATAGATACTTTCATGTCGTAGTCCCCTAATGAATCTATCGAGCAATTGGTTATTGTTGAATCGCTTGTTTGGATTGCATCGAGAATTCAAATTCTTTAGGCGACTAATGAAGTCTCTCACGGATTCACCTTCTTCTCGTTGGGCTTTCTGGAGCTGAGAGGCTACACCCCAAAGTACTCCCTCTCATATGTATTCTTTTAAGAACAGTCTCCTAAGAGTAAAGTAGATCATTTTCTCTTCTACTCTTAAGGTTCTATACCAATCTCCAGCCTTTCCGCTTAGGGTCAAACTCAAAGCCTTACACTTATGTAGCTCATTGTGCTCTTCCAAGGAATCGCACACATGTTCAAAGACTTCCATATGCTTTCTAGCATCTCCGTCTCCATTGAATTTCTGTGTGAGCTTAGCTACTTGAACTGCCTTGCTCCTAGGCTCTCTATCAGGTGCACTATGCATGTTTTCCGCAATAGAGCGATAGATAGTTTGAGCCAATGCTGCCAAATCTCCTATTTGAGCAGGTATAATGGGTGTGTGTGCTCCTGGAACCACATGTGAGATGGGAGTTGGCCTTGGCCTTGGCATACGCGCGGCTCTTGGGTCCCAAATTTCGTATGGTGGTGTACCAGACGGTGGTCCAAAGTTTACAGGCATGGCCCTAGGCATAGGGGGTGCGTGATATAGCATGTTATTATTAAATGGCATGGTTCCACTTGTATAAGAGCTAGGATAATTCCATTGTGTATTGTAAGCTCTTGGAATAATCGGAGGTGTAGGAGCTACATGAGGCTGAGGTACGACAGGTGCACATGATTGATACATACATGTAGGTATAGTTGGGGGCACTGTGCTACTAGGCATCGACGTAGTGTTAACAAATGAACTCCATGGTGTACTTCTTGTCATGCTCACCATTGGGATATGCATGGTAGCCATAGTGTCATTAAGAGAAAGATGAGCTAGATCTGGGAAGGTAAAGCTGCCACTTGTGGGCTCAGATTGTACTGAGGCTCCTGGCGAAACAACATATGGAGGATCAATGGGGCTCACTGAGGGAGTCTCCATTTGTGACAGGGTTGGTTGGTTGGCCTTTCCCGTATCCAAGAATCTCATTAGGCCTGTTGAAGGCATGTCGATCCCTGTGTTCTGTCTTTCTAACTCGACAATCCTATGGAGGACATCACAAACTTTCTGTTGTTGCTCATTTATGCTAGTAGCACCCGATGTGGATTGTAGAACATCTAACCAACCCACATGATAGGTGTGTCCTGTGTACCGATCAATTAAAGCTTCTGCTTGTAGGTCATACTCCCAATTTTCGTTTAGGAATATCCCATCTAGGCCTGGTGTGCTGGAGGTTTCCCTTGAAGTGGAAGCATTATTGCTCCCCATAGCTTGCCCCTCCGTGACTGCTACCTTGGGAGCACTCGGTTGCTCGGCTCGCATGATTGTTTTCATAGGAGCCTTTGCTTTCAGGGCTCGACTTTGTTCTAGCCTTCATAGGTTCTTAATTTCCCTCTCCCTTATTGCTTGCATATAGCGTTCGATCTCTTGTACTTCGGCAAGACTCCTACCATCGGGTAGTAAAACCTCAGAGGGAGATAGTCCTAAAGGATCAGGAGGTGCAGTGGATGGAACATTCACATGCACACTCTCAAGAATCATAGGGTCCATTTTAGGCATGAATGACGAATTTACTTCCCCACACCCTTCATTTATTTCATTAACCGCATGTTCGGAGCGAGTAGCTCTACTAAGGGTCTCTTTTAAGCGGCTAAACACGCTGGACCCGGGCCGTGGGCCCATGGCATGCATGTCTTGACTTGAACAATCAGGGTTTGGTGTAGGATACCCCTCCATGATGTCGTAGTCAGAGGAAGAATCACTAGACGCGATATGAGGATCTTGGGTCGCGCTACCTTGAGTCCCGGCCGAAGGTCCAGAACCTAGGGTGGAGGAATAATGGGTGCCCGCGTAAATGGAGGCACTACCAATATGCTCGTGCTCTAACACTCGTCCAAAGCGTAGGTTCATATGATTTGGATCCCCTAGAAGTGTCAGTGAGGGCCCGTGAAGGCTGCTCACCTAGTAATTTTGGGTGTTTTGCAACCCAAGTCTTTTCTTATTTATTTATTTATTGATTTTTTGGTCTTTTTTTTCTGACCCAGCTATAGAATAGAACGTATGATAGCTCAAAATGAGCGTCTCGGTCAGAGGGACGTGCCATGCTTTACAGCCCTCCGTTTGGTCACTTTATGCCCTCGGAATCCCTAAAACCGTCAATTTCTAGTAGGGAATTAGGCCCAAATTAGAAAGTCTAAGGGTGCAAGTGGGAAGAGAAGGGAGGAGAGTGGAGGACTTGCCCCACATGCTCTCATTCCCTCTTGAGGGGGTAGGGTATATATATAAGAGTGAGTCTAGTATATATCATAAGACTGAGGACTGAGGCCTGGGCCTGGGCTTGGGCTTGGGCTTGGGCTTGGGCTTGGGAAAATGATCCCGGTCCCGATCAAAATTTTAGTGTAGCCCCCCAGTCACACTGTCACCTACCTAACCTCCCAGTCAACAGCTCATAGAAAGCTCACGACCTTATCTGCTTACTAGCAGTGCTGCTAACCACTGACTAACCTGTTAACTGCTTACTAACAGTGAGCTAACTGTCCACCTACTTCCTTTCTCACTACCTTACTGTGCAAAGACTGTGTGCAGCCAAACCTTGACAGAAAACTGTGTACAGACTGTGTGCAAACAGAAATTGCTAACTGCCTTCCTGCTTATTCATTCACTGCAAACAAGCTAACGACTACTAATTGTGCAAAGACTGTGTGCAAACAGAAAACACAACATTATGCAAAAATCACAGAACTTGCAGACAACACAGAAATTAATAACTTAGAGAAAAACAGCTCATTCCTCTTCCTATTCCTCTTCTTTCCTACTACAAACAACTCATAGGAGAAGCACAAAGTGCCTCTTGGGCTTAGTGCAGGGCAATTCCACGGCAACGATGCCAAAAATGTGCGCTCCTTGCCACACTGTCGAAGCAAGGGACTTGCCGATACACCGTGTGCGAGCCACAAATGGATCCAAGCACACAACAAGACTAATCTAGCAAGCTCAAGAGAGCAAAGGGTGTGTCACTCACCGCTCTACGCTCGCCTTCGTGGTGGATTCCTCGCCACGATGAAGAAGAAGCTGCAGTCGTGCCGCGCTCAACCTCTTCGCCGCCGTCGTGCCTTCGTAATGCTCGATCGCACACACACTCTCCCTCTCTCTCTCTCTCTCTCTCTCTCTCTCTCTCTCTCTCTCTCTCTCTCTCTCTCTCTCTCTCTCTCTCTCTCTCACATACACACACACACGAGGAGGTGAAGAAGAAGAAGATGGAGATGGATATGGAGCAAGAGCACTCTTCTATTGCACAAATGAGAGAATGAGTGAATTTTAGGTTTAGTTGGCTTTTATATGAGCTCACCTCATTCACACTTGGGCGCCCATGCTTAGCCAACTAATCCCTTGAATGTCCCAGTTAGAGTGCGCCTCTCATCGGCGATCACTCTTACCCTTTTCCTATTGGTCCGACAAGCCCGGTACCTGACTCTACCAAATACATAATACACGTCCGTCTTAGGTGATGGGGTGTTCCGTGAGCCGTGAGGGTTAACAGAGAACCACCCATAAAGATCATCTACCCAGAAGCAGACACCCTCTAGGGATATCAATAACACAATCGGTCCACCATATCCAAGGTTTCCCTAAAAGAAGCTGGTACTACCCAGGTCCCCGACTAAGGTGCAAAGCATAGCAATCAATCTCCACAGTTCAGCCCACCATAGTAATGGGAAAAGCCTAAATGAAACCTTCAGCACTCACAAAACGGTGATCGCCCATGCATAACCGAGTATCAGGAACTCCATTAAAAGATATCCTATGGTTGGAAAAGGTGGTGTAACTCAAAACATTGACACCCGATCCGTCGTCAACTATAGTGTGTGGGATCACAAGCTAGTGGATCATGCACTCCACTTGGGGACACTCTCGCTCATCAAGAAGGGAATCCACCTTCTAAATAGCATGAAGAATGGGATTCAACCCCTTTGGATAACCCAAAGCTCTCCAGTACCTCCTCAAAAGGGCACGGCTAGAAGGAGAAGTGAGAAGGTGTTGTGGTAGGGACATGGTAAGCTCCACTCGATTAAGAGCAGCAACAAGGTCAAAAGAAATAATAGGTGGAAATAACTTACTTGGGGTAGGGTGTGAGAATGAACACGACGAGGTTGGGGCAAAGGGTCAGGAACGAGAACAACAATACAAGTGGGTAGCAACATCGGGTGTAGGGTCTCTCTCCTCCTCAACAACTTTCTCTTCCCCCTTTTGTGTAATGGCGTGGACAATGAACACAACAGAATCAATCATATTAACTAATGGATTATTGGTCACGGTGGGTGCCAAACTAGAAGAAACCATGGTTGGAGAACTAGGAGACCCTCTCTGTATAAGTGTCCAACTAGGGCCTAGAGGTCCCTCATTCCCGCTCCAATGGTTCATGGGGCCAGGCGATGGTATTGTAGAATCACTATTCATCATGTGGTGCATTTTAACATAAAAAATTTCTTCAGTATGCCCCTTACCCAAACATCTCTCATAAGTAAAAATAACCGTGGGAAAATACTTAAAAGACATCGATGGAAAGGTGCACCACAAGCTCAACACACAATCCTAGTGGGATTAGGCTCAGGGCCACGAGTGGACAACAAATTTTGTTTGAAGATTCAAAAAGTTCACATCTAGAGTCACAAGTTTCATGTTTTCATTCAACTGGTTCATGTAATTATTCATCATGTCCTTCAAGTCCCCTATACTAGATGCAATGCTCTCATAACCATCCTCGCCCTTGTGATGCATGGAAGGTGTAGTGGTAGAAGTAGATTGAGGATAAGTCACAAAAGGATGGGGAGCATGAGAAATTGGTGCTGGGACATGTGGAGAGGTGGATGCAAAAGAAGTGTTAATAGTAGGTGTGGGTGTTGGGAGCAAAAGAGGTGATGGTGCATCTTGAAGTTGGAGTTAAAGATGGTAATTGTAGAGGTAGTGTTGGTCGTAATTGGGGTACATAAGATGGGGCATGTAAAGATAAACTAGGAGTGGGCATGGACAACGAGTGTGGTGCTAGCCTAATACAATGGAGATGGCCTCACAACTAGTTGTGGTTCATGAGCACACCTATAGGAACTCTCCATATTAACAGTCAACGTCATAGCAGTATTTAAATCTTGTGGATCTTCAACTTTCACTAAAATTTAAATACTAGGATGCAACCCCCTAAGAAATGATTCCATGGTAAGCAGATCAATGTTGAAAGTGGGAGTATAATGGTTGGTTAAATTCCTGAACCTCGTGCTGGCTTGCTCAATACTTTCATGAGAATAATTTTTCTTAAATGAGCATAAATGCTCAAAAAATGAGAAAAAATTTGGAGGTTTGCGAAAAGCGGTGTAATGGAAATGGCCTATGAACTTTGAGAATAGCGTAATTAAGAGAATAAGAGTGAGCACTTTTGTGAGACTACTTTGAGAACATAGAGGGTGAACTTATTTAGCGGTAAAAACTTAATTAAATTGGCATGAACAATACTTTTGAAAGAGAGAGAGTATAGAGAACTTGACAATAGTTAAAGGACTGGATTTATGTGGAGCCGGTCCCCCCTCCAATAGGCTCTTGTATTATAGGTTATCCCATTAAGAGAGACTTGGTACAATACAATCTTTGTGTTCCTTGTGACCTAGGTGATGCAATGAAGATGGAAAGCTTCATGCATCATGAGCATAACATAGACTTGGTAGAAAGCATTAACCATCGCCGGCCTCAGTCCCAAGGCCTCAAACACCTTCAAAGGTGGAGAGAGCTAGCGGAAAATGAGGACAGGGAAGAGGAAGAAGAAACATTCATAGGAAAAATAAATAGTTCCTTACTTATCATCACTCTTCTTGCTAGCATACATAATAACATAGTACTGAAGATGGAGAAGATCGCACGCTTAAGCATTGAAGCATGGCTTTTAGTTGGATTTGCATTCCATAGCCATAGCCAAGACAGTTGGTATAGGCTCTCAGCTTCTCTACTAGCTTGGAGAAGGATATGGAGCTCTTGCACTTTGCACTTCACACAATGAGTGTGTGTGTGGGGGGGGGGGGGGGGGGGGGGGGGGGGCAGTATACCCCCCAAGCTAGCCCCTTCCTTGCTTTGGTCGACCCCCTCTTATAGCACTATCTGGAACTTGATTGGGCCTCCTCAAGCATGGTCACTCACATGCATAGACAATTAATAAAATCAACTAGATTATCATTGGACCCCTTGGGAGGCTAACCAATAGGCTTTACGCACACCATGAGGGAAGCATGAAGGGAAGCTTGATAAGTTTCCTATTTTATTTCTTGGTACCAAGCTTGCCTTGTGTGAGAGTGTGTGTGTTCTCTCTCTAGCCCCTACAATGAGGCCTCGCCCCCCCTTGAGTAGGGATCATGTTGACTTTGTGGAACACCTTACCCCCCTCAAGCACCTTGGTCACGGAGCACCTTAGCACCATAGTCATTAGCCACCTCAAACACCTAGCAAGCACGACAAGCACCTCAAGCACCTTAGCCAGCAAGCACGACAAGCACCTTAGTCAGCAAGCATGACAAGCACCTCAAGCTTGGTCTGGGTTCCCACCTTGAGCACAACCCTAGCTTGCCTAAGGTCAAATTACTTTTAACACTAACCATTGGAGGTCTTTATTGAAGTTAACCCTAAGGCCTTTAAGCTCCATTAGCTAACCTTTCTCTTTGACAGATCATCTCTCATTTGGACCCCTTTACCATTGGCCCCGTGTTGAGATAGACCTGTAAGCACATGTCTATAATTCAACCCTTGTTCCCTTCTATTCTCCCACATTAAATGATTAGTTTAATATGAGAAAATCATTTGGGTTTAGATATTAGATTTTATGACATTGCGGCCTCTCTCTTGAAATCATAGTCGTCCTCGACTATGAGGTAGAAGAGATAAATCTTTAGCCATTAGTCAATGTTTCTTAGGGGGTTGAGGATCCCTTTTTACCCTACGACATCATTCCAAGATGGATGACTAATCCATTTGGTGCTTGGGAGATGTAGCTGCCGCAAGCATGTTTTCCTTTTATTCCATTTCATTCTCCCAAGTAGAGTGACAAATTCTACTTGGTGTTTGAGAGACGTCATGGCATCACAAACATGATTCTAAGCGTGCATACTACTTAAATTTGTGCACAATAAAAAGAGACTTAGTCTTATAAGACACAACATTGGTCATTTTAAAAGAAATTTGTACATTTGCTTACTCTAATGTAGCATTGTAAGCATCACAAGGTTCATACTATCCTTAATCTATATTACTTGCATCCATCTAGCATCTTCAAAATGATAATTTTTGAACTTATAAGATACCTTTGATTTTGGGAGGGTCTTCAATAATTGGTTCACTTGGTGGCTCTCCTTTGTAGGGCGTAAGTAGGCTCACATCAAAATCATTGTGTATGAGCCAATGGTTGGGTAACTTGAGTTGATAAGCCATCTCATTGATTGGTTTCAAATTTTGAAAAGGACCATAGTATCTTTTTGCTAGTTTAGAATAATACTTTTGATGGCCCATAGGTTTTTTGCCCGTGGTTTGTCTCAATCGAGCCTTGGGAAACTTAAGTAAGACCTAGTCATTTTCTTTGAGCATTAAGACCCTTTTGTGCTTGTCAGCAACAACTTTTTACCTTTGTTGAGAGATGGGTATAGCTTCCTTAATCTTTTGGAAAGATTCTTGTAGGTCACAGCTATATTCATTGGCATCGAAGATCTTCCCATGTACTTTGAGTAGCAATGGACTTTTAGGTCTTTCCTCAATGATTTCAATAGGTGCTTTTCCCATAGAAGTATCGATAGTATTACTGTACTTATACTCTACAAGAGGTAAGTACTTTTCCCATTGTAAGCATTGATCTACTTCTGTAACATAAGTCTTTAGTAGATTGAGTATCGTAAGATTGGCTATGTCACTTTGGCCTATTAGGGCCAAAAACGATTCAAAAATGGCTGTGTAAGGAATTGGTTAACTTACTAATTAGCAGAGCCGTTTATGGTCAAAACGGCTCCAAATTTGGTCGTTTTGGTCATCTAAATCATATCTACGCAATCTAAAATGTATCTACCTCTAAATATTCAAGAAGATATCGTTTTCTTCACATTCCTTTGGTGCTCACCTCGAAATTTGTTCTCATTTACTTCACTTGGCGGAAAATAGTTTTTCCCACTTTTGGATCACTCAACCTCTTATTTCTCTCACCTTTCACAAGCTTTCTCTCTTCTTTTCTGATGCCCCTTGTTCTGCTACTACGTTATCTCCATTATTCTTTCTGTGTGTTCATTATTTACAATGAGGAATACATCTTCCATTAGTGATAACCGCAAGTTTCACTTGAACATTAAGCTAAGCCAGGAATATGCTACTACGCGGAGAGTGTCTATCAAAGACCAATTGCAACTCCAAATAAGGCAGAACAACTTCTCAACGAGGAAAAGAAACACATTGATATATGGACAGATGGGAGCTTGTATCCACTGGATCCTAGCACTAGAAGGTATCCATCTTTTCACACACCTCATGATTTGATGAGATTTGTCGGAGATGGGGTTGATGGATTACTGGGATATAGTTCTAGGGTATCTCATTTACACATTGATCATACACATTACATTCAATATCTCAAAACTATTCTGTCTTTAAATGCAACAAGAATTTTAGAACTTGAAAACCAAATAGCGTCTCTAAAACAAGAAAATCATCAACTTCAGACTTTAAAAGAAACTCCAATAGGATTAAGAGCACAAGTAAAACGAATGAGAGATGTAGTAAACTTAACAGAAGGTTCTGGACAAAGAAGAAAAGATTAAAGATTACTAGAGAACATGTGACTAGCCTTTTAGGATTTGATATGTCCAATGTTCAAGAAAGGGTGAGATTTTTGAATGAGGTAATGAACAAAAATGACATTTTGGAACTTTTAAAACTTCTTAAAAATCGAACTCAGAAAAAAATGGTATTTCAAAATTTACTGAAAGATATGGGTTTATTGGTCCAACCTTCTCAAATGCAAGAAGTTTGTGACACAGTGGGGGTGAGTAGAAGGGGTTACATGCCATCTCTAAAACCTGGTTTCATGTTTTAAAGTATTACAAGATTAAAGCTTTTGGGTTACCTAGGCCTCACAATGTTTGGAAAGTAAGGACTTCATTAAACGAAGAAATACCCGAACATTTTGGAGAGTACTATCATATAGAAGGAACGATGCCGTACAAAAAACAAAAAAAAAATCTTATTTTGAGTATATGTTTTTAATAACATTTGGATGAGTATAAAAAAAGTTCAATCTGCTATGGTGAGATACTATAACATGCAAGAAGTAGATTGTGAAGGAAAACTTATATTCGTTATAAAATTGGATGAAGCTCAAATTCAAAAATGTCAAAAAATGGAAAGAGTGTCCATATCCCTAATGAATAGAGCATTGGATTATAGCCAGGGTAAGCTTGATTCCCCATACCACAAAACTCAATCAGAAATGGAGCTTTGGTGGACTGGAGCAGCTCAAATACCAATAGAAAATCACGATACACTGAAATGGCTCTTTTTGCAAACTGATATCCCTTCTATTATACAGGACCAAAATACCGGTGAACAACTCCATGTAGATGGCATGGGCGACTTTATTGTAGAATAGCACTTGAGTGCCGGCCTAAAAGCATTGAAGTGCATGTTTGGTGTATGTGGAGGTGCCAATACCAAGTATTCATGTTTTTAATGCATGGCAAGCACTGGAACAAAAGGATGGCTTGCAAAACACGAGGTTGGAAAACCACCATCAAGAAATAGTGTGAACGTCATTGACTACCCATCGTCTTCTATGATTTGGGATCCAATTCTAGCAATAGATTTAAAAAATGTACATATATGTACAATGCATGCAAAGATTAGAATCTTGGACAAATTGCTTCGACTCCTTCTTGATTATGGACATTTTATTAAGCCAAGTAAACTTGCAGACGAGTGCATAGAAAAATGCGAGTCTTTGCTCTCTCGAGTGGGTTTTCATGGTGGTCAAGTGTGTTAGGCACACATTGCCATAACAAATAACCAATGCAGTAAACATACAATTCATATCAAACAGGAAGCAGGAAACTGCATACTTCAAACACCATACTGCAAAGAAAACAGGTACATAACATCATAGATAGAGGGAAAATAGTGTGCCATTCATCATCATTATTCAGTAATACAGCAGAAAGCACAGAACCAATGCAGGAGAGAGCCAACTGCATCAACAGGCATAGACATAACTGCTTCTCATCCTGAGAATTCACGAGACACACAACTAACTTCCCCAAAATATAAAATACCCATGTTCACTTATCCCTAAGGTTCAAAGATAAAGGTTTTAGTTATAGTTCAAAAATAATAGCCTGACTGCCCTGAAAGCCCTGATAAATCAGGCACTAACAAAGTGCATCTAAAAAAGATCCCACCCTTTCAAAAGGAACGGGTGATGTTTTTCAAGATGTTTTTTCAATGGGTGGAGCAAAAGCCAGAAGATTTTTGAGCAGCCATGACAACAAACAAGTTGACGCTATGTGGAACTACTGGAAGGATCTTTGTGTAATAACAACCAATGTCAAAAGTAGACCAGATGTAGCCAACAAACACATGGAAGTGTGGAAGAAGCTCAATAATTTTTTGAAAGTTTTGAGACAACAAGTTAGATCTACTACTTATGCAGATGACTTTAAAAAGATAATAAAGCTTTTAATAACTGTTGTCACAGATGCTTGGGGAGCAAAAGACATCACATATTACTTGGTGAATATTCAATTACTTTTTAAAGTCTGGATAGTATTTTACATTGCATCTTATGAGTTAAATTAACCTTTTTTCTTAATTTTTAGCATATTCTGAACGTGCTTGGACCATATTTTGCAAAACAAGGACCCCTTGCAACATGGAATACCTAGGGAATGGAAAAATCTCACTATCAAGCGAGGACTTCATTTTTCAGATGTAAGAGAAAGGGAGGGGGACAAAGAAGGAGCAATGCACTAAAGGAATTTTTCAATTGGTTCTATAGGAGGCAATTACAACGGATGAGATTAAACAACCATGCGGCTCAACCACAAATGGAGATTAATGCTTCACTTTGAAACTTTGTACCGAGTCTTTCTAAAGAGATCCAAATTCAAAAAAGATATTTTTACGCAAAATGTTGTCAATTTTATATCAGTTTTTGATTTTTTTGGTATCACTAGGCATGTCACCCCTATATCTCAAAAACTTTCTTCTTTTATAGCCCCCAAGAAGGTTAATATTTGTCTCCTCAGCCGCTGCTGCATAGCTAGAGTAGCAAAGAAAGTATCCTGCTCTTGAGGCATTGAATCTTACAGCATACTCAAATATTCTAAGTGTTGCAGCTCTCTCAAGTAGCATGATCTTGTTTGCATTGATTTGAAGGGTTGTGTACCCCATAAACCATGATAATATCTTCAGAATACTACATGTGAAAAGCACAGAAGGTGGCACTATCCAATGTAGGCATGTAGTGCATAAGAGAGGAGGCATCCCTTCTTGAAGTGTCCTCTATTGCTTTCCCTCTCGAGCCTTTAGCTCTCCCAAGAAATTGTCTTTGTCAAGGAGTTCAATCTACAAAACAAGAAATAATGAGTAACTCAAACAAGCTTGAAAAAAGAAAGATTTTAGGAAGGGAGATCAAGGTGTAACTAAATCTACCTTTTGCACCTCATCCTCTGCAATGACTTTTTTCTTGAAAGAGATTGCATAATCCATTCATCTCTCTTATGTCAGCATCCTTATCAACTTCCTTTAGCTTAAAGTCTCTGCCAAAAGATTGGATGTCTAGCTCAACAAGTCTCTTCTCAAAATCCTCATCTTTGAGAGTAGGTTTCTCCTCTTCCACTCTTTTCATACATAGAGCAAGTGCATTTGGAGCAGGAAGAAATGATTTATTGGATGTTTGAACATCAAGTGTCAAAAACTCCTCTTTTGACTCTTCTTCTGTGTCAATGAAATCTTTGGCCACCTCAGAAGCTTCAAAAATGGTGGCAATACAGTAGTCCTCCCTCATATTAAGTAGACATTGAATATGATGGAGAGGGATATACTCTTTTCCATTAATATAGAAGTAGGGAAGGTTTGGAACAGTAAGGGAGGCCTCAGAAACCTCTACCTCCTCTATGGGATCATCAATGACAGTACTAGCTCTAAATTGAGCCACATCAAAATTTGAACGTTCCTGATTTTCAACCACAGCATCAATTTTCTCCTCCTCTAGAATTTCACTTTTCTCAAGCTGCAAGACTGTGGAAACATTTTTATTTGTTCCCTCTTTGTCTGTATCTTTCACTTCATCACCTTTGCCTTGCATATCAACTTTAAGGAACAAAAAGAAAAGAAAGGCAACTTCTATTGGAACAAGGTTGCAAGGCTTTGAATGTCATTGACAAGAAATGGTAGGTGGACAGATAAATGAAGTCAACTTAGAAAATCTTCCAAACCCCCTTGCTACTTTGCCTTTCTCAATTGAGTTGGTAGTAAATTTAATTAAATGGCAGTAGGTCTTACCATCCAAAACCAAACACTTACCCTCAACTGCCTCTTCAAACTTTTTAAATTCTTTTGACAAAAAGTCCTTCAATTTGTCTAGCATCACTGCAAGATCAAACAAAGGATTGAATATTTCATATGCCTTGGTGTACACTTCCATGTCACCACCATCAATGACAGCAACGAAGAGCTTCTCACTTGGGCTCTCCTCTAAAATCTCTTCATGACCTTCACTCATGATTTGGTTGAAAGTTGGAAGGAAGCAAGACCAAAACAAAGCGATAAAGCCACGACCAAGATCCTGCTATATACTCCTATCGCTTCGTGTAGTGGCTTACGCTGTGGAAGCAAAACCCAAACGGAGCGATAGAGGCATGAGCCACACTCTACTGGCTACAGCTATCGCGTCGTGAAAGTGGTTAAGAAGGTGCCAATAAAACCCGAATGAAGCGATACGGCACTCAGGAAAACTTTGCAAGCATACCCCTCGCATCATGCAGGACAAGCGTGGATGGATAAGGAGAGAGCTCTAAAATAGAGGTAATGTGAGAGAACTAGAAGGCTTGAAAGCTTAAGATTCTCGCGTCGTGCGGAACAAACTAAAAGTAACACGCTGAAAAAATACAAGATCAAGCTTATATAAGGAGTCCAAAATTACCATTATAGACACGTGTCACACATGCGCACGTGCCACGTGGAAAAATTTCAACGGATACTGTACGGACGGTCGGATGTATAAAAAGCTCCTATCACGTGTTCATTTTTCATCTCTGTGTGTTCGCGTGTTCACGTTGTTTCACACCTAACATCCTCCTCCTCATGCCTCTTTAATCTTATGTTACATTTTCCTCATCGACCCACACGCTCTTTTGTGATATTCCATCTAACTCGAGCGACGCGATATCAAACGCTTGCAAATTTCAAGTACCTCGCTAAAAAACATCAAGAACCCTTACGATGAGATCGCCAGCACATCCAGGTTGTGACACAACCTCCTATTGCTTCTTGCAGGCTTACCATGCACTAGGGGTTACTTCCAGACTGTGGGGGGACGTCCTACCACGTCTTGCGGTATTTCTTCAGCCTCCCTCACGACGCGATAGCGTGCTCTTCCAAACTATGGGAGGACATCCTATCTCGTCCTTTGCGGTATTTCTTTAGCATTCCTTACGACGCGATAGGGGGTACTTCCACACTGTGGGAGGACGTCCTATCACGTTCTGCTGTATTTTTTGAGCCTTCCTCGCGACGCAATAGCATGCTCTTCCAGACTGTGGTAGGTGAGGCCTCTTATCACATTGTCCGCGGGCCTTGTGTTGACTAATTTTGTGGCATTGGACAACACTTTCCGACCATCAAATGGCAAGGATAAAGAAAACAGCAAGAAAAGTTTATCAAGCTCCAAAAGATTCAGAGAAAGATGATGATGGTGACCAGAAAGAATTAGTTGGGAAGAAAGAAGAGAAACCACCTACACAACCTCGTCAGAGGGCTACTGCTAGGAAGAGATTGAATTATCAAGTCAAATCTGGAGATAAGGAAAGCATAGAACTCTACTTGTCTTCTTATTCCAAAGCTACCCTTCGTGAGAGTTGTCAAAGAAATTTCAGATAGACTTGTGAGCATGATGAATATCAAAACCTTTGTTTCAGTAAGGTGGCAATCTCAAGCCTTGATGTGCCTTCGAGAGGCTGCTGAGGATTCCCTTATAGACTTTATGAATGATAGCTACATTGCAGCTGCATTTGCTCACAGGGTCACACTAATGAGCAAAGATTTTGTGCTTGTCTCAAGGTTGAGGTACAAGTTTGATAAGGCTCTTGAGCTTATTCCTAGTGAGGATCTTAGGGCCTTCCAAATTTTAAATATCCCCCCTTCCAGGTAGCAGAAGAATTCAGGGGTTGTCATTGAAGATGTTACACATCAGTATGAGACAAGAAAGACCCAAGATATCAAAGCAGGCACGAAGGTTGAGAGGGAGCAAGACATAATTTCAGAGGATGCTATCCTTACAGAGCAAGCATAAATTTTAAGAGCATCCAACTCTCTCCTTTATGAAAAAGTGACTGGCCAAATGGTTGTGGATGTCTCCATGTGTGGGGATAATGAGGTGTATTGTGACATAATCCCTCAAGACACAAGTATGCTTGTAAATCCCAACATTGAGCTTGGAGACACTGTGCTCTTTATCTGTCTCAGGTATGTGTTGCCCCTTTGCTAATTAGTGCATGTGCGCCTACAAGGGCCTGATTGGGGGATGTTTTTTCTTTTTCAGGTGTCTTAAGAGAGATCTTCCAGAGGATATAGCTATGAAAATTTCCATACTTGATCCTCTAGTGACATAGTGTCTATTTAACAAGCAAGGAAGACTTTCAAGTTATTTTGAAGATTTTGACATGCTGACCTACAATTACACAATATACCCATATGTTGAAGGGTAAATCTTAAATCCTAACAATTTATAATATTCTCTAGTATTCCTAGCTAATGGTTATTTTTTTGTAGAGGACATTGGAGTCTTATTATATACAATCTTTTGGATAAAGATATTATATTTATGAATTCATTGTCAAGTATCCATGGGAGAAGTAAATTGTAAGTATAAACTAAGATGTATGCTTGATGGCCCATTGTTTTTCTATTAGTAGCTTTTTCATTGATGTCTTCTTGTAGTGCTGCCAAACTTATCGTTCGTCACCTGAGTACCACAAATAATGATTACAATATATAAGGTTTCAAGTACTACAATCAAAAAGTTCCTTTACAAACAGACTCAACATCTTGTGGATGGAGGGTGTTTGCCAATGCATGGAGATATCTTGAGTCAAGGTGCAGGATGACTACACTCACTGTAAGTGTGTATTTCATGTGTCATTGATTTTTTTTTACCTCCTAACTATGTATATACTTATGTCCTTTATTTTCTTTTTCTATTTGTTGCAATTGCATGAATATCCAGAGTCTTGGGTCACGTGGATGAGAGAGAAGGTTGTTTCTATGGTTTTGGAAAGATCAATAAACCCAAATGATCTAGACTCTCCTATGCCACCAACTACATATGAAATAGAGTCTCCTTTGCCACCAAAGAAAGGTGGAGCCACCAAGAGTTTGGATGCAAAGAAAAGGGATCACAAGAAGAATTCTCTTAATTTTTCCCTTTCCTCTCTCTTATGCTATGATGTGTTTCTCTATATACTCCATGATTATGTCTACATCTCTTACACCTCTCTCACACTCTCTTACAGTGCTCGAAAAAAACCTACGTTTACTATAATCCCACCTACAAATTTTGAGATATACCTAGAAATTTTATATTTGAAGGTAAGAAAACCTACACAATTTTAAAAAAGTTAGTGTAATTTGGTGTAAAAACCTTCAAATTTAGTCAATTCACCTCTATTGCTTCTCATTTGTAGATTTGCAAAGTTTTTGGGAAAAAAAAATCCTGCTCTCTTACACTCTTTCCTTGTCAATTTGTCCTCGTGTGTGTGTGTGTGTGTGTGTGTGTGTGTGTGTGTGTTGGCATAGTCTAGGTGTGTAGAGTACTTGGTAATTGGAAGGGATGGTAAAAGGTTGACAAGCAGAGGTGCAAGCAAAATTGGAAATTGGAAGCAAGCAATCATTCTCCCCATCTCACCTTCCACCACACATGACTTTGCTTTCCTAGGTGAAAGTTCATATTGTACTTCACGATTTTATCTCTTGTTGAAATATACTATAATCTAAATAAGCCATTGCCACACTTGTTTCCAAAAAGTGTAATACTCTATTGTGACAAAGAAAAATTTACGTGCTGATGTCACTTTTTATTTTGCTCCAACAAAAGACCATGCTACTATTAAATTCCTCCCAATAGCATTATGGAAAGGGCCATGTTATTATTAAATCCATGTCAATATCAATAGCATTATATAGGCCATAGTGAACTTTCACATTTTTGGCTTTCTAAAAGAAACACTTGGTATTGTGTTGGGTTAGAGAGACTTTCATTGTTTTTAGTGCATGATAGAGACTTACCTTTCATTTCATATCCAGTTGGGTTAGGGAGACTTTCATTGTTTTTAGTGCATGATGGAGACTTACCTTTTATTGGGTTAGGGAGACTTTCATTGTTTTTAGTGTATGATGGAGACTTACCTTTCATTTCACATATGGCATGTTTTACTTTTCTAGCATTCTATTGTTTTAAAATACTAAAGTGAAACTTCACCTTGCTTAATTTTAGTAAATGTTACACACACACATATATGTTTTTTTTGCATTCCATTGTTTTAGAATGCTAAAGTGAAGCTTCACCTTGTATAATTCTAATAAATTCTATACACACACATATAGTAAATATTAACTAGATCTTTTTATTTCACCTTTCATTTCACAACTTCACATTTCACAACTTCACATGGCTTTACATTTCTTGTATTTTATAGCTTGATTCCAGTCAGTGTTAACGTTCGAGAAAGTATCTTTATTAAGCGCCGTTGATCAAGTTTCCTCCTCACAAAGAAGAAAACTGAAAATACTAGCAGAAATTTTGAGATTTGCAAAATTTTTGAACGACTTTCTCACATATTTCATGGTTTTCTTCCATTTACCATGGTTTGCAGCTAGCTAGTCTCGATTTTCAATCAGCTAAGACGAAGTTGAGGCAATCCTTTCCCAAACACTGATACCAATTTAATTCAACCTCACAATTTTATCACTTTCTTATTGTTTTTGAAAGCCATCGTGACCCTTTCACTTGTTTTTTTTTTCAAAACTCACAAGACAATCATCAAAAGGAGGAGCAGTTCTAAAGACAATCAAGTCACTTGTCAACAAAGTTGAGGACTTTATCTCAATGATTTTCGCAGTGGTGTAAAACCTACCTGATATAAGAAAAAGTATATAGAGGAAAAGATTTCCTTCAAACTCCATGCCTAGAAATTGGCCTCCTTGAAAGGTGTTGAAAAGATGGTTGTTCAACAAAATACAATTTACATTTGGGGGTAGTACTCGGCGAAAAAATATACTTTTTGGGCCTACAATTGTGAAAACACTGCATCCTCAGAGCAATTGTGGACCATTGGATAAAGTTTACTGAGTAGTGCCACATGGCAAGCTAATTATCAAAAACTTTTTTTAAAATAATTTCTTGTGGGAGGGATCATTAAGGAAACATTATCTTTTTTTTTAAATGCTCATTTAATAAAACATTCAAACCCTGGCATATCCTTCGCACAGGGACATCCAACATACAAAAAAGTGAGTTCAATGGGTTCAAAGTCCCCCATAGGGATTTGAGACCATTGACCCTAAATGTACCCTTAATCCATGTTATAATGTTTTTGGTAATGTGCTATATTTTTGTCAAGGACCTACCTTCTCTTCGACAAGCTGCTTTCTTTTACTTGACAAAAGCCATTTGCCAGTTTCAAGCACTTGTTTGGCATGCAGCACTCCGTTCTTTTTCAGGAAAAGTTGTTCATTCCTAGAAACCCATATGGCGTTCGGTAGGACTACACCTCTAACTATAGGGTGTTGACATTTATTCACCTCTCTCTAAAGAGGAGCATTGAGTATTGGATCACGAGCAATCTCTCTCATCCTCTTTCACCTTGTTTTTCCCTTAATTTTTTACAATGCTTTGAAGTGTTTATTACTCATTATTTTTTTCTTTTTTTATATATTGTAATCTAAATAGATTATTGTTGCATTAGTTATTTAAAAAAACTAAAATCTAATTGTGGCAACGAATGTCTTAAATTGCTAGTGTCACTTTCTTAAATTGCTAGTGTCCCTTTCTTCCTTTTTTTTTTACCTAACTCACAATATTGAGTAGATGTATTGAAATCAAGAAATGTACAAAGAAACCTCAAGCTCGTGTAGAGCCTTGAGGGAGTGCTCTATATACCAAGTAGATACAAGGCCATAGGCAATAACTTGTGAAACCTTTCTTATACAATGTCAATAGTCATGCTGGCAAGCGTTGCCTGATTCCACTTGTCCATATTCTTCCTTTTTCCACTTGCACTTATCACTTCCCTGCTCTCTTGGATAATCTTTGAGAAAATAGTTGTTGAGAGGTCAATTTCAAATACTTGACGGTTCCCAGTCTTCTAAATTTGTTGAAAGTAGCAGAATCTAGCAATTTGTGTGCAGATCAGAATCAATTGGCATTTCTTCACAAGACTTTGTCACTTTCCTCTTACAAAGAAGCTTCTTATTATTAAATTCCTCTCAATAGTCTTATAAAGACCCTAGTGAGCTTCCATCTTATTCTTTTTATTCAAAACTCACAATTGTGAGTGATTGTATTAGAATGTCATAGAGGAAATTACAGAAAAACCTCAAGCCCATGCCGAGCCTTAGGGTTTTGAGATTACATCGGATTCAAGCTAGAAAGCTAATATCAAGATCACTCTTTAGGACTCGTTCAAATGGCCTGGGTCGCCCTGAGCGAGTCATTCAAAGGAGCCCACAATTCTTTCATTGAACAAGAGCTCATATTGCCCGCCTGTTCTCAGAGTGTGAACGAGACGACAAAGGTGAGGCCCGAAGCTCAGAGCTTTCAATGAAGGACCACATAGTCCTTTCATATGCCTTGTCCAGGTTGAGCTGAAGCAAGATGCACTCCTGCTTCGTGAAGGCTACCTACTCAATGCCAACCATTGCTGCCAAGATATTGTCGTATATCGACCTCCCTTTGATAAACCCGTGCTGATGGGGAGAGATAACCCTATCCAGGAGGGGAGCAATTCTAAGAGCGGCTGGTTTGGCAATGACTTTAGGCATCATAGTTATAGGGCACCAATGCTTAAGATGCGAGCAACACACCTACTTAGGGATAGGTTTAATGAGGTCTCTTTTCACAGAAGGGTCCAACAACCCCTTGACAAAATCTTGATTAGCCATATATGTGATCGTGCCCTTCAGGTCCTCCTAGAACTCGTTAAAAAGTCCAGTGGTCAAACCATCCCAGCCAAGGGATTTCTCCTTGCCGAGAGCATGCAATGCAAGTGTGCACTCATCTTTCGAGAGGGCCATCTCAAGAGGATTGGCTTTTGGTTGGTGTATTTTCTATTAATACTCTCAAGCAAGGTCGCTTTGGCCTTATCCACTTCTTGAGAGCAAGTCTTTGGCTGGCGAATGATTTGGCTTAAATGCTCTAGCATCATCTTAGCCATTTCATCCTCGTCTTGTGTAGCCTCCCATGTTCTTGTGTCAAAGGGAATTTTGAATCTTGTGCAAGGCATTGATGTATGTCCTAGTTTTGTAGATACATGTAATGTTGAGGATGTTGCACGTTTTGGTGGCCAGATTGTTGTTGCAAGAGCTATTTTGCCTACAACTAAGCAATCTCATTGGGACGTTAGATATGTGTAGGCTCATGCACTTTTTGCATTATTTGTGAAGTGCACTATTTCTCCACACATTCATTCAACTAAATCTACAAAATAGGCATGGGATATTCTGGTTGGTCTTCTGCAAGTTGCAATGAGGCTAAAATTTCATTGTTGCGTTGTCGTGATGTGGCATGTGCACAATGTGAATATGGGGCACAATATCATCCTCATAATTTTCCATGTGTAGGACAGATGTTATGCATAACCTTCCTCAGTTGAATGCATGAATCCATTCTTCATCCTTGTCAAACGCAAGGCGACAAATCACAATGGCTTACAATATCCTTCTTAATAAAAAGAGATGTCAACTGCAAGGCGACAAATCACAATGGCTTACAATATCCTTCCTAATAGCATGACAAGACCTTGTAATTTTTTGGGCTGTTGAATATAATTCACTCACAATTGTGAGTTTTGCAAAAAGGGGAAAAAAAAAAAAAGCAAAACAAGTGTCATTCATCTCTAAGCTTTAAATACATAAGACCGTACTTAGTTAATGCCCATTTTTTTTGAAGGAAAGAGCGAAAAAAGGTTTTCCATCATTAAGTTGCCATGTGGCCTTGTCTGCAAGCTATACCTGACCCTACACAATTGCTCCAAAGCAATGCTCAAAGAAAGCCATTTTCTTGACGTTATTTATGCTCAAATCTGAGGTGTTTATTGAGATTTAATGTTTTACATTGGAAATTAAGGTCCAATGAAGTAACAATTGAGATTTTTCAAAAAAGTAGTTTATGTGAGCACTGCTCGGAAGATTTCCATGCTTTACTAAGGCCTGATGTAGGCCAAATATATTCCCAAGATGTTTTGCAAATCTACTTTTTAATCCATTTTGGCATGTGGCAAAAGGTGAAATGTTGAAGGGACTATCTCTCTCTCTCTCTCTCTCTCTCTCTCTCTCTCAAAAAGTGATATAATCAACCAAGTGGCATGTGACCTTGAATGTCTTATTCTGAAAGTGTCCTTTATATGAGTAGATGTTCGTAATGTGTGATGTAAACTTCTAGTAGGGTATGTATTGGCACTAAAAGTAAAGGAGAATCAATTTAGATTCCCCTAAAAGGATTTGAACACGATCTAAAGGCAAGAATGAAAAAGAATTGGGTACTCCCCTCTTAATTCGTAAGATTCCTTTGCATCCAAAGATTCTAAGCCCATATATTTCCTTGGTTTGCTTGTGCTGAATCTCCTTGAGATTCCTTATGAATCTTGTGGGTTCTCCTTTGCATGCAACCGTTAGCAAAAGTCAAGAAAGGAACCGATACTTGAACCCATTCCATCATAAAAACAAACCAAGAAACTACTGGCACAACAACCCATCCTTGGCCTTATCACCACAAATCCGCTTTTAAAAAAAACCCACTGCCTTGCTCCCTACATGTCACACGATGCATGGCACGGCCTACTCACATGCGACCTCTCGTCTCGACCTGGCCCCTCCACATGCACCTGGTCCTATCTCCCTCCCCTACCATCTGCCTTTGACCCGCCATCCTCCCGCTTCTTGGAAATCGTGCAAGAAAGCAAAGAACCAATTGCTTCAATTGGTAAAAGAAAGGACCCCGGCGAATGGTTTTGGGGCATCGATGATGTTGTGATAAGTTAGGGATAGCTTGAGTTGTTTGTGTGTATTTTGAACCCTCTCATGTATCTACCTAGTCATGTGGATGCTTGGATTGTGAGCAGGGTTAGTTTTGTAATTTTTTGATATGTTTAATATCACATCACTCACTTTTGTGAGTTCTGCAAAAAAAATAAAAAATCCATGCGAATGTTGGCATCGAGCTCGTGATCTCATGTTTAGAGAAGAAATCGGTGACTTGAGCCAGCTTGACAAAGTGTGAAGCCTATCAAGTCTGCAAACCCATGCATATAAAAAACAATTCCTCCGTTGTGTTCACTCCCCTACATGTGCCACGTTCGCCCTCCCTGCCTTGCCTAGCTCGTGTGATAGTTGGTAAGCATGTCCTTCCATTTATCTCTTCAACCCACATGTCCTACAAAAACAAAGGGAATCACTTGAGATTCCTCTTAACGAACATAAACTATTGTACATGCTCTTTCGTATTGTATTAGGTAGATTCTCTCTAAGATGCCAAAAATTAAATGTTGCCTCCATCACTCCCTTCGTGCCCTCTATCGTCCCCTCCATCACTCCCTTTGTGCCCTCTATCGTCCCCTCCATCCTCTTTGCTACCACTCGTCGACAGTCTGCCTATGCACTCTCCACCCTTGCCTCCATGGATGTCCCCTCTCCTGCTACACCAAACCTTCTATCGTGTTCTCTCTCTCTCTCTCTCTCTCTCTCTCTCTCTCTCTCTCTATATATATATATATATATATATATATATATATATATATATATATATATATATATATATATATATCCCCGTGTTGCCTAACCTCCCTTTCTCTCTACCTTGTCCAATAGCTGGCAACAACACGAAGTTGTCCCCCTTCCATGTTTCTTCTCTTGCCCTTGCTGCCCCCAACTAATCGGCATGCCCTTGTAATTTTGCAAGACGTGGGTAGCTCTGCCCAACGGAACAGAGGCTGGATGTGCCACTTGAAATTTTTCAAGACGTGGGGCATCTTTGCCTAGTGCAATTGAGGCTAGTCCAGCTTGCGCCTTGCGAACTGCATCGAGGGAAAAGAAATCTCGATGTAGCAACTTGTGGACACAGTATGTTGCCCTATTTATGGAAATCCAAATGTGAAGAGAGAGACAAACTCTTTCTTTGGAAGGTTCTTTTTGGATTCGTGTCAATCGAAGATAAGGCAAAAGCAAGAGGGCTAGCCGAAGGTGCTCCTATCAAATGCAAGCACCCGAATGAAACCCTCATGCACTTGTTCTGGGAATGTCCTGAAATCAAAAAATTCAGGGACACAGCTGGAAACTCCCTTCTTCAGACACGACCTTACTATGGGCTCTAGACGCATTGACAATGAGGATCTATTGACTAACATATGCATAGTAAGAGCTACATTATTGAGGGCACTATGGCAGTCTAGAAATGGGTTACTCTCCCAAAAGAACTCTGAGCCTCTTGACACAAATTCAAGCTGCCACGGAGAAACTAGCAAGTGGATGTCGTGGGTACGCCGACTCCTGAAGCCAATGTCGAGCTCATGCGAATCGCTGAGAAGAAGTCGCAAAAAAATGAAAGCGTAGTAGTCAATGTTGAATGCATGCTAGAGGAGAGCCATGCACTCTCTCTCCCTCCCTCGCTCTATGCCGAAGCCGTTGAAGGGTGACAAGCTGATGTCGGGTGATGCTTGAGCTTATTTGCCTTTGCAGACGTCACCTATGTGTGTATGTGAGTGGACACACACTCCCTATTGTTTTCTCAAATGCCAAAGTAGGGAAGCCCACCGTTTTGACCTGAAATGTAAGACTTCAAGAAATCCAGTACGACTAAATTTGCAATCTCAGATTGCCCATTTGTCTGCAGGTGGAAATATGATGAGAATTGCAACCATGTGCCAATGTTCTCCCAAATTCTTGCTTCAATTAGCATTTTGTGAGATTTCCCCACACTCCTTGCCCCACATTTGTGGCCACATACTCATTCAACCACGTTGTTCAAAACTAACACTACATTGTAGAATTTACCTTCAACATTAAGGTCCGATAAAAGTATAACTAGGATTTATCCATTTTCAATGATTTCATTATAACCTAAGAAGGTGATCATGTGAGGCTTAGTTAGAAATTATTTGAACATTAGATAAATAAGTATGCCTACCCTTTGTAACTATGCTAATTTTGGCATAGTTGTGAAGTTCAAGGCATAGTTAGGAGGTTGAATGAATAACTAAGCTTTGTGTGACCATGCAACATGCTTAGTTATTCATTTAATGCTTTGTATGGACATAGTTGGCATAGTTATCTATGACTGATAACTAAGTTATCTATGGCATAGTTATCTGTGGCTAATAACTAAGCCTTGCATAACCACCACCTTAGACATTGTCAAGAGATAGAGCAGGAGAGAGCTTGACTCCTCTTGCAAGTGCACACACACACACACACACACACACGCACAAAAAGATGGAGACAAAAGATTGTACTTCTTCTTCTTCGCAAACTCAAGGTAAGAGGTCTACAAAACATAAGAGAAAATACAACATAAAAGGGGAACTAGTACAATGGTCTAGTATGAACCGCTAGTGAGTGAGGTGAGAAGATAAGTGTGCCATCACTCTAGTAGGTTGACCAGCTTGGTGTAGTCCAGCTGTAGTATCACTGGCGAAGATATGCGTATCCACCAAGGCACACCAGTGATGATGATTGTATGTGGTAGTCATCTAGGAGTCGCACATGTTGAGCTTCACATCTCAACACTCCCCCTCAAGCTCAATGCCATCTCTCGTATGCTAAGCATCGCTCAAAACCGTTGTAGCTTTGTTGCTCCAAGGGCCTTCATGAAGATATATGCAGCCTTCTCATCCATCGTCACATACTCCAAGTCAATGTCGCCTGCTAAACACCCTCTCTCTCATGAAGTGATAGTGCACCTCATGTGCTTTGTCTTGGCATGAAACACTGGGTTTTGTGTCAAGTGTATGCTGCTGAGGTTATCATAATAAATGACAACGGGCCTCTGTACATATACTCCAAAGTCGTGAAGTAGCAATCCAAGCCATGCTACCTCACATGCCGCCACTACAACACCCATGTGCTCTGCCTATGTACTTGAAAAGAGAAACCGTAGGTTGATTCTTGTTGCTCCATATGATAGCACCGGTCTCAAGTGAGAACAAGAATCTACTGGTAGACTTGCGATCGTATGTACTACCAGCCCCATCCACATTGCATCCAAGTGTGATTTGTTGGGAGACTACATAAACTGACTCACCAATCCAATTGTGTAGGTCAAACCTGGACGTAAGATAGTCAAGTAGATCAAGCTACCCACAACCTTCATGTACATGGTAGCATTATCAAGCACTTGACCTGCATCACTCCCCAACTTCAAATTTTGATCTAAGAACATTGCATTTGTTTTACAATCAAACATACCATACTTTTTCAACATATCCAAAGTATATTGCCTTTATGACATCCATGCACCTTCTTCTGTGCGAATAATTTCAATGCCCAAGAAATACCGCAAGTCTCCCAAGTCTTTCATGTCAAACTCCTGCATAAAAAGAGCTTGCACGTCCTCTACTTCAGCCATATTATCACCTCCAACAATCAAATAATCCACATAGATACATAATAACACAATTCCAGCCTCATTCTTTCATAAATACAATGAATGATCTACATCAGACATCTCAAAGCCCAATGAAATGAGAAATGCCACAATCCTCTCATACCAAGCTCTAGGTGCTTGCTTCAGCCCATACAAATGCTTTCTTTAACCTGGATACAAGGTCATGTAGCTTCATATTTGTATAACCTTGTGGCTGCTCCATCCATATAAAAAGTTTCCTCCAAGTCTCTATTTAAGAATGCATTCTTTACATGCATTTGTTTCAACACCCATTTTAATGTGGAAGCCACTGCAATAAACACACAAACTGTATCCATCTTAGCTACGGGGTTGAACGTCTCCTCATAATCAATCCCATAAGTTTGTGCATAACCTTTGGCCCAAGTCTAGCCTTGTACCTACTTACACTACCATCAAGTCTGTGCATAACTTTTGGCCACAAGTCTAGCCTTGTACCTACTCACACTACCATCATCATTATGCTTTATTTTGTAAACCCACTTACATCCAATTGCCTTCTTTTCCTTTGGTAATGGCACCAATTCCCATGTTCCATTTGCAACAAGTGTAGCCATCTCTTCATCCATAGCTTGCCGCCATTTTTCATCCTTTATAGGATCCTCAAAACATATGGGTTCTACTTCCTCTGTAATCTTCGCCATAAATACACAATGACGAGCCACATAACTGTCATAAGTCAATCTTTTGCACGTGATTTCTTGCTCTTTCTGGGACCTAAGTGGTCCAGAATCACTTCTAGGTTCCCTATTCCCTACTTGCATTCTTCTTGCACCTAGAGTCTTCACAAAGGGTATGCCAAACTCCTCATCTAAACTTTGCTCAGAACCACTGCTATCTCCATCATCATAATTAGCACTCAAATTTGGCAACTTAGGGGCATCATCAACCGAAGAGTTCGCACGACTCACTCTTTCACGTTACCTGCCACTCCATGGATTCTCACCATGACTAGCACTAGAGAACCCTTACAGCCCACTCAAAACTTGTGATTACGCATTTGTATTTTTTGCAGCCACATTCTCTATTACATCAGCCCCCAAATCATCTTTTACATCCACATACAAACTTGCCATTTCATCAAAAACGACATCCTTGCTCACCCTCACTTTACCATGAGAGGATAGTAACAGTTGTACCTTGTCTGCACATAAGCAATATATCCAAACACTTGAAATTTGATGCATTTCGTTTTTCACCACTAAATTTTTCTTCAGGTGTCATATCATGTATTGCAGTAGAGCAAAGGTCCTATTCATAATGTAAATACCTATAGCAACAGCCCCAACCCAATAACAATGAGGCATATCTATTCATAATGTAGATACCTATAGCAACAATCTCAACCCATAACAATGAAGCATATTATTCTCATTCATCAATGCTCTAAGCATTTTTTGCAATTTGCATGTTCTTCCGCTTTATGAAGTAGACCCATACCTTCCTCGTATGGTCGTCAATTAAACTCACATAGTATCTACATCCACGCATAAATACAATCTTTGCAAGACCCCATACATTTGTATGCACTAAATCCAATGCATTCGTGCTTACATGCTTATCATCCACTCACAATTGTGAGTTTTGCCAAAAAAAAAAAAAGGGAGAAGGGGGGGGGAGTAGGACTTAAAAGAGGTATCTTCACCATAGATGCACTCTTCATGAGTTATGTATCTAGGTAGAGTAGATTGAACATTTGTTCCATTATATGTGTAGTTTAAACTCCCATACACAAGCATGGTAAAATCCAAGTACTAGCCCATTGAACATCTCACCAGATTGACACATAATCGTGTTGCTCATGTGTGTGGGGGTGTGCACGCATGCTTACAAACTTGCAAAGTAATTTCCATCCTTAAAATTTCTCCCATTAGTGTCGGATAGGGACTTTTCTTATAGCACTAAAAAACAAAAAAACTGTATTGCCCAACTTAGTTTTTCTTTTGTATTGTGTTTGCATTGCAAATTCAATGTGGGATACTAACATTAAGCATACATTTTTGGGTTGATTTGGGTAGCTCACTCATCCTCAAATTTTTATTTGTAGAAAGAGGCTGATTTTTTTAGATATATAGTCATCCTCGAGGCCCTTGGGACACATAGTACCCTTGAGTTCTCAAAAATTGTTGCACAAAAACTTGGACATTGAAATTCCAACCAATTCCATGAGGTTTGGTTTTGGGTTTGGTTGTTGACAAATTTGAGCTCATATCATCTCTAGAACAAGTTAATCTCTACACAGGCTGAAGGACTCCTACAGGCCTTGGGGACACACACATTTGCCCAAAGTGAGGATTAACTCCAAGTTTAGAAACGATATTGAGCCAATTTTAGGGCATAAACCTAAAAATTTCAGGCATTTCTGAGCCTTGGGCCCCTAGGGCTATATAGAACCACTTTGGGGCCCAAACCCTATATTAGAACAATCCAAGCAGATAACATTTTTCAAACATCAAGGTGTTGAGCACTTTTGTAGTTTCAAGAAACCCTGTTTCCAAGATATGCCACCTCAAACTCGCTGGAACAAATCTTGCTCTCTATTGGGTCTATGCGCGCATTAACCAAAATCTAGCGAGATCCTGCTGATGTGGATCTATTGATTTACATACTCGGCGTTTGCTGCGCACACAACAAAAAAAGAACATACAGAGCGTGTGTGGATGGGGCCTGTCGTGGATGAGGGAACAATGGCACAGAAGTGTTTTAATTCGATGTGTGGCATGAGCACGGCACAGACACTCTTGACACTGTCGAAAGCAGTGAGAGAAACAACAATGATTTAAATGGTCCTGTATACAGGAAGGAGGCGTTAGAAGGCTAGGATAAGAGAACTCTGCCATGACCAGCACACAGAGAGTGTTGTGACTGTTGACAGGGATGAGAGACAGAGCAGTGCCTTAAACAATCCGTATATTGTATAGACCAACTAGGATGATGGAGGTTTTTGTTTCAGATTTTCTATAGACAAAAAAACCAAAACATGTCTGAGCACGAAGTAGATCCATTTATGTTATTACAAACTGGGAATAGTTCGATTTACATTTTCAGAATTTATGACAGGTTCTACCTGCGATTGACCATATTTCAAAACCTACATAGTATTGCATTAAGACGGTTGACTTGGGCTTTGAGAGCCGTTAGTTCTTTTCCCAATGACAAAATCTGCTCTTCCAGCTTTGTTACTTGTATGTCAGCAACGTTGATTGCATAGTCCTCGATAGTATCCCTCGAACTACGTATCGCTTCAATAACCTCCGACCGGAGTGCACGGGTATTTGTGCTTTGATCTCCAACCAACTCTTTCAAAATTGCATCAAGAGCATCCTCTATCATGTCAATACGTGCATCTTCTATCATAGCAAAAGAGTCATATGGTTGTGTCTCACTCAGCCGAACGATCTGGTTTTCATCTTCTTCATCCATCTCAACACTGCAACCAAAGCAAATTGTCATCAATTTATATTTTTTGGTCAGAACAAAAAGCAATAATGTTATTGCTAGCAAACATACCACACTATGCAACTGTCGTTACGTCAACACGATGTACAAGCGGAATGAAATCATCTCCTATTTCCGTATCTCTTATGCCAGGTTCAGCATCAAAATCATTGACAACAGTTCTTGGTGGACTACAAAAGACGTAGGTCATGGTCAAATACTCGACAACAAAGACAATCCTACATAAACTATCATAAGCATACCTTTGTGTCTCTTGCCAACGAGAGTTGAACCACTCTGCACGAGATTATGTCTTTGCATACACATCATCATTAACAAAAATATTGACAATGTCTTCATACGTTGCCGTGGATGGGTATATCATACACCTCCACAATGCTTTGATTTTTGCAAGATGCATTCCACAGCCCTGATAAGGAGTTATCCAGCATGACGATGGATAGTAGTTCCCACTCTTCACCATTATATGCAGTGTAGATAGAAATTCGTTGCCTGCTGGATGTCGAAGCTTAAATTTCCAATACATTAGGGCCCTATCAAAGATGTTTGTCGGTGTTAAGCACACTCTATTCTTCAATTCATCGGCACCATATAAGCTGTACAATTCTACACCGGCATTCACGTCATTACTACTTATATTGTGGACAACCTTTTGAAAGTGTGGTTCATCCTGGTCTTTCAAACAATACCCCACCATGCCCTCGAACGTATGCATCTTGTGTTGTTTTAGGCCACGGCACAAAACCATTGCGCCTGGAGGTGTTGACTTAGCCCAGCCTAAGTACGCTTTTATCTTCCTATTCACTGCAATCAATGAGGTTGCCCAAATACGGACAACCATTTGCAGATGAAGGTGCAAAAGCGCTCCTCCTCTCTCCAATGCGCACAATCCAGCTAATGTTTCTCTTTCAAGAAACAACCGCATGCACCCCAACAACCCTATGTCCACATCATCACCACTGACGGATATAGTAACACTGACTTCCATGACTCTCGCCTCTGGTTTCTTCGCTTTCGAGGAGCCAACATTACAGCCTTCAGTATTGGTGACAGCCTGCTTCCCTTTCCCCTGCGCCTCAGACTTTAGCCTGCCCATAGATCACACCTACAAGAACAACACCAATGCGAAGCACGTATTGTCGATCCAGCAACAAAGACGAAACAACACGTCTGTCACACATACACTCACTTGACGACCTGCCCCATCGAATGCAGTAGCTAAACACACTGTGTAATAACGAATAGCTGCTCTCAACAGTAGCAGAACAACACAACTTGATGACTTTCTTCCTGACGTGCAGTAGCTAAACACACAGAATAACAACGAATAGCTGCTCTCAACAGCAACAGAACAACACAACAACGCTATTTGATCAGCGGGCAGCTTAACACACACACTAACAACTAGTAGGCGCTGTCAACAAGAGCAGAAGGAAAGAAGAAGGACTTATGTCAGCAGTTGTAGGTCTGACGAAGAGCGGCAGAGAAACGGAGTGACCAGCAGCCGTCAGCGACAATGCCTGAAACACGCAGCCAAAAAATATAGGCATGCCTTGTTCGAGCCACCTTGCCTTGCTGGAGCCTAGGTGCAACGTGTCAGAGGGAGCCAAGGCTTGCATGACACGGAGCGTTGGATTTTTGATTAATCCATAGAGGATCTCCACAGATTCGGTCTATTAGACCTGCTTGCCAAAATTGGGAGCGCCTACTTGACCAAAAATCATAAACAACTTTTTTTCTTGACTAAACTCACTAAAAATTATAAACAAATTTTTTTGTTTTTGGCCAAACTCACACTTGTGAGTCAATATATAAAATTATAAACATCTTGAGCTCAAAGGGGCTATTCGAAGCAAAATTTGCAAAATTCAACATCACAAACACACTCATAAGGTTCCATTTTCTTGAGGGCCAATGTCAGTCTGTGCAAGTATAAAATAGTTTTGAGAGACGATATGCATCTTTTTTTGTAGCAAATCGCATTTTCTTGTGCAAGGTATACAAACGTCCATGAGTGCTATCACCGTCGCTTTGCCGCATTCGAACCCATGTCCTGGGTCATGAAAATGATCTGCATCTTAATTGGTACAACACTATCAAAGACTCAAGAGTCAAACCGTTTGTTGGCCTGAAAAAGGCCATAGAGGAGTGGTAGAAAACTAGGGTTTAGAATTTCGAGACTTAGTGGCCCCACCGATCTCACTATGACCTCCGAGCTTGCTCACTGCCAAGGCAGCGAGTCTTTCATGTTGCTTTTTCAGAGGAATTTTTTCACCGGCTCTAAGAACTCCTTCCAATTTCATTTGGCTATCTTAAGTAGTGGGCCATTAAGTGCTATATAAGAGAGCATAAACGAATTAATCACTTTCAATCTGCTCGCAAAAGGGAGTAGCATATACTCCCACCTATGCAACTTGCTCCTTATCTTATCCAACACCCATGAGAATCTTTGCTTCTGGGTGATATCCACCCCCAAAGGGACTCCCAGGTGCCTAAACACCGTCCCTTTGGACACAATCTCCCCAGACCACATTGTTGGATTGAACGAGTCATCTTCTGAGGGGGAGATCAATCTGGATTTTTCAATATTACACTTTGACCCTGACACACTGGCATACGTCTGCACAATCTCTAGCGCCTTCCTGATCACCTGAGGACAAGCTTTGAGGAAGAGTAATGAGTCATCCGCAAACAACTTTGCCAGTAATTGGTCATTATTGGGAAGGGATAGCCCACATATCTCCCCACTTGAAGCGATGTCTTCGAGAATCATCACCAGGGGATGAGATCCAGTGGCAAATAGAAGAGGAGCTAGTGGGGAGCTTTGTTTAATTGATCTTTTTACCTTGAAAGCCCCCACAATCCGCTTATTAAATAAGAGCTCAGATTGGCTACCAGCACCCGATGTGCTAACCAATCGACAAATCTGCAGCCCAAAGCCCAGTGATTTCATGACATCTTCAATGAAAGACCATGTGATCCTATCATACGCTTTATCTAGATCCATTTGTAGTAATACACACTTTTACTTAGTGAATGATGCAAACTCCATGCCGACCATTGCTGCTAGAATGTTGTTGTAGATAGATCTTCCTTTTATAAATCCATGTTGGTGAGGGTGATGACCTTTTCAAGTAGGGGAAAGAGCTTGAGAGCAACAGCTTTGGTGATTATTTTGTATACCACTAACATCATAGTTATTGGTTGTAAGTGCTTCAACTGGGAGCAGCAAACTTGTTTAGGGATCAGATTGATAAGGCCTCTTTTGACAGTCAATTCAAGAGCTCCATTTAATAGGGCTTGGTTAGGCATTCACGTCATAACATTTAATTCAATGTAATGATGAAGCTTTTGGATAACAATCACATCGTTTTCTATTTTTGTATTACCGTCTCTCTCTCTCTCTCTCTCTCTCTCTCTCTCTCTCTCTCTCTCTCTCTCAATTAAGAATGTCTTATAAATGAAGTGCACTCGTATATAGGGCGGCTTCACAAATGTCCGCCCATTCTTTGTGGACAAAGCGAACGACCAGTCAGGGGTTGTCATCTAATACCATGGGCGCCTCATTTTGATTCACACACAAAATGGAAGGGTGCGAGCAGACATCTTCGTCACGCCCGTCCTCAAACTTTTTATGGGCGCACCCACCCCCCCACCCAAAGCATGGGTGCAACTGCCATGACAACTTTTCACCAAAAAATTTGAGCGAGGGATTTGATCTCTGGACTACATGCTCACGTACCCAAAGTTGTATCCGACTGAGCCAATAGTTTTTCACGCTCCCTTTCCACGAAAAAATAACTTTATCCATTGTTTGTGAATGCTCGAGTGTCCATCGATCGAGTAGGGTACTTTTTAGGCCGCCCATTGGCATGAAGTGTCGAGATGGATGGTGCTCGTTCGTGCTACCCTTAGGCATAAGTTATTTCAAAAGGACAAGCTATTTCAATTAAGAATGTCTTATAAATGAAGTGCACTCTTAAGCACAAGTTATTCCAAAATTTTAATTTAACTCTCGCCGAGATGGATGGTGCTAGTTTGTGCTACCCTTAGGCATAAGTTATTTGAAAAGGACAAGCTATTTCAATTAAGAATGTCTTATAAATGAAGTGCACTCTTAAGCACAAGTTATTCCAAAATTTTAATTTAACTCTCTCTCTCTCTCTCTCACACACACACACATACACACACAATTTATTACACATAAAAATATTGCCTTCTTGAGGCCACCATAAAAAATTTACCTTGTTTTTATACAAAACCTTGTAGGATATCATCCCTTGCACCTTTCAAGCTAGCCCAGTGGTTGACGAACAAGGTGAAGACTCCACGATGACCTCAAGAAGGCAACATTTTTTGCTGTAATAAATTGAGTGATTATTAGAACACATTTGACATGTAAATGGAGCAATTTTTGAAAAAAATGTGTCTCAGCTTAATATTGTGATGTTTTTTATTTCAAAAATATCGGCTAAGAGCAAGGGAAAAAGGAGAAATTATGTCCCAAAATAGAGAAAAATAGTGTAAAAACTTGAAAAATAAATCTAATTTCTAAAATTTCCTCTTGGCATATGTTTGGAAAAATAAATTTTAATAGAACACTTCAATGGAGAGAGAGGTAGGTGTGCGTGCATACACACACACTTACTTTCATAATGAAAATGTTCAAATGAATGTAGCAAGGCTTCATTACAAATGAATATAGTAACGCTTCATTACAATTAAAAATATTCAAATAAATGCGGTAAGGATTCATTACAAAGAAAACTTAAAGGGTCATGATTGAGTGCACATCTGTAAGGTTCTCTCTCTCTCTCACACACACACACACAATGTGTGTATGTGCGCCCGTCAATTGGCATTTAACATTGAAAACCAACAATTCATATAAATATTCTTCATATTCTATTAGGCAAATCAAAATATGTCTATCCAATTTTGCATAAGGGGTTTATTAGGGGGTATCTTGGAAGATCTTCCTTTATGAAATAGGAAAAGGGCAAATCATTTTCTAGTGTTGCACGCTAGGGAGCAAAATAAAAATGTAGACACACAGGTTCTCTCTCTCTCTCTCTCTCTCTCTCTCTCTCTCTCTCTCTCTCTCTCCGCATGGATGTTCTCTTTGTCTTTGCTTCACCGTCGCCAATGAATCCTATCAAGGGAGTAGATTTGCGATAAAGAATCTTTTGAAGGTACCATGGCCGAATGATTCTACTCTTTGCTGCATAGTAGCCTTTAGCGAGGAGACATTGGGAAGATTAAAGAGCCTGTTTTCTTGTAAAACTCTCTACACAGATCTCTCTACTTTGATGTACCTTCAGGAGTTGCACATCGAGGGAAGGGAGAGGGGGATAGGATTGTGTAGAGGCGGTGATGGCGAGTCATGAGGGTTCCATAGAGTCGATGATAGCGGCAAAGCAAGTTTTTTTCTTTCAAATTTGCAAATTCCATAGAATCTAGGGTAGGTGTGTTCAACCTTAACAAATGGTTTCATTAAGCAGAACCTGATCAAATGATTCCTTTCCCTTTGAGAGAAAAAAGAGGATGAATGGCACGTTGAGAGAGACAGAGAGAGATTCACGCCATGTGCAAGCTCAAAGTTGAAGGGAGAGAGAAATATATTTTTTGTGCTTATGTGAGGCCAAGATCTGCGATGTGTTGGCATTGTCAAAGAGCGAGCCCTAGAATGGAGGGGTTCTATCACGTGGTTTCTCTCATGTTGCAGATTGTAGCTCAGTGCTACACCTCAAACATAGAGAGGAAGAGACAAAGATGTTGCATGGGAAGGCCTAGAGAGAGAGAGAGAGAGAGAGAGAGAGAGAGAGAGAGAATGTTTAATGGTGAAGACACACACATACACACACAAGTGCAATGGCGAACTTTGGAAAACGAAGATGATGACGACATTTGATTTTATTTTGTTTTCAAATTCAAAGATTTCTTCAAATCTCATGGATGAATTAATTGAAATTTTGTAGCTTAGACCTTGGTAGACCTTGCAAGTAATGTGAACCATCATCTATTAAAATTATATGGTGTGAGACTTGAGTTTTATTTTAAATATGTGAACAAACAAATTAACATGGTGTGAGACTTGAGTTTTGTTTAAAATATGTCGGGCGCAAGCAACACTCGGAGGATTGGTCTAGGACTACTTGTGTCTTGATGTTAGCAGAGGGTATGCCTAGGATGGGGAAAAATCTTGGCTATCGATAATTAAAAGATCTCAAAAGATAATGATAATGGACCTTTTGTATCAAGGATAAGGGGGCGAGTTGGTTGGGATCACTGTCGATGTAATTATGGTCTCTAGATGATGTCATAGCTCAACACGAGCATGACAAGACATTGTAATTTTCTGGGTTGATTAATATAATTCACTCACAATTATGAGTTTTGGGGGGAAAAAAATATGTCTATAATTAAAATAAATTTGATTGTGGCAATTGTAACCAAAGTAAATTTGATTGTGACCATTGGATGGTAATAGCTTGCACGTTTTCTCTACCACCCTCCTCTGGCCTTGTTGGCGAAAAATGAACGTGTGCATAAAACAATTTGAGCATCCAGAAACGATTTGAGGATCACATGGGCCTTTCTATTTATTAATTCTCCATGTTCATTGCCAAGGCTCTCTAGGGTAGAGGAGCCCATATAGAGACGATGAGATTCAAGAGGCCACTGCGCATCCGTTTATGCATGGATTTGGGCTCTGAGGGGTGCAAAAGATGCCTGACAAGAAGAGGTTTTCTGCGGAAATGGGAATTCCTCGAGCAGACCTGCACACACTTTGCATGACGGATTAGCACAACTTTCGAGGCAAATTGAGGACGCTTAAGCGTTAGAGACGCAACATCACCAAAACAAAGACGGACGTGCTCTAGGGTTGAACACTCGATTTGACGAATCAATAAGCAACACGTCAGCTCCCGTACACCAACAGCTCGTTCACGTCTATGTGCTTAGTGGGGGGTAGCGTGTCTTCTTATTGGGGCCCGGCCACTTATTGGCTCCTCTACCCTAAGCCCTTTGTATTCAGACCTTATGGCCAATGGATCCTAGCCTACTCAAGCTAAGAGTGGATTCGTACAGGCCGGGTCAACCCTAGCCCCATAGTTATGCTTAGCATTCGCACATGTCGTAGTTAAGTGGTAGTGTTGAATGAGGCCTCCCTATTTCCCACTCTATCAAAGATGGCAGAGTAGCTCTTCCAAGTCTTCGTTAACTGGCAGCACAAGCACGACCTCACCTCGGCATGCACTCTCTATTGAACACGACAAGGAGGATGGGAAGGGTGGGACACTCTCTCCGGGTCTTTCCTGCATAGCCTCCTACTGAGAACAGGCTACAAGCGATTTCCATCAATGCCACTGTGGAGTACCTCTGCTCGTGTGAAGGCTCTCTAGAGTTTTAGCAGCGTTATCTCCATGGTAGGGCATGAGTAGCCAGGGCGAGGGTGATATCATGGCTGCAATCGTGTCCTAAGATGCTTCAATTATTCATATAGCATATTACAAAAGACACATGCTCATAAGTAGTTCCTTTGAATTTATGTAAGGGGCATTACCCCTGAACCCTTTGTGATGATTGGACCCCTAGTTATATCCTAGCCACCAAATAGGGCAACCAATTCACGAGGTTGCAGTACTACATTGTGATAGTTAGAGAGCCATTGCTTTGGCAAAGAATCCGGTGTTTCACTCAAAGTCGAAACACATAGAGGTATGATACCATGTCATACAAGATGTATTGATTGGCAAGCGCATTGAGCTTGTCAAGGTTCACATTGAAGACAACCCCGCAGATGCTCTCACTAAGAGCCTAGCCTCGGAGCGGTTTATACATTGCATAGAGCTTATGGGTGCAGGATGAAGCCCAACAATGCTTCATCAACTTTGTATAGACTAACTATATTGACGCCATTATTGGTCACCATGACCTTCAAGTGGGAGGCTGTTGGGGTGTAGGCCAGGTGGCCATGTGAACCACCCCCTATTCACTTGCTCTCTAATGAATATAGGGGGAGAAAGTGAGAGTTGACTCCAACTCTCACTTTCCTACTCCACTAACCTAAGTGTTGTGTCTGCTCTTTATCCCCTTCCCTCTTCTCTCCTTCCCTCTCTTGCACTCCCCGCACATGATCCCCGATCCCCACTGAGAGTTTATGCTTCTTCGACGTGTTGTATCGCAACGAAGGAGAAGAAGAGGGAAGGATTTCTCATGGGTCCGTGCTCTCTCAACGAAGTAGAATAGGGGAAAAAGAAGGAGAAGGCTTTTCATCACAGGGATTCTCGCTCTCTCAACAAAGAGGGGATTCTCTTTGTTGAGGGATTCTCGCTCTCTCAACAAAGAGGGGAAGAAGAAGAAGATTCTTCGAGGTTTTTGTTTTTGGGTTCTTCAATTGCGGCTTACATGGACAACAACGTGTATGATTGAATTGTATACTTTAGGTTATCGAAATCATTAATTAGAAGCATTTATGGATTGTAGGCTTATACTTCTTGAGTTATCTACTATGGTTATCATTAAAGTGTATATCAATCCTCTTTTATTTCTCTTAAATTGGTCTAAGTTCTTATTATTTACAGCAAATTGCACTCGATTATATAAATCCACGTGGTCCCCTCTCTATTTATGCTCCCTTCTCAACTCTATTACGATGCTTTTCTGATCAACCCCAGAGAACCACGCACTCCAACAACGAGCGGGGTTTGATCCCAGCCTGACAAGTTTGAGTTGGATTTGCACGGGCAAGAGCCACAGGGCAAAATTGCACGAGAACTTGGGGTTCTTCCTTATGCTGAAAATGGAAGAATTGCTCTTCAGTAGCTTCGTTAACTCGCGATGCAAGCAAGGCCCACCTCGGCATGTGATGCGCAATCAAGTCGACCAAGTGTGCATGCCTACCGTGGGCTCCCTCTCTGCCACAAGCTGCGCTGCCTACCTTGCATTGCTCTCCCACAAGCACCCGCTTGCAGCTAGCTCTCTCTCTCTCTCTCTCTCTCTCTCTCCCCCTTGAAATCATGCAATAATGCAAAGAGCAACCACCACCCTCACAAACTTCGCACACGTTAGCTTGTATGCACTCGTTGCAAATAGTCACCTACTGCCACGTGCCTACTACGCCCATATAAATGCTCTCCTTTGGGTCGACATCGTTATGTGCATAGTTGAGTGAAATGGGTGCGGGTGCCACGACGGCGTGCGGATGTGCTCTTATGTGCGCGGTCCAAGTCTACCTTCTTTGCCTATAAACGAAGACCACAATGATGCGATAGTCTATTGCCAATTCACACACACTAGCATCCAAGGAGAAGTGTGTGACCGCAACCTGAGATGTGTGGCACACAAATGTCCCTATTGTCGAACGACTCACGAGGCTACTAGATAGAGATAGGGCAGGGCAGGCCAGGCGGCAGGCCGCACTCCGTGCAAAAACATGGCGCCCCAAGGTTGGGGGAATATACAGTTCGCAGCTAGTACGTGGCGGGAGACTGGAGCAGCCACGTAGGAAAGCTGAAGTAAGCACTGATTGTACAGAAAAACGTGGCCAGATGAGCCCAATGAGGAGATGCCAGCGAGGCGCCGTGTTTTGGGAACGCGGCCAGAAACACGGGTATCAGGTGAGGCACAAAACCAAAGTTTGCCGGCGTTGTTCGACAAACACAAACCGCCTCTCATTCACTCCCCCTCCTCTCTCCTCACAGCCCGCCCTTTCTAAAGCGAGCGGACACACATTCTCTCTATGGTCAAGCCTACCTCTGGGTCTCCACCGCCGAGACTACGCCGGCCGCCTCCGCTGCAGTCTTGCGCTGCCGACAGATTCAAGGGCGTTCGGCAGCGCAGCTGGGGTCGGTGGGTGTCGGAGATTCGTATTCCGCACTCCCGCGACAAGATTTGGCTGGGTTCCTACGGCACTGCCGAGCAGGCCGCCCGAGCTTACGACATCGCCAGCTTGCTGCTTCGCGGGCCCTCCTGCTCTTCCTTCCTCAACTTCGCGGACTCCTCTTCCCTTGTCCTGTCCGCCCACCCCCAGCTGGCCGCCCGCGCAGCCGCCGGAATGCCGCCCTCCCCTCACACCATCCAAGCAACCGCCGCCGCAGCCGCCAGCGCCTCCTCCCCGCCGACCACTCAGTCGGCCGAAGAGCTTTCCATCCCCGACGACAACGATGCCGCTGACCTTGATGATGGCAGCACGCACAGCTGCTGCAGTGACTCCGCTCGCTCCGGCTCTGTCAATACGCAGCATTCCTGCTGGATTCAAGATGTCCTCACCCTCATCCTCTCCCCCAAAGACAAGAGCAGCCCTCGTCCTTTAGCCCCGCAGGTCTCGCCCTCCATAGCCAGGTGCAGCCCCGGGACAGCAAGCCCGCCGGCGCCACCTAATCCCTGTATCTCGAGGGCACCATGCTCTGATGGTTTGCTGCATATCTTCTACGACGGCTTTCAATGTCCTCTGGAGGGACTCGCGAGAGATGGGTTCACGCCCATCTCCGCTGCCGTGACGACACACAAAAGGTTCGACACAGAGGCGGTGGGCTCCACGTGTGATGCGGACGCCACCCAATTATGGAGCTACGTCCGCTGAATCGTCCGCTGAATTATCTGGGCAGTTGACAGGTTTTCACACTTGGCTGGTACCAATTTTTTGCAGGGCCCCGAACGGGACCTGTTTACTGAATTTCGAGGTAAATTATTAAACCTCCAAATTCAGTGCTCTGCACTCTTCTGGCTCCATCTTGCACCGCAAGCAGAGCAACTCAATTTTGTAGCAGCAGTTACTTATTTACATATTCATCAAAGTTTCATTTTTTTGCACCAAGATATTTACTGAAAGTTGAGGGCCTACAGCATGAATTTTTTCCTTTTAAGCAAATGCTAAAATGTTTTATTGAGACGTTAAGGGGCTCAAAAGTTGGGGAAGAATCAGCCCCAGCCCCAAGAGAGAAAAACACAAGTGATAAAACCCCCGAGGCCTGCGGTTTTCTAGGATATGTATCGTGCTGATTGGGAATCGGGATGATAAAATATCAACTTTGCGGAGGTAAAGAGAAAGTCTCAGATTGATATTCCTAATGTAAGGTATTCCTAATGGCTTCAAAAAAATTTATTCACTATCTATCTATCTATCTGTCTATCTAGCAAGACACTCTAAAGAGAAGAAAACGCTCAAGGAAAAATAAAGCATTAGAAAAAAACAAATGTAACAATGTAGCTACAAATCAAACATGCTTTGTTCCGTCCAATGTCTCACGTAACACAAGTCATTGCCAACAAACTAAAATCTTTTTTGCCTCAAATTGCACATCACCAATTGGCAACACAAAATCAAGGCACAGAAAACTTTGTGAAATCCAGCACAAAGGCTTTTGACTCTCAAGTAATGATGGTAGATATGATGCAATTGCTGTGCACTTGTTGTATGTACAATATAGGCACTCTTAGTGATACATTGCCATATGCTTAGGCTCTATATAGTTGTTGCAAACACTTCTCAAATGTAAGACAAATGGAGGAAACCAGTTAAGCACTCCTTGTTGCATCTCAAACAAAAAAAATTTAGTGAAAACATAGACTTTTAAGATAACACTATAAAAACAAAAGGCTTTCATTAAAGTGTACAAGGCTTTTCACAAGCTCGCTCACTCAAATAATGGCAGAGTGCAAAGATTTTCACATTGCTTCGACATACTCATGTGACTGGGTGTGGGAAATTTGGGAAGTCTAGCATGGATCATTAATTCATTTGTTAACTTATTGATGCTAAAAAATAGATCTGTATTGCTAGAATGCTAAGGGCGGGTTAAGATTGCAGACAAAAGCGCATGGTTTTTTTCTTCAAAATGCACATATTGTTCACACTACACATATTAACTTTAAAAGTGGCCTATGATGACATAGTTGCCAATCTACTCAGTCAAGAGTCACAAAAGCGCATGGTTTTTTCCTTCAAAATGCACATATTGTTCACACTACACAAAGACAATATTAACTTTAAAAGTGGCCTATGATGACATAGTTTCCAATCTACTCAGTCAAGAGTCAAAGGAAGTCTATGGAGCCTATCAAACAAGGTGATGCATGCATTGCCAATGGCAAACGAAAGAGAGGTCGCACTCATAATCATGCCAAAAGCAAGGATCATGGGAATTCTCGTAGAAAATCTAGAGGTTCTTTGTGCAATGTTGAGTGCTATCATTGCCACAAAAAAGCACATTTATAGAAAAATTGTCGTGCATGGCAAAGAGACAAGAAAAAGTCTCAAGATAACAAGAAGTCTAACAATGATGGAAAGAACAAAGCTAAGATTGAGGAGCATATTATGCGAGGGTCTCCTAAGACTTCAAATTTGCCTAAGGTCTTAACTTCCTCATATGTTTTAGTTTTTACAATAGATCTTAGTTTAGATGCTCTTCTGTAGAAGATGTTAGCTTTGATCAAAATTGGGCCATAGATTCTGGAGCCAATTTCCATGTGACACCTTCACATACTCATAGTAAAGTGAATCTTGATGATGCCTATGAGGTTGAGATACATGGTGTTTAGTTTTGCATAATGGCATGAAATTTATAGTCAAGAATGTCAGACATGTCCCCAAGTTAGAGAAGAGGTTGATATCTACTTGTTAGATTGACGACGTGGCTTACACGACCACCCTTGTAAATGGATCATGGGTGATCAGGAAGGGAAATCTTTTTATTCTCAATTTGCAAAAGCATGGAACATTTTATTCTATGTTTGTGTCGTGTGTAAAAGAGGATTGTATATCCATGGTCGAGCTACTGTCTGTTGAATTGTGGCATGGTCGGCTCAGCCATGTGAGCCAAAAGGGAATGAAAACATTATCACGTTTTGGTTTGTGTTAATTTATTTTGAGTTTTCTTTGTCTGAGCATTGCATCTATTGGAAAAAAAACTAAGAACACTTCATCACATTGAATAAGAAGTGTTTGCAACCACTAGAACGTGTTCATAGCAACATTTCCGGTCCAATGCCGACCAAGTCTTTAGGGTGACTTTTATGTATGATTCCATTAGGAAGGTGTGGGTTTATTCTTTGTGTCATAAGGATCAAGTATTGTCTACTTTACAGAAATTCTTAGCATTGGTAGCTCAAGAGCTTGCGGATTGATAATGGTGGAGCGTACATCTCCAAGGAATTTGAAAACTTTTTCTAGCAAGAGAGGTATGAAGAGGAAGCTTAATGCACCTTAGTCCTTACACACCCAATTAGAATGCATTTGCATAAAGGATGAATTGAATGATTCAAGAGCGAGTCACATCCATGCTATTTGTGGAAAATCTGACAAGGTTTTTGAGCAGAGGCAGTACTAACGACAATACACATCATTAATAGGTCACTTGGTATGCCATTGAATTTCTAGATTCTAGAGGAATTGTGGTCTAAACAGAAGACACGTTGTCAAAAAATCTAATATCTAACCAACCCAAATTATTTTCTCATATTAAACTAATCTTTTAATGTAGGGGAATAATCGGGAAGGGTTAGAATATAGACATGTTCTTACGGGTCTATCTCAACACAGGACCAATGGTAAAGAGGTCCAAATGAGAGATGATATGAGTTTAAAGACCTTAGGGTTAGCTTCATTAAAGACCTTCAATGGTTGGTGTTAAAAGTCCTTTGACCTTAGGCAAGATCGGGTTGTGCTCGAGGTGGGAACCCATCGGCCCAAGCTTGAGGTGCTTGCCGTGCTTGCTGACTAAGGTGCTTATCGTGCTTGTTAACTAAGGTGGTTGAGGTGCTTAATGAAGAAGGTGCTAAGGGGATCCATGACTAAGGTGCTTAGGACGGTAAGGTGTTCCACAAAGTCAAAATGATCCCTACTCAAGGGAGAGCGAGCCCTCATTGTAGGGGCTAGAGAGAGAACACACACACCTTCACACAAGGCAAGCTTGGTACAAAGAAAGCAAATAGGACACATGTCAAGATCCTCTTCATGTTGCACTCATAGTGTGCCTAAAGCATATTGGTTAGCCTCCCAAGGGGTCTAATGATAATTTAGTTGATTTAATCAATTGTCTATGCATTTATCAAGTCCTCTCTCTCAAAGGGGAAAGGGGGACACTTGTCCCAAGGCCACCCTTGTTGCTTGATATGCACTAAGCATGTGATTGGCCAGGCTTGAGGAGGTCCAATCAAGTGTGAGATAGTGCTAGAAGAGGGAGTTGACCAAAGCAAGGAGGGGGCTAGCTTCGGGGGGGTATACTCTCCCCCCCCCCCACACACACACTAACTCTCTCTCTCTCTCTCTCTCTCTCTCTCTCTCTCTCTCTTATTGTGTGAGTTGCAAGTGCAAGAGCTCCACCTCCTTCTCCAAGCTAGTAGAGAAGTTGAGAGCCTACAGCAACAATCTTGGCTATGGAATGCAAATCCAACCAAGAGCCATGCTTCAATGCTTAAGCTTGACATCTTCTCCATCTTCATTACTATGTTATTATGTATGCTGGCAAGAAGAGTGATGATAGGTGAGGAACTATTTCTTTCCCCTATGAATGTTTCTTCTTCCTCTTCCCTACCCTCATTTCCCGCTAGCTCTCTTCACCTTTGAAGCTGTTTGAGGTCTTGGGACTGAGACTAGGGATGGTTAATGCTTTTTACAAATTCTATGTTATGTGCCTGATGCATGAAGATTTCCATCTTCATTGCATCACCTAAGTCACAAGGAACACAAAGATTGTATTGTACCAAGTCTCTTTTGATGGGAGAATCTATAATACAAAAGCCTATTGGAGGGGGGACAAGCTCCACATAAATCCGGTCCTCAACTGTTGTCAAGTTCTCTAAACTCTCTCTCTTGCAAAAATATTGTTCATGCCAAGTTAATTAAGTATTATGATGAAGTTGCTACTGCTAAATAAGTTCACCCTCTATGTTCTCAAAGTAGTCTCACACAAATGCTCACTCTTATTCTCTTGATTCCGATATTCTCAAAGTTCATAGGCCATTTCCATTATATTTGTATCAAAGCTATTGGTTTCTCTTTTCATGCTTAAGAAGAGAGGTCCTTAAGTTGTTCATGAAAGGTTGGGCATGTTTATTGCAATAGGGTAAGTGGGACAAGGACCTATTATCTTGGTTGAGAAGAACTTAGTTCAAGGTACACCGTTGGGAACTATAGTCTTAATAATGGAGCCTCTCGGGGCTTGCCTTTGTCTTAACCATTATTGAGCTACAAGCAAGATCAACAGGAACCATAATCAACCGAGCAATGTTAGACCCTCTCCACTAGTCTTTGCAATCAACAATGTCTAAAACACGGGTATGGCTACTTGAGAACTGATTTTGAAAGGTTAAGAAGAGTAGAGACTAAGGTCTTTGAGGGTACCAAAGCACAAAGTAATCTACACCTAAGTTTAATTCGCATGGCTGACAATCACCAAGAGAGTAGATTGAACATTGATAACTTTGAATTTTCACGTGAAGGTGCTAATGATGATGGCCCCATGTTTGTCATTTCTCTTGTTACTAGGTTGCAGCAAGCTATGCGCAACCCTGCTTTGCAAGCCGAAGTTACTCAAGAACTTCGTTCTTATGGGATTTCCCTTCCTCTCTAGGAGGAGAGAGAGCTTAGGAGGCCTCTTGATGAGACCCCCAAAATAAGACTCTCTCCCATATGAGAGGATGAATCCAAAGAATGAGAAAGTAATGAATCCCTAAGTTCCTCTGAAGATGTGGCTCCACGAAGACGGTAGTCTAGACAGCTGCCAACTCCTCCCAAGAGGAAACGGTCAATCCATAGTCCTTCTCCCTCGTCACTCTGAAAGGGAAGAGAGGAAACGAAGGAAGAAAAGGGCAAGAAAGACGTCACCCTCTTCTCCTCCTTCTTCACCTTCCTCCTCTTCCAACAAAATCTATGGCTATTCTCCTAGAGAATACAAGAGGGGAGGACTTCGCAAATCTTACCCTGCATGGCGAAGGTCCCAAAAGCTCAAGAATTTCAAAGAGAGAGGAAATATTATCTCTTTTTTCACCTATGATGGCACCTTTGGTGCTACCAAAGTATTGGCCTTCATCCAGCAATTTGATGCAACCTTTGGAGACGAGGGCTTCAAGAAGTCCTCCAAGCTACACCATGTAGCTATGCACTTCCAGAAGTCTTCTTGTCAATGGTGAGCTAGCCTTCGTGGAAACGGCGAAGCCCCAAAGACATGGAAAACTCTACGAGTTTCCATCATGAAGCATTTCCTTGCAAGCGATACAAAGGACAAAGTGCTTACCGAATGGCAGAGTTTGAAACTTCTCTCCCATGAGTCTATCCACAAATACGTGGACATGTTTTGGGGTTTACATATCAAGGCTACTATCTTCCAAAAGATAGACTTCATCGAGGAAAAGCAACAATTATGTGGGGGATTACCTGAAGAGATGGATAAGTACATCAACTCCCAACGGCCTGGTTCTATCACCGAAGTAATCTACCACACTATGGTTGCTTCGTGCACCAATTCTCAACAAGGGGCTAGAAGGATTGTCAAGCACATGGAGAGCAAAGACAAAAGTGATGCAAAGGGGAAAACCAATGCCAAAATTTCTTCCCAAGGTAATTCCAACAATAACAACAACAACAATTGGTCCAAGGAGAAGGGAGTTTGCAAAGGTAAAAATAAACTCTCTCCTGAAGAGCTTGAAGCTTTCGCAAGGACCACAAATGTTTTAAGTGTGGGGAGCAAGGACATGGCTATCGTTATTGCCCCAAGAGAAATGCCCACAATGAGACTCCTAGAGCTTCCACTATCGAAGCTCCAAAAGAGGATGCTCATTGCAAAGGATCACCTCTCTCCTATGCTTGGTAAAGGTAAGGGAGCATGATGCCTTCATCTTGTTTGACCCTAGCTCTACTCACAATTTCATATCAACGGAGTTGGCCACCAAGTTGGGCATTCCAGCTTTCAAGATGGGAGATACTGTAACGGCTGACATAGCTTTCAAGGTACAGCAAGCCTCCGTTTCTTTGATTGGTAAATTGAGGCTTCATGTCGACAAAGACTTTTTTATCTCTACTCTTCAACATGAGGATGCTATCCTAGGGGCACCATGGTTCAACCGCATGGCTGCCAACATGAAGTTCCGTGAAAGGAGAATCTACTTCACCTACAAGGGAAAATAGAATGTGTATAGATGCTAGTGAGTCTGGTTGTACTATACCACTTGTAAATGTCCTTCTTTTGATAAATCAATGAAAAGTTTAGTTTTTGTGTACATGATTTGTGTCAAGGTCCCGATGTTTCATCAAATGTAAATGGTAAGAATCAAGAAGAGTTAGACTTGTCTAATTTTCTAAATGGATTTCAAGTGTGTTCATCGATGATATACCTATGGACTTACCTCCAAAACGAGGGGATGATGACCATTGAATTGAGCTCCTACCAGGAAGCTCACCGCCTAACAAGCCTCCTTATCAAGTTTCCCAAGCTCAACAAGAGGAGATCATGAGGCAAGTACAAGAATTGGTAGACAAAGGGATGGTGAGTTCTATCTCCTCTCCCTTTTGTTCTCCAATCCTTTTGGAGCAAAAGAAAAATGGTACATACCGCATGGGTGTGGACTATCGAGCACTAAACATCAAAAACAAATTTCCTGTACCTCGGGTAGAAGATCTTTTTGATAAGCTACAAGGCCCTACCTACTTCAGTAGGATTGACCTTAAAAGTGGCTACCATCAAATAAGGATAATGAATGAAGATATCCTAGAGACCACGTTTCGTACAACGTTTGGCCTTTATGAATTTCTAGTGATGCCTTTTGGCTTGACTAATGTACCAGCCATGCTCAATCGTTTAATGGAGAAAATCTTTAGACCCTACCACAAATTCACTGGAGTGATATCATCATCTACTCCAAGTCCTTGGAGGAACACAAGCAACATCTCCAAGTGATTTTTTAAGCATCGAGGGAGAACAAGCTTTTATCATCAATCAAAAGAAAAGAAAAATTTTCCTTCAAGAGATTTAATACTTAGGTCATATTATCTCTCAAGATGGTATCTCTATGGAACCATCAAAGTTAGAGGTAATAAAAGCACGGCCTAATCCAAGGAATCTACATGAGCTAAGAAGCTTTATTGGTATGTGTGCATACTATAGACGTTTCATAGCAAAATTCTCTCAAATAGCAGGACCATTACATGACTTAAGAAAGAAGAACATTAAGTACTCATGGACTGCTAAGGAGAAAAATGCTTTTGACAAGCTCAAAGAGAAGCTTACCTCCAAACTAGTCCTTATGCTTCCGGATCTCTCAAAGCCATTTGAGGTCCAATGTGATGCTTGTGGTGATTGCCTTGGAGCATTCTTGCTTCAAGAAGGGCATGTCATTGCATATGAGAGCCGAAATCTCAATACCGATGAGCGAGTCTTGGGCATATACAAAAAAGAGCTTTTAGTTGTTCTACATGCCTTAGACACACGGAAGCACTATCTATTGGGGACTCCATTTATTTTACGAACAGACCACCAAAGTCTCAAGTACTTCATAACGCAAACCAAGCTTTCCGACAAACAAATCAGGTGAGGAAATTTTCTTTCGCAATTTTATTTTCATATTGCTCACATTGTTGGTAAGCACAATCAAGTGGCCGATGCACTTTCATGATGACCAAAAGTTAATGCGGTGTCTATAGCAACTCACAATGATCTATATTCTATGATAGATGAGTATGCTATTGACCCTGACACTTTAAAGACATAATGTCAGCCCTTGCTCTGGAGAAGAAAGAGGAACTATTCACCTTGCAGGATGGTTATCTTTTCCATGCCAATAGGCTACGTGTGTTACCCACTCCCTTTGTGAGAAAGTCATGTATGAATCCCATGCTCCTCCCTATGTGGTGCATAGAGGCATTTAACATACTCTTCGAGGAGTAGAGACATACTTCTATTGGCCTACCATGAAAGTGGACATACAAGAGTATGTTTCAAAATGTGTGATATGCCAAAAGACTAAGTATGATAGAGGGAAGCAACCTGGATTACTCCAACCATTGCCAATTCCTAATTCACCATGGGAGAGTATATCCATGGATTTTATCTTTGGATATCCATGGGAATACGGGAATATGGACAATAGTGGACAGGTTTAGCAAGCAAGCACACTTTATTCCTGTCAAAAAGACTCTTAAGACACACCAAATGGCAACTCTCTTCATATCCCAGATTTTCAAACACCATGGATTTCCAACATCCATCGTGTCATTAGAGATCCTAGAATGACCAATAATTTTTGGAAAGGTCTCTTTCATCTTTTTAAATCATTGAGGGAAGACCTAAAAGTCCCTTGCTACTTAAAGTACATGGGAAGATCTTTGCTTTGTCGATGAATATAGCCGTGACCTACAAGAATCTTTCCAAAAGATTAATGAGGCTATATCCATCTCTCAACGAAAGCAAAAAGTTGCTGCTAACAAGCACAAAAGGGCCTTAACGTTCAAAGAAAATGATTGGGTCTAAGTTTCCCAAGGCTCGATTGAGGCAAACGACGGGCAAAAACCCTACGGGCCATCAAAAGTATTATGCTAAACTAGCAAAAAGACACTATGGTCCTTTTCAAATTTTGAAGCCAATCAATGAAATGCTTATCAACTCAAGTTACCCAACCATTGGCTCATACACAATCCTTTTCATGTGTCATAATAATCAATATCTAATTCTCCTAAATGATTTTCTCATATTAAACTGATCATTTAATGTGGGGAAGTGCCAAGGGAGAAAAAGCTAGAATATTGGTTAAGCTAGCAGACTGGCCACAGTAGGGATCCAAAGGAGGGAAAATAGGGATCCAAAGGGGGGGCCATCTGCAAAAGAGCCATGTGAAACAATGGGCCAAAAAGACCCTAAGGTTCAGCCCATTAAGACTTCCAAAATGCTAAGGTTCCAAAATTCAAAGGTTGTGTCCAAAGGTCAACCCTAGGGAAAATTGGATGCTTAGTGTGTGCCCTAAAAGTCTTTTCACATCCCTACATGGGAGGGGGCGAGCCCCAAAGGTAGGGGATGAGAGAGAAAGCCACACACACACACACAGGCTCCCTTTACACAAAGGGAATGAGGGACACATGTCAGCTCCCTAGGCCAGATGCCCACAAGGTGTGCCCAATTCCTATTGGAAGACCCTTGAAGTGGACCAATGAGAATTAAGCTAGAGTAAATGTAGTTTAATTAATTTAAAAACATTTAATAAAAGAAACCAATGAGAATTAAGTCTCCTAGAAGACTATTGGGCAGTCTCCCAAAGGGTCCAATGAGCATTCAGAAGCCTCATGGCTTGCCTGATTTCTATTGGCCAGGAGACAAAGGGGTCCAATGAGAGTTTTGTTTAATTATTTAATTACCTAAAGCTCTCACAAAAGGGGAAAGGGGGACACATGTCAGAAGGCTATCACTTATGCTGCTTAATTCCTATTGGTTTGACCTGGGGAGGTCCAATGAGGCAAAAGCCAGACCTAATTAGCAGCTAGGGCTCGCCCAAGAGAGAGGGAGGGCTGATTTTTGCTTGGCATTGACACACACACACTCACACTTGACCATGTGTGAAGGAAGAATACTCTATCTCCTCCCAAGCTTTAATGGAGAGCTCATCACCTACTCCAAGCTTGTGAGATAGAAGCCTACATCAACACTCTCTTGGCATGTGGATGCAAATCCAACCAAGAGCCAAGCTTCAATGCATGCTCATCTTCTCTACCAAGCTAATTACTAAGCTAAGCTATGCTAATATGAGTGATAATGTGAGGAGATGTACATCTTTCTCGTAAGATACTCCTTCTTCCTCTCAATCTACTCTCATACCCTGCTAGCTCTCACCATCTTCGAAGGTGTGTGAGGTCTTGGGTCTGAGAACGGGGATAATTCAAGTTGTGTTTGATTTAGTGTTTTGCTTAGTGTATGAAGCTTCCATCTTCATTGCACTAGCTAGTCTTGAAGGAACACAAAGAATTGTATTGTACAATGTCTCTCTTGATGGGAGAAACTATAATACAAAGCCTTTTGGAGGGGGGACCGGCTCCATGCAAATCCGGTCCTCAACTGTTGTCAATAGCTTAATTTCTCTTTCTTTTGAAAGTATTGTCGATGCTATCTAATTAGGTGTTATGCTTTTTGTTGCTCTCTCCACCCAAGCACTCTTGTAATTCTCATTAGGAAGCTATTCTAATGAAATGCCCACTATGTTCATGCTGATTTCCGCTACACAAAAGTTATTAGGCCATTAAATGTTACATTGGTATCAGAGCACAAGGTTTCTCTTTTCTTGCTCAAGAAGGGAGTTCCTCAAGCTAGCTACAAATGGTTGGTATTATTAATTGCCTGTGAGTAAGTAGAATAGGGATTTTTCAGCCTTGCAGTGCGCCTGCCTTTGTGCACTTAACGGGGCATCACCGTCGAGAGCTATGGTCTTAATAGTGGAGTCCTACGGGGCTTGCCTACGGCTTAACCACTATTGAGCTATTAGAAGCTTGACAAGAGCCGGTGCTGTCTTGGTGTCGAAAGACCCTCTCTTCTATTCCTTGCAATTAATGGTATTCGAGCCGCGGGTACAGTAGCTTGAGTGCTTTTTCTAAAGGGGTAAAGAGGAGTAGCAACTAGGGCTTGAAGTGCCAAAGTACACCTAAAAAGTTTACACCTAAAAGTTGTTAGAATGGCTAACAATAGTAAAGAGAGTGAAATTAATGTTGATAACTTTTATTTTGCTCATGAGCAAGCTACTAATGATGCTTCAATGCTTGTTAACTATCTTGTTTCTAGGCTTCAACAAGCCATGGGCAATCCATCTCTCCAAAGTGAAGTGCAACGGCAGCTCCGTGCTCACGGGATTCTCCAAGCTCATCACCATGACGAGAGAACACCTAGGAAGCCTCCTTGTGAGACTACCAAAAGAGGTCTCTCTCCGATTTGGGAAGAAGAAGAGAATCCATATGAAGGGCTCAAGAATTTACTTCTTGATGATGTATCTCCTTCTCAAAGGAGAACTCAAGAGCCTCCATCAAAGGAACGAGAAAGAAGCGAGTCTCCCGCCACCTCGGCGGAGATGGCTCCACGAAGACGGCGGGCTAAACGCTCTCCATCACCACCAAAGCGGAGAAGACCATCACACTCTTCTCCACGCCATAATTCAAAGAGGGATGATAAAAAACAAGAGAAGAAAAAGGCGAGAAAGAGGACACCCTCTTCTCCATCTTCTTCATCCTCTTCCTCTTATGAAAGCTATGGTGAAGACGACAAAGATCAAGACAAGAAAAAGGCGAGAAAGAGGTCACCCTCTTCTCCACCTTCTTCAAATTCTTCACCTTCTGAAGAAAGTGATGGTGCAACTTTTGAACCATCAAAAAGAAGAGGCCATAGGAAATCCTATGCCGCATGGAAGAGGTCGTCCAAGCTGAAGAAATTCAAAGAGGGAGGGAAGAGCATCTCTTTCCTTACCTATGATGGCACCTTCGGTGCTACAGACAAAGTTTTGGCCTTTATCCAGCAATTCGATGCGGCGTTTGGAGATGAGGGCTTCACGGAGTCCTCTAAGCTACGCCATGTAGCTATGCACTTTCAAAAGTCCGCCAGACAATGGTGGTCTAGCCTACGAGCCAACGGTGAAGCTCCACGAACGTGGAAGGCTTTAAGAGCTTCCATTATGAAGCAGTTTTTGGCCACCGATGCCAAAGACAAAGTACTCACCGAATGGCGAAGCTTAAAGCTCTCTCCCAATGAATCCATCCACAAATATGTAGACAAGTTTTGGGACCTACAACTCAAAGCCACTGTCTTCAAAAAGTTGGATTTTGGAGAGCAAAAGCAACAATTTTGTGCAGGCTTAACCGAAGAAATGGCGGAGTATGTCAACTCCCAAAGGCCACGTACCATATCGGCGGTAATACACCATACTATGGTGGCCTCGCGAATCAATTTCCAAACGGGGGGTAAAAGAAATAATAAGCCCCCGTAAAACAAGGGTTCCAATGAGCCTAAGGGGAAGGACAATGTCCAAAAGTCTCCTAAGGGCAATTCCAACAAAGCTAAAGAGAAGGGAGTTTACAAAGGAAAGAATAAACTCTCTCCTGAAGAGCTTGAGCTTTATCGTAAGGATAACCGGTGTTTCAAGTGCGGCGAACAAGGGCATGCGTACCGCGCTTGTCCCCAAAAGAACAACCGCCAAGATCCTCCTAGAGCTTCTTTGGTTGAAATCCAAGAGGAGGAGATTCACCAAACTCACCACAAAGGATCTCCTCTATGCCATGCTTGGGGAAAGGTAAGAGAACATGATGCTTTTATTCTCTTTGACCCTGGTTCTACTCACAATTTCATATCTATGGAGTTAGCCACCAAGCTAGGCATACAATCCTACGAGATGGGAGATATCCTACCCGCAGACAGTGCCTTCAAGGGGCAAGAAGCTTCAGTCACTCCCTTAATCGGGAAATTGAGGCTTCATGTCCAAGGCTATGTGGACAAAGAGGACTTCTTTATCTCTCCTCTCAAGCATGAGGATGTAATCCTAGGGGCACCATGGTTTGACCGCCTGGCTGCCGATGTTAAATTTCCTGAAAGGAGAATCTCCTTTAAGTTCAGGGAAAAGGACATGTATATAGATGCTAAGGAGATGGGTAACACCATCCCCATTGTACATACACCAGCTTTCAACAAGTCAATAAAGAGCTCTATTTCCGTGTACATGATTTTTGTTAAAGATTCTCAAAATGAACCTAATGCTTTAGCAAAAGAAAATAAAAGCAACCAAAAGGAATTAGAGTTATCCAATTTTCTCAAGGGGTTTCAAGATGTTTTTATTGACGACATCCCTTGTGAGCTACCTCCTAAACGAGGTAATGACGACCATGCAATTGAACTTCTTCCAGGAAGTTCACCGCCTAACAAACCTCCTTATAGAGTTTCTCAAGCTCAACAAGAGGAGATTATGCAGCAAGTGCATGAGTTAGTTGAGAAGGGCATGGTTAGGCCTAGCTCATCTCCATTTTGCTCACCTGTGCTATTAGTGCAAAAGAAAGACGGCACATATCGTATGTGTGTCGACTATAGAGCACTAAATAGGATCACTATCAAGAATAGGTTTCCCGTTCCACGGGTAGAAGACCTATTTGATAAGCTACAAGGATCGACCTACTTCAGTAGGATTGACCTAAAAAGTGGCTATCATCAAATAAGGATAGTTGATCAAGACATTGTAAAGACCGCATTTCGTACTACATTTGGTCTTTACGAATACATTGTCATGCCTTTTGGCTTGACTAATGCACCAGCCACATTCAACCGCTTGATGGAGAAGCTGTTCAGGCCTCATCGAACCTTCACTGGAGTGTTCTTTGATGATATTATCATCTACTCTAATTCATTGGAGGAACACAAGCAACACCTCCAGGTAATATTTCAAGTTTTAAGAGAGAATAAACTTTATGTTAATCGAAAGAAAAGTGAATTTTTCTTGCAAGAGATTCAATATTTAGGTCACATTATCTCTCAAGATGGAATCCAAATGGATCCATCCAAGTTAGAGGTAATAAAAGGATGGCCTAAACCAAGGAATCTTCATGAACTAAGAAGCTTTATAGGTATGTGTGCATACTATAGACGTTTCATAGAAAAGTTCTCACGAATTGCGGGACCATTACATGACCTAACAAAGAAAAATGTTAAGTATACGTGGTCTGCTAAGGAGAACAATGCTTTCGAAAAGCTTAAAGAAAAGCTTATCTCTCAACCTGTGCTTACACTACCGGATCTCTCAAAACCATTTGAGGTCCAATGTGATGCTTGTGGTGATTGCCTTGGGGCTGTTCTGCTCCAAGAAGGGCACGCCATAGGCTATGAGAGTCGAAGGCTCGACCCTGTTGAGCAAGCTCTAGGCATATACGAAAAAGAACTCCTTGCAGTTCTACATGCCTTAGACTCATGGAAGCACTATTTATTGGGGACTCCTTTCATTCTGCGAACGGATCACCAAAGTCTTAAGTACTTCATGACGCAGACCAAGCTTTCCGACAAACAAATGAGGTGGGCAAATTTCCTTTCGCAATTTCATTTTCATATTGCTCACATTGCTGGCAAGCATAATCAAGTAGCCGATGCACTCTCAAGACGACCGAGAGTGAATGCGGTTTTTATAGCAACTCACAATGATCTATCTTCAATGATAGATGAGTATGCTATTGATCCCGATTTTAGAGATGTGATTTCAGCCCTTGCATTAGGGAAGAAAGAAGAACCATTTACTTTACAAGATGGTTATCTTCTTTATGGCAATAGACTATGCGTTACTAACTCACTACGTGAGAAAGTAATGTATGAATCTCATGCTCCCCCATATGCGGGGCATAGAGGGATTCAGTCTACCCTAAAGGGAATTGAAACATATTTCTATTGGCCTACCATGAAAGTGAACATACACGAGTATGTTTCCAAATGTGTGGTATGTCAAAAGACAAAATTTGATAGAGGGAAGAAACTTGGATTGCTTCAACCCTTGCCAATCCCTAATTCACCTTGGGAGAGCATATCCATGGATTTTATCTTTGGATTGCCTAAGTCTATCCATGGGAATACGGGAATATGGACGATAGTAGACAGGTTCAGTAAACAAGCTCATTTTATACCTGTCAAAAAGACTATCAAAGCCCATCAAATGGCAACCCTTTTCATTTCACAAATTTTCAAGTACCATGGCTTGCCAATGTTCATAGTGTCGGATAGAGATCCTAGAATGACCAGTAATTTCTGGAAGGGTCTCTTTGAGAATTTAGGAACAAGGCTAAACTTCTCTTCGGCCTATCATCCACAAACTGATGGCCAAAGTGAAATAGCTAACCTAACCATTCTTGATCTACTGAAAGCCTATGTAACGGAAGTAGATCAAAGATCCCAATGGGAGAAGTACTTACCTTTAGTAGAGTATGCTTACAATAACACTGTACATACTTCCACAGGAAAAGCACCTTTCGAGGTAATTGAGGGAAGATCAAAAAGTCCCTTGCTACTTAAGGTACATGGGAAGATCTTCGCTGCAGATGAGTATAGCCGAGACCTACAAGAATCTTTCCAAAAGATTAAGGATGCTATCTCTATCTCACAGCAAAGGCAAAAGGCTGCTGCTGACAAGCACAGAAGAGCCCAAGCCTTTAAAGAAAACGATTGGGTCTTGTTAAAGTTTCCCAAGGCTCGATTAAGGCACACGACGGGAAAGAATCCTACGGGCCACCAAAAGTACTATGCTAAACTAGCAAAAAGGTATTATGGTCCCTTCCAGATTCTTAGGCCAATCAATGAGATGGCCTATCAACTTAAGTTGCCCAATCATTGGCTCATACACAATGCTTTTCATGTGAGCCTATTAAAGCCTTACAAACGAGAGCCACCTCAAGAACCAACTATTGAAGACCCACCGGAGATCGAGGACCACGAGGAGGTGCTGCAGCCCGAGTCCATTCTCCGACATGAAGACAAGGTATTAAGAGGCGGTAAGACTATCCGACGATATCTTATTAAGTTTAAGAATTATCCTTTTGAAGATGCTAGATGGATGCAAGGCATACAATTAAAGGATAACCTAAACCTTGTCAATGCTTACAATGCTTCCCAAGAGTAAGCAAATGTACAAAATGTTAAAAATGAACAAAATTTTTGTCTTATAAGACTCTCTTTCTCTTTTTCTGTGCACAAAAATGAAGTAGTATGCATGCTTAGATCAAGTTTGCGGAGACAACGTCTCCCAAACACCAAGTAGAGCTTGTCACTCTACTATGGAAGATTGATAGGACTAATGTGCAGACATGCTTGCGGCAGCCTCAGGCTCTCAAGCGCCAAATGGACTAGTCATCCATTATGGAATGATGTCATAGGGTAACATAGGGATCCTCTACCCGCTAAGAAAAGGACTCATGCATATGCTTTATCTTCTCTACACCATAGTCGAGGACGACTATGATTTCAAGAGAGAGGTAATGTCATAATAATCAATATCTAATTCTCCTAAATGATTTTCTCATATTAAACTGATCATTTAATGTGGGGAAGTGCCAAGGGAGAAAAAGCTAGAATATTGGTTAAGCTAGCAGACTGGCCACAGTAGGGATCCAAAGGAGGGAAAATAGGGATCCAAAGGGGGGGCCATCTGCAAAAGAGCCATGTGAAACAATGGGCCAAAAAGACCCTAAGGTTCAGCCCATTAAGACTTCCAAAATGCTAAGGTTCCAAAATTCAAAGGTTGTGTCCAAAGGTCAACCCTAGGGAAAATTGGATGCTTAGTGTGTGCCCTAAAAGTATTTTCACATCCCTACATGGGAGGGGGCGAGCCCCAAAGGTAGGGGATGAGAGAGAAAGCCACACACACACACACAGGCTCCCTTTACACAAAGGGAATGAGGGACACATGTCAGCTCCCTAGGCCAGATGCCCACAAGGTGTGCCCAATTCCTATTGGAAGACCCTTGAAGTGGACCAATGAGAATTAAGCTAGAGTAAATGTAGTTTAATTAATTTAAAAACATTTAATAAAAGAAACCAATGAGAATTAAGTCTCCTAGAAGACTATTGGGCAGTCTCCCAAAGGGTCCAATGAGCATTCAGAAGCCTCATGGCTTGCCTGATTTCTATTGGCCAGGAGACAAAGGGGTCCAATGAGAGTTTTGTTTAATTATTTAATTACCTAAAGCTCTCACAAAAGGGGAAAGGGGGACACATGTCAGAAGGCTATCACTTATGCTGCTTAATTCCTATTGGTTTGACCTGGGGAGGTCCAATGAGGCAAAAGCCAGACCTAATTAGCAGCTAGGGCTCGCCCAAGAGAGAGGGAGGGCTGATTTTTGCTTGGCATTGACACACACACACTCACACTTGACCATGTGTGAAGGAAGAATACTCTATCTCCTCCCAAGCTTTAATGGAGAGCTCATCACCTACTCCAAGCTTGTGAGATAGAAGCCTACATCAACACTCTCTTGGCATGTGGATGCAAATCCAACCAAGAGCCAAGCTTCAATGCATGCTCATCTTCTCTACCAAGCTAATTACTAAGCTAAGCTATGCTAATATGAGTGATAATGTGAGGAGATGTACATCTTTCTCGTAAGATACTCCTTCTTCCTCTCAATCTACTCTCATACCCTGCTAGCTCTCACCATCTTCGAAGGTGTGTGAGGTCTTGGGTCTGAGAACGGGGATAATTCAAGTTGTGTTTGATTTAGTGTTTTGCTTAGTGTATGAAGCTTCCATCTTCATTGCACTAGCTAGTCTTGAAGGAACACAAAGAATTGTATTGTACAATGTCTCTCTTGATGGGAGAAACTATAATACAAAGCCTTTTGGAGGGGGGACCGGCTCCATGCAAATCCGGTCCTCAACTGTTGTCAATAGCTTAATTTCTCTCTCTTTTGAAAGTATTGTCGATGCTATCTAATTAGGTGTTATGCTTTTTGTTGCTCTCTCCACCCAAGCACTCTTGTAATTCTCATTAGGAAGCTATTCTAATGAAATGCCCACTATGTTCATGCTGATTTCCGCTACACAAAAGTTATTAGGCCATTAATGTTACATCATGTAAGCCTACTTAAGCCCTACAAAGGAGAGACACCAAGTGAACCAATTATCAAGGTTCAAAAATTATCCTTTTGAAGATGCTAGATGGATGCAAGGAATACAACTTAAGGATAGTATGAACCTTGTCAATGCTTACAATGCTACATTAGAGTACATATTTCTTTTAAATGACCAATGTTCTTGTCTTATAAGACTAATTCTCTTTTTATTGTGAAAAAATTGAAGTAGTATGCAAGCTTAGAATCATGTTTGTGATGACGGTGTCTCTCAAACACCAACTAGCATTTGTCACTCTATTTGGAAGAATGAAATGGACTAAAGAGCAGACATGCTTGTGGCAGCTACGTCTCCCAAGCACCAAATGGATTAGTCATCCATTTTGGAATGATGTTGTAGGGTAAAAAGGGATCCTCTACCCGCTAAGAAACATTGACTAATGAATAAGGCTTTATAATAAGGCATTATAATCGAGGACAACTATAATTTCAAGAGAGAGATAATGTCATAAAATCTAATATCTAATCAGCCCAAATGATTTTCTCATATCAAACTAATCATTTAATGTGGGAGAATAATCGGGAACAAGGGTTAACATATAGACATGTGTTTACAGGACTATCTCAACACGGAACCAATGGTAAAGGGGTCCAAATGAGAGATTATATGTCAAAGAGCAAGGTTAGCTAATGGAGTTTAAAGACCTTAGGGTTAGCTTCATTAAAGACCTTCAATGGTTAGTGTTAAAAGTCCTTTGACCTTCGGCAAGCTAGGGTTGTGCTCGAGGTGGGAACCCAGCCCAAGATTCAGGTGCTTGTCGTGCTTGCTGACTAAGGTGCTTGAGGTGCTTGTCGTGCTTGTTTACTAAGGTGTTGAGGTGCTGAATTACTAAGCTGCTAAGGTGCTCCATCACTAAGGTGCTTGAGGGGGGTAAGGTGCTCCACAAAGTCAACATGATCCATACTCAAGGGGGGGCGAGCCCTCATTGTAGGGGCTAGAGGGAGAACACACACACCCTCACACAAGGCAAGCTTGGTACAAAGAAAGAAAATAGGACACATGTCAAGCTCTTGTTCATGTTGCACTCATAGTGTGCCTAAATCATATAATTGGTTAGCCTCCCAAAGGGGTCCAATGGTAATCTCGTTGATTTAATCAATTATCTATGCATTTATCAAGTCATCTCTCTCAAAGGGGAAAGGGGGACACTTGTCCCAAGTCCACCCTTGTTGCTTGATATGCACTAAGCATGTGATTGGCCAGGCTTGAGGAGGTCCAATCAAGTGCCAGATAGTGCTAGAAGAGGGGGTTGAACAAATCAAGGAGGTGGCTATCTTGGGGGGGGTATACTCTCCCACACACACACACTATCTCTCTCTCTCTCTCTCTCTCTCTCTCTCTCTCTCTCTCTCTCTCTCTCTCTCTCTCTCTCATTGAGTGAGTTGCAAGTGCAAGAGCTCCACCTCCTTCTCCAAGCTAGTAGAGAAGTTGAGAGCCTACACCAACACTCTTGGCTATGGAATGCAAATCCAACCAAGAGCCATGCTTCGATGCTTAAGCTTGAAATCTTCTCGATCTTCATTACTATGCTATTATGTATGCTAGCAAGAAGAGTGATGATAAGTGAGGAACTATTTATTTCTTCTATGAATGTTTCTTCTTCCTCAAAGAGACCCTTCCAGAAATTACTGGTCATTCTATGATCTCTATCCGACACTATGGACATTGGCAAGCCATGGTACTTGAAGATTTGTGAAATGAAGAGGGTTGCCATTTGATGGGCTTTGATAGTCTTTTTGACAGGTATAAAATGAGCTTGTTTACTGAACCTGTCTACTATCGTCCATATTCCCGTATTCCCATGGATAGACTTAGGCAATCCAAAGATAAAATCCATGGATATGCTCTCCCATGGTGAATTAGGGATTGGAAAAGGTTGAAGCAATTCAGGTTACTTCCCTCTATCAAAATTTGTCTTTTGGCATACCATATATTTAAAAACATACTCTTGTATGTTTGCTTTCATGGTACGCCAATAGAAATATGTTTCAATCCCCTTTAGGGAAGACTGAATCCCTCTATGCCCTGCATAAGGAGGAGCATGAGATTCATACATTACTTTCTCACATAGTGAGCTAGTAACGCATAGTCTATTGCCATAGAGAAGATAACCATCTTGTAAAGTAAATGGTTCCTCTTTCTTCCCCAGTGCAAGGGCTGAAATCACATCTCTAAAATCGGGATCAATAGCATACTCATTTATCATCGAAGATAGATCATTGTGAGTTGCTATGGAAACGGCATTCACTCTCGGCCGTTTGAGAGTGCATCGGCTACTTGATTATGCTTGCCAGCAATGCGAGCAATATGAAAATGAAATTGCGAAAGAAAGTTTGCCCACCTCATTTGTTTGTCAGAGAGCTTGGTCTCCATCATGAAGTACTTAATACTTTGGTGATCCATTCATAGAATGAAAGGAGTTCCCAATAAATAGTGCTTCCATGAGTCTAAGTCATGTAGAACTGCGAGGATTTCCTTTTCATATATGCCTAGAGCTTGCTCAATAGGGTCGAGCCTTTGAATTTCATAGCCTATGGTAGTGAGAACTTTTCTATGAAGCGTCTATAGTATGCGCAGATACCTATAAAGCTTCTTAATTCATCGTTCCTTGGTTTAGGCCATCCTTTTATTACCTCTAACTTTGATGGATCCATTTGGATGCCATCTTGAGAGATAATTTGCCTTTGTAAAGTCCCTTCTCTTTAGCTTTGTTGGAGTTTCCCTTAGGAGACTTTTGGACATTGTCCTTTCCCTTAGGCTCATTGGAACCCTTGTTTTCCGTGGGCTTAGAATTTCTTTTAGCCCCCGTTTGGAAGTTGATTCGAGAGGCTACCATAGTATGGTGTATAACCGCCAATATGGTGCATGGCCTTTGGGAGTTGACATACTCCGCTATTTCTTCAGTTAAGCCCGCACAAAAAGACAGTGGCTTTGAGTTGTAGGTCCCAAAACTTTTCTACATATTGGTGAATGGATTTATAGGGAGAGAGCTTCATGCTTCGCCATTCGGTGAGTACTTTGTCTTTGGCATCGGTGGCCAAAAACTACTTCATAATGGAAGCTCTTGAAGCTTTCCATGTTCGTGGAGCTTCACCGTTGGCCCGTAGGCTAGACCACAATTGTCTGGCGGACTTTTGAAAGTGCATAGCTACATGGCGTAGCTTAGAGGACTCCGTGAAGCCCTCATCTCCAAACGCCGCATCGAAATATTGGATAAAGGCCAAGAATTTGTCCGTAGCTCCAAAAGTGCCATCATAGGTAAGGAAAGAGATGCTCTTCCCTCCCTCTTTGAACTTCTTGAGCTTGGATGACCTTTTCCACGTGGCATTGGATTTCCTATGGTCTCTTCTTTTCGATGGTTCAAAGGTTGCACCATCACTTTCTTCAGAAGATGAAGAATTTGAGGAAGATGGAGAAGAGGGTGACCTCTTTCTCGCCTTTTTCTTGCCTTGATCTTCGTTGTCTTCACCATCACTTTCATAAGCGGAAGAGGATGAAGAAGATGGAGAAGAGAGTGTCTTCTTTCTTGCCTTTTTCTTCTCTTGCTTTTTGTCATCCCTCTTTGAACTATGGTGTGCAGAAGTATGTGATGGTCTTCTCCATTTTGGAGGTGATGGAGAGCATTTAGCCCGCCGTCTTCGTGGAGTGATCTCTCCCAAGATGGCAGGAGACTCGCTTCTTTCTCGTTCCTTCGGTGGAGGCTCATGAATTCTCCTTTGAGAAGGAGATGCGTCATCAAGGAGAAAATTTATGAGCCCTTCAAATGGATCCTCTTCTTCTTCCCGAATCAGAGAGAGGCCTCTTTTGGAAGTCTTGCAAGGAGGCTTCCTAGGTTTTCTCTTGTCATGGTGGGGAGCTTGGATAATCCCATGAGCACGAAGCTATCATTGCACTTCACTTTGGAGGGATGGATTGCCCATGGCTTGTTGAAGCCTAGAAACAAGATAGTTGTTTTAGGGAAAAACTACTCCCCTGTTCATGCTCACAAGCACGACACAGACAACATACTTATCATCCGATGACACGACTAACCCGTAGGTGCACAGAGGCAATCTCGTTAGCTTGTCAAGCTGAGACCAATCTACACATACGCACTTCTATGATGCATCAATCATTAACCCTTGTTGAATGCAACCCACTCTATCCCTAAATGCTCACAACACCGTTTACACATCAAATGAACTCGGAATCGCATCAAACTTACTAGGCACCATCCTCTCAATAGGATATACTTACCTATAAGTCTAATCTCGCCAGATTTTAACCCTAGTTATCTCGAATACAGTCGCAATAGACTCGCAAGTCATAATCTAAAAGTGTGTGAAACCTAAGTCAATGAGTATCTATGTGTAGCTAATCTCTCTCTCATTCCATAAAGTACTTGATTGTTGAAAACAGACACTGTTTGTGCTACTTACAAGCAAAACAAGCTCGAGGAAGGATCGCTCGCGAACAACTCGAAAATGTGAATGCGTGGCGTGAGCGCATAGCTCTCGGAGAGGCTACTGCGATGGTGTGGTCGCGTCGTGAATCGGGTGAGGGAGAAGCGCGTAGCGAAGAGGATAAGACTCTCTCTCTCTCTCTCTCTCTCTCTCTCTCTCTCTCTCTCTCTCTCTCTCTCTCTCTCTCTCTCTCTCTCTCTCTCTCTCTCTCTCTCTCTCTCTCTCTCTCTCTCTCAGACTCGTACGACACATGAATAATATTCAAATGTTGTTTTCTGAAAAATGGTTCTAAGGTGACTTTTATACTTCAGTCACCTTAGCTCAAAAATGTACATGGGGTTCTCTTCATCATAATTACAAAGTGGAAACACATCTAGGTCCTGACTGACTGATTAATCTTTACATAACCCAGACAAGTGGATCAAAATGATAAGATGTCTTTGACATAAAAATGGGAATTTGATAGGGTTTACAAGGTGGTCTCATTACAACAGTTGGACAAGTTGGGCTCCAACACTCCCCCCCTCCTAGTTCATGTCTACCACGACATGACTGTCTTTGTCTTCAGTGTCGATGTCTTCCTTCCTGGTTGATTTGATGTAGAAACGCATCATATCGCATAGACTCGCTTGCCATTAATGGGCCAAAAATTTTGGATTTGTACATGAAGAAGCCGGTGTAAAATGCTTCTTCGAATGTTTGGAGATGGTAGTTGGGCAAAAACATTAGCCGTCTGAAGTAGGCATACAAAACTGGCTCTGTAGGTGGCCCACTTAGATCATATGACAGCTCTGATATGCTTCTTTCTGTATTCATGTACTCTGAAGTCCAGCTTTCTGAGAACACTGTGAGACAGACCAAAAAAGTCCAAGCTATTTTACATAGCATCTTGCAGGATAGGTCGGGAGAGCCTCCAAATTCTGCAATAGCGCCCTGAAGGATTTTCACCATGTAAGAACCGGATATTCTCTCTCCTTCGGCAGGCCCTGGCAATACTGGATAGTTCATCCATGTAGGATTTCTGCTTTGTAAGGCTTTATGTTGGCTGTAAGTAAAAGTTCGGGGTGTTGGGCAAAAAGTCCTATCATTCCTCAGCTCAAGCGGTGAATTGACTAAGTGGATCAGGTTGTTAGGGTGATCCAAAATCCATTCACGCCTCCACTTTGGCTGGCTATCTACTATCCTGTTTTGCTGTTCCCAATCCTGTAATTCTCCTTCAAATACTGACACTTGTTCTTCCTTTGCGAGCTGTAGTTGATGTGTCAGAGTTTCATATTTCAGTAGAGCATAGGGTAACATCGAGGCATTCCATTCTTCCCGTAGCTCTGCTGCTGTCTTGCCTGATCTGGAGAGCCCTTGTAGCATCTCCTTCTCTAGTTGCATGGCCTTGTACCACATCATCTCTGATTGCTTTTCCATTTGTTCGGCCAGCTTCTGCTCTTCAAATTTTGTGACTGAATCTTCGTCTTCTTCTTGGCTTTTGGAGCCAATTTGATTAGTCTGCGTATCTGGGGCCTCATGGTCATCTGATTCATCCTCATAGTCATCATCACCCCCATATAGTTCTGCCAGTCCAGCCAAATATGTGGCTGCTTGCTCCAGGTTCACCCGTACCTGCCCTTGGTGTTGCCTTGCAGTTTGGAAACTTGCAATTTGTGCAGCCATTGTTCGATTATTGATTTGGAGTGTTTGAAATTCCATCTCCTTTTGGGCTGCAGACTCTTCTAACTCTTTTACCCTGATGTGCAAATTTTCATTTTCTTCCCTGAGGGACTTGGAAACAATGCTTTCTATTTCACTGTCATGAGCTGGTCCTTGTTGTTGTTCACTTTGTAAGTCCGAGAGATTTGCCTTTGCAATTGATCCTCTGCTCTCAGCGCACTTTCGGCTATCATTAATCGCTGTTTTCTTTCCAATTCCAGCTCTCTCTTCAGTGTCGCCACTTCTTCTTGAGGTTGGACCACCGGTGTTGCTGGTAGCAACGTTTTTTGTTTCTTTGCTCATTCTCCCTTACTTGTATATCTGTTATTACTGCTCGCAAATCCTTCACTTCAATTTGTAAGTCATCGATTACGACTTGCAAACTTTTGACTGTCTCTGGGGCATCTTGCTTTTCTTTCTCCAACCTTGGGATTTGTTCATCTCTGTCATTGACGTCTTCAAGAAATACATTGATTGTATCTTCACAAATGGCATTGAAATTTTTTGACTCCTGTAAAGTTTCCTTGAGGAGGTTTACTCTGCTTTTGAGCCCCAAGATCTCATCATCTCTAATGCTGATCAGTTTAAGGGTGTCATCTCTTTGCTCCTGCAACTTCAAAACTTCTTGATGGGTTGTTTCTAACTTCCTTTTGTTTGCCCTATTCTGATCGGCTAACCACCGACTGTGTAGTCTTGTTCGGTTTAGTATGGTCTCCATTGACTGTAAATCCAGGTCTATAGTAGCTTCCAACTCAATTTCTTGAGAGGAGGAAGCTTTTTCTCTTCTCAGATCCACCTCTTTTTGCTTGCCTTTATCAATGTGTGATACTGTTCCAGTGTTTGGGTGACCATCTGTCCTTTCTTCTTCTTCGTCATTAGGTGGTGTATGAACCCTCTCATCATGATGTGAGCTCTCTGAATGCGGAGGAGAGTCAGCAGGTGGGGTTGATTGCCTTTCACTTGTCTCTGGCCTTGGAGATGGAGGTGGTGTTTCCTGATCTCGTGAAGTTGGCCTCAAATGATCTCTCAAGGTTTGGAGATCCTCCTCTTCAAGTAGCAGTTCTGGTTCATCCATAGCATTCCTTTCTTGGATGTATCTCTCAAACCAGTCCAACTCAAAAGCTGGGTTGTGTTTATTCTTTGTTCTCAATGTGTAAGTGCTACGAGAGGGTCTCCAAGTGGCGCCTACATCGCCTCGTAGAGATCTCTCGGGTACAAAGCCTTCTAGCATTCTTTCCATTTTTGCTACCTTCTGCAATCTGGTGTTGTCTCCATTTCCGCTTTCCGCTTCTTTAGTCTCAAATCTTCTTCTTCAGTTTTTCTTTCTTCTTCCATCTTTTCCTGTGTACTTCTGGTGACTCTTTCCAGCCTGCGTCCTCCAATGGTGTTAGTAGAGGTCGGTACTCGCCTTTGTGATCTGTCTTCAATATTCTCTCTTAACACCAGCTAGTCGTTTTGATGAGGAGTAGGTGGTAGCTGATCTACCGCACCTATGGCCTGGTATATTATTCTGGTGAGGACTTCTCCTCCTGCAATGTAAGTTGGCTTGTCTTGCCGTAGCTTTGTCACTACCTCAAACAGAGATGATGCATGATCTATATAGAACTCATGTGTCAGTCCCATAGCCCAGGTCAGTGTTGTTGAGATGACCCCGTGTGGTGTAGTGTATCTAGGCGGTCTCTTGCTATAGCTCAACAAACATTGACTGTATACCTGTGTCAGTTCTCTTACTTCCGGGTTTCCTATGAGTTCGAAAGAAGGCAGTTTGGATCTTTGCAGGTAGACTGTGAGATTCTTCCTTCTTTCTCTCATGTTGGCTCCCTAATCAGACAATTTTAATGCCTCTTTGATGATTTCCTTGGTGATCTGAATCTCCATCACTTCATTATCCATGCCTGCCACCCTACAAGTTCCGTCTTTTTGGATAGTCTCAATTAGGTGTTGTACCCTCTTGAAATCTATCCCCACTGGTGGTAGTGAAACAAAGTCCACAAGCCAACTTTTTTCAACCATGACCTTTGCGGTGATCTTTTCAGGTAATTTTTTGCCTCCTTGGGGATCATTACTGTATCACCTAAATTTCCTTTGTCATCCACATAGGAACCTTGGTAGATTTGAAAGGTTGCCGCCTGTTGCATGTCTGCAGGTATCCAGGTGGTTGTTGGCTTTAATGAATTGGGTAGAAGTGCATAGGGTATTGCACCTTCCATTGCCAAGTTCTTGCCTTTTCTTTTTCCCGGAGAAGCGTCCATGGATCCTGTATTCACAATTAACGGTTAATGTACAAACACAGTACTTCTTTTCTAAATTGATTACCACTTAATTATGCATCTAGGTGAGCCTTCTTAATCCCAAGATGAGTTAAGGTAAAATGTTAGCAGATAGAAAAGCTCTTTCATTGTCTGACTCTGACGGCTTCAAATTAATGTTGTTGATGAAGGAGAACAAGTCCAAATGCCTTGAAATTTTTTGTGGTGTATGTGCATAGGGCATGTAAGGTCACCCTATAGTCACAAACTGAAAATCATCTCATTTGCAATTTCTGCCCAGTCTATCGCGATAGACTGGCTATCTTTTGACAGGAGACATATTTGCCACATATGACTTAACCAGTTGGTTCCTCATGTCTTGTACATGATCCGATCCTATTTTCATCTCAAGTGGATGTCAAGTGGACCCTTTTTGGATCAACTTCCATTTTCCAGATTCCTTCTAAGGAGATGTTGGTCTATCTCCCTCATTTTGTGTTGTTTTGGGCTCAAACTTAATGGGTAGTCCTCTTGCATCATGCTGAAGCTAACTGTTGATTCCAAATTTTGATTAGATGGCCCTGTATCACTCTGTTGAGTCTATCGTGATAGACTAGGACTCAATGTCATTTTGTCATATTTTGGCTCTGTAGTCATCTGTTTGTCTTCTCCTAGTTGATGTAAGGTTTCTTGACCTCTCACATGTGAATTTTAAATGTCTGCCATTGAGATGCCCTGTTCTGACTCTGAGTTGATGTCAAGTCTATCTCGGCTTGCCATATGAGTCCACCTTGTCTCCAAATTTGGTGTACTGCCTCCATATGCTTCCCCAAGTCTATCCTTGTGAAAATTTTGAAAAGCCTTTCCCCAAAGATAAAAATAGTTTGTCTATCGCGATAGACTCGGATACTTGGTCAATAGAGTGCAATTTTGCACTTTGATTTGATATTTGTGGTCATTATTCCTTGTCAGTGCCCTTTATGAAGTCAAAATCAAAATTTTACTTGTCTAAGTGTATGATCAAATCTATCGCGATAGACTCTGCATCTAGTCATTTTTACAAGTTTTTTATGTTAGTTGACCACAATGGTGTTAGTAGGCTCTCCTAGACACACACATTAAGTTTTAATCAATTTGAAAAAGTGTACTCCCTGTTTGCAACACTTAGCTGGTTCTGGAGTTGGTGTAGACCACTTAGGTGATGGTCGCCGTTCTTTTTGGTCATTGTATGACTTGGGCTGACTTTCATTTCCTTTTGACCTTCCGTCAAAGCAGTCGGTTGTTCTTTTGGTGTTTACATCACCAAGAATGACCATTTGGACGTCTTTCTGGCATGTTGCTGGCGTTTGCCCTAGTGGAAAAGCTTTTTTCTTGAGTGGACACATTCCAACTCGTAGTTGACCTCTTTTGGATGTACCCTGTCAAATTTCGTGTCATTTGGTCACTTGGTCGGCCCGTTAGAGTATCGTGACGCTTTGCGCCGTTTCCGTCAGATAGGGACTTTAGGCTCCGTTTTGAAGAACTTTTTCATGGTCTAACCATTCAGTTGGTTTGTCGAGGTTATTGGCTTGCTGCCTATGAGTTTTGGTTCATCCGATCACTTTGGTTCAGCTACCCTTCTGCAGGTCCTATGAAATTAGGGTTTTCTGGGCGGCTTCCTTCACGCTTTCCGAGGTCATAGGCTTGATTCCTAATCTATAGGCATTGTGCCTTTCAATTTTGGTTCCATTTGGTGGCCTCTAGGTCTTCCTAACAACCGGTCTACAGTATGTGTGCACAGGTTGTGATGGTGGTGCTGGCGAGGTTTTGCGACTAAATGAAGTAAACAACACTTAGAGTCAGTGTTGTGACGAGCATACCTCTCATATCTGATGTCGATCTGGTGACCGTGCACGATGGATGAGCTCCTAGAAGTCTCAACTGCTGTAGGGAGCTCTCTCTCTCTCACAATGGAAAATGCCTCAAATGAGAGATTTCTAGCCTAGCCCCTCTATATGTAGTCGAGACTCCGACACGAAATTTTCCCATCTTTTACCTGTGGCCATAACTTTTTGCGAGATGCGGTTTAGGCTCGCAAATTTCTTGATTCGGACCTCGTTTTCTCCAGTTCTACAATTTTTGCAGATTTCTCCTTTTGGAGGTCCCGCCATGACGGTGGTCATTTTTGCCCCATCACCTTCGCAGTCCCTATTTTTTCTATGTCTTCTTTACCTTGCTATGATCGGGCGTCTCTTCTGTTGTGTTTCCATCTGGATAATGGATTTTTTTATATATTTTTTGCTAGAAAATGGCTAAAATAAAGCAAATAAATCCCAAAATAACCCGAAAATAGCAATTCTAACCTATAAAAATACCAATGAAAAGCAAAACACTTTGTAGCTCACTTTTATCTCGTCTATGTACATTCTCACTCTTAATCGTCAACCTTGGCCTATTTTTTGGTTTTTGGCCAGTTTTGACTCTCTTTATTGTATATACACATCCCTAGGGGCTCATATATGATCATTTGGTCCCCAATTCTGATTAATTACGAGGGCATATTCTTTTTCCAAAAATCACACAATAAAACTCAAAAATGGTTGAAAAATTAATCACAAACATTGCCCTCTAATATATGACGTGAGTCCGCATTTGGAATGCCTCCCCCCCTCATAGTTGGAGTCCTCCCGGACGACAGGGTATCGTCGAGGGTATGTGTTGTGCATGGGCGTGAACTTGTGCTAATGCAGGCCTTGTAATGTAGCCCTATATGCATGCACAGTCAATGCATTTAGAAAAAAATTATGTGGTGTAAGAGGAAGGTATAAGCGATTAGCTTATTGGCATTTGTCGTTAAGGTTTCCTATGGTAGCCTGAGTTGGTTGGAAGATTTTCTTTGCGAGAAGAAGTTGTAAATCTGTCGCTCTTTGTTTGATGGTTTTCCACGGTTTTTGAATTTGTGTTCGTGGCTCCGTTGAAGTCGATATTGTTGTATATTTTGTTGCATGTTCTGGTGGAACATTCTTTCGTTTCCATTTGATGACTTTGGTCTTACAGATCCTCGTAGTTGTTGTTGTGGATTCTGCTTGTTTCCTCTTGCTGGTTGTATGATTTAGCTTGTCGTTGACAGTTGTAGACAACTATTCGTTGGTCTTCTTCGGCATCCATACTTGTGTTGTTGGCACGTTCTGAATTGGTAATTTTGGACGCCATACCAATATAGTCCGTTGCGGATTTGACTGGTTGATAATTGTTCTTTGAAGCTTTGCTGGCTTTGGTTGTTTTGTCTGTTCTTCTGTCTTTTTTTTTACAGGAAGTAAGCTATCTTGCTTGAGCCAAACTTGATATTTCCACCCTTGATGAAATTGTGCCTCGGCTAGATCTGTCTGTCGTACCCAAACTTGCATGGTTCCCTGCATGATTGTTGTATTTTGATAATACATTTTTTGACATGCAAACTTTGTTTGTTGTTGGTCAATGCTTTGCGGATATATTGACTCCTGTCTTCACCTTGACATGTATTGGTCATATGATAAGAAGGGTTCTGAAAAGGTTTCATTTCTGAACAGTGCTTCATTAGTATCCAAATCAATGAATACCCTATTAGCTTTCATCCATGACACTACTAAGATACACGGCGTTGCTGATTTAATTGGTGGAAGTACATGGAACTGGTTAGTGTACGTGTGTCCCTGCACTGTGATTGGTAACATAATAGACCACAACGTGGTCACCTCATCACCCGATGCTACTTTTAACTTGTGTGTCTCTAGGAATTTTCTCATTGGTCCAAGTTTCTGAAAGAGCTCAAAGCTGATGACACTCAATTTTGCCCCAGTTTCAAGCAATGCATAGATTTCAACTTGTTCTGTGCCTGCATACGCTTTTATGTAAGGACTACACCACGTATTTTCCAAGTTGTCAATGGTTCTTTCGTCATGAGCCATAAAGTTTGTTATTGTCTTTGCTAATTCTTCGCTTTGTATATCCGCTTCGATTGTTCGGAATGTCGAAAGAGGATATTCATCAGTCATCATTGGTGTGACCATGTTTATTGTCCTTAGAAACTGCTTTCGCTTAGCAATGCGTTCCTTGGCTTCTTGTTGTGCTTGGTCCTGAATTCGTTGTTGTTCTTGTCTATAGGCTTTGCCATAATGCAATTGAAACAACATTTCCGGTGTTAAAGGTAGATTATACTTTTTCAAACGACACCCACTAATCCAGTTCGTCATTTCTTTTCCATCTAGTGTCGACATTTTTACTGCTCCGCTAGACGATATTTCTTGGATCAAATAAGGCCCCATTCCTCTTTTCTTTAGCTTCTTGGCATGTTGTTTAAGGGTGTATACTAAGACATAGTCGCCCGTTTTAAAGTCCTTGTTTTTGACATGTTTGTCAAAAAATTCTTTCTGTTGTCTTTTTTTTGCATATATGGCTGCTACAGCATTGAGTCGTAACTCATCTAATTTTTCAAGGTCCGCTAACCGTTCTGAAAGCTCATACCCCGTCCAGTCCAATTGTTTGGCTACCCTTAGTGTGGGAATCAAAAATTCAATAGGCAATATTGCATTTAACCCATATACCATATTAAATGGTGTAGCATTGAGTGTTGTTTTATATGCAACTCGATAAGCCCACAATGCTGAACATAGCATTTGATCCCAGTCCGTTCTTGTTTCACTAACCAGTTTCGTAAGAACTGTGTACAATATTTTGTTGGTCGCTTCTGCTTGGCCATTGGCTTGCGGATGGTAGGGTGTAGATTTGCGATGAATTACCATAAACTCATTTAAGAGATGTTGGATAACTTCATTTACAAAGTGTGTCCCTCTATCACTCACCAACTCGATTGGAAGGCCATAACGTGTAAACACATATTCATATAAGAATTGTGTCGTGGTTCTAGCGTTTGCTTTCGTTGTTGCTTTTGCTTCCACCCATTTGGTCATGTAATCCGTGGCCACTATGATATATTGTGCTTGTGAACGATACGCTGGTGGAGTAATAGAACCAACAAAGTCCAATCCCCATTTAGCAAATGCTCGAGCACTCATCATTGGTCTTAAAGGCATTTCGTCTCTTTTAACGGGTACCTTAGTGCGTTGACATTCATCACACCTTTTCACGAATTCTGCTGCATCTTGAATCATGTTCGGCCACCATATGCCTGCAACCATAATGATTTTTACGGTTCTCTCCACTGAAAAATGACCTCCTGCTTTGCCTTCATGAGCTTGTTCGAATAATGGAAAGTAGTCATTTTCATGAGGAACTAACCTCAACTGGTCATCAGTTCCTCTTTTATACAATTGGTTACTAATTAGGGTATACCTATTCGCTTCGATTTGTAAAGCCTTTTGTCTGGCTCTAGACCAATCTCCTGGCATCTCCTTATTAGTCAAATATTCCACAATAGCATGACTCCATGCGGGTGCTACTGTCGCTTGGTATAATGTGGCATAATCCACAGTGGTATTGGATGTGCAAAGTTTGCATTTCTTGATGTAATTGGCTACATCGACTGCCATTCCTGGCCAATACACTCCAAGTCTTTTTAATTGTTCATAGGTCATTTGATTTCCTCGATGGAATCCCCCTGTTTGTGTATGGGCCTCCTCTAGATACACGTCATACTCTTCTGGGCCTATACACAACCTTAGAATCCCATCGTTTCCATGATGGTACATTCTTCCCGCAAGCATTGTGTAATTTTGTGCTTGTCTAACGTCTTCCACCGTATGTCTGTCGTCAAGATTCATTCCATATGTCAACAACGGAATAAATTGCTCTGACCATTTCGGTACCATCTCTACATTAAACAGGTATGCGTATGGGAGATCATCATCTACCCCAGTAGCTTCTTCACCATGTAGTAATCGAGAAAGGTGGTCTGCTCTTTGATGAGTTTTTCCTTTCTTAACTACTACCGTAAAATCAAACTCCAGCACACAATGAACCATCTTGCAATTTGTCCCATGTTACAAGGTTTGTTTACTAAGTACAAGAGTGCCTGATGATCCACAAAAAATGTGAATTTGTTCGCAAGTAAGTAATGCCAAAATTTCTTTACCTCATATATCATACCCAATCCTTCTCTTTCAGTGGTGGTATAATTCTTCTTTGCACTGTTGAGTTGTCTATTAGCATAACTAATGGGAAAATCTGTATTACCCTCCCCTGATTGTGCTAATAACAGCCTGTTGCAAATGCCGAAGCATCTACATGTACATGGAAGATCTTTGACCAATCTGGTGCTTTTAGAATTGGTGTAGATACCATTGCATCTTTTAGTTTCTGGAATGACTCCTCACATTCGTTGGTCCATATGAAGATCGGGATTAGACTATACAAGGGTTTTGCTATTACAGCGTACATGTAGATAAAACGTCTGTAGTATCCACAATGTCCCATAAATGATTTTACCTCTCGTAAAGTGTTTGGTCTTGGCAATTCTATGATCACCTTTACCTTGTCTTCATCAATGGTAATTCCATTAGCCGATACTATGTGGCCTAGGATCTTACCTTGCCGTACCATGAATACACATTTTTTTGGGTTGAGGCAAATCCTATACGTTCTGCATTTTTTGAATACCTTTCTAAGATGATCTATATGGTCTTCTCTCAATAGAGAATAGAATATTCGCAGGTATTCTTTAAAAGCATGTGTCATTAATCTATGAAATGTGGCTGGAGCATTGGTCAAGCCAAATGGCATTACCCTAAACGCATATATGCCCCATTCTGTTGCAAACGCTGTTTTGTATTGATCTTCTAGTTTGACCCCCAATTGGTTATAACCAGAGAATCCATCCATAAAACTATAGGCTTTCTTGCCTGCTACTCGTTCCAGGACGTGTTCCGTGATAGGAAGAGGATAGTTGTCCCTTATTGTTGCTGCGTTTACCTTCTTGAGATTCACACACACTCGTAATTTCCCGTTTTTCTTAGGTACCACCACTATCGGCGACACCCAGTCCGTGTGCTCTATCTCATAAATAAATTCAGCCTCCATAAGTTTGTCTATCTCTTCCTTGATCCTTTTGGCGAATGTCTCATTGTACGTGTATGGACGTTGTTTGCTTGGCTTTGCATCAGACTTCAGAGGGATTGAATGTTCACAAATGTTAGGATCCACCCCCTTCAGATCTTTGTACGACCATGCAAATACATCACGAAATTCTTTAAGCGTTTTGATTAGTAAATCCTCTTCTTCCCAGCTTAGATCTGTGGCAATGTAAGCAGGTCGAGGACTTTCTCCCGGCTCTGCTAGGTCTATTTTCTTGGCGTTCTCTGGCCCATCGTAGGACTCGTTTGATTTAGTCTCTCTCATTGGTTGCTAAACCACCAATTTTCTTTCTTGAATGGTGTACTTACAATAGTGAGGAGGTACATCTATCTTTTTACTCCCATCACTAGCGTTCGTTCCATCGCTACTTTCCATTTCAGTTGTCCATACATTTTTTAGCTTTTGTTTCAAATCATTGTATCTTTTTTTCCGATCAACTTTCGTTGTAATTGGAGCTCCAAAGACATCCAATATTTCGGTTGCAACTCTTTTTTTTTCCTTGTTGGTTTTCTTAAGTGTCAGCAGTCTTGCCTTGAAACCTGTGTCTTTAGCAACCTTAAAAAATCTTCCTGACACCTTATCCTTAGCAGAATCAACAGCATGAATGTTCATAAGGAAATGTGTCTTACTCTTCAACTCAGGCATATGTCTAAGCGTAGTTGGTAGACTATTATGGTGTCGCCTACTGTTGTATCTTTTTTGGCGTCTTACACTTTGGTTTGGGAAGTTGTAGAAGACGTCATTGTCTTGATCCTGATGGTCGTTTTCCTCCGTATTATCCGACTTCTTGTCATCCGCATTATCTTTGTTTCCACATTGATCAGAAGAATCATAAAATACTTCTCCATCCTGCTCGATTTCTTTAGTGGGGATGTCCACATAGCCCACTATCTTAATCTCAAGTTTCGTTCCGTTTGATTGATCCTCGTATTCTCAGTGTCTCCTTCGTTCTCGTCTTCTTTCACAATTTTGATCAACATGTAGTATGGTACGATATCGTAGCCATTCTCGTCACAAAATTTGGTGGGAGTGACTTCATTGACCCATACATCCAATGTAGCCAAAATTTGAGACCATTCTAGGGATTCGAGCTTCTCTTCAGGAAAGGGTTCTCGTATATAGGCATTGTCTTCCAAGACCCTCTCTAGTGTCCTTTCATTGTGGTCAAATTCACTACATTGAGATGCTCCGCACATCCATATCTCCTTTTTCTTACAGAGCCACGCTGGGACTTTTGATCCACTAATGGTGGCTGAGTCAAATTCTTCCACAAGTGTTCTCGTGACATCATGGTAGCTATGATTTTTCATGTTTACACGTGTAGTGGTTTCAACATGTCTTAGATACAAATAATCATACCCCCAGTCCTGCACCATCTTGAGTTGCCTCATGAACGGCCTACCAAGGATAATTTCATAATTTTTCTTGGCCTAATTTTAACAATTCTGCCAATGTGATTGTACACTTGATCGGAGTGGTCTTCAAGTCTGTCAAGATTTTAGTGTCCAATTGATTTGACCCTCCTATTCTTTGAGAAGGTACCCTTCAAATTTCTGACCTTGCCTCGTAGTCTCCCATGTATGGCAGCAAAGTTCTGAGTGATGCTGGTCTGCTATCTTCGGATGCAACTGAACCATTGTCCCCTTGAAATGATTCAGCGTCTAGATCCCATGGAGGCTTATTCAAGTTCAACTCCGAGAAAGGCGCTGACTCGACTGTTTTTGTCTCATATTTTTCTTGAGCTTTTCTCACCGTTCCCATAGCTCTTCAGGCCAATTTTCTTCCACAATAGGTGTATATGGTGGAAAATCTTTCAGTGATTCATCAGTGCTATTAGGCACGAGTCTTGCGTCCTCTACATCAGGCAAGGATTTAACATTTTCTATCTTGTCAGGTACCCTTTGTTCAGTTTTGATAGGTGTTTCATTGTTTGGTGGTTTGATTATTCTCTCTCTCACTTCCATAGGTGGAGGCTCTAGTAAAGCTTGTGCAGTTTCAATTAGCTGCTTGCACATCTCTAGTCTCTGTTTTTCTATCTCTAGATATGGATATGTCATCCACCTTTGCTCTAGAGTCTGTCTGTTCTTCAATCTTGCTTCATATGCTTGCAAGATTGCATCTAAGGGTTCATTGACCTTATCTACCAATACATACCCTCCTGAGCTTGCGCTTCTTGGTCCCTCCGTTGATTTTAGAGAGTCAGACTCTCTTTGCTGTTTAAGTTGCTCTCGAGCCATTGTTAGCTCAGCTTCTACAGCTTTCTGTTTTCGCTCACGTCTAGCTTTTATTTTCGCTCTTCGTTCTTTCCAAGGATTATCACGACTAACACTAGACTTGTTAGTCTTGATTTCCTCTTGATTTTCATCATTACTCTTGGGCTAATTGTAATTTTTCCTTGTTTGGGATCTCGTCAAGACCTTAACAGGAATCGGAGTTTCGTTTTCTGACCCTCCACTGGAAGGCAGTGCTCCTAGCATATTCAAAGTAGTTTTTGCTCCTTTGCTTAGGTTTTTAGGGAAATCAGGGATCAAGTGAGTAATTCCACACTCGGTGCAATATGAGTTGACCCTAATGATTTCATCATGAGGACAGTCCCTCAACCAATGGTCTCCACCACACTTGTAGCATGGTCCCTTAGGCTGTTGAGGTGCTCCTTGAGCTCCTCTTTGTTGGTGTGCAAGCCTCTGCCCACTCATGCCTCCGTTGGCTATGAACAACAGTGTCCGTTCATCCAAGATATATCTTCCTTCTCCCTCCTGCCTATGCAGCAGTTGGTGGTCCTGTATTTCCTATCATGCTCCATGGTTCTGGTGTGGAGGGTTCTTCCGGTGGATAATAGACAGAGTTTGCCGCATATCCATTGGGATCTTCGTAGTATGCATGCATAGGCACCAAAGCCTTCTCTTCTGATTCAGTTACTGTTGGTGTGTATCTTATGCCGACCAGTCATAATCCTGGTAGCGGTCGTTGTTGTCCCAACACTGGTTGTGGTCTTTCTAACCCTACAGGTCCTGGTAGGTTGCCTGTTTTATATCTAGGCATCGGTGGAACTTGAGGGGATGTTGTCTGAGCTTGCGGAGCATATAGTCGTTCTCTCACATATCCCTTGTTATAATAACATTCCTCCATCCCATGGTTTGTCCATTTTTGTTCAATCGCACACCATTTTGGCTGTTTAGCTTGTGGTTTGGCATACAAGTTAATCTTTTTTAGCACTTCCTCTACAAGTTGCTCTTGGCTTACGGCTACTTCTACTTTCGGTGTTGTCTTAGCAGACTTGCTTCCGCTTTGTTGCGAGGAGGAATCATCGTCGAGATCCTTGAACTCACCCTCTTTGTAGACCACACAATTGTCCACAAGGTATAGATCTTCCTTGGTTAACTCATTCAACGTCATGCTCCTCTTCATATGTAAGTCCTTCTAGAGATCTGCATTCCTTAGTCCTTGGATAAATATAAGCATAAGTCTGGATTGAGTTGGCAGTTCTTCCACAAGGCAGAACTTGACATATCTTTTTAGTCGTAGGGCTACCTTTCGCACAGATTCTCCATCTTTCTGTTTGAATTTATGGATTTGTGAGACTGTATTATGAGCTATTCCCCTTTGTGAGAATTCCTCGATAAACTCGTCAAACACTTCCTCCATAGACTTGAAGTCTCTTCGCTCCACAAAGTCAAACCAGGTAGCAGCATCATCCTCTAAGGTTAATCCAAACCCTGCAAATTGGGTTGGGAAGTCTAACACCTCTTCATCTCTAATTACATGCACAAAGGCTGCTACATGATCTCTCGGATCACTGCTTCCCGTGTATTTCTTGTTTACCCATTTTTGCACTTGAGAAGGTCTAATTCTACGATGGTCTACAAATCTCATCATTGGATCTCCACGTCCTAGTCGATATACCTCCTCTGGTTTTTTGTAGTGGCCAGGTTCCTCTCCCAATGGTGCTCCTAAGCCATAATTTCTAACGGTTCTTGCAAGAGATGGTTCATCTCTCCGAACTCGTTCTAGGGGTGGTCTTCCAGGCTCTGTTGACCCCTGAGTCTTTGGCTTACTCTCTCCTTGATATTGTGCATAGAGTGGTGGTTCTTGTAAATCCCTTAGCCCTCGTGCGGTTTGATAACCCTTTCGGGTTCGGTCTTGTTCTAATGTAGCACTCTGCCTGCAATGATGGATGAGTAGCTAGTTGGTCCTGGTAGTTGAACGTCGATTGTCGGGTAGAATGTGAGGTAGCGTCATACTCTTCTGAAAAGGGATTTGTCGACTTTCTAGGGGTGTAGGTGGCTCTTGGTACTTCGTCGGGGGCATATGTTGATGCTCCTGGAACTGTTTCCTTTTCAGCCTCCTCTGGGAGAATATGTTTGTGTTCTCACCCGTACCTGTCAACAAAAACAATATCCTTCCCCATAGCAGTTTCATAAGAGAATAAGTAAATAACCTTGTCTTTGCTTAATTTGTTTGGGTAGGGTTCGTTGCATCGAAAGTAAGAGACTATTCCCTCGCTTTCATGCTTGTAAATCCCCACATTCTCATTATAGGTTGAGACCCTGGTTGTTTTCTTATCATACATAAAAAGTGCTCCAGGTCGATCAATGTTAGGAGGCGGTTCTTGGGTTTCTGAAACCATTTTCCATTTTGCCACGTTATCTCCATATTTGTTGTAATCCTCAGGGTTACTAACTATCAGATAGTGGTTCCCCTTTTCGTCTCGGAATCTGTCTCCATCATCATAGACTCGAACTATCTCTAGTCTCTAAGCCGGTCTTTCTTCAATACAAATACACTTGCGTCCTCGATAGTCAGAATAAACTAAGGCTCCCCTCGAGTTTGTTCCTTCTAAGAAGATTATAGTGAACTTGGTTTCGTTTAAATGGTGTGGGGAGGTGCTTCCTCCTGGCATTGGTCCTTCACCGTAGAAACCTTCTGGCTGTTGACTCCCCATCATGAAGAAGGACTTCTCCGACGAAGTGTCAGTATCACTACCCTCTTCAATGATCGGTGCTAATGGGTCTAGTCTTGTCTGAGTTACACTCTCTTCGGTGGGCGTGGTGCTTACTTGAATTTTGACACTTTTAGCTCCTGACTTAAAAAAGGCTCCCGACCTTAAATACATAAGAATGAAAGCTGGGTTGCAAACTTAAAGCTTACCTGGACTCCTTCTTCCTGTGCGGCTCTGTGATGATCTCCTTGTGGGATCTACACAAGTATGGTTAGTCTGTTCACAAGGGTTTTCCTTGAACCACGAAAAATCTTTCAAGTATGTACAACAACCACTTAGTCAGTCTTATGGTGGTCCAATTTCAAACATGAAATGATGGCTGGGATCTATGTGAAGAGTATGTCCTAGCAGTATAGTCACAACTTGCAAAAATTGTCTGAATCACCACTTCGTGAGTCTATCGCGATAGACTGACAGATTTCTCAGCATCAGTCAATTTAAAATTGTGACTTCACCTTCGAGTTCCTCTTACTCTCTATAGTCTATCCCTTAAGTTTTATGAAGTTTGGACACTTGGTTTGGGTTTTGGTCCAATTTTAGTATTTTGGTCAGAGCCTGATTCTCTATCTCGGCCTTAGATTCACTTTCAGTGATTTAAATACCTTGAAATTTGGTGTGTATGCTGTATAGGCTCTGCTAAAGCTCTCCCTAGGGGTAATATGAAGAATAAGTTCCTCAGCAGCAGCTTCCCTAGTCTATCGCGATAGACTCAGCAAGTTCTCCATTGTTGGCATATTTCACAAGTTATCTCCACAGCTAGTTCACCCACTCCCTGTGTAGTGCATTGACAAGTTCTTGCACTGTTTGGACATTTGGTCAAAGCCTTCTTGCCCCTGTCTCTGAATTCAAACTCTAAAACATCAGTTTTGAAGTTTTGTGGTCAAAATGGTGTTCAGTTTCACTCAATTTTTGTGAGCACCCTTGTATTGATGTGTTAAACCTGTGGTATAAAGGGTTTTTCCATTTGTTAGTCAATCACCAAATTCACCAGTCTATCGCGATAGACTCAGCAGAGAGCAATTGGGATTTGATTTTTTGTCTGTTTTTGGACAGTTATGTTCTCTGTGCCCATATAAGTCTATCCCTCAAGTTTTATGAAGTTTGGACTTATTTTAACCTTGGACTCAAGCACTTCACAAATTTCACTTTTCTATGGCAATTCACAACTCAAATGCACTTAAAGTGATGCAAAATTGATGACACTTCATCTTAAGCTTGTGAATATCAGTCATACCACATGACACAGTCACTTTACCTTAGGCTAATGTTTATATCTCTTCTTGGCCTCTTTAGGTTCACTTAGTGTTGTCTTATAACAATCACCTGTTTCTTTTTGTTGGTTTTGGTCGCAATTTTTATGTTTTCTCAACCGTTGGATCATAAATTCCAATGTCTACTCTTTTCACCCCCTTAAAGAGTATATGGTGTGGGTTTTGCTTTCAAGGCAAGCAAACAGCCTTATTGTTTCTTCTTTTTGTTTGTTTTGCGTTTTTACAGTGTTTTTCTACTATTTCTACACAAGCATAACAAGCACTCAAAACCAAAAAAACATAGCTCCACATTATCCTACTTAACTAAATCTAGCTAGTCATAGACCCTAGGCAAGACACAGGCTTCCTGGCTATCCACTAGACCTCAGGATACTCTATCCTGGATCTTGTTCTAAAAGTTTAAGCTCTCTCTAGTTGAAACTAAAGTAAGCTAACCATCACACGAGTGACGTAGATCTCCCTACTTAAGGTCTTCGTTCCCCGGCAGCGGCGCCAATGTTTTAGGGCAAAACTACTCCCCTATTCATGCTCACAAGCACGACACAAACAACATACTTATCATCCGATGACACGACTAACCCGTAGGTGCACAGAGGCAATCTCATTAGCTTGTCAGGCTGAGACCAATCTACACATACGTGTTGGAATTAGGGTAATAGAGAAACACACACAGCTTGGAGAAGATGAAGGAAGCTCAAGGCACACAATAGAGAGTGTGTTACTTAGTGTGCAATGGAAAGATAGATAGCCCTAGAGTGATGGGCGTATATACAATGCACGGGGGAAAAAACCTCCTAAAGAGGGAAAAAATGCCCCGACGGTCCTAGTGTGTTCACACACATCACTACCACATGTATATGGTAACAAATCCCCCCTGGAGTGATGCAGTGAACGAGAGCTGGCACATGAGTAAAGGGAAGTGCCATGCCCTGAGGACAGGATCAGTCCACAAAGGGGAGTAAGCCCAAAGCTTTGCGGAAAGCTTCAAGCTTCTCATGAGACAATGCCTTTGTGAAAAGATCTGCAAGGTTGTCCTGTGTTGGCACATAAGCCAAGCTGATCTCTCCTACTGAGAGCCTCTCCCTGACATAGTGGTAATGCACCTCAATGTGCTTTGTGCGAGCATGAAAAACTGGGTTCCTCGCAACTGCCAATGCGCTCTAACTGTCAGTGTAGATAGTGTTGGCAGTGTCCTGTCCAACACCCAAGTCAGCCATAAGGCGTCTGAGCCATACACACTCAACCGTAGCTGTGAAGACTGCCCTGTACTCAGCCTCACAACTCGAAGTGGCCACAGTAGGTTGCTTCTTGCTCAACCATGATATACATGAACTGCCAAGCATGAAACAAAAACCACTTGTGGACACTCGCGTGTCAAAACAACCAGCCCAATCTGAGTCCGAAAAAGCATGTAAGTCTGGCGGCAATGATCCCCCCTTGGGATAAAACAAGCCAAGATGTAAAGTGCCACTAAGGTAGCGGAAAATCCTCTTGACAGCCTGCCAATGCTTAGACCCTGGGCTATGCATAAATCTGCTGACCTGCGAGACTGCAAACTGAATATCTGGTCTCGTGTTGCATACATAAATGAGGCAGCCAACAGAAGTTTGGTAAAGAGTGACATCAGCAGGATCGCCAGCATCATGTAGACTCAACTTCAAACCTGTTTCCATGGGAGTGGCAATAGGTTTGCAATCCTCAAGTCCAAACTTACATAGCAATGTCTCTATGTAACTTTTCTGACACAAGGCAATACCACCATCACACTGCTTAAACTGTATACCCAAGTAATGATGCAACAGCCCTAAATCTTTCATCTTGAAAGTAGCATTCAAATCAGCCTTAAATTCAGCAATATGTCTCTCATTTGGTCCAGTGATCAGCAAATCATCAACATAAAGAACCACAATGAGAAATACATCATCCTCACGCTTTACATACAATGTGCTTTCTGTTGGACTGTTACGAAAGCCTCGTTTAACCAAATGAGTGTTAGCTTTCTCATACCAAGCATGAGGAGATTGCTTCAACCCATACAAAGCCTTCTTACATTTGCACACTTTGTCCTCTTGTCCTTTTATGACAAAACCGCGAGGCTGCGTTACATAAACTTCCTCAAATATGTCACCATTCAAGAAAGCAGTAACAATGTCTGATTGATGTACATCCCAACCAAAATGAGCTGCCAATGCACATAGAAAACGCACAATAGTCATACGACAAGTGGGAGCAAAAGTCTCTTCATAATCTATGCCTTTTTGTTGTGCATAACCCTTTGCAACAAGTCGAGCCTTATGGCGATCGATCTCACCATCCGGCTTGCGTTTCAACTTGTAAACCCACTTCGTACCAATGGCCTTTTTGCCAGGAGGCAAATCACATAAAGTCCATGTGTCATTCTCTATAAGTGCATCATATTCTGATTTCATGGCAGCAATCCAATTTTCTGAATTCTGTGCTTCATCAAAAGACAGAGGCTCCTCAACATCATGTAAACTAGACACAGCCAAAGCATAACAATCTGATGCATAAGATGCATGGCGAGAGCCTGAACGAGTACGACTAGATAAAGGTGCATCCAATTTACTGTCACGCAAAGTGTGCACCAGCCATTTTGGCATACCTCTAGCCTGCTCATTTTCAGCCCTTTCCTCATCAAGTGCATCATGTACATCTGCATCAGTAATAGGTTGTTCTAAAACATTTTATGAAACCCCCATAGGCTGTACATTTGCCTCATTGGAACTTACATTCGTATTTCCACCACTGAAAAGAGGCAACAAAGTGTCATAAATGTCGTGTGAGCTTACATTACTGTCTCTAGTACATGATAGCAAGGGCTGAACAGAATCTTCCACAAACACTACATCCCGTGAAACCAGAATACGTTTTGTTTGCGGATGATACAGCCTGTAACCTTTGCTTTCAGCACTATAACCAACAAAAATACATTTGACATCCTTATCATCCAATTTTCTGCGCTGCACTTGTGGCACCAAAGCATATGCCAAACAGCCAAAAACACACATGTGCTCAATAGAAGGTTTTCTATCATGCCATGCTTCATATGGAGTAATAGACTGCAAAGATTTCGTAGGACACCTATTAAGTACATAAGTGGCACACATGATGGCCTCAAGCCAAAAAGAATGCGGCAAAGCTCGACTTTTGACCATACATCGTGCCATTTCCGTTAGTGACCTGTTTTTCCTCTCAGCAACACCATTTTGCTGAGGTGTATAAGGCACTGTACATTGGTGTTTTATCCCACGACTAGCCAGAAATGCATTAAATTCATGAGACATATACTCCCCCCCTCGATCGGAACGGAGGGTGCCCATAGTACATTTTGAGACATTTTCAGCCATAGCCAAAAATTGTTTGAAGCACATAAAAACTTCGGACTTCGCTTTAAGCGGAAATACCCATGCATGCCTGGAGTAATCATCAATGAAAGTCACGAAGTACAGGTAATTGCCCAAGGACGGAGTTTGCATGGGCCCACAAACATCACTATGCACAAGCTGCAACCTACATGTGGCCCTAACTGAACCATCCTTTGGAAACTTAGAACGCTGCATTTTACCCAGAATACAGCCTTCACAAACATGTTTGACAGGTGCTTCAAGAGGCGGAAAAGAAGCAACCATATCAGATTTCTGCAAACGCAGCAAACTGGCAAAATTCAGATGACCAAAACGTGCATGCCAAAGTTTTGCATCTGAAATAGCCCTTGAATCTGCAACAGCATTTGCAAAATTTTGTCCACACTTGTCATACAAAGTGAGCTTATACAGCCCACGGCACAAAAGCCCAGATGCAACAATTTCATCACCAAAACTGAGATCATGAACTGTACATCTGTCATCCACAAATTTGACTACAAGTCCAAGTCTAGCAAGTGCTGATACAGACAAGAGATTCTTCTTGATCCCAGGCACATAAAGTGCATCAACAAGTGTGAAGGAACTGCCATTAGCAGCAATGAGCACAATCTTTCCAACTCCCTGAACTGGATAAGAGGCGTTGTTGGCACAAGTGACTGAATTCCCATGAGGGACAGACTCGAGAGAGGTAAACAATTCACGATGTGAGGTAATGTGCTTTGTAGCACCACTGTCGAAATACCACACATGTGAATCTGCAGCAACTGACAAGCATGCATCATGGACAGCAGGATTGCAAGTGCACTCTGCGCTAAAAGCCCATTTTGCATCAACATCAGCATCACAATCTCCTTTCACAGAAGACTCAACAATGGCTGCATTTGTAGTGGAACTAGCATTTGCAGTGGAACCACCCTCTTTCTTCTTAGCCTCTTTGGCCTTCAACTTAGGACATGACTTGATCAAGTGATCATTGGATTTACAATAATGGCAACGCATCTTCTTTTTGCCCTTATCACCAGAATTGCCAGACGAAGTGCTTCCACCAGAAGCATTAGGAACAGAATTTTTGCCACTCGCAGCAGAACCATAAGAAGTGGTTGCATTACTGTTACCACCCTTTCTTTGAGAAGCAATAAAATCCTGTTCAACTGCACGCTGCCTAGTCCTGTTTTTTCTAGAAAGTGACTCTTGCAACAGCAATGTGCATAATGCATCAAACTTGACAACTTCAGGATTTCCTTGGGTCATGAGTCTCCAAGTACTAGCAAAAGTCTGGTAGGAATCTGGTAAGGCATCAAGAACAGTCTGCACAAGGGAACTGTCCGAAATAACTTCACCTGCAGAAATGAGTTGCTCATTGATATCCTTGACACTAGCAAGGAAAGTGTCCATATCATCTTCCTCATGCATAATCTTCGACTCTAGCTCTTTACGCAGCAAAGCAATTTTAGCCTCATTGCGGCTTACATAAAGACCTGCTAGAATATCCCAAGCCTGTTTTGCAGATTTTGCTGAACGGATGTGAGGAATAATGGTGCGCTTCACAGACAACGCAATCAATGCATGAGCTGCGCATCCTTAACATCCCAATGAGCTTGTTCTGCCGTAGGCAAAACAACTCTAACAGCTGCAATCCTTGCAGCAAGACCTGCAACATCCTCAACATCGCCTACATCTTCAGAACCATGACGTACATCAATGCCCTGCACAATGTTCCAGACACCTTTTGACACAAGAACATGTTGCATCATATAAGCCCACATAGGGTAGTTGTCCCCATCCAACCTGTCCTCAGCAGCAAACATCTTGAACACATCTGTGTTGTTGTTGTCAGCCATGGTAAATGCTGCACCTGATGTGAAAACTGCCCGAAAATAGGAGAAATGGAGCAGGAACAACTTGTGCTATATAGCACAAACCGTAGAAGACTATAAGCCACCTGTTATGCAGAAAACGGCACTGACAGAAAATCTGCACAAAATGACGAAATAGCCTGTGCAGTACTGCCAGTAGTGGAAACGGAGGCCGAAATGAGCCCAAATCAAAATTTTGAGCAGACCAGGCTCTGTGAGCTTTCCCAAAATATTTGTCGACCTGCGAACGCTCGCCAAAGCTCACTGAAATCGGAGAAAGTGAGCAGGCGTGTGCTGGAGCAGCTGGCAACTAAGCCCGGGAGGACGTGACCTGCTCTGATACCAATTGTTGGAATTAGGGTTGCAGAGAAACACACACAGCTTGGAGAAGACGAAGGAAGCTCAAGGCACACAATAGAGAGTGTGTTACTTAGTGTGCAATGGAAAGATAGATAGCCCTAGAGTGATGGGCGTATATGTGGGGGAGCAGGAGAGAGAGCCCACTTGCTATCCTATGCAATGAGAGTGAAGGAGAAGAGGAGAGTGGCGCAGAAGAAGCTCACGCAGAGAGAAACGTGAGAGAGAGAGAGAGAGAGAGAGAGCTCGTAGAATTTTTAGGAAAAGCCACGCTTATGACATTTGGGCTTGACCTTTGAGTATATGAGTAAGTGACTAGGGGGCCATTCACACTTGGGCCCCCTCACTTATAAGTCTTTTAACTTATAAGTTAATAAGTACAAGGCACTTAGGCCTTTATTCCCTAACAACCTCCCACCTAAAGGCAATGTACCTTGGGAGATCAAAGAATCAACTAACTATGATACATCGGCTGATCATGCACTTACTCATCCAACACCCATCATCTGTCGGCAATATGCAAACCGCTCTACTGGAAGACTCTTGGTCAAAAGATCTGCAGGATTGTCATCTGTGTGCACCTTGACAAGTGTAATGCTCTTGTCATCAAGCACACTTCTGATAAAATGATACTTCACCTCTATGTGCTTTGTCTTGGCATGAAAAACAGGATTCCTTGCAAGCATAATAGCACTCTGACTATCACAGTGTAGCACAAGAACCGGTGACTTAATGCCAAGATCTTCTACCAAACGCATGAGCCACAAAGCTTCTTTGCATGCCTCAGTGGCAGCCACATACTCAGCCTCAGTGGTAGACAAAGCAACACATTTTTGCAGTCTAGAAATCCAAGAAACTGCACCTCTTGTGAATGTAAACACATATCCAGAGGTAGACTTCCTGCAATCTGGATGTCCAGCAAAATCTGCATCTGTAAAGCCATGCACAGATGTCTCACTCTTCCCAAAACAAATGCACAAGTCTTTAGTGCCTTTCAAGTATCTCAAGATACACTTCACTGCTTCCCAATGCTTTTTGCCAGGATTGCTCATGTACCTGCTTACCACTCCCACCGCAAATGCAATGTCCGGACGTGTAGCAACCATAGCATACATCAAACTGCCAACGGCTGATGCATAAGGAATCTTGGCCACTTCAGCCCGCATATCATCTGTGTTTGGGCAGTCATGTGCAGTCAGTTTTACATATGGAGGCAGCGGAGTACCAAGTGCCTTTCCCCCATCCATATGAAAACGATGTAGCACCTTATTAACATAATCTCGTTGAGATAGATACAGACGCCTGTTAGGTCTATCTCGAGAGATACGCATGCCCAAAATATGATTAGCATCACCAAGATCTTTCATGTCAAAGCGATTCTTTAAGCTTTGCTGTAATGCATCCAACTCCGTGACATTTTTACCCGCAATAAGCATGTCATCAACATACAAAATCAGCAATAGACGAGATCCATCACTTGCCGTTTTGATATACAAACAGTGATCAGAATTACTTCTTTTGTATCCTTGAGACCTCATGAATGTATCAAACTTGTGATACCATGCACGGGGAGACTGTTTCAAACCATACAAGCTCTTCAAGAGTCTACATACTTTCTTCTCTTGCCCCTTTGACACAAAACCTTTTGGCTGCATCATATAGATCATCTCAAGCAAATCGCCATGCAAAAACGCTGTTTTGACATCCATTTGCTTTAACTCCATATCTTCAGAAGCAACCAGGCCTAAAACAAGACATAATGTGGCAAGCTTTACAACAGGAGAAAAAATCTTATCAAAATCAACACCATGCTTTTGCTTGTACCCTTTAGCAACCAAACATGCCTTGTACTTAGAGGAAGCATCAGATGTGACCTTGGTCTTGTAAACCCATTTACACGGCAGAGCCTTATGCCCTTTAGGCAAATCAACCAAGTCCCATGTATGGTTTTTCTCCAAAGACTGCATTTCCGAAACCATTGCTTTGAACCATTTCTTACTGTCTTCCCGTTGCATAGCCTCTTTATAGCAAGACGGCTCACCACAATCAGTAAGCATGACATAGTCCAAAGACGGTTCATATCTATCGGGGGGCCTTGTCACCCGAGTAGACCTACGCACCCAATGATCCATAACAGGTGGATTTTCAGCCTTTAAACCATCAAAAACAGCAGGCTGTTCAGCCGGTTGCATCGCAACAACGGGCGGTCTAGGAGCATCAACCTGTTCCCCTACCTGTGGTGCATCAATGGCAACTTGTTGGGGCTGATTTTCAGCAGCTAATGGCTGATTTTCAGCACCATTTTCAGCATGTAAAGGCTGCTGAACATTGGGCCTTCTTGGCTGTCCATATGTAACATCTTCACGAAAAACAACCCGGCGCACTTCCTCGACCTTTGTGGGCTGTTTGTGCATGCAATTCTCATTGAAGATGACATCATTGCTGTGTATGATTTTTTGTAATGCGGGATCCCATAATCTATACCCCATTTCACCATCCTCACCATATCCTAGGAAAATGCATTTATGAGACTTTGGTTCTAGTTTGGTGCGGAGTTCACTCCAGATGTGAACATAGGCCTCACAACCAAACACTCTTAAATGTGCATATGAGGGTGGCTTGCCAGACCACACCTCCTCAGGCACCTTTCCACCCAAAGCCTTGCTAGGTGAGCGATTAATCAAGTAAATAGTTGTTTGCACAGCTTCTGCCCAAAAACCATGAGGTAATGCAGTATGTGACAACATACTCCGAACTTTCTCTTGGATAGTCCGGTTCAACCTCTCTGCAACTCCATTCTGAGAGGGATTAAAAGGAGCCGTGAGCTCTCTTTTAATACCTTTAGTAGCACAAAAGTCAATAAATGCTTTTGATACATACTCCCCCCCATTGTCTGAGCGCAAAGACCTAAGCTTCTTGCCAGTTTGATTCTCAACAAACGCAAGAAACTTCTTGAAAGTATCCAAAACATCGCTTTTAGCACGTATTGGATACACCCACACCTTACGTGTAGCATCATCGATAAACGAGACAAAATATTTCTTTCCCCCTAAGGACAACTGTGGCATTTCACATACATCGGAATGCACTAAGTCTAACCTGTCAGACTTCAAAGAAAGAGACCTTTTGTGCGGTGTTTGACTGTGCTTACCATAAATACAGTGCTCACAATGAGAAAAATCAGCATACCTCAAACACGGCAAATAACCACAACGAGACAGAGTTTCCATTCCTCTTTTACTCATGTGTCCCAACCGGCCATGCCACAAAGGAACACTTGGCTGCTCGGTTACGGCGACAACATGGTCACGCACACTAGATACATGCAAAGGATACAAAGTGTCCGATTTACAACCCTTGGCTACAATCCGGGCCCCTTTACAAATTTTCCACTTGCTATCACCAAAAGTGGTGTGATAGCCTGCATCATCTAGCTGCCCTGTACTAATCAAACTCTTCTTGAGTTGTGGCACATGGCGCACTTTGTGCAAAACAAAAGTCATACCATCATCAAAGGAAAACTGGACACTGCCAATACCTGCAATGTCACATGCATAGTTGTCTCCCAAATAAACAGTGCCCTGCACCTCACCTGAGTACTGTGTAAACCAATCCCTATGAGGTGTTACATGAAAGGAGGCACCTGAATCGAGAATCCAAGTATGCATGTCCACATCAGAACCCATAGCAAGGGTATGTGCATCCACAGAAGAGGCATTGAGTACATCAGTGCTGCTGTCACTGTCACAACTACTAGCAACATTGATTTCCTCAATCAACACAGTGCTCTTCTTGGCATTTCCCTTGTCCTTTGCATCAGTTTCAGCACCCTTGTTCTTCTCTTTCTTCCACTCATAGCATTCCCGTTTATAATGCCCTTTCTTTCCACAATGATGACACACAACATCTTTCCTACGAGATTTGCTGCGTGCCCTGTCCTTACTGTCAGATTTCTCCCTCTGTTGAGACCTGCCTCTCAAGTGCAAAGCATTAGAAGACCCACCTGTGGTGTTCTTCCTGTTCATCTCTTCCATCAAGAGAGAACTCTCTACATCTGCATACTTAAGCGACGCACTTGAGTTATTAAGAGCTGTCCTGAATACATCCCAACTCTCGGGCAATGTGCATAGCAGAAAAGTAGCTTTGAACTCCTCATCAATCGTGAATTTCAGCTCTGTCAGTTGGCTGAAAATAGAATTGAATTCATTGAGGTGCACTGACATGTGCGTGCCCTCCTTCATACGGAGATCCATAAGCTTCTTAAGCCAATACACTTTACTGGCAGCACTCTGCTGTGCATACAACTCGTCTAAACGCTTCCACATGCCCCATGCTGTCTGCTCATTCTCTACATTGAAGAGTAAATTGTCAGACACCGAAAGCATGATCGTGGAGCGAGCCAACTCGTCCACTTCTTCCCATTCTTCAACCTCCATATCAACCGGTTTCACACCCTGTAACTTAATAGGTTTCGCCTGTTTCTTCTGCAACAATACATTATAACATTGCTTCTTCCATATAGCAAAGTTATGGGCACCTTCAAGCTTGCGAATGTGCAACAAATTGCCACTTTCACTGTTAGAAGCCATTCTGAGTGATTGCAAACACTGAAACCCTGTTTTGCCGACCTAAACACGCCCAAATGTGCGCAATCGGGCAAAAAACAGCTTGCTGTTACAGAAAAACAGAGAGCAAATTTCACGCGAAATCACCCCAAAACGGCGTACATTCACTGCCAAACCCTTACCAAAGGTTTCCACAAGGTGTATACATCATTTGCTTGCTGAAATTCCCTGTTTTAGGGCAAAAATCAGACCTATAAACACCTGTTTTGCTGGATTTTCAGAACCTCGTTGGTGGAAACACCTGTAAGATTGACCTGTGAGACTTGCCCTAATGAAATTGCATCAAATTGACCCCGAAATTGGTCAATTTCAGCAGAAATAGGCTGCTGTTCGCCAGTTTTTGAAACCCTAATTTTGGGGAAACTGTCACCAGAGGTCGATTCTACACGGTGAGAGGATCCCTTCGCGACAGAGTTGATCGAAAACGGTTGAATATCCTTTCCGCAGCGAGCAAGAACAGAATTCTGATATGTGTTGCGAAATTGGCTCTCTTGGAAACCCTAAAGCTCTGATACCATGTGTGGGGGAGCAGGAGAGAGAGCCCACTTGCTATCCTATGCAATGAGAGTGAAGGAGAAGAGGAGAGTGGCGCAGAAGAAGCTCACGCAGAGAGAAACGTGAGAGAGAGAGAGAGAGAGCTCGTAGAATTTTTAGGAAAAGCCACGCTTATGACATTTGGGCTTGACCTTTGAGTATATGAGTAAGTGACTAGGGGGCCATTCACACTTGGGCCCCCTCACTTATAAGTCTTTTAACTTATAAGTTAATAAGTACAAGGCACTTAGACCTTTATTCCCTAACAGTATATACAATACACGGGGGAAAAAACCTCCTAAAGAGGGAAAAAATGCCACGGCGGTCCTAGTGTGTTCACACACATCACTACCACATGTATATGGTAACAATACGCACTTCTATGATGCATCAATCATTAACCCTTGTTGAATGCAACCCACTCTATCCCTAAACGCTCACAACACCGTTTACACATCAAATGAACTCGGAATCGCATCAAACTTACTAGGCACCATCCTCTCAATAGGATATACTTACCTATAAGTCTAATCTCACCAGATTTTAACCCTAGTTATCTCGAATACAATCGCGATAGACTCGCAGGTCATAATCTAAAAGTGTGCGAAACATAAGTCTATGAGTATCTATGTGTAGCTAATATCTCTCTCATTCCATAAAGTACTTGATTGTTAAAAACAGACACTGTTTGTGCTACTTACAAGCAAAACAAGCTCGAGGAAGGATCGCTCGCGAACAACTCGAAAATGTGAATGTGTGGCGTGGGCACGTAGCTCTCGGAGAGGCTACCGCGATGGTGTGGTCACGTCGTGAATCCGGTGAGGGAGAAGTGCGTAGCGAAGAGGATAAGACTCTCTCTCTCTCTCTCTCTCTCTCTCTCTCTCTCTCTCTCTCTCTCTCTCTCTCTCTCTCTCTCTCTCTCTCTCAGACTCGTACGACACCGGATTAATATTCAAATGTTGTTTTCTGAAAAATGGTTCTAAGGTGACTTTTATACTTCAGTCACCTTAGCTCAAAAATGTACATGGGGTTCTCTTCATCATATTACAAAGTGGAAACACATCTAGGTCCTGACTGACTGATTAATCTTTACATAACCCAGACAAGTGGATCAAAATGATAAGACGTCTTTGACATAAAAATGGGAATTTGATAGGCTTTACAAGGTGGGCTCATTACAACAGTTGGACAAGTTGGGCTCCAACAATAGTTAACAAGCATCGGGGCATCATTAGTAGCCTGCTCATTAGCAAAATCAAAGTTATCAACCTTAATTTCACTCTCTTTACTATTGTCATCCATTCTAACAAATTTTAGGTGTAAACTTTTTAGGTGTACTTTGGCACTTCAAGACCTAGTTGCTACTCCTCTTTACCCCTTTAGAAAAAGCACTCAAGCTACTGTACCCATGGCTCGAATACCATTAATTGTAAGGAATAGAACACCAAAATAGCACCGGCTCCTGTCAAGCTTCTAATAGCTCAATAGTGGTTAAGCCATAGGCAAGCTCCGTAGGACTCCATTGTCAAGACCATAGCTCTTGACGGTAATGCCCTGTTAACTGCACAAAGGAGGCGCACTGCAAGGCTGAAAAATCCCTATTCTACTTACTCACATGCAATTAATAATACCAATTTATAGCTAGCTTGAGGACCTCCCTTCTTGAGCAAGAAAAGAGAAACCTTATGCTCTGATACCAATGTAACATTTAATGGCCTAGTAACTTGTGTGTAGCGGAAAATAGCATGAACATAGTGAGCATTTCATTAGAATAGATTCCTAATGAGATTAACAAGAGTGCTTGGGTGGAGAGAGAAACAAAAGCATAACACCTAGTAAGATAGCATGAACAATATTTCAAAAGAGAGAGAAATTAAGCAATTGACAACAGTTGAGGACCGGATTTGCATGGAGCCGGTCCCCCCTCCAAAAGGCTTTGTATTATCGTTTCTCCCATCAAGAGAGACATTTTACAATACAATTCTTTGTGTTCCTTCAATACTAGCTAGTGCAATGAAGATGGAAACTTTATGCACTAAGCAAAACACTTATCAAACACAAAATCAATTCCCTCATGGTCTCAGACGCAAGACCTCACACACCTTCGATGATGGTGAGAGGTAGTGGGGTATGACAGTAGATTGAGAGGAAGAAGGAGTATTCTTACGAGAAAAATGTACATCTCCTCACATAATCACTCATATTAGCATAGATTAGCTTAGTAATTAGCATGGTAAAGGAGATGAGCATGCATTGAAGCTTGGCTCTTAGTTGGATTTGCATCACAAATCCAAGAGCTGTTGGTGTAGGCCTCCCTTCTCACAAGCTTGGAGTAGGTGGTAAGATTTCCATTAAAGCTTGGGAAGGAGAGAGGGTCTTCTTTGCTTCACACATGAGATTGTGTGAGTGTGTATGTGATAATTTCTTGCAAAAAGCATCCCCCTCTCTCTCTTGGTCGACCCCCCTTGCTAATTACTCATGCTACATCCCTATTGGACCTCCCCAGCCTCAGCCAATGGAAAATAAGCGGCATAAGTGATAGCCTTCTAACATGTGTTCCCCTTTCCCCTTTTGTGAGAGCTTTAGGTAATTATTTAATTCAACTAAACTTCATTGGACCCCTTTGCCTCCTGGCCAATAGGAATCAGGCAAGCCATTGGGATGTTGAATGCTCATTGGTCCCCTTGGGAGACTGTCCAATAGTCTTCTAGAGAGCTTAATTCCTATTGGTTCTTTTATTAAGTGTTTTTAAATTAATTAAACTAGATTTACTCTAGCTTAATTCTCATTGGTCCAGCTCCATGGCCATCCAATAGGATTTGAGTACACCTTGTGGGCATCTGGCCTAGGGAGCTGAAGTGTGTCTCTCTTTCCCCTTGTGTACAAATGAAGCTTGTGAATGTGTGGGTGTTTCTCTCTCATCCCCTACTTCTTGGGCTCGCCCCCTCTTATGTAGGTACTTGTGAAGACTTTTGTACACACACATAAAGCATCCAAATTTCCAAAGCTTTGACCTTTGGACACAACCTTTGAATTTTGGAACCTTAGCATTTTAGAAGTCTTAATGGGCTGAACCTTAGGGTCTTTTAAGCCCATTTTTGCAAATTTCTCTTTTGCAGATGGCCCCCCCTTTGGATCCCTACTGTGGCCGGTCTGCTAACTTAACCAATATTCTAGCTTTTTCTCCCCTGGCACTTCCCCATATTAAATGATCAGTTTAACATGAGAAAATCATTAAGGAGAATTAGATATTGATTATTATGACAAATCCTGTGAAGCTTGAATTATTAAATGGACAATCCTTGGATTGATGGCCAGGATTAAGACAAGTGTAGCACAAATGATCTTGTCTGGCTTTCATACATAATAAGTTCTCTCTTCTTTGCTGTGGATTTCCAAACCTTTGTTCCTCCTTGGGATAAGGCCTTTTGATTTCACAAATAGGAACGATTTCCTCTTTCCAGTAGTAGATAACTCTATTTCAATAGGTTTTCTTGCATTAAGGACATCTGCAAAATTTGTAAGACGAAGACTCTGGAGTCAAGTCTTCAGAGGATTATATAACCCTAACACAAATCGACCTACCTTGACCTCTTGAGTCATCCTTACTGGAGCATACTTGATAAAGGTTAAGAAATGTTGATAGTATGATTCCAGCTCTCTGGTCCCTTGAGTACAGTCAAGAAACTCATTCATACGGTCTGAATGATAATCTTTGTTTTGATAGTTCTTCTTGAGTTGAGTTTTAAGGTAATCTCAAGTTGCAACATTAGGATCGACATTATTTTCTATGCAATGGTATCTCCACCAATGCTTGGTTTTTTTCTCTAGTTTGAACTTAGCAATGATAGCTAGCCAAATCAAAGTAGTCATCCATGCGCTCAATCCAATCTTCAAGAACTTTGCCTACATCTTTGCCTTCCCCGCTAAACTTTCCAGGTTGATACTTGCTTAGCATAGCATCAATGTCTCTATCAATAATGGTGTGTTGAGGAAAAATAGGTGCATTTACGTTAACAGCAACCGCATTTCCTCTAGGAGGCATGGTTACTTACTGCACCATATCAACCAAGGTCACACTTAGTAAAATATTTTAACCATTTGAAGTCCTTAAATCAATAGAATAGACAATTGAAGATAAGATGAGAGAGAAATAGGAGAAAGAATAACGAATAAATTAATGCAATTTCTATATCAAAAACTTTGGGTTTTTGAAAAGTCTACAAGTGTCCGAAAGCTTCTAATAAATCCTAATGGCTCTAATATAATGCACTCAGTAATATCCATTGTGACATCCTTCCACCAATGGAGCATAATTGTCACATTCCTTGAGTATATCGGATGGGTGATCCCAATAATTCTTTGTGATCTTTGGTTGGAACATCTCTTCGTTGGTGTGTGAGTCGTACCATTCTTGAGTAAGAGATTTGTTTGTTACAGGTATCCCCATTTTGGTGTGGACAATCACCTTCTTGTACCCGAAGTAATCATCAAAGTAAAAAAATTCTTTTGGAAACACATTCGGTGTGTCCCATCCAACTGAGCTATGTATATTTGCGCAATCTGCAAGGCACTGAGGTCTGTTGTAGGCATTGTATAAAAGTTTTACATTGCGAGGATTATAGATTAATGACTTTCCAAACAAGTCAAATAAGAACTTCCAAGGTACCGGGCTAAAGGAATGTCGATCATTGTTTTCGCATTGCCAACCCCATACATTAAACATAACAATGTCGAAGCATCCCCTAGACATTACTAAAGGAAGTATGTTTCTGGTCATCCATGTTTCCTTTGTCGATCTTAAGGTAAGTTCATAAGCATTTATGTACAATATTTGATTAATGAAAACAATATTCGTTCCCAACTTGGATTGTATCCACTCGATACTCCCAACAGGCGAGGGTTTATGCTAAGGTGGTCTAAACTCAGGGTTCCCTACAGCATAATGATACCAAGCTCGAAAGGTATTAGGTACAATAAAATCCGTAGACATCAACCTTTGCTTCTCTTCCCCATTATGCGTGGTAGTGACAAGTCTTTGCACTTCCACTCCAGTTTGGAAATGCGCTTCCAACCCATAAGGCGGGAGAGTATATCCACCCATATCCCTCAAGGTAAGATATCAGTCATCTACACACACACCCCATCACTCAAGTTAGTTAGAATAATAAAACCAAGATTCAAACTCAGATATTATATCCTCAAAACAATATGTGTTATGTCAAAATCAAATTTTTATAACCACAAAAGACCAAAAAAGTACATAGTGTTTCTAGGGGGATACATAAATCCAAAAGGCTTCTATGAATCAATTCTTGGTTCCTACAACTAAGGTCCTACCCCTATATTTGTTCACATCTTGGGTGTCAAAGTTTAGCACTTCAACTTGTGCACTAAAAGTCACGTCTTTCTTGTTGTACCATTCTTCCCCCTGTGTACATCCTTGGGTGATAATCCATTAAAGCACTTTACATGAGCATGTCATTCATTTACATCATTTCTATAGAAATATCTACTCAAGCTCACTGCCATTGGTTGTGCTTGGACAAAGTCACCAATGCACCTTGGTTTCTCGTAGTCATCAAAGGTAACAGTGACATTGTGAGGGTTGTATTTGAGAATAGGTCCATAGACTCTATTAAACCAATCTTGGGGTACATAATAATATTGGTTGTTGCCATTTGACTTCTTCCATACTTTGATTATGACCTTCTCACAAAAGCCATATCTTGGTTTAGCATAAGGGATTTTTTACTAAGTATGAGTTCACAACTTGGTATGTCCAAAAGAGAACATAAGTTAAGGTAAACAACATATCCTTACACTTTAACATCGCCTTCTTGGATCTTTTCCTTTACCCAAAGATGTGGGTTGGTCATAAACCTATCAGGCACTTGTGTTTGATGTTCCGACTGAGCTGCAACATATAACTCCCATACTACGTAAGTGTTCGGTACAAGATAATCTCTAGTCCCCTTTGAAACTCAAACCACCTCAATTCCCCAATGGAGACTGAATCCAACCGCATAATTGAAAAAGACTCTTTGTGCAAAGTCACTTGGGAGTTCATCTAGACAATTAAGAAGATCCATTTAAAAACAAGACAAGGAGAGAGAAAAACTTAGTACACAAGTGAACCAAAACTGAGTCTACGCTTCTTTTATTCATCAAAATTTGATCTTTATGGTTTCATTACAATGTTATGGGTGTTTTGGAGCTAATTCTCTAAATATTCTTTTAACTCTCATAATAGGGTATTCTCTCAGACCTTCCACGCGACAACGTGGTTTGTAGTTATACTCTAGCTTCTCCTTTCCTATAACAACTGCAAGAGCTTTAAACTTCTTAGCGAATTTGGCAATCCTTAACATTTGGGAGCGTATTTCCAAGTATTCAAACATGTCTTCTAAGCCTAACCATATTCTGAGTTGAAGTAGTCTGAGGTTGGTAAAAACCAATCTCTTGGGCTGTCATCAATATAGATGAAGAATTGACGGAAGGATTCTTGGTGACGGGTAAGGTAACTACTGTCAACACTCTTTCAACAAGCTGTGCTTCCTAGCATGCCAAAGACTTTGGTCCCGATTTCTAAGTAAAAGAGTTCCCGTTCATCCCTGGACAACCGTGTTGCCATATTGTTGAACACTATGGCCAAAACCTCATTCCCCTGGCTAAAGCATTCAGACGTCACTTTGGGAGCCATTTGTTACTACAAAACAAACATTCAAAGAAATTACAACACCATTGTTTGACCATTTCAACCACTTTACCATAACTCAAAGCAAACACTCCCACTTAAAGAAGACAAGTCAAACAAGTACCACCAACCAATGTCACTTATAGATGCATCATGAATAAAATATCCTTTCTCAAACAACATGCATGAATGCGTGCACAATGCATAACTAGCTTGACTAGTATTAGGCTTTAGGCTATCGCCCATAACCTTAACCATTGGCTCTGATACCAGGTGAGAGATACCCCTCCCCGGGGTCTATGCACAAAATTTACAATTTACAATTTACACTTTTATACAATTTTCAATATACATCAGAGTTGCGGAATCGTTTTCATAAGGGAGGAGTTCTCAGCACCCGACCAAGCATGGAGTTTAGACCATGAGCCAAACTGCATCCAGAGGCACCTAGCGACTAGTGCTACCCCTGAATGGGTGTTATGAATGAAAGAGTACTCAAGAAAAATATAACATTGTGGAGGATGAATATATGTGTACACCGCATTGCGGGGAGAGAGAGAGAGAGAGAGAGAGAGAGAGAGAGTAGTGGAGGGTGAAATAGAGTGCAAAGAGACATGAGAAAATGACAACAGAAAATCTTCAAATGCCACTTCTAAATGGAACAGGCAACCAAGTATTAATGCAATAACAAAATCTCGATATACAATAACATCAAAAAAAGTTTATGACAAAATAACTAGCAAAGCATCGGACCCTCTGTAGGGATCGACCGGTCCACCCATCCACATCCTCTCTACTACGGACATAAAGAATTTCACTTCATCGAGAGCGAGCCAGGACACCTCCAACCTACCTGAGCCAGACATAAGCTGAGGCCGCTTCGCCTCCCTCCATTAACCCGGGCTCTGAAAGGATCCCAAGTACCAGTAGGTGGTAGGATATCAACACCGACCATACTAGTTTAGGTGCCATGCCTCTTTGATGCCCAGCACCGGGTGTTTAGGCAAAGCCAAGGCAAAATCCTCGACGCGTTATCAGTGTAGATCATTCAACCCCTGATGCACTAACCGTGCAGATAAGCCTAACAAAAAGAAGAAGACCTAGGAAACACCCCCAATCTAGCAAAGCCCCAGGTCAAAGGACCCTTTAGTCTAAGACTAAGTGATGTAAATGATCATAGTCTTGTAGTGATGCTGCCATGAGAAACATAACACATGAGTCTAATCACAATATCACTTCCCATATGCACAAACAATCTTTTCCAAGAAGTTAGATTATATAGGGTCTCTACCTTTACAAGTCTACCATAATCCATCTAGATCACTTCATGATCCATTCCACAAACTATAAATCATTACTCCAATCACATCACATGGGCGAGCACTCTACCCAACTTGGGTGAGGCACGGCCAATCCTGCGTAACCACTTTAGAACATAGCATGGCTGCAAAAATTTCGGTAGCATAACCATATGTAGAAAAACAAAACCATGAGCCACACCGGCTTCCATCATAAAATTTCAACCATAATCCATGAGGTAATCTCAGCCCTTAACCATAAATCATAATCACACTGAACCAACTCCCACACTTGGAGAATAACATAACCCCTGTAAATCAGAGTCCATACACATGTGACTCTAGGATGTGATTCTTTTATGCATAAAAAGATTCCAATCAGTAACTAATCATAATATTAAAATCCAATTTTGACAACATCCAACCATGCAAAGTTGATGCATCACATCTGCACTTCACCTCCCTAGCACATAGAGTTAGTTCTGGCCTAGAAAGGTGGAAAGCAGACATAACCATGCATATGAGGCATCCACATCACTCCATGAGCTCCCATACATCATATGATAACATTCCATCACCATAAACATGATACAAAACAACTCCGACCTTTAGGTCAACCATAAACCATAACTCCACACATATGCGCAAAACATTTTTTTGGCATTTTTGGGAGCGTGCAAAACATGAAAATGTAACTATTTGACCTCAAACCAATGAATCAAGCTCAGCTCTATAGTATAGACTAACACGCTATCACATCACTTTACCCATACGGTACTTACACAAAAAACGATAACCCAAAAAGAAAGCCACTTTAATCATATCTGCCTATGCAGTTCGGGATGTTTAACCATATACTCTCATATAAGTTTATGGCCATCCAATAGATGAAATCAAATCACCAAAACAACCCAAAAATAACACCTAAATAGCTCGGTTAACTCACCACGTCAAATGGTACCCCCCCTTGGTAGTGTTCCTATACGTGTAGGTAAAACCGGTTATGGAACGATTAATAACTCGCTTTCTCAAGGTGATAACGAAGACCTAAATACATTTATCATCAAGTTTCATCAATATTTTCAATTGGTTAAGTGGGTTTGCCCATCCGGTGAATCTGTATAGTGATTCTCCAAGGAGCCTAGAGTCAAAAAATTTGGTTTTAAGTAAAGTGGACAGCAAACTGTTTTTTGACCATATCTCTTAGCTCATGCATGTTTTTCATAGACATCAAGAGAAAAATTTTTCTAAATGATGTGTTTTATCTCTGGTATAAAGAGTTCAGGCTGATTCATAACAGTTTGTGATTTATGACCAAAACAGTGTTCCTATCATCTCTATGACATGAAACGAAAAGCGTTTTTTATGCATGCACGTGATCATAAACAAATCATGTGCATTAATTTGTGTGTTAAACATGAAGAAATAATTATGGACCAACTTCATACGTACTCGGTGAATCCATACATGCACTCGTATACGAAAAAATAATCATTGAGAGGGTGACTACTAAGAAAAATGACACGTAGAGAGAGAGAGAGAGAGAGAGAGAGAGAGAGAGAGAGATGATGGCTATGGCGTGTAGAGCTTCTTACGTTGCTTTAGAATCAATTAGGGACTATCGAAAGGCTTTTTGCTTTGCCTCAAGAGAGCGGTGCTGAGAGCTACGTAGAGTTATTCACCATGAAAGCTTCCGGAGAGCACGTACACCGTGAAACGAGAGAGAAGATAGTGAGCAAGTAGAGAGAGAGTATCCTTCTTTTGAGTGTGTGTGTGTGTGTGTGTGTGTGTGTGTGTGTGAGAGAGAGAGAGAGAGAGAGAGAGAGAGAGAGAAGAGCTTATGGAGATGGTGATGAAGAGCTTACACCACTCCGTATAATAGATACGTATAGCCTTGCGATAGTAGACTCAACACACGGCACTGAAAACTGAGCACTCTATGCCAATTTATAGGTTCTTCAACTCCCCGAAGTGTGTCCCAAGCTGAAGGTAGCGCTAGATTTGCAGCTAGGGATAGCTTCCAGCTTTTGGGAACTTTCATAAAAACGAGCCTTTGCTTTTGGTGGTCAACTTTCCCACTTACCATTCAATTTTTTACAGCAAAATTGGCCAATTGAACAGTATCTGGCCAACTAATGGAAAGTGTAGCTAGCCTATGCCGCACCGTAATGTCCCGACATAATTATGACTTTTTCGTACTGCCTTGGTGTATTTACGGTACCGCCTTTTTAAAAACTAATTCTCGTAAAAACCCTGTTTGGTCTAGTTTCTGCTCTGGGTGATCATTTTTAAAACCGACAGAGACTAAAATTAATAGTTTAATGTTTAGGTCATTATAAAAGCACAATGCTTTTCAAAAATGCCAAAAAGCACGAAAAGCTAAAAATAGCGTAAAAAGAAAAAATTTCTAAAATTGAACTACAGGTTCCCCTCATCCACTGGAATAAGAAAGCGACTCGCTTTTCACTAAAAAGGATTAAAATTCATGAAAAACTAAAAATAGTGTAAAAAGCACTCAAAACGCAGATTTTTACAAAATTGGACTATAGCTTCCTTGGAACACATAGATCAAGGATCCGACCTTGCTTTTTGTAAAAAAGTGCCTAAAAGCATGAAAAAACTAAAAGTAGTGGATTTTTTTCAAAACTGGACCAAAAGTCCCTTTAACCTACTAGAACATGGAAACGCCCTTGCTTTTTACTTTAGAGTCTTCCAATACTATCAATCAAGCATCGTAAGTCAAAATTTGACAAAATAAATATTGAAAACTATTTTTCTTATTTTTAAAAGAGACCCAAAAATTGGGGATCTTACATCAACACTCACCCTCAAGCTCACTGCCATATCTCATACTCCTACCATCCCTTAAAATTTTTGTAGCTTCTTTGTGCCTAGGGTCTTGGTGAAAAGATCGGCTACCTAATCCTAAGAGTCAACATACACAAGATCAATGTCACCATCCATGAATCTATTTTTGATGAGGTGATAGTAACCTCTATGATTTTCATGCATGCATGAAACACCATATTCCATGCAAACTGGATGTTGCTAACGTTATCATGATATATGGAAATTGGTCCTTGTACCCGTATCTTCAAATCTCAAAGTAGCACCTCCTCACATGCTGCAATTTTTGCACCCTTGTACTCTACCTTTATACTTGAAAATGATACATTGGGCTACTTCTTGCTACTCCATATTACAACCACACTCCCAAAAGAGAACATGTAACCACTAGTAGATTGTCGATTGGGAACACTACCAGCCCAATTTCAACCTGTAAATTTGTACACCTACATCATAGAAGAGAGCGTAATCTAATGTAGCTCTCATACATGTCAATGTGTGTAATACATTGTAACATCCTCTAGTGCTTCTCATTCATCAACAAGAAGCTTCAAATTCTAATTCAAGGGTGTGGAAATAAGGCTGACAATTAACCATGCCCTTGTCATATCATACTTTGAAAGCATATCCACCCCATACTTTCTCTATTATAGCGATATTTCATTCTCAAAATGAATCACCTCAATCCCTGAAAAATAGCATAGATCAATCCAAATCTTTCATGTAAAACTATTTCCTCAAAGAGCCTTAGCATGCTCTACATCTTCCACATTATCAACAATGCCATCCACGTTAATAATAATGATCACAATCTCAGCTTCTGTTTTGTGCACATACAATCAATGGTTTGCTTCAACCATATGAAAACCAATAGAGATAATATATTGAGCTATCTTCTTGCTATCTTATCCTCATACATGCATGGGGGACTTGCTTTAGTTGATACAAAGTTTTTTGAAGATTACATACATAATCCAGGTGGCTTGCATCCTCATAACCTAGTGATTGCTCCATATACACTTCCTCATGCAAATCACTATTACAAGAAGACATATGTAACATCCATTTGATGTAAAAACTAGCTCTTTGAAGTAGCCATTACAGCTACTATGGCTCTAATTATTGCCATCTTGAAAATGGGAGAAAATGTATCCTCATAATTAATCACAGACATATGAGCATATCCTTTGGCTACAAGTTTAGCCTTGTACTTGCTCACAGAGGTCACTATTGAGCTTAATTTTGTACACCCATCTACATTCAATAGGATTAAATCATAGAAAATATAAAATTAGTCAAAAAACCAAAAATAGAAAAATTGTAATAAAAAATACAAAAAAGAAAAAAAGAAAAAAAGCACAAAAAGTTACAAATAAAATTGGAAAAAAAAATCCAGCAAAGCAACATACAAAATCAAGAAATATGAATTTGATTCAAGTCATCTTGCAAAATTATGTAACAACTCTTTTGAATTAAAAATGTTTGGATAAAATGCACCTAATTTTTCCCACGACCCAATCAAAATTATTCTTGCAAAGCATCAAGTTGGGTCATGAAATTTCTTGAGCTCAATCAGAGAAGAATCCTCAAGTTGTCGAGCCGTAACAAAGCCATTTGAAACTAGTTGAATTCAATTTGAATGTTGTTGAAACCAAACTAAACCCTAGAAAACATCATCAAAACCATATAGAACAGTCATAGATCCCATCAAAATCTTCTTAGGCCCTAATTTAGATGTGTTAAGATTAAACACTAGTAGAGATTCCAATTTTGACATAAAAACTAGGAGACATTCAGACTTCTCTATTGCATTGATTAACACCTCTAAATTTTGTCTGCCACTTATGAGGCATAGGGCCAAATTGTACAAACCCGTCTATTCAAAGCTTGGCACACATTGTGAGTTGAAGTCATTAGAAGTTCGCTCGAGCTACTATTGGCCAACTCTAAATCAAGGTTCAACAGGGAGAGTAAGCTACAAGGAAAATTGCCATCCAAGTAGGAGAAAATCCCACTGAGCAACACCAGAATGTGCTAAGAAAGTCACAGATTGAGTGAAGCATGGACTTGAGCTTAGTAGAGCATTCAGATGTACTGGAGCTAGTTAGTAATAGCTACAACATGGAAGAGAGTGCAACAGAGTAGATATTATAGCTTTATGGTTACAGTGGAGACAAAGGTTTGCATGCTAATTTAGAGGACCATAGGTATTTGATGAGCAATAAAACCAGCAGCATAGGAAACAAGATATTACTAATCAAAGTGAAGCCATATTTGGAACACTCCCAGATGTTCTAGATATTGGAGTGTTCTGGATCCAAAATAGCAAAGATAGGTATTGCAAGCTTGAAGATGACGTGCAAATAGATATTCAAGAAATTGATCCAAGTTGCTATCCAAAAATCTATTTAAATCAACAAACCATACAGTTGGTACTATAGTGGTCGAGTTTACAATTGAGATCCACAAATGGAAAACCCAATAGATCACTCATCGGAGAACCAAGTTAAAGGTGGTATAGAGGTCAAGATGGACCAGTCTACAACGTGATGTTAAGTATTCTAAAAGAGGATACCATCAAATTGGCAAGCACAAAGACAAAAATTTCTCAACGAGATCTTGGTATGAATGCAAAGATTGAAGCCCAACCATAATGGTATACTATTCTTATTGTGGAAGAAAAGGAGGAATTTTTTTAGAAGAGCGTCCCACGAATCTGAACAATATGGACACAACAACTACAAAGCAAAGCACAAAGAAAATTGAAAATGTGGACTTCAAAGCAATTACACCTAACCCATCAATTTTGATGCATTCAAATGCTTTTGCATTACCATTAGAAAAGCATTGCAAGTTTGAAATTTTCATGAAAATGCACATGCACCTAAAGGGTTTAAATTAGAACCACTAGATGACAAATTGATACGTGAATTCAGTCAAAGCACTTTGCAATCACCAAAAGTCAGGAAAATTCTTAGGTTTGCAACAAAGGATCATGCATCCATTTCCAGTAGTGTGCAATCACCTATGAGTCTAAGGGATACATCAAAATGAATATTATTAGCACTATATGGCACACATAATTCCTATGCACATTATGTGGATAGAGATGGGAAACTATACAAAAATAATTTACCAATATTTGAGGGGCCTACATACCAGGTCATAGAATATTGCCCTATGATAAATTAGGAAGAGTGGTTTATCTTTGAGGAAAAAATACTTTATAGCCCATCCTCTCTAGAGCCTAATGATATCACCCTTATGAATCTAGAAATCTATTCAAAGATGAACTATCATCCATTAGAGGTCAAGTTTCAATAATATGATTCTATGAGCACATATTATGAACAAGATGGACATAGATATAGAATCTATGATTTTGGTCTTGAATCCACAGAAGCTCAAGTCATAGGAGACCCATGAGATAGACAATATCAGGGGGGAAATAATTGCATGTACAGTCTAACCTTGGGAAACATATGTCATGTTTCATAGAGATACATAGGAACCCATGCAAAAGGTTTGTAGATGTGAAACATTGATAGAGCAACACACAACATACCTTCACAACCCCAAAATATCATTTCAAATCAGATCCAAACGTTTTTGAGCCCTACTCATGGGGAAATCACTAGTGATCACCCTAGGAAGAGCGGAGCTACAACCCGATCAAGCTCAGCTCCTATATGAGGAATCTCAATGTTAGTTAGAAGGCCTAAATGTTCTAGCCAGACCTTTGCAAAGAAAAGTCCATTATTTAAACATATGGTTGTTGGAAGCTAGCAGTTGACATAGATACCATCAACATCTACTGACAAATGCATATATGAAGATTATCAAGGACTAAGGTTTTAGTTGACTTCTACAAGTCAAAGTCAAAGATTGGCCAACATAATAATGTTTAAGCAACTGCATGTGACCAAGCTCACATATGCATATAGAGATGCACATGGTAATGAATACCAGCAAGTTCATGGACTTGTACAAACCCCTACAAATGGCAAGTCTAAAGTCAAAGATTTTTCCAAGTTGGTGCAGAACCTCAAGTTCCCAAAATAGAAGATGATAGATAGCTCAAAATTGACGAAAGTTAGATCTCAAAAATAGAAAGGTCAACACCAAAATCTCCTCCAAAGAGACAAATTCTACAAGAAAGTACAGTGGATCTACTAAGACCAGAAGTTACTTAAATGCAGGCAAATAATGCACAAAAACAACAAACAAAAGGTGTGTAATCACAACCAAGTGAGCCAACATCTAGTGTAATAGGTGGTCAAAGCAAGGAAGTTGCAAAAAAAATTCAACCATGCAAAACAACCACAACAAGAGTAGTTAGTACAGAAGGAGATCCCAAAAAGATCAAGTGCAACATCATTTTTCAAATGGAGATAAGCTGTCAACAGAAGCAAAGCTAGATTTTTAGCTAGACAAGAACCTCGTGTCTTTTTGCACTTAGCAAAAATGTGGCCAACCACAACTAGACGATGCTCCAAAATTCATTAGCATGACTAGAAACAAACAAGGAGAATGTTGGGGAATCATTTTCACTACCATTTAGATAAATCTTCAGATCCTTGAAGCGCAATACTATGTGATGGCAACAAAGTATGTACAAGATGACATTGTTTGAGAATATCACTAGCCCATACAATTCTAGAAATATAGAGTTCAAATGAGATGTAGTATTCAAAGACAACCAAGAATGAAGAGAACCCAAAATTTTCACCAATGGAAGACGACAAAAAATCCTCAAATACAACACAAATAGAGACCAATACCATGGTAGAGCTTATTGAAGATGTTTCGTTTCCACCCAATAGAACCTTAGATGAGATTGATGTAGATCAGGTAACAACAAGTGTTGTTAGAACACAATAGGTAGCAAACATGAGAGTTGTTGAGAAGTAATTACCATGAAGGAAAGGGCTAAAGAAGATCAAGGTTGTAGGAAACCAATAAGAAACTCGAAGTTTGAAGGTCTATCATTCCCTATTAACTAAGTCAACGGATGTAAGTCCCAGTGGAACACAAAGTCTTGAATCACCTTCCTTAGAGACTTAACTAGATCACCATGAAACAACAAAAAGAGAAAAACAGGTGTCCACAATAGAGCCATCAACCACCATTTCCATAGTACTCATTAGTGCAAATGGAACAAGTGTCCGATGCATCATTCTATTGGATAAAGAAGAAAAGTGAAATATGATTTCAAACGGCATCCAAATAATACTTGAGATTACTCCATGCAAGCAAGATAGCAAAGAATCTTATCTATGGTTACAAGTCAAGGGGAAGTGGCTTCTACTCTTAGCATTTAAAAGCATGAAGAGTGGGTAAGTTTTCAAGTAATGCTTTCAAGGGAGATGGCTACAAATGTCATCCTTGGTAGTCAATGGTTAGACCAAACACATGAACTACAAAGAAGATACAATGCTATTACTCTCCTTCCAAGTGGTATCAAGAAAATTCTACAGATGCTATTGATGCTAGAGTTAGAGTTTCAAGAGTCACCGAAATCATTGGCATATTCTACTGACAAGGATAAATCCCAAGCGGACCCTTCATTGACTATCATAGAAGTTATGCCAAAAAATGCCTCTACATCAAAAAACCCTGATGGATCAGCTGCCTCAAGCAATTCAAGCTTTAGAAGGACTAGTTATTCACTAAACAAAATAGAAACAAAGGAGCAACCCAGGAAAGCATATCAGCCCAAGTACTCATTAAGGCAAGAGAAGGGCAAGAAAGTGATTGTCCCGAGTAGTCTAGTCAAAGTTAGTGATCTAGTGTGGATTGAGGATGGAAGATCAACATAGAAAGATAAACACATGGGATGGATAGCTTCATAGTATGTTTTGTAATAACACGAGTTCTACATAGGTAATATACATATATAAGTACCAAAACCAAAGATCGTAGTATATGAAGTGCAATCAAAATGCTCCCAAAGGAGAAGCGAGATGGTGGGTGTCAACCTCGACAACATTACAGGCTACCCATAAGGAGGCAATGCAAAATAACAACACAAAATTCTCCTAAATCCTTCTGCTATCTTCAATGAAGTACAAACAAAGTGGGATTCCCAAGACACGGTGCAAAAGACACTCTTTGGCATAGTTAGCATTGAGTTGTTGAGCCATGAAATGAGCAAAGCATTAGTCCCAAAGCTTCAAGTCCTAATAACTTAGTGCTCAAGAGACATAGTTATTATATACACTCAAGCTCGAAGAGTTGATTTTATCTAAGTCCTGTCGCTCATGCTAAAAGAGATGAGCATAAAAGTCAAATTCTATTAGCTTAAGAAGACTTTGGAGTGGTGTAGAGTCCTACACTCATGCATACTACACAGTAAGATGAGAGCACATATCCTCAGCAGCAAAAACCCTTTCAAATGGGTGCCAACTTGTAAAGCCATTTCAAATGCTTTTATAGCTACACCTTTTGGAAGCACCTCTCAAAAATCTTCCTTGCCCAACATATTGCTTTTCATGCATTTTTGTGTATGCATATAGGATATACATGATTGGACATATGTATTAGGCACTCTTTTTTTCTTTCACCTATGCACCTTGAGTGGACTACAATAGGAAAACAAACTTCCCATATTGCTAGTCTACTATTTGCTGCCATTTCATTCACCTCTACATTAACAACAAATAATCCCTCTATTACTTTGTTAATATTTCCCATGCTAATAAGTACTCCAATAATGCACGTTGGAGAGGGGGAATGGGGGAACACACCCGGCACGAACACAAGGGCCTCTCCATAGTTCAGGGTATCCACAACACCTCTGTCCTCTCGGAAAACACCTTCAAAATCACATTTCAGACTAGCAGACCACCGCCTGCTCTCTTCCCAAGGCTCACACACTCCACAAATCCACCACATAACACACACATGTTGCCACAGTCTGTCTCCACACTTACACACGCACACAACCACTCAATCTCACTCTCTCACACAAAACACCGTCGGTTCGGGGGGGCACACACACCCACACAGACGACACCGAGGGGAAACACCAGAGCAAGAGAAAGAGAAGGGGGGAAGGGGAAACCAAAGCAAATCCGGGCAAGAGTGGCTCGATTGCACTTCACAAAACATGTACACGGGCTTGAAACGCCATCACCATGACCATTTTCCAGAAAAAATACAAAGGGCTTTGACAAGCACACTCCTCTGTCAGAGAGTTTCACTTTGCAGCTTCAAACGACACAAAAAAGCCTAGAAAAAAGGCCCTGATTTGATTAAAATTTGACATTTATAGTGGGGGGGTCTTCAGCTTTGGAAACTGCTCTCATTTTTTACCATCTAGTATCCCAATTTGGTATCTTTGGGAAGGGGAACCGCCTTGCTTTTTCCTCTGCTCTCTCTTGCTCTCTTTGCATGGGGGGGGGGGGGGGGGGGGGGGGGGGGGGGATAGCGACATCGCTAGTTCCCCTAGGCATTTGTTTATTTTATTTTTTTCCTTTATTTTTACCACTTTGGGGGGGCTTAGCTTTGCATTGCCTCTTTCGCCTAGTTTTGACCCTCTCTGTCCGGCTCCTCCTTAGCTTCATCTCTCTCTATTTCTCTCTCCTCCCTCTCCCTTCACTTTTGGTCCGCCGGCTCCTATTTATCTCTGCCTTTACTCGCCCTTGGCCGGCTTTGAAACTTCCCCCTTGCCCCTTTCACTGGGCGGCCCCCCTAGGACTCTCTCTCTCTCTCTCTCTCTCTCTCTCTCTCTCTCTCTCTCTCTCTCTCTCTCTCTCTCTCTCTCCTCATTGGTTGTGGGACTGGCGGTATTGGGATCCTCTCTCCCTCTCTGGCTCACTCTACTGCATGACCCTCCCCTTGTGCAATAGCGACATTGCTATTGGGGGGGGGCTCCTCTTCAAAAACAGTCGGGCCCCAACGAGCACAGGCATGGGCCACTACGGGCCGCCACATCATCAATTAACTGCGCCAACTTCCGACAGCAACACCCCCTCTATGGACGTACGTGCCACTGCATAAGCCCGTCAACACCGGCCAAAACCACCACCCCTACGCTCGCTCGCACACAGCACTCGGAGCGCCACCATCTGCTCACTCCATAGCCCACGGGAGCCTAAGCTCCCAACACTCCACCTTATAATTCCAAAAGGCCAAATGGCCTGGACTATATACCCTGAGACCTTGCTAGTGCATACGGGATTACTCCCCATCCACGTGGCAGCCCACGGGCCCCTTGAGCCCCCAAGGCCTTTGCAAAATTTTGAAACATTCCCATAAAAACCCAACTTTTCTCCCTTGCTTGTCTTGCTTGCCAACTGGCACCCGGTGATCCAATCACTAAGCCGTAAAGCTGTGCCAAGTCCTCACTTTGTCGGCCTGGCCGTGCAAACCTCACCATATTCTGGCTTCTCTGAGCTTGCTATCCGAGGCCGCAAAAATAAAAAAAAAACATCTGACACACTGCTTTCATTGCCAACTTCATCCTACTGCATTTTGCTGACTAAGTATACGATTAACGTGCCGTCGATTTGTGCTAGCTCCCCATGATGCACACTATTGCCGAGAGTCTTGCCGAGGCCATAAAAAATGCCAAATGATGCATCCTCTGATGCGGGCAAGTGGGCTCAAATCCCCCGAAAAAATTTCAATCCAGAGCTCTGATCTGCAATCCGTGAAGACAGGCATTCTCTATAATATAATCTCTACACATGCATTCACTAACACCTGCCTGGGCCACCTGTCCCCAGCTGCCCTGCCCGTCGGGGATCTACTACACACTCTATCTTTGAACTGCAATATCTTGATCATTGGGGCTCCGTTTGACGAGCTGTCTGGACCGGCTTCTAAATCACATCAAACAATACATTCCAGAGCACTGACTTGGTATTTTGGACACCTTCATATGCTATCCCAGTTGAGCCAACCCTTAGCTCTTTTCGCCTAAAAAACCGCATTGATCATACATTTTCGCTACCCTTTGACTGCCCAGGACCTTGGTACCTACCCTAGCCTTCAACACTGCACCTGCCTCCAACCTTTGCCTGGCATCGACCACTTTCTAGCTTGGACCAACTTTGGCTGCACCATCATTGCCCACCCCCTCATTGAGCATTTATGTTCAACCACACATGGGCTTATTGCACTAAAAAACTGCACACCAAAAACAAACTCTCTGTACACCACAAAAACACCTAGCATATGTACATAGACTGGTACCTGCTACCCATTGCTTTTGTTCATGCGGGTTGCCCAACCCCCTGCTTTACCTGTCATCAACCTCCTGGATCAAACACCTTGCATTGGTCTCTTTCATCCACCTGCAACACCCTCGTATAGTGCCACACCAACGCACATAACCAACCACTTAGCCAAACTACCAGCATCATACTTCCACCACTCCAAGCACTCATTGGCAAACTGCCCACTTGCAACCAAGAACCTCCAAGAACACCAAATAGAGCACCATTATTCTCACCATCCAAAGACATACCTGCACCATCGCTCGTGCCAAATAGGCCTGACATACCTAGCATACTTAACCCACCTTCCCAACCATGTAAGCCTGGATCCTCATCTAGCAGATCCTGCACCTGCTCAATAGCACACTACATAGCTGCTTTGATCACCATTCCTTCCAACCACCACTCACAAACCTCCTCGGAAAGCTTGGACATCGCCTTGGAATCCGCATCACCTGTCATAGAGTGCATTGATGACTGCGTAGAAAGCATTTCTATCTTTGACTCCGCACTGCCCTTCTCACCTACAATGCACTCAATTCCAGCATCGTCGAGCTCCTCCTCTTCAACTTGCCCTTCAAGTTTGATAAGCACCATTTGCTTGTCGGCTGCAATTACCTATTCTTCTACCGCTGCATCACCAAGATCCGCCAAGGAAGAGAGAAACTCATTCTCTACTGCATCATCCTCATCTTTATCCATTGGCACAGCTGCTCTATCCTTCCTGGAAAAACTTTGCACCATTATGGCACATTCCATCGCTACCTTCATCAACATGGCCATTAGCATGGCACCGCACACCAGCTTTACCTACACATTATCGCCTGTAGGCCTAAACTGCTCCATTTGGTCTTCACTATGCACCTTGGCTTACACTTCATGTTGCTCCTCGCACACATTTACTGACTCTCTACTTACATGCAAGAGGTCAAATTCATCATACCTAGATTGAGACAACTCTGTCTCCCAACTAGTGTCTGCATCCATAGAGCTACTGTAACTCGACCCAATCTCCTCTTCTGTTTCAAGCTCAGGACCTCCTCTAGCTTCACCACTTCAACATTGTCTGCAAACCGCACTCTTTGGCCTTTACCACACTTCAATGGAGCTTCAACAACCGCATTCAAACTTGGTAGCACTTCTTTTGTCCACTCTAGAACCACTTGCACTTCCTCCACAATTAGAACTGCTCTAGCCGGCATCTTCGGCATAGGAACCACCCTGTCTCTTTGAAGCCAAAGAACCCTTGGTTCTTCTCGCACTTGCACTTCTCTTTGTACCTCCCTTTGCACCACCTGTGGCTCGGCTACCACCGCCTTACATTTCTTTGGCATCATTGCATTTGGCAAACCCTGCCTAGCCTCACGCTTCTTTAAAATCTTTTTGGTCCGCCCTTTTGCTAGAGCTACCGCCTCTTCATACGACATCGGGCCACCTATCTCCACCTTATCTCGCACTTCCTCGTGCAAGCAATCCATGAATTTACTCAACTTTAAAAAATTGGCATTTTCTACAGCATTTACCTTAATCAATTTCCCCGAAAGGGCTTCAAACTCCCACTCGAATGCTTAAAAATCACCCTCCAAGCTTTGCTTCAAACCGTCCAGCTTCCGCTTTACTTCATCCAGCTGTGCATCCGCAACAAACATGCTTCAAAAAGACACCTTCAAGGCTTCACAATCTGACTTTTCTTCATCACCCAGGCTATCGAACCATAGCCTCGCTTTACCACGAACTAGGAGCAAGAACACCTGTACTGCACCATCCTCTCTCGATAAACCACTTTCCAACACGAACAACCCATAGTCTTGAAGCCAGGTTTCCGCATTTTTGACCCCAATGAAAATGGGAAATCCCGTCCAAGCCATCACTAGCAGCACCCGCTCTTCAAAGGCCGCACCTTTGGCATCCTCCAAATTACCACTTTGACTTCAACTAGAAGCATTAGCACACTCCTCCGTGGGGGCACCAGAAGATGGAGAGGGGGAATGGGGGAACACACCCAACACAAACATGAGGGCCTCTCTACAGCTCAGGGTATCCACTGTCCTCTCGAAAAACACCTTCAAAATCACATTTCACACCAGCAAACCACCGCCTTCTCTCTTCCCAAGGCTCACACACTCCACAAATCCACCACACAACGCACACCTACTGCCACAGTTTGTCTCCACCCTTACACACGCACACAACCTCTCATCTCACTCTCTCACACAAAACACCGTCGGTCCGGGGAGGCACACACATCCACACAGCCGACACTGAGGGAAAACACCAGAGCAGGAGAAAGAGAAGGGGGGAAGGCGAAACCACAGCAAAGTCGGGCAACAGTGGCTCAATTGAACTTCACAAAACAAGTATATGGGCTTGCAACGCCATCACCATGACCATTTTCCAGGAAAAATACAAAGGGCTTTGACAGGCACACTCCTCTGTGAGAGAGTTCCACTTTGCAACCTTCAAACGGCACAAAAAAGCCCAAAAAAAAGGCCCTAATTTGATTAAAATTTGACCTTTATAGTGGGGGGGTCTTCAACTTTGGAAATTGCTCTCATTTTTTAACCATCTGGCATCCCAATTTGGTATCTTTGGGAAGGGGGAACCGCCTAGATTTTTCCTCTGCTCTCTCTTGCTCTCTTTGCACTTGAGGGGGGGGGGGGGGGGGGGGGGGGGGGGGGGCAATAGCGACATCACTATTGCCCCTAGGTTTTTTTTATTTTTATTTTTTTCCTTTATTTTTTACCACTTTGGGGGGCTTAGCTTTGCATTGCCTTTTTGGCCTAGTTTTGACCCTCTTTGTCCGGCTCCTCCTTAGCTTCATCTCTCTCTATTTCTCTTTCCTCCCTCTCCCTTCACTTTTGGTCCGGGTCCTACTTACCTCTGCCTTTACTCGCCCTTGGACGGCTTTGAAACTGCACCCTTTCCCCTTTCACTGGGCGGCCCCCCTAGGACTCTCTCTCTCTCTCTCTCTCTCTCTCTCTCTCTCTCTCTCTCTCTCTCTCTCTCTCTCTCTCTCTCTCTCTCTCTCTCTCTCTCTCTCTCTCTCTCTCTCTCTCTCTCTCTCTCTCTCTCTCTCTCTCTCTCTCTCTCTTCATTGGTTGCAGGATTGGCCTCTTTGTCGGCTTTGGGATCCTCTCTCCCTCTCTGGCTCACTCTACAGTAGGAGCCTCCCCTTGTGCAATAGCGACGTCGCTATTTGGTGGGGGGGGGTGTTCCTCTTCAAAAACAATCGGGCCCCAACGGGCGCGGGCATGGGCCAGTGCAGGCCACCTCTTCATTAGTTAATCGGGCCAACTGCCGACAACACCACCCCCTCTATGGGCGCGCGCCCCACTGTGCAGGCCCGTCAACACCGACCAAAACCGCCAACCCTGCGCTCTCGCACAGTGTTGGGAATGCCACCATCTGCTCACGCCATAGCCCACGGGAGCCTAAGCTCCCCACACTCCACCTTATAATTCAAAAAGTCCAAATGGCCTAGCCTATATGCCCCATGCCCTTAGACCTTGCTAGTGCATATGGGATTACTCCCCATCCACGTGGCAACCACAGGCCCCTTGAGCCCCCAAGGCCTTTGCAAAATTTTGAAAACATTCCCATAAAAACCCAACTTTTCTCCCTTGCTTGTCCTGCTTGCCAACTGGCACCCGATGATCCACTCTCACTAAGCCGTAAAGCTGTGCCGAGTCCCCACTTTGTTGGTCCCTGGCTGTGCAACCATATTTTGGCTCCTCTGAGTTCACTATCCGAGGCCACAAAAATAAATAAAAATCATATGACACCCCACTTTCACTGCCAACTGCCTCCAACTTCATCCTACTGTATTTTGATGACCAAGTATTCGATTGACGTGCGATTGACTTGTGCTAGCTCCCCATGATGCACACTATTGCAAGAGTCTTGGCAAGGTTAAAAAAATGCGAGATGGCGCATCCTCCAATGCGGGCAAGTAGGATCAAATTCGCCTCCCAAAAAAATTTCAATCGACCATAACTTGCTAACCAGAGCTCGGATCTACAATTCGAGAACACAGGCATGCTCTATAATTCGGAGAACACAGGCATGCTCTATAATTTGAGCTCTATGCATGCATCCACTAACACCTGCCTAGGACACTTGTCCCCAGCTGCCCTGCCAGTCGGAGATCTGCTACACACTCTATCTTTGAACTGCAATATCTTGAGCACCGGGGCTCCGTTTGACAAGCCATCTAGACCAGCTTCTAGAGCACATCAAACAGTACATTCCAGAGCACTGACTTGGCATTTTGGACACCTTCATTTGCTATCCCAATTGAGCCAACCCTTAGCTCTTTTCGCCTGAAAACCGCATTGAGCATACATTTTCGCTACCCTTTGGCTACCCAGGACCTTGGTACCTGCCCTAGCCTTCAACACTGCACCTGCCTGCAACCTCTACCTGGCATCGACACTTTCTAGCTCGGACCAACTTTGGTTGCACCAACGTATCCCAAAGGAACTTTTTTTCCAATGGGTTTTTTCCCTTTGGTTATCTAGATATTAGACCTCACTGATCTACTTCTCTTGCACATACTTTCAATATATAATGAGAAAATATAACCACCATTGTGTTGCTATAATGGACAATGCAACATCATCAACTCACAAGAGAGATTTTCACAAGTTTAGAGCTTCAAGATGATACAATAGTTTGAACCTTACCAAAAGATTTATTTCGACCAATGAATAAAATATAGCCCATTCACAACTAATCAACAACCTTCCAACCTCTACGGAAACTTCTCAAGAGTGCCAAAGGACGGGCACTAAAATCAAAAGGGGAGAATGTTAACTCAGTCGACATCAATTAACAAAATTTGCTAAAGGCCCAAGCATGGAAATTGCACATTAAGGCAAATACAAATAAGTAGTAAAGATTGGAGTTACACGATTTCCCAATACGGCCGTGTAATGTAATTTTTGGATTTATTTCAAGACATTGTAATAATTATGATTTGTTACAAGATTGATGAGAGTCCAAGCTATAAAAAATATGTAAGTTAGTGTGGCTAAATAGAAAATATAGTAAATGTGGAGATCTAAAGGACTTGGGCTCTTAGACTTGGGGAAGTCACCTTAAAAAAATGTAACCTATCACATGAGTTCAATAGAAAAGTAATTAAAGTTCTCAAGACTTACAAAAATATATATACAAAAGGATACTATTTTTTTAAATTTGAAAAAACTTAAAGATTTTTAAAGAAAAGGGTACCCATTATATTCCTTAAAAAATTCACAGTGGTAGGGTTTTACAAACATGTGTTGAGCGCACGTGATATGGTAGTTTTACACATAGTGAGCGTCCCGAGCACCTGGACATTGCAGATTTTAACCTTATGTATATAAGATAGTGTGTAAATGGAATTAGGTTTCTCAACTTCATGTAGTGTATGGTTATGGATTTTTTGAGCTTCTTCATGCTCATGTGACTTGATTAATACTACTCAATGCTCTTAATTATAATTCACTATGTCTCTTTCACTCTCTATTGATCATCTTTGATGTCTTGGTTAGCTAGATCTTAACTAATTAATATTGTTTAATTTCTCTCTATTCTTGCATGATTGTCCTCCTCTATTGTGTGTGTGTGTGTGTGTGTGTGTGTAGAGTTGATTGGAGTATGAATGCTTCATAGATCTATGTGTAGGCGCTTGTGATTAGTGTGTGGCATGATGGATTAGTGATGTTTGCACATTATTGGAATCATTAATGTGTGTAATTGAGTTGATTTAGGTGAGTAGAATTGGAATTATAAATTGCAAATCTTGTGGCTTAGCTCCTCCATAGGCCAAGCTCACCTCATAAAGTTAACCATTCATGTTGTCATGAGTAGCTCACTAATCTTTTGTGAGTGTTTCCATGCTCTAGCTAGGTAGCTCATCACTTTGGATTGACATTTATATGTTGGTCATTGGAGCTATGTTATGATGGAAACCCAAAAATAACTTAGGTAAATTTATTTAGTGGTTGTTTGCCTAGTGTAGAGCAATGCTCAGACTATAGATGATTTAGGTAGGTAGAATAGTAATCTTAGGTTGTATAGAGTTTGACTCACACTTGTTTGAAGTGATTTAGGTAGGGTAAACAAGGATTACCTACCATATGTAGAGTTTGACGCACACTTGGAGGTCATTTGAGTAGATTTAGGAGATTTAACATTGCTTGGCATGTGCAGAGTTTACTCACACTTGGAAGCTATATAGATATAGATTAAGTGATTGTTGGTCATGTATAGAGTGAAATCTCACAATTAAGAAATATTTTTAACATTTAAATAACAATATACTATGAAAAAACTCAAGAAATATAATTAAATTTAGGAAATGATGGAATCGTTAATTGTTATGCTTATAGACAAAGTAAACGATTGTTGAGTTTTAAATAGGATAGTAATAGTAATAATTTTATTTTTAAATAGGATAGCAATGATAAGTATATATCAAGACTAAATTTGGCTATAAAGCTGATAGATAGTCTTGTTGGGGCTCTATCCCTTTACAATATGGTGAATTGTAGAAGGAGGGAACATCTCTTAGCAAGCGACAGGCGGGCAACTGTGCCAAAAGCTTCTAGAGGCACTAACTAGAAAGTTACCATGGTAATTTATAGTACACCATTAGTCAGACACCAATCCGAGGGACTATAAATAGAACCCACTACAACCACATTGAAAAAGTTGTTTGAACGTATCCACCTCATTCAATTTTGGAAATTACAGTTGTTAACCCTCACGGACACCCTATCACCTTCGAAGGACGCCTTATTATTTATTTGATTGAATCATGGACCTCGGGGCTTGTCGGTCCAATAGGCGTGTAGGTGATCGCCGATGAGAGGCGCACCACTTATCTTATTTTTACAATAGTTATGCAACGACCGGCCAATGTGGACGCCCATGTGTGAATGGGTCAAACTCTTATAAAAGGTCCATTTGACCTAAAAATCCTCATTCTTTGAGGTACAGGCTAAGAAGTGCTCTTGCTCTATGTCTTCTCCTCCTTCGTGTGCTCACATGTGTGGGCGCCCATGTGTGAATGGGTCAAACTCTTATAAAAGGTCCATTTGACCTAAAAATCCACATTCTTTGAGGTACAAGCTAAGAAGTGCTCTTGCTCTAACTCTGTCTTCTCCTCCTTCGTGTGCTCACGTGTGTATGTGTGTGTGCATGCTTGAGAGAGGGAGAGAGAGAGAGAGAGAGAGATCCAACATTGTGGCGACGAGGCGGCAGCTCCTTCTTCTTCGCGGCACGAGATCCTTCACGACGGAAGCATTGAGTGGTGAGTGACACACGCATGCCCCTTTGAGCTTGCTAGGACCTCCTAGGTGTGTTCTTGTAGCCTTTCAAGGCTCGCACATAGTGCACATGCAAGTTCCCAGCCTTTGACACGTGGGCAAAACACACATTTTTGGCGTCATTGCTAGGGACTGCCTTGCACTAAGCTTGAGGAGCACTCAGTTCTACCTCTTGAAGCTATTCACTTCTCTCATTTGTTGGTTTTGTCTGAGTTTGTGTAGATCTGTTAGTGGTTGTAAGGTGCAGGTTTAGCAGGATTTGTTAGATATGTTAAGTGTTGCAGTGTACATGTTTTGTTAGATTTTTAATGTGCAAGTGTTAGCAGATCTGCTAGTTAGTGTATATAATGTGTAGTAGACAATGAGTAGATTGAGTACTCTGTGAGTGAGCAGTTTTGTTGTGTTAGGAATTGTAGATACTGTGCAATAGTTAGTGTAGACGGTGTGCAATTCTATGTTAGACAGTGTGTGAGCAGAGGTAATTAGTGTTAATTAGCTCTATTAGCTATAGACAGGTTAGACAAAGCTGCTAGGAGTTGTTGTGTGTGCACGTGAGCCGCCCGCGTGCAACATTATCCACAGAAAAGTTTTTTTCAAAAAAAAATTCTTTAAAAAATCAATTAATTAATTTAAGAAACCGCTCAAAAATTTGAGACCAAAAAGAAAATTAAATCTCATTTTAAAAGGAAGGGATCCAGATCTTCCCCAGAGCCGAAGCCCGAGCTCGAGCCCAGGCTCAGTCCTCAGTCATATGATATAGTATACACACTACTATATATATAAAGATTAGGACCTCAAGTGAAGGGAGGGCATGTGGAACAAGTTCCTTAAGTCCTCCACCATCCCCTTCACACTCACCCTTTGGACTTACTAATTCTAGCCTTCTTCTCGACTAGAAAAAGATTTTTTTTTGGATTCCAAGGTCTTCACGTAACCGAATTGGGGACTGTAAAGCATGGCATGTCCCTCTAGCCAAGACGCTCGTTTTGAGCTATCACACGCTATATTTCATGGCTTGGTTAGAAAAAAGGACAAAAAATAACAAAAAATTTGGACTGTAAACGCCTAAAAAACTAGGTGAGCGGCCTTCACGAGCACTCACCAACACTTCTAGAGTGTTGAGGTCACATGCATCTATTCTTTGGTTGTGTGCTAGAGGAAAATCACTTAGAGAGTGTCTCCATTTATGGGTGCACTCATTATTCCTCCACCTTAGGCTCTAGGCCCTCAATGGGAACCCTAGGTAGTACAACTCAGGACCCACATATTATGTCTAGTGACTCTTAATCTAACTATGACATCATGGAAGGTTACTTGATGCCTAATCCCAATAGTTCAAGCCAAGACATGTATGCCATGGGTCCATGGTTCGGGCCGAGCGTGCTTAGTTGCTTGAAAGAGACTTTGGGTAGAGCCACTCGCCCTTTACATGGAGCTAACAATGTAAATGAAGGGGGTTGTAAGACCTAGGAAACTGAGACCTTGGATCCTCCTCCCTACCGCCCTTTATATAGGCCTAGCTCCTAGCTCTTGCCCTAAGCGGGTCCCCAATCCACACTGGTCCAGTCCAGGTCCTTGGCCTAGGTCCCTGATCCCCTAGGTTGGGCCTTGCCCCGTAGGACCCTTGTCCTGACATTACTCCCCCCTTAAGGAAGAGTTTTCGTCCTCGAAAACTAGAGTGAAAAGAATAAGTTTTCACAAAAGTTGTAAAGCAATAGACTTGACTGTAGACTAGTCAAATTATCTTAAAACCGTACCATAAGAATCATGTCAAGAGTTGTAATGTGCATATGGTATTTAGCATATCCGAAATGTATGCTCTTAGCACCTCTGACTGGTGTAGCCACATATATTAAATGCTCGTAGCAAGTTTATGCTCTTAGCATGTCTATTGTCCTTTCTTAAGTTGCAGAATATAAACCTTTGTTTATGACATGCTCATAACTTAAGTTACATGAATGATTGATGATTTACTCCTTCCATTTGAAGGAGCGGTTTCATCCTTGAAACAACTGGAGATGTAGTCTCATGCCGCCTCAGACAAAAGACTGTTAAACACTAGGGCCCATAACACCTAGTGTGTATGCAATAACAAACCTTTATCCTAGCCTGTAGAATACAAGAATGCATGAACCAACATAGTTTGATAGCATTCATTTACTTAGGTAACCCATTAGATCATAACAGAAAACACATGTTCCAGTCTAAAGTGTGTAACTCCAAATAGAGCAATAAATGCTTATTAATTGGATGCTTGGTGCTAATGTACGCACTTTGCATATCCTTAAGCCCAAGATTACACTTTGTAATCTGCCTATCCCCTTGGATAACTGACAGTACTGAGGTGTGTTTTCCTCACGGTTTACAGACAGTCATCCCAGATGACTGGTAAATGGGAATCACAATATCGTATAACATTGTTGAGGAATCAACAATGTTCAAAATAATCATCGTGGTTAACTTGAAAAATCCACAAACACTCAAACCGAACCATGACCTCTATTGGTGATTAGTAGACCCAAAAGTAATCTCCTAGAGATATTGCACATAGAGTGCAAAAATGCTTCATAAGCAACAACTTGAGAAATATGCATGCCATTCCAAATCAACATTTGCTAAACACTAGGGCCCATAACACCTAGTGTGCATGCATTTAGCAAAAAATAGATCCGAACCTGCATATCCGTGGTAACTCTTGCCAATACGTATGGCAAATGTGATGCGCCTAGCACACATTTAAAGGAATGTAATTTTTTTAAAAAAGAAACTAAATACTTGCAGTTGCAATCTTTGGCAAGCTTTGTTGAAATGTCTAAACCATAATAGAAGGTGAAACTTTTTCGTCAACAACTTATAGCCTTGCTATATGTATAAACAACCATTTGTAATGTTGTTTAGCAATACTTGTACCTGGACAAGTCATTCTAAGTATCCGACAATTTCTGGCCACGAAAGTTCTCCTGATACGTCGTGCTGAAAATGGTCTAGAAAACAGATTTGACCCGCACCTAGTTGGACTTTGTCGTGACACATAATTGAAGTAATGGCGCCAGTGTCAGTCCAGAGACTCATATTCTCCACATGTGGAATATGTCTCATGTAACCATGTGTAAAAAAGAACATCCTTCAAGTACAAGATGTACTTGTGTGTGGAGCTAACTCTAAATACTCTACGACAAGACTGGGAGGGACCCTCATTCATTGCTCCAGACTGGCTAAACCGAACTCCTTGAGTCCCTAGACCATGTTGTATCCCATGTGACAACATGTGCCAAATCGAATCCGACAAGTGGATTCATAGCAGCATAATGTACATTGGATACTACGGCCCAAAATACTTGTTCCAACATGCCCTTGGCATGGCCCTGGAAATGATCTGAAAGTTCAATTACCCGTATTCAAATGCACAAGAGCACGTCTCCTACCTGTGAAAAAAAACCAAGCAACATTGCACTGGAAACCCTGGGTGTTGCCTTCACAATCCAAACCCGTTGGGTAGAATCTACGTAGTCAAACCCTTTGGTAAGACCCTTTGTAGAAACCGCTCAACTAGCAGGTAATGGTAACCAACATAGTTAACCGTGTACAGAATGATGAGAATCAACTTGAAAAGTTGAATTTTTCCACGACCGTGTGGTAGATTGCGGAATTCTTTCCTTGAAAGCATAACGGGAATAGATCAAATTGTGATCCTTAATGCATGTGGGGTGATTTAGTAAGCACCCGCGGGGTTCATACCCCAAAACAATGCGTCCATAGGCACTTGTAGTGCTATAGAGAGAGCAGGAGATCCACACAAGTGTGAAGCCTAGATCTTATGGATAGCCATGCTGTCACAACGGTTTGTTGCTTCTAAAATCCGTGTTAGAGATTAGTTGAGTTGAGTTTATGTTATCAAAAAGTCAACTTAAGTGTTTCACTGAAAACATGTTGTGTAAAAATGACACCCACAACATCCATAATGACAAGATTCTTGCTTGTTCATTAATGTCGTTGTGTACTCCAATGGGTAGATCTGTTCAATCTTAAGAACAATCACCCAAGGAATGCCAATAGTTGGGTCGTACCCGAGATCTGACAATGACTCTTAGCCAGCGTGTGGGGCTTATAGCCCTTATCGCAATTAGTGTTCAATCGACAAAACCATGAAGACTAATGTAGAGGACGTTTTGCCCAATTTCTAGGTGAGAGTTAGAGCACCTTGGGTCATGCTAACTTCCAAACAAAGCATGTATGAAAAGCTTCTTAGGAAGGTTTCATTATTCTTGAGAGAAATAAGAAAAAGAGAGAGAAGACTAGCATGCTGGGCGGAGGAATTGTCCTTATATGATTATGACGTGTATAGTTGATTGCCATGCTCCTATGCATCTTATGTCTAACGTGCAGCTTATCCTATAAGCATGCAACAATTTTCTGCTATGAATCTTAACGAGAGAGGGATTAGAAAAAACAAGTCACAAACTGACCCACCTATCTTGTATGTGGTTATGACGACACCAGTGTGACTTAATGATAGCACGTTGCCTTTGAATTAAGTCCGCGTTTTTAGGTTCTTTTTAGTGGTGTTGTGTTTGGACAGCAATCCAAAACCATTCATAACAAATATTGTCCTTGACAGAGTGATTGTGTGAGAACTTACTTGATACCACCTGGGTCACATGCCTTGCATACAAAAGTGGAAGCTAGTGGCTACCGTGACAGTCGTAAACGTAAGCCACATGCATGTACGAAGACATATAACTACTGTGCCCTGCACCGAAACTGGAGTTTATGTCTAATCGCCAACTAATGCATCATGCTTACGTTGTCGGACCTGTGGGACAGTGTTTTTTTTAATGCGTTCCTAAGCAAATAAAGCTTATTTTTTTGACTTTTTGAACGTCGAAAGTCGGGTTGTGATAGTCCCTTCCTGACCATGTTGGTCATGACCAGATCTGTTCGTACAACTGAATTATTTTGGACATGTTGGACCTCTTTGGTCATAACTGGTGGGTCGACAACCCCTTGGGTTGCTGGCAAGTGGGAAGTTGATTTTGGTAGCATTTTGTAAATTAATTGTGTGAGATTTTCCACTTGCATAGCCAATATTTGGACCCGTACAGCTAGCTTTTGGAATCGGGCATCAAAATTTTGCCAGCCCTGTCGAGTGACAAACTCCCTGGCATCTGGCAAGTTACCGTCATCCTCTAGAATATCAAACACACTCTGCGGAAGAGGAGATAGACTGCCGGTGTATGCATTATCTGTCCCTGTGGTACCCTTCGTGAGAGCATCCGGCCATACAACATCCACAGGTGGAGGCGACTCTAAGTATTCGAAGTCAAACATGTGTTGATCATCAATTTCTGCACTCATGGCGAAAACGTGGTGTGCGAACAAAAGAGAAAACAATACCTTGGAGTACAAAAATGCACGTAGCCGTATCGAACGCAGAAACTTGTAGCAGAGGCCGGTGATTAGCCGTGCTAATTACACCTGTAGTTGTAAAGAAAGTGAACTCCAAATTGCCAATGAAATTGAAGGTGTTGAAAACTTGGAGCGTCCCAAATAACTGGCTCGCATTGTGTGCAGTCCAGCAAGTTGCAAGTCGTCGAGTGTAGACTTGATGAACGATCTTGCAGACGTTCGTTGGCAATTTTTGATCCAAAATTTATGGTTGTTAAACCCTGATTCAGAACGAGCTCATAGCAATTTGCGATAATTAACTGGGTAATTATGCCTTCAATTGAACCGAACGCCGAATTCGAAGTCGGATTGGAAATCCCAAGCAACGGTGAAATCAACAATTGACTTGCAGTCGAGGATGCACTTGAAAACACCGATCAATTCATAGTGGCCGACAATTGGGTTTGCATCTTATGCAAACGCCAAATCGATTGGAATTTGTTGACTAATTTTCAAGTTTTCAAAACAGCAAAAGCTGGTTTGCAGCCGGCTTAGAATACTAAGGTCTTTCTGATCAATAGGAATGCGTGCTCGTTTGCCTTCCACTGGATCAAAACCGCCCAAAACACCTTATGTAGCGGCTCTTGCAATGGCCACTAGGGTTGGCCAAGTGTGTATGGCCAACCCTAATTGGTGAAGGAAAATAAAATTTGGCGGGCTGTTGCTGCAGGTTTTGACGGCAGCGTGAGGGAGAAGAAGCACCGATAGCGGGCTATGGCAGGGGCTGTTGAGACCGAACAAAGCACAAAAAAGTGATGGCTTGTGCTAGCGCTCCCAAAGAGCCCGGAATGGTCCCCTTTCCTCCTGCTTGAAAAAGCTCCTACCCCGAGTTGGGGTGCCTTCACGCGTCCGAGATCGGCTTTCTTCCTCCCCGACCTTGCTTGGTTGCATGCAACATGCCAAAAAAAAGACCACGCCCTTTCTTCTAAACTTAGCTCTCATACCAATGTAACACCTAGGAAACTGAGACCTTGGATCCTCCTCCCTACCGCCCTTTATATAGGCCTAGCTCCTAGCTCTTGCCCTAAGCGGATCCCCTTTCCACACTGGTCCTCCATGCCCTTGGCCTAGGTCCCTGACCCCCTAGGTTGGGCCTTGCCCCGTAGGACCCTTGTCCTGACAGGGGTGGGAAAGTAAATTTTCCATTCATTACCAATGTAGACCCTATGCTCTTGGAAAGTGTGCATGTGAATACTCCATTCACTGCACTCCCAGACTCTTCAGAGCTATTCCCCTCCGAGGTTATATTACCTTATGGGAGAAGCCTTGCCGAAGTGCAAGAGGTTGAGTGATATATCATTGCAGCTAGGGAAAAGGAAATCAAGAGCTTACGCAAGGCAGATCAAAGGAGAGAGTTGAAAGCGAAAGCCCCTATGCCAACATCCATGCTAGGGAAGCAATTGAGTGCTCCTGAATTAGCAACCACTAAGGGTCAACCCATAGAGATCCACATTGCATCTAGTTCAAAGGACACCCCTAGAACCTCAATCCTAGATGGAACATTTCTAAATGAAAACTGGGAGTATGAACTACAAAAGAAGACTTTAACATACCTATACACAGGTCACACCTATCATGTAGGTTGGTTAGATGTCCTACAATCCACAACAGGAGCTACTAGCATAGAGGAGCAACAACAAAGAGTTTGTGATGTCATCCACATGGTTATTGATCCGGAGAGGCAAAACAAGGGGATCCACATGCCTTCAACGGGTGTCATGAGATTCTTGGATACAAGAATCTTGGATTCTTGGATATTCTTGGATACAAGGAAGGCTAAGCAATGAACTTTATCGCAAATGGAGACTCCCTCTGTAAGCCTGATGGATCCTCCATATGTTGTTTTGCTAGGGGTCTCAGTACAATATGATCCCACAAGTGATAGATTTCTATACCAATCCCCAACCTTTCCAAGTTTATCTCATCTTTCTCTTGATGACACCACGGCTACCATGCCTACTTCAGTGATGGGCATGCCAAAAAACACGCCATGGACCTCATTCATTAGTAAAGCACTGCCACATGGTGGCCCAATGCCTACAACAATACCTACAAGTGTGTATCAATCATATGCACCTATAGGTCCTTGTACTCATATAGCTCCTACCCCTCCCATTGTTTCAACAACTTATGCTCCACAGCCACAACATCCAAGCTTGGGACCATACCAAGTAGCATTAGTGTGTCACATTCGACGTTTTCCATGCCTAGGGCCACACATATGAACTTTCGGCCACCACATGGCACCACAGTGTACCAAACTTGGAACCCAAGGGCTCCCTATATGCCAAGCTCAATGCCAACCCCCATTCCACATGCAATCCCAGAGCGCCTATTCCCACTATACCTCCTCACTTAGGTGACTTGGCAACATTTGCTCAAGCTGTTGGTCGTCCATTGTTGAAAATATGCGTAACACGCCTGATAGAGAGCCTAGAAGTAAGGTAGTACAAATAGTCAAGCTCACACAAAAATTTAGTGGAGACAGGGATGTGAGAAATCATATCAAAGTGTTTGAACAAATATGTGATTCCCTAGGAGGACACATTGACCTGCATAAGAGTAATGCTTGAAGCTTGACCTAGGGTGGAAAGGTTGAGGATTGGTATAGAACCCTAAGGGTGGAAGAAACAACAATTTACCCTCCTCTTAGGAGACTATTCTTGAAAGAGTATATATGAGAGGGAGTACTTTGGCGTGTAGCATCTCAGCTCCAGAAAGCCCAAGGAGAGGAAGGAGAGTCCATGAGAGACTTCATTAGTTGCTTGAAGCATTTGAATTCTCGTTGTAATGCAAATGAGCGCTTCAATAATAACCAATTACATGAGGATATCTACAATGGCCTAGTCATTAGAGGTATCACCACTTGGGAAGCAGTCACAACCAATGCAATCCAATTGGAGGAAAATTTAACGATTCAAGGAGAAAGAGTGTCTGTTGACCGTAACTCTACTAGCTTGCAAGCATCGGGCATGAGCCAATGACCATAAAGCCTATTGCTAGAGAGCCAAAGATATCTGAGATGACTTTAGCAGATCTCACCAAGGCCATTCAAGAGAGTCTTAGAGAAAATTGTGCTCCACAAAACAATCATATGTATCCAAGAAGGGAGCAACAATGGTGCTCAGGTTGCTATGGTCCGCATAGTACCAATGAATGCCCTATGTTTAGAGTGAAATTTAACGGGAATTGCAATGCATGTGGAAGATATGGTCATCAAGCCAAGGATTGCATAGTATTTAAACGTGTGATGGCCAATAGACCAACCTTAGCATGGACGGACACACCTCAAGTGCCTGCATTGATGCCGGCCCCACCTCTTGAACAACCATCACAACACATTGTCCTTGGGGCCCAAAATGTTGTTCAAACAACACCCTTACCACCTCCAGTGCTAGAACCGCAACAACCACATCCCAGAATCACTTTTGTGAATCAAGTGGGTTGTGAGTCATCCATTGTTGGTTTGGAAGGCTGTGAGGAAGATATAGGCCCTAATATTGCCTAAGCTATCGTTGGTTTGGAAGGCTGTGAGGAAGATATAGACCCTAATTGCCTATGGAATTGATTCACTTAAAGAAAGTCCACATGACTATATGGAGGACAATTGGGATAAGTCAAACCTGTCAAGTAGCTGCTCTTGCAGCAAGAGGCCAAAATATCAATTTCACTGCCAAGAGACCACCTCTTCAATGCTACGAGTGTGGGGTTCCACATCGTCTATCTGACTGTCCTATTAAATTACAAAAGAATGACACAGTAATTCAAACCAATCAAGCGAGCACATCTAAGATGTCGATACTCATGTGTAATCAATGTGGCATAGATCATATGATTACCCAATGTCCTAATAATCCAATTGTACCAAAGATCATGCCATTGAATTTAATTGAGGTTATTGCGAAGCCATCACACGATCGATGCTCCAAAACCAAAATTATATTCTTGCATAAAGAGACACATCATCAATTGCCTGATCTCAAAAGAAGAAGAAAACCCAAAGGAAGAGATCGCAAAAAGCAGCAAAGTCAGACCCTAATTCAAAGACCAACATAGGGACTAGTGATGACCCCGTATATATGAACGATGTTGAAGAGGATTCTGATTCAGGTGAGACCATGGAGACTAAAACAACCGCTAGAAAAGAAAAAACAAGGAAGATCGTCATGAGCCACAATGGCCAGGACCCAAGAAAAAGATAGGAACTTACCCAAACCCTACAGAGGAGATCGAGCGAGTCAAGCAATTAATGGATTTGGTAAAAGAGACCCAAAGGGATCTAGAGCCAGCACCTAGGCAGATCCATAATACAAACACACTGTTCCCTACGCAAAAGCAGCCTCACAAAGTCCATAGACCATTAGCCACACCAATTGTCATCCAAAAAGAAAGTGACTTTAAGTCATAGGAAAGTGGACGTACTCCCTTCTTGTTGGAGAGAATGTTTACAGAGGGACTACCTGACCCTATCAAAGAAATGGAGATCCCATCTTCCCCACGTCAAGGGACTAAAGCCCAAAAAGTGTTGTTAAATATTGCCAAATTGATGGATTTCATGGCTTTAGAAGTTCCAAGCTATTCTTAGCTCTTTGAGCTTTCCTCAATGGAGAACTGAAAGTTGGGCTACCACAATTGTCACAGATGGATGGAGCTAGGGAGATGCCAATAGAGGAGGAACACTTAGATCCACAACCCAACCTAGATAAGAACTATGTTGTTGAAATACATGTTAACAAGCTGGGACAATACTTTGAAGGCGATGAATCCAATGTGACCATACCAAACACTACCAAGGGATTAATTGTGAAGGGAATCCTTGATGGTGGCGTTGGGGTTAGCATTGTCACTAAAAATTGATGGGAAACTATGGGAAGACCTCACCTTGGGACTATAAACATAGTGGTAAATATGGCCAATGGGACTATTCTTAAACCTATTGGGATGCTAGAAGATCTCAAGATCAAGGTCTTTGGACACAAAATAAGACATACCTTCATTGTTATGGATTTTTCCAAGCACACTATGTCATCTGAGATGATCTTAGGACGTCCTTTCATGAGGGAAGTAAACATGGTGCATGACTAGTCTAAAAACCATGTCTACTTGTAGTTCCAAGATTCTGTCATTCGAGTTGATCTTGTAATTGGTTGGGAAAATCCTCTAGGAAACAAATTTATAATTGATCATAGATTTGATACCACAATTCACTCGGTCCCATTGCAGTATCGTTACACGTGTAAAATGGACACTGATGTGGGGAAAAATTCTCCTTATATGGATGTTCTACCTGGGATGACTGAGTCTGAAAATGTGGATTGGGTCCACCTAGCAGCAACCATAGACACTTGGGGAAATAGGGGGACAACCTCGGTAACACCTAAGGGGGATGAAGTGCCACCACTTGTACCTTTAAATATGATAGAAGCAATGCATATAGTTTCTGAAGACCTACAAGATGGAGGCTTGACTGACATTGGAACCAGTAACGTCTCAAAAGACTATAGCCCACATGATTTTGAGTCAGAATCATCAATAAAAATTGACACTGAGTATGAAGAATCTAAGTTAAATCTTGGTGCAAATGTGGGGACAAACCATTCAGGGCCTAGTGGTACCAGAGATGACAATCTATCCGGAAGAGGAGAAGACACGAGTAGCGATTCATCTAGTGGCTCTTCACTATCAAAAAATTAGACAAGAAGAGTAAGAGATATAAGAGGCGACGATATCGAGCAAATGTGCGTGCTAGAATAAATGAAAAGAAATCTATCGTAGAATGGATTAATTATATAGGGACGTGTGATGCTCATTGGAAGTTAGTAAATAATTGGGGTGAATACCTTCAATGTTATATGGTGTAGTCCACAACCTTTTTGACATCGCACAACTACAGGCTACAGAGAAGCCAAATTTGAGCCATACCATAAGAAGATGACAAAATCGTGAGTTAGCTCAACAATAAAAGGAAGCAAAAGAGAAATCAGAGTCCACAGAGCAACAAGACCCCACAGACTTACATCCTGCACAACCTGATCACCTGATCATTTCAAATCCTACACCACAGAGGAATGTAAGGTTGTGTATACAAAGGCCCAGAGAACACCTATCAATGGAAGTAATGAAGTCTATGATGGTCCAGCGATAGTTAAGGAAATAGAGTTAGCTGACCCAGGTGAGGAGTCCAAACCTGTTTTCATTGCCCAAGATCTGACAGAGACTGAGGACTATGTACTTAAATAACTTTTCAAGGAATTCAAGGATATGTTTTCTTGGACATATCATGATATGAAAGGTGTTCCACCTTCCGTGGTGCAACACACAATCCCCATAAAAAGCATGGCTAAACCAATCCAGCAACGACCCTACCCAATGAATCCTAAGTATGCAAAAATTGTTCAAGAAGAGATTGAAAAGCTTGTGAAATGCATATCTATACACCCTATTGAGCACTCAGAATGGGTGTCTCCAACAGCTATTGTGCCAAAAAAGAATTGGAAACTCAGAGTGTGCGTGGATATCAAGAAGGTCAATGCCGCCATTAGAAGAGACCATTACCCCTTGCCATATTCAGAACATGTTCTTGAAAGAGTTGCAGGGAAGGAAGCTTATAGCTTTTTAGATGGGTACTTTGGATACAATTAAATCACAATTGCAGTAGAGGACCAAGCTTAAACTACTTTTATAACTGAATTTGGAATGTTCGCATTCGTGTTATGGCTTTTGGCTTAACCAATGGCCCTGCTACCTTCCAAAGATTAATAAACACTGCTTTTAGAGAATATTTGAGGGAGTTTTGTGAAGCTTTCTTAGATGACCTTTGTGTTTATTCCTCTTGGAAAGAACATCTATCATGTTTACAGAAAAATGTTTAAAAAGGGAAACCACCTCCAAACTATAAAGGAGTTGAAAGGTTCATGGGCCATGTTGGTTATTACACGCGGTTTATTTTAAACTTTGCCAAGATAGCTCGCCCTTTGTACAAGCTTCTTATTGAGTTCCACTGGACCGCGGAGTGTGACCATGCCTATGAGTCATTGAAAAAGACCTTGACTAGTGCTCCTATTCTACAAGTGTCCGATTGGAATGTAATTTTCCATGTGCATATTGATGCATCAAACTTTGCTATTGGGTATGTTTTAGCTCAACCAGAGAACATAAATTGGACTACTCCATTAGCTTTGCAAGTCGTCAGTTAAATGATGTTGAGAGGAACTACACCACTACAGAGCGGGAAGGATTAGCTATGATTTATGGAGTAAAGGAATTTCACTACTAACTTCTTGCCAACAAGTTTGTTTTATATGTTAATCATCAAGAATTGTTGTATCTAGTCAAACATTGTTCCACAGGAAGAATTACACGATGGTTGTTAATTTTTCTTGAGTTTGATTTTACCATCGTGTGGTGAGACCCGGTAAAAGACATGTCATGGCCGATCATTTGTCTTGCATACTGTGCGCTCCTTGCCGCACTGTCGAAGCAAGGGACTTCTCAATACACCATGTGCGAGCCACAAATGGCTCCAAGCACACAACAAGACTAATCTATCAAGCTCAAGAGAGCAAAGGGTGTGTCACTCACCGCTCTACACTCGCCTTCGTGGTGGATTCCTCGCCGCGATGAAGAAGAAGCTGCAGTCGTGCCGCGCTCAACCGCTTCGCCGCCGTCGTGCCTTCGCAATGCTCGATCGCACACACACTCTCCCTCTCTCTCTCTCTCTCTCTCTCTCTCTCTCTCTCTCTCTCTCTCTCTCTCTCTCTCTCTCTCTCTCTCTCTCTCACATACACACACACACAAGGAGGTGAAGAAGAAGAAGATGGAGATGGAGATGGAGCAAGAGCACTCTTCTATTGCACAAATGAGAGAATGAGTGAATTTTAGGTTTAGTTGGCTTTTATATGAGCTCACCCCATTCACACTTGGGCGCCCATGCTTAGCCAACTAATCCCTTGAATGTCCAAGTTAGAGTGCGCCTCTCATCGGCGATCACTCTTACCCTTTTCCTATTGGTCCGACAAGCCCGGTACCTGACTCTACCAAATACATAATACACGTCCGTCGTAGGTGATGGGGTGTCCGTGAGCCGTGAGGGTTAACATGCCCCCCTTCCTGATGTAGATTCCGTCCTCGGAAGCTATTGAGTTGAAGCTCGTTCGTCAAGGTGGAAGATCATTTGAGATGAATGTCCTTAGCCTTCTTCAGTCACTGCAAAATCAAACAACATTGGCACAGTAATTGCATTCTCATAAGTGATTAAAAATCATATGCAGTTTTAGGTAGACAAATTGATTGGTAAAAGAATTTCAAACAATTTGTCAGCAATGAATATTAAATTGCAATGTAATCAAATGCATAAACAGATGTAAAGGTAAAAAATTAAACAAGTCTGGGGTCGCTAATTTGACGATCGAAAGGCACTAGAGATCGAATATTAATACCATGGGTAAGCTTCTTAATTTTCTGTGGTCAATTAAGTTGTTTAATCGCGAGAGCCAAGTATTCATGTTCGAGGGCTGACTAGAGGCTATATCTAGAAGACCTTGTAGTTAAGCTACCATAAAAGGAATTTCTCATGAAATCATCGCCTGACTGATTGCTTTTTCTTTGACCCCCCAAAGTCTTTTCACATTGATTCAATTTGATGTGTGTGCTTATTTTGTATGGCTTGGGTTTTTTGCTTTTCAAGGAAAAGCGCCCACACTGGGAACCTATAGGGCTCTAGTACCATAGGCAATACATGTGAGTGAAGTACCAAATCAAGCTGATATTTCTCTTCCAGCTTAAGATTTTACAGTGTGGCTCTTTGATTTTTTGTTTGTTCATTTTCAGCATTTTAATTTTGTAACTTTGGGGGGTCGTATAACACTGATACACCTCCCCAGGCTCATCACACTAGTTAACTCTCTTTATAATACTTAAGCTAAAGGTCAATAGGATCAAGCCCACTAGAAAGCCCTAGTACATTTCACACAATGCTGCCTAAATCGGATTAAGAACCTAAGTAACCATTAATTATTAGGAAGGCATTCCCCATGGTATTTAAGAGAAGATTTCTAACACCTAACTTGGTCAAACTAGTTTGTCGGACTGCTTGATTTTTAAACCTAGACAAGTGATTATGACAAAAAATTACATTGAATTAAATGTTTGATACTAAGCAAATGCGGTGAATATTAGGCTACCAATCACAATTAAAGCAGACAAACATAGACGCAAAAAAGATAAGGGGCAATGCTAATGGACAAGAAACACCTGTTTGTGTTGATGGTCGCGCTTGATTTGAAGAGTGAGTCGAGATAAAGATTCCATGAAGGTCCAAATCCTACCAATAGCAACACGCTCCTGTACACACTAGGAAACAAAAGGAATACCTGCAAGAGGCACATTAGTGGAAAAAGGTACTAACACTTATTGAACACAACAAAAAACATAAGGAACCCTAACCTAATTATTTGCACTCCCCCTAGAGAGTCAAGGGAATAGGATATTGTAGAGGTTGGGGGGAAACCCTAAGGCTAAACCCCTATCCTCGTCGTCGAGATAAACAAAGCCATCATCCATGAGACCATATGTGCCATCCGTGTAGTCGTGTAAATTTTCTTCTTCATCATAGGTGCCCATGTTTACTAAGAAGGTCACTAGACGCCTATAGTCATCTTGGTCAAAAGGGTAGGCTTGTGCAATGGGAGAAACGCTCTCTACTAAGTATGGATCAGACGTGGTCAAGAGACATATGAGCCATTCTAACTCCTCAAAATTCCTCTCACATGCTAGCGTACCTATCAAATCCCATTCACATGCAAGCACTGGAAAGACCATGTGAAATATTTGTGGAAAGTAACAAGGGTACCTCTCACCCAAGGCAGGAGTGGATGACTCTAGCGTACTAGCCATATCTGTACACGCAAATAGATGATGGTTAGAGTGCAAATATTACAAGGGTCGTGTTCTTGTGCATAATTTGTTTTTATGATTTGTGTTATGGATCTTGCTCTTTTACTTTTTTATCTTGTTTTTGTAAGTATAAGGATTTATATATACATTCCCTAAGATCGGAGATTAAGAGGTCAGGGAGAAAGGTTGAGAGGGAAGCAAGTGAATGATGGATGTCCACAAACACTCCCCCCTTCCTTGGGTAGATCATACCGTTTGAAATGATGTCGTCACCCTTTGAAACCAATTGTTCCAGTTGGTAATAGGTGAGAATTTTTGCCAGTAGTTTTCTATTACCCTAGGTGCCTCGTCAAGTTGCAAGGGTGGTAAGGTACTCTCCCAGGATCGAACTTGAAGTGGTTCATCGGGTGATTCTTGAACACTGGGAGGTGTGGATTCTTTTGTAGCTTCATGGAGGTCCACTACTATAGATGGAGGCTGTGTAGAAGCTTTTACCTCTATGGATGTATTGCATGAGGAGCTAGAAGCTTCATGGAACTCCCCCCTTCCTGAGCTAGGTGGAATAAATTGGTTTTGCGTTGGAGCCCAAACTAGCTCTGGACTAGGTGTGTAGCATTCTGTGATCTTTCCCTTCCCACGGTCTGCCATTGGCTTTAGCGTTACATTGTTTGACTCATATGGGTTTGTTGTCGATAGGGAAGGACACATTTTACGTTTAGGTACCCAAATTTGCTCATTTCCATCATAGTAGCCTTGGGCTTCTAATAGTTGTTTTGGAATCCATCGTGATTTGGTCTTGACTCTCCTAGGGCGCGCTCTTGGTTTTCCCAGGAAATTTTTTCTTGGAATGGATGGGAGGGTTGAGGTAGTTGGAAGTAAGGCCTTGGGGACCCATTGATATGTACTCTTAGGTCGTGCAGGTTGAGTACTTGCAATATTACTGCTTGCTGCAACTACAAGTGTTGAAGTGCTAGGTTCATGGGGAGCTGGCAAAGACGAGTTAACCACCTTGGCTTGTGAATGTTGGCTATCCTTCAACTTTGCTAGAGTTTGCAACGTAGGTGACTTTGCTTGAATGATAGGGGTAAGATTCGGTGGTCGCGTCATGACACTACCAGTATCCCAATCAATAGTGCATTTGGTTGCCAACATCCATGGGCGTCCCAGGTTTACGTTGCCTTCCATAGCTCCTGCGGGTATGACTAGAAACCTCTGCACTATGCTTCCATTGTCATAGACAACAGGGGTCTGAAGGACTCCAAGAATAGCAGTTTTCTTTTTATTAATGCCCTTGACTTGCATCGTACTCGGGGATAGGGTCGGTTTCCCTAATTGACACCAAACTCCATAGGATAACAAATTGTGTTTAGCTCCCGTATCTAATAAGACATTGTATAGTACTTTCCCATAGGGGCTATTTAGCTCAATTGGGTATCGTAGGTGTGGCTCAGATTCTAATGAGTCGTCATTTGTGTCCTCGAAAAATGCTTGCGTGATTCCCAGATTAGCCTCTCGTTGGCGTCTAAGACGTTGTTGTCGTTCTGGAGCCTCAACTCTTGCTTGGATTTTTTTAAGCTCTGCTTGTTCCTTGGCAGCCTTCTTTTGATGGATGGCTTGCAACTCTTCCTGGCTTAGAGGATCATAATATCTTTTGAATTTACTCCCATTAAGGAATCCAATGGTTTCAACTCCATCTAGAGTCTCCACACGAATGGTACCTTGCGGGGTAATTTCACACACTCGATATGGTCCCTTACCAGCGTATTTCAATTTCTTCTTTTCATTACGTACCCCATACATAAGAACTTTATCACCAACCTTGATGTCTTTATCCTTTAAATGGCTATCAAACCACTTCTTTCTCCTATCCTCCTCCACTAGAGCATTTCGCACAGCTAATTGCCTCTCTTCATCTAGCCTTTCTAGGATATATAATCGCTCCACTAAGGGGTTACCATCCCAACCTTCTTGAGAAGCTACTCGAAGACTAGGAATGACAAACTCCCATGGCATAACTGCTTCTTGGCCATACACCATCTTAAACGGTGTGCAATTAATAGCAACTTTATACGCAGTACGATAAGCCCATAAAGCTGATGTAAGCTTTAGGTCCCAATCAGTGCGATGAGCCTCGACTGTCTTTGTCAAAATGGAGATGAGAGTTTTGTTGGTACTCTCAGCTTGGCCATTTGCTTGGGGATAATAGGGTGTAGACTTGTGGTGAGATATCATGAAGTTTGATGTGAGTTCTTTTATTACTTCATTTATAAAATGAGTTCCATTGTCACTCACAAGTTCAAAGGGGCATCCAAAACGTGTGATAATGTTCTCAAAGAGGAACTTAGCTGTTGTTTTTGCATCCGCCTTTCGTGTTGCTTTTGCTTCAGCCCATTTGGTTACATAGTCGGTAGCAACAATGATATATCGTGATTGCGTGTTACGTGGAGCCGGACTAATCGGTCCTACAAAGTCTAAGCCCCACTTTTCAAATGGTTGGGTTACCTTGATGGGATGTAGAGGCATCCTATCCCTTCTTTGTGGCTTGTTGAAGCGTTGGCATTCATCACATCCCTTTGCAAAAAGGGATGCATCCTTAAACAGAGTGGGCCACCAATAGCCTGACTGTAAGATCTTTCGGGCAGTCAACTTTCCTGAAAAGTGACCACCAGCTACGCCCATGTGTGCCTCTTGTAGAATAGTTAGTAGGTGGTGGCAAATCGGCAATGGCTTTAATCTTACTCTCATCTGTGGATATCCCGTTCTTGGACACTATATGCCCTAGAATGACTCCATGCTTAACCCAAAATTGGCATTTGAAAGGGTTCAATGAGATGCGATAAAATCTGCACCTTTCAAATATTTTTCGTAGATATAACAAATGCTTCTCCCAAGAAGAATAAACACAAAGGTTGTCTAGGAAAGCTTCACAAAACTCCCTTAGAAATTCTTTAAACGCGGTGTTTATTAATCGTTGGAATGTAGCAGGGGCATTTGTTAAGCCAAAAGCCATAACACGAAATGCAAACACTCCAAACTCTGTGATAAAAGCAGTTTTAGCTTGGTCCTCTAATGCAATTGTGATTTGATTGTAACCAGAGTACCCATCAAAAGCTATAAGCTTCCTTGCCTGCAACTCTTTCAAGCACATGTTCTGAATATGGCAAGGGATAATGATCTCTCCTAGTAGCTGCATTAACTTTCTTGAGGTTCACGCACACTCTTAGTTTCCCATTCTTTTTTGGTACAATGACTATCGGAGAAACCCATTCTGAGTGCTCAATAGGGTATATGAATCCACATTGGATAAGTTTTTCAATCTCCTCTTGTACAATTTTGGCGTACTTAGGATTCATTGGATAGGGTCGTTGCTGGACGGGTTTAGCAGTGTTGATCATGGGAATTGTATGTTGCACCACAGAAGGTGGGACGCCCTTCATGTCATGATATGTCCAAGCAAAGATATCCTTGTATTCCTTGAGGAGCTTCTTAAGTACAGCCTCTTCAGTTTCGGTAAGGTCTTGAGCAATAAAGACTGGTTTAGACTCCTCACCTCGTTCTGCTAATTCTATCTCTTTAACTACCGCTGGACCATCATAGACTCCACTGCTTTCATTGGTAGGTATTCGTTGGGCCTTGGCATACACAACCTTTCGCTCCCCCGTGGTATAAGATTTAAAATGTTCACGAGCCGTATGTAAGTCAGCAGGCTCTTGTCCTGACGGAGACCTTTCTTTTAGTTTTGCCTCCTTTTGTTGTTGTGCTAACTCTCGGTTTTGACGTCTTCTTATAGTTCGACTCAATTTCGGCTCTGTAACCTCCAATTGAGCGAGGTCAATGGGTCGCGAGCTGCACCACATGACACTCTGGAGATGTTCACCCCAATTGTCTACTAGCTTTCGATGAGGATCACATGCCCCTAGATAGCTAAGCCATTCTGCAGTAGATCTTTCCTTGTTTATCTAGCTCTCACATTTGCTCGATATCGTCGTCTCTTATATGACCTTTGTTTCTTGTTAAGGTTTTGATTTTGGTAAATGTTTGAACTCGACTCACTTGATAGGTCTTCGCTTGTATCTTCTTCACTCCCATATAAATTACCATAGATGGTCGTACTAGACCTTGAGTGTTCAGTTTCTATACTTCGCTCACTCGATGTTTCCTCAGGTTCTGAATCCATTTCTCCCTGAGATTTCGTTTCTGATGTGTATTGGCCTGAAGCCTTTGAGGAATCATCGGTTTCACTCTCAGGTAGGTGTGCCTCTTTCTTATCATCGGATGTTACATGCGCTACACCTAACATGTTTACTGGTGCAATGTGTGGTATCTCTTCCCCATCTGGTGTTACCCAGGTTGTTCCTCTAGCTCCCCATGTATCTATAGTTGCCGCTAGGTGTACCCAATCGACATTGTCTGACTCAGCCATTCCGGGTAGGATATCCATATAAGGAGAGTTCTCCCCAATATCTGTGTCTTCGTTACACGTGTAACAATATTGTAATGGAGCTGAGTGAATTGTTGTGTCTGATCGATTATCAATGATGAATTTATTTCCTAGAGGATGCGTTCGCCACTTAAAAGATCAACTCGAATGACAGAGTCTTGGAACTGTAAGTAGACGTGGTTTTTGGACCAGTCATGCACCATTTTTGCTTCCCTCATGAATGGACGCCCTAAGATCATCTCAAATGACATAGGATGCTTGGAAAAATCCGTAACAATGAAAGTTTGCCTTACCTTGTGTCCCAAGACCTTAATTCTGAGATCCTTTAGCATTCCAATAGGCGTAACAATAGATCCATTAGCCATTTTTACCACTACGCTTTGTGGCTTCAAGGTGAGGTCACCCCATAGACTCCCAACAACTCTTTGTCACCATGCTGACTCCCGCACCACCGTCAAGGACCCCCTTTACAGTTAATCCTTTAGTAGTGATTGGTAGAGTAGCATTAGATTCATCACCTTCAAAGTATTGCCCCAACTTGTTAACGGGTACTTCAATTACAGATTCATGTCCCGCTAGGTCAGATGGTGGTGCTAAATGTTCCTCATCATTCATTACCGAGTCAGGTTTGTTCATATGTGCAAACTGTGGTAATCCGGCCTGTAATTCTCCATTGAGGAAGGCTCAAAGAGCTGAGACTAGCTCGGGGTCTTTATATAGTTTGGACATGATGGTGGTTCTAACTTCTGAAGACATGAAATCCATCAATTTGGCAACATTTAATGGCATCTTATGGGACGTAGGACCCTGACAAGAGAATGGTGAAGATGGAATCTCCACTTCCTCAAGGAGGTCGGGCATTCCCTCACCAAACATTCTCTCTAGTAGGAAAGGTGTGTGTCCACTTTCAGATGTCCTACCCTCACTCTCTTCACGAATGATACTGGGTATAGCTAACGGCCTGTAGTTCTTGTGAGGTTGAACTTGTGTGGGAAACACTGTGTCCGACATCTGGATATGTTTGGGTTCAGGTTCTAATGTTGGTTGAGTTTCTTCCACCAAACCCCTCAGTTGTTGCACTCGTTCAATTTCCACTGTTGGGTTTGGATAGGTTCCAATCTTTCTCTTGAAATCCTCATTTTTCGTCTCTCGTGGCTTATCTTGGGGGTTCGCAACTGGGTGGTTTAACTTTGAATACTCTTTTGGTGTTCGTCGCAATTCCTTCTCGTGATCCTCCTCACTGGCTTTTTCCTTTGTAGTAATAGTTTTGGTCTCCGTGGTCTCTATCGAATCTGAGTCATCCTCAGGGTCATTCATATACACGGGATCCTCTCCTGTCCCTATGTTAGTCTTTGAACTAGGTTTTGAGCTAGAAGCATTAAGGGATTTCTTTCTTCGTGTTTTCTTCTTTCTCGCTCGGCCAATGGATGCAGCATCTCTCTCTTCGAGGATGTAATTTTGCTTTTGGAGCATCGACCATGTGAGTGCCTTCACTGGTGCTATGTTTATAGTTGGTGGTGTCCCATCAACAATCTCTATTAAGTTCAATGGTGTGATTTTCGGTGCGTTTGGATTGTTAGGACACTGTGCGATCAAATGATCTATGCCACAACGATTACAAATGAGTATTGGCATTGCCAATGCACTCCCTTGACTTGTTTGCATTAGTGCAGCATTCTTTTGCATTCTAATGGGACACTCAGCTACTCGATGTGGTCCACCACATTCGTAGCAGTGAAGAGGTGGTCTCCTGGCAAAACTATTAATGTTTTGGCCTCTTGCTGCTAGCGCAGTAGCTTGATATACCAGTTTTATTTGTCCCCAATGGTCTTCCATATAGTACATGGGACACTCCTCAAGCATGTCGACTCCATAGGTGATACTAGAGTCTATGTCCTCTTCGCAATCTACATAAGTACTAGATGATTCGCAACCTATTTGGTTCATAGGTGTAACTCTTGGATGAGGGGGTTGCGGTCATAGCACTAGAGGTGGCAACGGTGTGGTTTGGACCACATTTTGGGTTCTAGGGACCATGTGCTATAATGGCAACTGTTTCTCCATGGGTGGGGTAGGCATCAATGCAGGAACTCGAGGTGAGTCTTCCCAAGCTACAGGCGGTCTATTTTCCATGATGCGTTTAAGCATTAGGAAATCCTTCGCTTGATGGCCATACCTACCACACGCATTACAAGTCCCGTTAAACTTTACTCTGAAAGTAGGGCATTCACTCATAGTATGTGGGCCCAAGAAAATTGAGCACCATTGTTGCTCCCTTCTTGGATACATATGAGTGTTTTGTGGAGCACGATTACCCCTAAGGCTTTCTTGGATGGCCTTGGTGAGATCTGCCAAAGTCATCTCAGATATCGTTTGCTCTTTCACGATTGTCTTTATCTTCATTGGCTCATGCCCTGATGCTTGCGAGCTACTTGACTTCGGCTCGGCAGACACTCTTTCTCCTGCAATCATTAAATTATCCTCCAATTGGATTGCATTCATGGTGACTACTTCCCAAGTAGTGATACCTCTAATGACTAGGCCATTATAGAGACTTTCATGTCGTAGTCCCCTAATGAATCTATCGAGCAATTGGTTGTTGTTGAATCGCTCATTTAGATTGCATCAAGAATTCAAATTCTTTAGGCGACTAATGAAGTCTATCACAGATTCACCTTCTTCTCGTTCGGCTTTCTGGAGCTGAGAGGCTACACCCCAAAGTACTCCCTCTCGTATGTATTCTTTTAAGAATAGTCTCCTAAGAGTAGAGTAGATCGTTTTCTCTTCTACTCTTAAGGTTCTATACCAATCTCCAGCCTTTCCGCTTAGGGTCAAACTCAAAGCCTTACACTTATGTAGCTCATTGTGCTCTTCCAAGGAATTGCACACATGTTCAAAGACTTCCATATTCTTTCTAGCATCTCCGTCTCCACTGAATTTCTGTGTGAGCTTAGCTACTTGAACTGCCTTGCTCCTAGGCTCTCTATCAGGTGCACTACGCATGTTTTCCGCAATAGAGCGACCGATAGTTTGAGAAAATGCTGCCAAATCTCCTATTTGAGCAAGTATAATGGGTGTATGTGCTCTTGGAACCACATATGAGATGGGAGTTGGCCTTGGCCTTGGCATACGCGCGGCTCTTGGGTCCCAAATTTCGTATGGTGGTGTACCAGACGGTGATCCAAAGTTTACAGGCGTGGCCCTAGGCATAGGGGGTGCCTGATATGGCATGGCTCCACTTGTATAAGAGCTTGGATAATTCCATTGTGGATTGTAAGCTCTTGGAATAATCGGAGGTGTAAGAGCTACATGAGGAAGAGGTACGACAGGTGCACATGATTGATACATACATGTAGGTATAGTTGGGGGCACTGCGCTACTAGGCATTGGCGCTGTGTTAACAAATGAACTCCATAGTGTACTTCTTGTCATGCTCACCATTGGGATATGCATGGTAGCCGTAGTGTCATTAAGAAAAAGATGAGCTAGATCTGGGAAGGTAAAGCTGCCACTTGTGGGCTCAGATTGTACTGAGGCTCCTGGCGAAACAACATATGGAGGATCAATGGGGCTCACTGAGGGAGTCTCCATTTGTGACAGGGTTGGTTGGTTGGCCTTTCCCATATCCAAGAATCTCATTAGGCCTGTTGAATGCATGTTGATCCCTGTGTTCAGTCTTTCTAACTCAACAATCCTATGGAGGACATCACAGAATTTCTGTTGTTGCTCATCTATGCTAGTAGCACCCGATGTGGATTGTAGAACATCTAACCAACCCACATGATAGGTGTGTCCTGTGTACCGATCAGTTAAAGCTTCTTCTTGTAGGTCATACTCCCAATTTTTGTTTAGGAATATCCCATCTAGGCCTGGCGTGCTGGAGGTTTCCCTTGAAGTGGAAGCATTATTGCTCCCAATAGCTTGCCCCTCCGTGAATGCTACCTTGGGAGCACTCGGTTGCTCGGCTGGCATGATTGTTGTCATAGGAGCCTTTGCTTTCAGGGCTCGACTTTGTTCTAGCCTTCGTAGGTTCTCAATTTCCCTCTCCCTTGTTGCTTGCATATAGCGTTCGATCTCTTGTACTTCGGCAAGACTCCTACCATCGGGTAGTAAAACCTCAGAGGAAGATAGTCCTAAAGGATCAGGAGGTGCAGTGGATGGAACATTCACATGCACACTCTCAAGAAGCATAGGGTCTATTTTAGGCATGAATGACGAATTTACTTCCCCACTCCCTTCATTTATTTCATTAACCGCATGTTCGGAGCGAGTAGCTCTACTAAGGGTCTCTTTGAAGCGGCTAAACACGTTGGACCCGGGCCGTGGGCCCATGGCATGCATGTCTTGACTTGAACTATCAGGGTTTGGTGTAGGATACCCCTCCATGACTTCGTAGTCAGAGGAAGAATCACTAGACGCGATATGAGGATCTTGGGTCGCGCTACCTTGAGTCCCGGCCGAAGGTCCAGAACCTAGGGTGGAGGAATAATGGGTGCCCGCGTAAATGGAGGCACTACCAATATGCTCGTGCTCTAACACTCGTCCAGAGCGTAGGTTCATATGACTTGGATCCCCTAGAAGTGTCAGTGAGGGCCCGTGAAGGCTGCTCACCTAGTAATTTTGGGTGTTTTGCAACCCAAGTCTTTTCTTATTTATTTATTTTTTGATTTTTTGGTCCTTTTTTTCTGACCCAGCTATAGAATAGAACGTATGATAGCTCAAAACGAGTGTCTCGGTCAGAGGAACATGTTGTGCTTTACAGCCCTCCGTTTGGTCACTTTATGCCCTCGGAATCCCTAAAACCGTCAATTTCTAGTAGGGAACTAGGCCCAAATTAGAAAGTCTAAGGGTGCAAGTGGAAAGAGAAGGGAGGAGAGTGGAGGACTTGCCCCACATGCTCTCATTCCCTCTTGAGGGGGTAGGGTATATATATAAGAGTGATTCTAGTGTATATCATAAGACCGAGGACTGAGGCCCGGGCTTGGGCTTGGGCTTGGGATCTTGATCTCGATCAAAATTTTAGTGTAGCCCCTCAGTCACTCACGCTTAAATATTTTCGGTTTTTTTAAATTTTTTTCTTTTAAAGCCCCCCAGTCACTCACGCTTTTTTTAAATTTTTTTCTTTTAAAGCCCACCAGTCACTCACGCTTAAATATTTTCGGTTTTTTTAAATTATTATTTATTTATTTATTTTTATTTTTTAAAATTTTTCTTTTTTTGGCGATGATCGCGCACGGTTTAGGTGACCCTTTCTTGGCCACACACTGTCACCTACCTAACCTCCTGGTCAACAGCTCACAGATAGCTCACTACCTTATCTACTTACTAACAGTGCTGTTAACCACTGACTAATCTGTCAACTGCTTACTGAAAGTGAGCTAACTGTCCACCTACTTCCTCACTCACTACCTTGCTGTGCAAAGACTGTGTGCAACCAAACCTTGACAGAAAACTGTGTACAGACTGTGTGCAAACAGAAATTGCTAACTGCCTTCCTGCTTATTCATTCACTGCAAACAAGCTAACGACTACTAATTGTGCAAAGACTGTGTGCAAACAGAAAACACAACATTATGCAGAAATCACAGAACTTGCAGACAACACAGAAATTAACAACTTACAGAAAAACAACTCATTCCTCTTCCTCTTCCTCTTCTTTCCTACTACAAACAACTCATAGGAGAAGCACAAAGTGCCTCTTGGGCTTAGTGCAGGGCGATTCCCCGGCAGCGGCGCCAAAAATGTGCGCTCCTTGCCGCACTGTCGAAGCAAGGGACTTCCCGATACACCGTGTGCAAGCCACAAATGGCTCCAAGCACACAACAAAACTAATCTAGCAAGCTCAAGAGAGCAAAGGGTGTGTCACTCACCGCTCTACGCTCGCCTTCGTAGTGGATTCCTCGTCGCGATGAAGAAGAAGCTGCAGTCGTGCCGCGCTCAACCGCTTCGCCGCCGTCGTGCCTTCGTAATGCTCGATCGCACACACTCTCCCCCCTCTCTCTCTCTCTCTCTCTCTCTCTCTCTCTCTCTCTCTCTCTCTCTCTCTCACACACACACACACACACACACACACACACACGAGGAGGTGAAGAAGAAGAAGATGGAGATGGAGATGGAGCAAGAGCACTCTTCTATTGCACAAATGAGAGAATGAGTGAATTTTAGGTTTAGTTGGCTTTTATATGAGCTCACCCCATTCACACTTGGGCGCCCATGCTTAGCCAACTAATCCCTTGAATGTCCCAGTTAGAGTGCGCCTCTCATCGGCGATCACTCTTACCCTTTTCCTATTGGTCTGACAAACCCGGTACCTGACTCTACCAAATACATAATACACGTCCGTCGTAGGTGATGGGGTGTCCGTGAGCCGTGAGGTTAACACATACCCAATGGTGAATCCGCTACTAGAATTCATGATGAATTGTCGAATACTTCCCTATCCCTAGTCAAGACCATACCTGAATGGAGTGAGAAGATTACGAACTTTTTAGTTAACATTTTTCCACCCAAAGAGCTTCGTAAGGATAGAGCTCAAAAACTGCTAAAGGAATGTGAACCTTATTTTCTAATTGTAGGAACTCTCTACAAGCTAGGGAAGGTCGATATTCTTAGACGTTGTGCTCATGAGGATGAGTATTTATACATTACTGCAAGAAGCCCACATGGGTATAGCCAGAGGAAATTTCTCAGGGGAACTAACTGCTAGAAAGGTGTTGCAAGTGAAGAAGAAGAAGTACAATCTTTTTCCTCCATCTTTGTGTGTGTGTGTGTGTGTGTGTGTGTGTGTGTGTGTGTGTGTGTGTGTGTGTGTGTGTGTGTGTGTGTGTGTGTGCATGCATGCTTGCAAGAGCTCAAGCTCTCTCCTTCTCTATCTGTTGACATCTATGCCATAGATGGATACATGGGGTGACTTTTGCATAGCTAGAGGACAAAATGTAGCAGCCAAAACCTCAATTGTGGGCCATCCATCTTTATTGTGTTAGTAGGAGAGATGGAGGACAGAACCTCCTTAGCGTCATTATCCAGGTGTTATTAAGATCCATTAGGATTTCCTAAGAGGACATGCTTGGCAATCCACATATATTGCCAAGATGAAATTATAAGTCATTTGTTATTAAAAGTAGATGAATAACTATTTAAGAGTACATTTGGGATCAATTTTAGATCCCCTTTTTTGTTTTTTTTTTCTTTTTGCATTTTTGTATGACCAAATCTCTATCTACATTTAGATAGTTCTAAACTAGATTGGTAATTGGATACATATATGTGTTAAGACACTTCTATGTCCTCTTAACCAAGCAACTTTCTAGAATTATTCTAAGAGGCTCAAATTGATTTTTGAAGTGTTTTGTATCCAAAAAGTTTTCTTACAAGCTGGAAAACTTGGCATTTTTTGGGATATAGATTCCACCTTTAACCTTGTTCCTGCGAACGACTTTACAACCTAAATTGTATAAAAAAATGTGTGTCATTTTTTCCCATTTTTCACAATATTGGCAAATGACTGTCCTAAAACTTATTTTAGTTAGGTTTAGAGTGTTATATAAATTTCAATATTAGTCTCTAACATATTTTCTTGTTTCTAGATAAGGGATCGTGTATCTTTCTTGCAAATGACCGTCTTGAAACTTATTTTAGTTAGGTTTAGAGCATTATATAAATTTCAATATTAGTCTCTAAAATATTTTCTTGCGTCTAAGGGATAGGAGAAGTTATGGCCTATTTATGTAAAAATGCATGTCTTGATTTAATAACAAATTTTGCACTCCATGAATTTTATAGCACTTAGATGCAATGGAAATACAAGTTTGATTGTGCATATGGACTCTATGTTACATAAACTTTCTTTCTCGAGTTTTAGGGCACATAATATCCTAGAGGGGGTTATATGCCAGATTTACTAGTGTCATGCCTAAGGTAAGACCGCGCCGGCCAAGGGCCAAGACTAAACATGCAGTAAAGGGGGTCCTATAAATAGCATGGCCAAGGGACTTTATAGGGCATGGTTGGGTGGGGAGAAGATCAACCGGGGAGAATAGGAGAAGCGGTAGGGAAGGCGTCTAAGCCCCATTTTTCAAATGGTTGGGTTACTTTAATAGGATGTAAGGGCATTCTGTCTTTGCGCTGTGTGGTCTTGTAACGTTGGCACTCATCACACCCTTTTGTAAAAAGTGATGCATCCTTAAATAAAGTTGGCCACCAATAGCCTGATTGCAGCACCTTTCTAGAAGTCAGGTCTCCTGAAAAATGTCCTCCTGCTATGCCCATATGTGCTTCTTGCAAGATATACAAATATTCATCCTCGCGGGCACAACGCCTAAGAATATCGTCCTTGCCTAGTCTATACAGAGTTCCGGCAATCAAACAATAGGGTTCACATTCTTTTACTAGCCTTCGAGCGATATCCTTACGAAGTTCCTTGGGTGGAAAACCATTAACTAAAAAGTTAACAATGTTCTCACTCCATTCAGGCATAGTCTCAACTATAAATAGGGAAGTATCGGGTAATTCATCATCAACTCCTGGAGGGGCTTCACCATTGGGTATGCGAGACAAATGATCAGCCATGACGTGCCTTTTACCGGGTCTCACTACAATCGTGAAATCAAACTCCAGAAGAATTAACAACCATCGTGTGATTCTTCCTGTGGAGCATGGCTTGTTTACCAGATACAGCAACGCTTGATGATCCACATAAAATACAAACTTGTTTGCCAGAAGGTAGTAGCGAAATTTCTTTACTGCATAAACCATTGCCAAACCTTCTCGCTATGTAGTGGTGTAGTTCCTTTCAGCATCGTTCAATTGACGGCTTGCAAAGCTAATGGGATAGTCCAATTTATGTTCTCCTGGTTGAGTGAGAACACACCCAATAGCAAAGTTTGATGCATCAATATGCACATGGAAAATGACATCCCAGTTAGGTGTCCTTAAAATCGGAGCACTTGCTAGTGTTTTCTTCAATTGTTCATAGGCTTGGTCACACTCTTCAGTCCATTTAAATTCAATGAGAAGCTTGTACAAAGGACGTGCTATCTCAGCGAAAAATAAAATAAACCGTCGATAATAACCCACGTGTCCCATGAACCTTTGAACTCCCTTGTAATTGGTTGGTGGTGGTAACTCTAGAATCATTTTAATTTTGCTCTCATCGGTTGAGATACCATTCTTAGATACTACATGCCCTAAAATAACTCCATGCTTGACCCAAAATTGGCATTTGAACGGGTTCAATGAGATACGATATAACCTACACTTTTCAAACACCTTCCGCAAACATGATAGATGTTCTTTCCAAGAAGAGTAAACACAAAGGTCGTCTAAGAAAGCTTCACAAAACTCTCTCAAATATTCTTTAAAAGCAGTATTTATTAATCGTTGGAATGTAGCAGGGGCATTTGTTAAGCCAAAAGCCATCACACGAAATGCAAACACGCCAAATTCTGTGATGAAGGCAGTTTTAGCTTGGTCCTCTAGCGCTATCGTGATTTGGTTGTAGCCTGAGTACCCATCTAGAAAGCTATAAGCTTCCTTGCCTGCAACTCTTTCGAGTACATGTTCGGAATATGGTAGGGGGTAATGGTCTCTTCTAGTAGCTGCATTAACTTTTTTTAGGTCCACGCACACCCTTAGTTTCCCATTCTTTTTTGGCACGATAACTAATGGAGACACCCATTCAGAGTGTTCAATAGGATATATGAACCCACATTTGATAAGCTTTTCTAGTTCTTCTTGAATGATCTTTGCGTACTTAGGATTCATCGGGTAGGGTCTTTGTTGTACGGGCTTCGCAGTGCTAATCATAGGGATTGTATGTTGGACCACAGAAGGTGGAACACCTTTCATATCATGGTATGTCCAAGCGAATATGTCCTTGAATTTGAGAAGCTCTTTGAGGACCGCCTCTTCAACTTCTGTGAGGTCTTGGGCAATAAAAACAGGTTTTGATTCTTCACCGGGGTCGGCTAATTCTATTTCTTTAACTATTGCCGGCCCATCATAGATTCCATCATTCCCATCGATAGGTATTCTTTGGGCTTTTGTGTACACAACCTTTGCTTCCCCCGTGGTGTAAGATTTGAAATGTTCTGGTGCAGGATGCAAGTCTGTGGATTCTGGTTGTGCTTTGGTCTGTGCTTCCATTTCTGCTTTCTTGTGTTGTCGAGCTAACTCTTGGTTTTGACGCCTCCTTGCAGTGCGGCTCAACTTTGGCTTGTCTATGATCTCTAATTGGGCTATGTCATGGGGTCGCGGTCTACACCACATAACATTTTGGAGATATTCACCCCAATCGTCTACCAATTTTCGATGAGCATCACATGCTCCTATATAACTGAGCCATTCTGCTGAGGATCTCTTCTTTTTTATCCTAGCACGTACATTGGCTCGATATCGACTCCTCTTAAAGTTTTTCTTTTTCTTATTTGAGACCTGATTTTGATTTGCATTTAGATCTGGCTCACTAAAGGAGTCCTCGTTGGTGTCCTCTTCACTCTCGGAGGAGCTATCATCGATTGATGTGCTCGGTCCTTCCGAATGTTTTGACTCTGAACTTGCTCCACTCTCTAATTCATGAGATTCAGAATCCGTTTCACTCTGGGAGTCAGTGTCTGAGTCGTGTTGGTCAAAGTCTTCTATTGAGCTATCGGTGTCACTGTCAGATTGGTCTACAATTGCCTTGCCCTTAGAAGATGCATGTATGGCACTTATCATGTTCAGAGGTGCAATTTGTGGTACCTCTTCCCCCTCTGGTGTGACCCAAGTGGTTCCTCTATTTCCCCAGGTATCTATGGTTGCAGCTAGGTGTACCCAGTCTACGTTGTCTAATTCCGTCATACCCGGTAACACATCCATGTAAGGAGAATCTTGGCCAATGTCTGTATCCTTCTTACAAGTGTAACAATATTGTAGTGGGGCCAAGGGAACTGTGGTGTCAGAGCGATGATCAATAATGGTTTTACTCCCTAAGGGGTGTACCTTACCAGTCACCAAATCCACTCTAAGGACAGAGTCTTGGAATTGCAAATAGACATGATTTTTAGATCAATCGTGAACCATTTGTGCTTCCCTCATGAATGGTCGTCCTAAAATCATTTCATATGACATAAGGTGTTTAGAGAAATCCATTACAATGAACGTATGTCGTACCTTCTGTCCTAGAACTTTGATCTTAAGATCCTTGAGCATCCCCATAGGTTTGGCTATGGTACCATTTTCCATCTTTACCACAATGTTAGTAACACTGAGGCAGGGTTTTCCCATGGATTCCCAACAATCTTTTGTAACGATGCTAACTCCAGCACCACCATCAAGAATTCCCTTTATAGTTAATCCCTTGGTAGTGATGGGTAGGGTCGCATTAGACTCGTCGCCTTCAAAATACTGCCCTAATTCGTTAATGGGTACCTCGATCACAGACTCGTGTCCATCTAAGTCAAATGATTGCACATGATTTTCCTCATCAATCATAATCGAGTCAGGCCTATTTGGTTGCGCAAACTGCGGTAATCCCGTTCGTAGCTCTCCGTTAAGGAATGCTCGAAGTGCAAGGAATAACTCAGGATCTCCATACAGCTTTGCTATGATCGTGGTTCGGACCTCAGAAGACATGAAGTCCACTAGTTTGGCAACATTCATTGGCATTTTGCAGGGTGTAGGTCCTTGACTAGGAACTGGGGAGGATGGAATCTCATATTCCTCAATGGGATCAGGTATTCCTTCGTTAAACATCCTTTCCAACAAGCAGGGTGTATGCTCACTTTCTGATGTCCCGTCCTCACTCCCTTCTTGGATGATACTAGATATGGCTAACGGTCTATGGTTCATGTGGGGTGGATGAACTTGCGTGGGAAACACTGTGTCATGAATTTTGACATGCATGGGTTCTGGTTCTAGTTTCCTTTGAGTCTCCTCCACTAAACCTCTTAGATGTTTCACCTGCTCAATCTCGTCTACTGGGTTTGGGTACGTCCCAATCTTCTTTTTACGATTCTTCCCTTTTTGCCCCTGCGGTTTATCTTGGGAGTCTTGGATTGGATTTGGAAACACTTGTGGTGTTTTCAGAGGCTCTTTATGGTTTTCTCTTATTCGGTTTTCATTTGGTTCCATGTTACGGTTTTCTTTGTCGGTCTTTCCCTTTGTGGTATTGGTTCTAGTCTCCATTGTCTCGATTGAATCTGAATCATCCTCGAGGTCATTCATATACACGGGGTCATCTCCTGTTCCTATGTTTGTTTTGGAACTTGGCTTTGAATTTCCCGTATTCTGCGACCTCTTCCTTCGTGTCTTTTTTTTCTTTGCTTGGATAACTGACACGGTATCTCTCTCTTCGAGGATATGGCCTGGCCTTTGAAGCATGGACCGTGTAATCGCATAAGCAGGTGTGACGGGTGGTATTGGCGATGTCACACTAGCAATTTTGACCAAATTTAGGGGTGTGATTTTAGGCGCATTTGGGTTATAGGGGCATTGGGCAATCAAGTGATCTATGCCACAACGATTACATGTGAGTATTGGCATTGCAGACGTGCTCCCTTGATTCATTTGCATATGTGCAGCATTCTTTTGCAACCTAATAGGGCACTCCGCTGCCCGATGTGGTCCACCACACTCGTAGCATTGAAGAGGTGGCCTCCTAGCCTGGGTGTTGATATTTTGACCTCTGGATGCGAGAGCAGCAGCTTGATAAACCGGCTTGACTTGTCCCCAACAATCTTCCATGTAGTATATAGGACACTCTTCCAATGTATCAAGTCCGTAGGCAATACTAGTGTCTATTTCCTCCTCACAGCCATCTGCATAAGCATTAGATGGCTCGCAACCCACTTGGTTCATAGGGGCGACTCTTGGATGCGGGGGCTGCGGTCCTAGCACAGGAGGTGGTAGCGGTGTAGCTTGTACAACATTTTGAGATCTAGGAACCATGTGTTGCGGTAGTTGCTCAACAGGTGGAGCAGGCATCAATACAGGAGCTTGAGGTGCATCCGTCCAGGCTACAGGTGGTCTATTTGCCATCATACGTTTGATCATTAAACAATCCTTAGCTTGGTGACCATACCTAACACATGCGTTGCAAGTTCCATTAAATTTTACTCTAAACGTAGGGCACTCACTAGTGCTATGTGGACCTAAGCAAATGGAACACCATTGTTGCTCCCTTCTTGGATACATGTGACTATTTTGAGGGGGTCAATTATCCTTAAGAGACTCTTGGATTACCTTGGTGAGGTCTATCAAGAATGTCTCAAATACCTTTGGCTCATTGGCAATGGGCTTTGTAGTCATGGGTTCATACTCAATGGCTTGTGAGCTAGTGGATCTCGTGTCAGTAGACACCCTCATGCCTGCTATCATCAAGTTGTCCTCTAATTGGATTGCATTGGCAGTGACATCTTTCCAGGTTGTGATACCTCTAATCACTAGTCCATTATAAATTCCTTCATTCTTCAACCCTTGGATGAATCGATCAAGCAGTTGGTTATTGTTGAAGCGCTCATTTACAGGGCAGCGAGAGTTTAAGTGCTTTAGACGACTAATGAAGTCCCTTACTGACTCTCCTTCCTTACGTTCGGCCTTCTGTAGCTGAGATGCTACACCCCAAAGCACACCTTCTCGTATGTACTCCTTTAGAAACAACCTTCGAAGGGTAGGGTAGATTGTTTTCTCGTCCACCCTTAGGGTTCTATACCAATCTCCAGCCTTCCCGCTTAATGTCAAGCTTAAGGCATTGCACTTATGTAGTTCGTTGCGTTCTCCTAAGGAATCACATACTTGTTCAAACACTTCAATGTGTTTTCTATCATCTTCGTCCCCCTTGAATTTTTGCGTGAGTTTGGCAATTTGTACTGCCTTACTTCTAGGCTCTCTATCAGATGCATGACGCATATTTTCCGCGATAGATCGACCTATGGTTTGAGCAAACGCTGCCAAGTCACCTATGTGAGGAGGCAGGGCCGGTGGAGGTACTCTTGGAATCATATGTGGGAGAGGGACGGGTACCGGTCTTGGCATATGTGTGGATGATGCAGGATATGGAACATAACCGGGCATAGGTCCACTCGGATAAGGGCTAGGGAGCGGCACTCGAGGAGCATAAACAAGTGGTACAATTGGAGGTGTGGGGGCCATGTGTGCATAAGGGGCTAGAGGCACATACGGTCGAGGCCCCATATTAGGTACTACGACACTAGGTAGTGGCACTGCGCTAACCGTAGATGTCATCGGTACATTCTCTGTCAGGCTTATCCCTGGAGTGAGCACTGGGTTTTCCTTAATAGAGGGTTGAGCCAAGTTAGGGAAGCTAAAGTTGTCGCTCGGAGGCTCAGATTGAATAGAGACCCCAAGTGAAATGACGTAAGATGGGTCCATGGGGCTCATTAGAAGAGTCTCCATTTGTGATAGAGTAGGCTGTTGAGCCTTGCTCGTATCCAGAAATCTCATGGGGCCAGTTGAGAGTATATTTACCCCTCGGTTTTGCCTTTCTGATTGAATAATGCCATGGATAACATTACAGATCATTTTCTGTTGATCTTCGATGCTCGTGGCACTAGAGGTGGATTGTACAATCTCTATCCATCCTACATGGTAGGCGTGGCCAGTGTGTAGATCCGTCAACACCTCAGTGTGGAGGTCGTATGTCCAATGATCATTAATGAACAATCCTTCTAGAGTCGACGTGTTAACGGTTTCTTGTGAGGTAGAAGCAATGTTGCTCCCCGTGGTTTTACTTGTCACCAACGGTACTCTAGAGGGAACTTCTGAAGGAGGCAGCTCAACAGGGCCTTCTTGGTAAGAAGTTGGCAGGATATCCACATGGACACTCTTTGGTGGTGTGGGGTCCACGTGCGATGTGAAAGGAGAGTCCACTTCCCCACCCCCTTCATGTGCTTCATTTGCATCAGGTTCCGAGCGAGTAGCTCTACCTAATGTTTCCATGAAACGGCTAAACATACTAGTACTAGGCTGTGGAGCTTCGGGAGGTACATGGCCTTCTCTCTCAATGTTTTGGGTAGGGTATGCTTCCATGATCTCTAAGTCGGAGGAGGAATCACTAGCGGCTATTTTAGGGTCTTGGGTGGTGCTACCTTGTGTCCCCGCTGAGGGTCTAGAGCCTATCGTGGATGGGTAATGGGTGTCCGTATGAACAGAGGCACCCTCAATATGCTTGTGTTCTAGCACCCGCCCAGAGCGTAAGTGCATGTTCTTTTGATACCCTCAGGTGTCAAAAAGCTGCTCTAGGAGGCCTTGTGAGTAGTTTTTTGCGTGTTTTTTGTTTGTTTGTTTGCTACATTTTTTAGAGCGTGTCGTGGAATGGGCCGTGTGATAGCTCGAAACGAGCGTATCGCTAGGAGGGACGCGCTGTGATTTACAGCCCACCGTTTGGTTCTATTTTGCTCCAGAAAAGCCCGAAAGAGTCTTTTCCTAGCTGGGAAACTAGGCTCCAAATAGCAAGTCAATAGCAAGTCTAAGGGTGCAAGTGGGAGGAGAAGGGAGGAGAGTGGAGGACTTGCCCCACATGCTCTCATTCCCTCTTGAGGAGGTAGGGTATATATATAAGAGTGAGTCTACTATATATCATGAGACTGAGGCCTGAGGCCTGGGCCTGGGCTTGGGCTTGGGCTTGGGCTTGGGGAAACGATCCCGATCAAAATTTTAGTGATCCCCCCAGTCACTCACGCTTAAATATTTTCGATTTTTTTATAACCTCCCCCTCACTCACGTTTTTATTTTTCGGTTTTTTTTCCCCGATTTTTTTTTTTTGAAAAAGAAATATATATATATATATATATTTTTTTGAAAAAGAAATATATATATATATATATATTTTTTGAAAAAGAAATATATATATATATATATTATTTGGTACGCGTTTTGGTGCGCGTTGACCTCACCTAACTATTTACTGTCCCACCTACCTAGTGACCTGCTAATCAGTGGTTCACCTAATTACTAACCTGCTTAATTAACTAACTGTGCGCCTAACTATGCACAAACCAGAAAACACAGAAAATGCAGAAAATTGAAACTTGACAGAACAATGCAATGCAAACCAGAAAATGCAAAAAACGCAGAAACGCAAGAAATGCTAACTGTGTAAGCTGAAATCGGAGCTTAATAGAACTAACAAAACAGAGCTTAATAGAACACAGAAAACTTGAATGCAGTCAACAACATTGTGTCTTTCTCTACTGTTTTTGCATAACAACAATGATCAAACTTAAGCCGCGCCTTTCCTACATAAAAAATAGCTTCAATACAATTTACAGGTCGCCATTGGAGCTTCACGCGCAGCAGCTCCCCGGCAGCGGCGCCAAAAATGTCACGGCTAGGGACTTGCTACGCGCCGTGTGCGAGCCACAAAGGCTCCTAGCACACAGTCATACAACAGACAAGCTCACAAGGAAGAACGGTGTGTCACTCACCTTCCTGCGTAGTTGCGAATGAAGGATTCCCGCGCCGCGAAGAAGAGGGAGACGCCGCTACGCCGCGCTCAACCGCCTCGTCGCCGTCGTACCGCTGCAACACTCGATCGCACACACACTCTCACACTCTCTCTCTCTCTCTCTCTCTCTCTCTCTCTCTCTCTCTCTCTCACATGCACACACACAAGGAGATGGTGAAGGAGAAGGTGGAGATGGAGCAAGAGCAGCTTCTATTGCACAATGAGAGAATGAGTAAAAATTAGGTTTAGTGGCTTTTATATGAGCTCACCCCATTTACACTTGGGCGCCCATACTTAGCCAACTAACTCCTTGAATATTCCAGTTAGAGTGCGCCTGTCATCGGCGATCACCCTTACCCTGTTCCTATTGGTCCGACAAGCCCGGTACCTGACTCTAAATAATACAACGTTTATAGATCCTAGGGTGTCCGTGTGCCGTGAGGGTTAACAAGAGTTAAATTGCCATCTTTATCCATTATTTGTACCAAAGAATGATAAATATACTTTTGTCTTACATTATAGCATCCTTTGTAACATGATGTTTCTAGTATAGCTTCTTGTAATTTGCTTGTTTTGCTTCCAAAAATGTTTGGAATCTATTAATGTCATGTTGAGCAATTCCTTTCTCCTCCTCGAGCACCCTGTTTACATCGATCAGTTTTTCTATCTTTTTTTGCAGACCCTGCACTTCTCTGTTGTGATGTTTTTGTTGAAGCTGTAATTCTAAGATCTATTGCGTCCACCCAGTTAACTTTTCATACAAAGTGAGCTTATACAACCCACGACATAAAATGCCAGATGTAACACTTTCATCATCAAAACTGAGATCATGAACTATACATCTGTCATCCATAAATTTCACAACATGTCCAAGTCTAACAAGTGGATATATAGACGAAAGGTTCTTTTTTATCCCAGGTACGTGAAGTGCATTAGCAAGTGTGAAAGAACCACCATTCACACCACTCAGCACAATCTTTCCAACTCCCTAGACCGGATAAGAGGCATTGTTGTCACAAGTGACTATATTCCACAGTGAGGGACATACTCGAGAGAGGTAAACAAGTCACGATGTGAGGTAATGTGCTTTGTAGCACCACTATCAAAGTACCACACATGTGAATCTGCAGCAACTTACATACATGCATCATGAACAAAAGGATCATAAGTGCACTCTGCACTAAATCCCCACTCTGCATCTACATCAGCATCACAATCTTCTTTCATAGAAGATTCTACAATAGTTGCACTTGTAGAAGAACCTACCTCTTTCTTCTTGGCCTCTTTATATGTCAAGCTCTCCTCACATGTGGTCGTGAATGCCTAGCTCATCTAACTCTAGGTATAGATTCTCTCATAGTAGGTGGCCATTATTGTCGTCACATGAACATCTCGTATCTTGTTGTGGTCCCTCTATTGGACATGTTTGTATCTACATCAGCATCACAATATTCTTTCATAGAAGATTCTACAATAGTTGCACTTGTAGTAGAACCCGTCTCTTTCTTCTTGGCCTCTTTATATGTCGAGCTCTCCTCACATGTGGTCGCGAATGTCTAGCTCATCTAACTCTAGGTCTAGACTCTCTCGTAGTACATGGCCATTATTGTGGTCGATCGTGAACATCTCGTATCCTATTGTGGTCCCTCTATTGGACATGTTTGTTGTAATGTATCTGCTCTAGTAAGCGTAAAAGAGCTATGAGCACTCATCATAGGATGTGCTACTATGCGACCTTTAGGAACTCAAACATGTGTACGTCCCTCATAAAATCCATATGCCTTTAGTGGCCATCTCAAAGCTAGCCATCCCGATGATGCACCATCATGTTCTCCATGGTTTGCTATTCACACAAGTGCATCATCACTAGACAAACATCTATCATGAAGCTCTTTGCGGGGAACATAAACCTGTCTAGTCCTATGGTAAGCTCTATGAGTCGAGCTATGGCTAGAATCCCTCGTATGCCCTGCTAAAGTAGCACTACACTAGGGTGTAGAGGCTAAACTAGGCTCCAATGGATCTAATATATGTGGTATGGCCTCTATTGTGGTCTCATCAACGTGGTCTATAGGAACCTGATGTGCCAATGTCTCACAAATCATATATGCATGCTCTATGATCGAGGAATGTGGTTGTATCTCTATAAGAACAAATGGCTCTATGGAAACATCTGCATGATGTGTCTTCTTTGTAGGTGTACCACTCAAGAATGTGTCACTCTGCTATGTATCAAGATGGTAAGCAATGCTGCATGTCGGCTCTATGTCCTCGATATCTAAGCTAACTCTATGGTAGGCTAAGCGCACTAGAGCTACATCTGGGGGTGGCATAGTCCCAGGAATCTCTCGTGGAGGATCATAATCACTCATGAGTATAAGAGGTGATCTATGACCTTAGTGGGCTAGAGCTGTCGTAGGTAGTCTAGTGCTATAAGGTGCTCGATCAATCAATGGTTTGGGTGTGTATCTCAATCTGGCAGTGAACACATAGATGGCATGATCACTGCCTCTATATGCTCGCTCTTGAGCATCTCAATCAAACATAAGCATGGCGCTCACACTCAGAGGTAACTCGCCAAATGTGCTAGAATCACGTCGCCAATCATCAACATATGTCTACGTCTGCTCAAGTCTATACAACTCTACCAATGTTGGATGAGTACGTGTATCTAGGGACTCGTCATAAGATAAAGGCTCTATGGTCCATAAGTCAACTTCAAACATCAGCAAGTACATACTCGTCTGTAAAGGATCGTGGCAATTTGGTTAGGCATAACTCACACTATCTGATGTGTGGGGGTGGTCTTGAGCAAAGCGCTTGAGTTTCTCAAAGAAACTCGACCGACTCAAATCATGAAATATGCACAATCCCATCCTCTCACCACACAAGACTAGCATGGGTCTATCTGTCTGCAGAGTGGTGGCTAGAAAGTGTAGCTCACCTCTAGTCGTAGGACTTGTGTCACTCGTTGAAAGTATAGCCTCATGTGACACAACTCTATCATGGTCATGTGCATGAGAAAGCTCCTCAAATGCAAGCTCTGGTGGAACATCTACCTCTATGATAGGTGCACTAGAATCATCAACAAGTGTAGAATTGGGCACTCTATCTATCTCTACTGTCTCATGTCTCGTCTCTGGCATAGAAGCAATCTCCCTCGACTGCAACTCTTCTGTAGAACAAGTAACAATCTTTGGAATAGTCACTCTAGGTTGCTCTACGGTAGTGCTCTCTAGTGTAGTCGTCCTATTGTCAATATGGGCATTTGTCTCCTTCGTCTCAATCACTCTAGACCTCAACTGATCAATTGTGCTTTGAGGAAAAACATGTTTGTGTGATGGAGATTTGGAAGGTGACCTAAGAGGGTAAGCTCGCAGGTGTCTGTGGACTATGTGTGATCATTGCTACAAGATCAAGGCCATGCCGTGGAGAATAGGGCAATCTAATCATCAAGGAATATTGAAAATCTGTGTCTATAAATCCTATCGCGAGGATCTCCAATAAGATATGCTTCCAATCATCAAGGAATATTGGGTACAATCTGTGTCTATAAATCCTATCGCAAGGATCTCCAATAAGATATGCCCTAATACTCATGGCTGGCTCAAAACGACATGTGGTATGCTCTTGTCGATATCTATGTCCACAATCATCAACATAGATCAATGTGTGCTCCAATCTATGTAATTGCACTATCCTAGGATGTACCTAGGTGTCTAGAAAATCATCGGGATGCACTCTATCCACAACATCGTATGGCTAATCGGTAAGGACAAGTCTGTGCCTGTGAGGTCATCAGTAAAGAACTCAGTCGAACCATAGTGACATCTCTGAACTCTGACTACCTATCATATCGAAGGGTCAATGTCATCCAAGAAGGTGCCTTTGGTGTAGAAATGTCCATCAAGGTCAACAAACTAAGGCATGACTCCTCTATAGCCTAAGAAATGTAGCACAAGCTCAATATGGTGCTCTTTGCTCTTCATGGTAACTCTATGCTCAAGTGGTGCCTGCGTGGTGTCTCTGGGTGGTGATCTATGTCTCGTAATCACATCTGATGCATGTGATTTAGTAAGCTCAGTGGCTAGTGTGCTCATGATCTGTGCTGTAGTCTGTATAGCCTCTCTAGCATGCATACTAGTAGCAATCAAGGAGTGTGATATGGTTGTCTATGTGCATGGTAACTCTAGCAGTGCACTGGTAAGGCTCCGATAAGCTCAATGGTGGCCCGTGTGCTCGTGGTCAGTGGTGTAGTCTATATAGCCTCTCTAGCATGTGTACTAGTAGCAATCAAGGAGTGTGATATGGTTGTCTTTGTCATGGTAACTCTAGCAGTGCACTGGTAAGGCTCTGGCTCATGTGCTCTATAATTACTCTCGCCTCTGTCATGATCTCAATAGATGTTTGTATGCTAGATGGTCTGGAAGATGTGAATCCTGGAGGTGATCCAAGTCCCGTCACCCGTGTAGACAATGTGGTCATAAGGTTTAATGTAGGCTCAACTATACTACATGGAGTACAGAAATAGGGTCATCCACATAACAACATATATGTAGCTCCATCATAATTGCTCCTATAAGTACCTCGTAAGGAATCTAGTGGGAAATCACTAAATGTGTTGTTGGAGGTAGGGTACTCTCCAAATCTGGCTCTAATACTCATGTACATCCTTTGATGCTCATCAACATAAATGGGTCCAACATCCAACAAGTACAAGGATAAAGTCTGTGGTAGCTCAAGGGTGTCTGGACAATCCTCACAAAGGGTTAGCAAGAAACTCGATGGAGTATCCTCCGTCATAGGTCTATATGATGTACCAAAACTATTAAAAATGTGATCTGGTAAGGTTGGGTGTGCTCGCGCTCTAAGCACCTGGAAACTAGGTGTCTAACAATCTATGGGCTGAAGCTAGATATACCTCCTCTGTGTGTCTACATGTGTGTATATAGGCAATCCGTCTATCTCACCATAAATCCACAATAACTGATCAAACAGGGCCTCTAGATCCCTGATCACCAAAATTTAGCAATCTAGGTCTAATCTCGTGTCAATAAGCACGTGCACTAGCTAGGGTAGTAGCCTGGCAATCAAAGGCTACCCAAACGATAATTTGGGGTTGTTGTGTGTGAACAAGCTCCAAGAATGTCTCTAGGCCCAAGTCGTGGCCAAAAATCAGTCAATGGATCATCTCGGGCTCTAATCATGTGCAAGTGTGTGACCAATCGTTGAAATCAAACCAAATCAAGATCTCACGGGCTCTAACTCGCATAATTGATCACTATCAAGGCCACAAAGGAATCTCTATAGCAAATAGGGGCCAAATGTGCTAAGGCATGGAATTTGTATAGTTAAATCGAGCCAAAATGGAATAATGCGCATGAACAAGCTCTAAAGCTCATGAACTGGCCAAACGTAGACCAAAATTGAAATCCGTGTACGAACAAGGTCTATGCATTAAATTTGGCTCAAATCTGGTCAAGTCTGATGTAATCGGACAAAATCTAACTCTCCACGCATATCTGCCTAACATAGTGTAAACGCACATGAACGGGGGTGTACGGGGTGTACGATGCATGTGTAAAGCAAGGATAAGAAACAAGGAAGAGAAATGCAAATTTTTTTCTTTTTTTGAATTTCTTAAATTTTTTGTTTTAATAAAATTATATAGAGAAAAATAAACAAATAATTATAAAATAAAAATAATAAATAATAAAACAAGAAATGAAAATAAAAAGTAAAAAAAACTCAAAAGAAGCAGTGAAAAAGACAAATGTAAATTTTTTTATTTTTACAAGTTTTTTTGTGTTTTTGAGTTTTTTTAAATTTTAATCTGTATGTATATTTTTTTTAAATCTCAAATTTTTTATTTTGTAAACTTTTTGTGATTTTTATCAATTTTTTTAGTTTTTTTATGTTTTTAGGATTTTATTCTTATTTTTGAAAAAAACTAATTGGTTAATTTTTAAGATTTTTTTGTTTTTATTTGATTCTCTTTTTGTGGGTTTTTGTGTTTTTTTTTTTCCCTTGTTTTGGGTTTTTATTTTATTTTTCTATTTTTTAATTATTCTTGAATTTTTATCTTTTTTTGTTGAATTTTGGATTTTATGTTTTTTTATTTTTTTCTTTCTCTCTTGTTTTGTTTTTATTTGATTTTTTATTGTTTTTGAATTTTTGGATTTTTTTTCAACTTGCTTCTTTTTTTTGACCCCTTATTTTTTAAAATATTTGAAATTGTAATGAAATGAGATGAAGCCAAATGTAATGAAATGGAAATGAAATGAGATGAGGTGGATGAAATGAAGTGAAACGAAATGAAGTGAAATGAAAATGATGTCACACAAATGTATGAGGTCAATGCCTAATGAGGTTGCTGGCAGTGTGCAAGCAAAAATCAAGGGGAACCGTGCAGCACGCAGGGAGGGAGAGAAAAAGAAAATGACAGAGGGGGAGTGCCTTTCAGCACAAGAAGAGAGAGAGAGAGAGAGAGAGAGAGAGAGAGAGAGAGAGAGAGAGAGAGAGAGAGAGAGAGAGAGACCCTTTCCGCGGGTCCGCAAGAGCAGGAGGGAGGGAGAGTGAATTTTTTTTAGAAAAAAATGTGTGTAAGTGATTGTGCGCACGCATGTGTTGTCCACATGTGAATGCGAGTGTGTATAATGTGTGTGAAAGTGGGTAGCAAGTGTGTGATGTGAGGGTGTGAGTGGGGTGTGCAAGTGTGTGTGTGTGTGTGTTTGGGGGTTTTGGTTTATTCCCTTTTTTCCTTCTTCTTCTTTTTTTGTTTATTTCTTTTTTCTTTTTTCTTTTTTCTTTTTTTTAATCTTTTCAGGGGGAATTTTTTTCGGTGTTTCTTTTAAACAAAATAAGGAAAATCAAAAGAAAAATGGAAAAAGAGAGAGGAAGTGGTGGAGTGTTGTGGGGGTGGGTGTGTGAGTGTTTTTTTTTTATGTTTTTTTTTTCAAAAATTTCAAACAGTGCAAAAAAGTTTTTAAAAAATTGCCATACTCAAAAATTATGTTAAAATGCCCGAAAAATACCAAAAATAGGCAATAAACTAGAGAAAATTCACAAAATTGCAAAGCATGGTGGTATGGATCAAAATTCACATCAGGTTTTTCATTTTCATCCTTTTTTGAATAAAAATTAGTAATTTTAGGCAAAAATTAGCCAAAAACAAAAAAAATTGTTTTAAAAATAGCCTAAAAATTATTTAAAATTTTATGAAAAATATGCACCCAATTCAACTCAATTTTTAGCACTTTGAATATAGTTGTATCATCCAATCACTCAATTATCAATATGCCACTCAATTTTGAACTGTTTTTGACCCAAAAATTTAACCCAAAATTCGTCTTAGTAGTGGTCTAATTAAAATTTTCTACACTTTGGTCCAACAATCATAATCAAATCAGCATTTGCAACATCTCAATTGCCCTTTTATTCAATCATTCAAATCAATTTGAAAGTGTGTAATCATGCACAATTAACACACTTACAAAATTACACACACATGATATTGTCGCAATTTTGATAGCATAACGACGCAATTTGCAAACTTAAACCATTCACCATAATCAACTTTATGACCATAAACATCCACTCACTTCAAATCAATCAGTCTGCATCAACATTGCCACACAATTGCACTCAATTTTGTGCACTTTGCCTACACATAGATACATACCAATACACACAAAATTGAACCAATTTTGTTGTGTCAAATTTTCAATCAAAACTTGCACCTAAATCAACAATCTAGTGGGTTAGTCCACTCACATTTACGTCAAGAATTGCATCGAATTCCCACTCCGAATGACGATTCCACCGGTGTGTGTGTGCATGTGTGTGTGTGTGTGTGTGTGTGTGTATGTGTGTGTACTTCCAAAATCGCTTTGCCATACACACACCAACACAAAATGTTATGTGTAGCTTCCATTTCAACAAAATTAAATGATGCATAAGATTAATGAGCACACGTTCAATTAAAGATTTATCAATGTGTAGCATTGATAAACATGCACATGCAATTAGTGACTAATTAGAGGGGATAATTAGTGAAAATTCCCATAATTACACACTAAAAATCACTCAAATCTACATGAAATTTTTACAATTTTGTTTCAAAAGAGTGATTACCAAACCTTTACTTAAGCATACACACACGTAAAACACTCCAATTGTTAGCAGATTAGTGAAAAAAAGGGGAAAACACGAAAATTACACACAATTTATTTTACAAAATCTCATAAAAAATCAACCATTCACCATCACCAATACCTAATCTAAAACCTAAACTACGTTGATTGATGGTTAATGACATTTCTACACACTAATGACTCCTCTAGCTTAGGCAATCAATTCCCGACAACGGCGCCAATGTTGGCGGGTCGTAGCATAGCTCAATCCACCGACATAATGTCAAACCGATGGACCGGAACCCGATTAGTGCATGGAGACATTGTCAAAAGAAATTCAAGAAGCGGATCCTAATCGAAAGAGAGAAGAAGAAGGAAATGCAATGCAAATAGTGTGCTACTCAATGCCTACTCTCTAATCTCACAAATCAAGAGGACAACGGTGCACACACTCATTAATCACTCACACACATAGATCAAAAGCTCAAAGAGCTCACCAATCAAGCGAAGGAGAAGATAAATGAGAACGGAAAGCAATAATTAGAGACTAATTAACACTTAACCACACACCGTTAACGCAATTGACACGGAGATAGAAGAGGAAGAGTACTCAACTTTCAATTACATGCCATGGAAGGAGTGGAAGCACAAGAGGAAGCTCCACTACACTCATCACCATCTCCACCTTCCTCACAAGCTTTCCATGAAAGCTCTACTCTCAAAAGGATAAGTGAAAAATGACCTAACTTTCACTTTTATACCTAGGGCATAAAAAATATGTCCAACTGCCCATGAGATGCATGAAATTGTGTGCATCTCTACAGCTCCTAGGCATCATAGTAGCATCAAATATACAATTTGGAACTCCTATAGAGCCCGTAAATACATCAAAATTGCATATACAAATGATATGTCTATCAAAAAATGAAGCACTATATGCTAAAAATAGCATCACTAAAGGTCGTACACTGCGTGCTCCTACATATCCCAGTGTGAACCCTGGGGGCGAGAATGTTATGAATATATACCCTAAAACAAGGAATCCATGCCCTTTATTCATGAGGCCTTATTCTTTTGCTATAGAGGCTTTTAGAACGTGCATGTATTCTCTATGTGTAGATTGTGACATTCTCTATCATCTCCTCTCTTCTCCACAACCTTCCACAGCCTCTACCATGCATGATGAGTGTAGTTACTCTCTTGAACCATCTCAAGGCATCCAAAAAGAAAAAACAGGGCTTAAAAGTTATGCATGTTCCAATTTTTTATCTCCACAATCATATCTCTTTGGATGGATTTCTATTATGTTCCTACAGATAAAGATCTCTCTTGTATATATGTCTCCTCTCATCTCTATGCATAACTCACTCTTTTTATTGTCATAAACTATGATAAAGAGAGCCTATTACAAGCGGTGTTTCAAAATCTAGCCCATGTGATTGGTATGCATGTTTATGTACATTATATCGATGTGAGTTAAACTATGGTTAAAAGTAGGTACTTCATCTTGCTTACTTGAGATTATTTTCATTGTTCTAATCAAGTTTACATTCAATTTTTTTTGTCATATGTGTGTATCAAGGTTCAATACATTCAAGAATTGCTAGCTTGCATCATAAATCATGATTATGCTTGCATCTTTCTATCATTTTGTTTGTTGAAGATTGCATGTGTTGCTAGCCCATGCGATTGGTGTTGGAATTAGGGTTCCAAGGATGCACCCATATCTTGGGGAAGATGAAGAAGTTCAAGGCACACAAGAGAGAGTATAGTGCTTACTGCACAAATAAAAAGATAAGATAACCGTAGAGTGATGGGCATATATACAATCCACAAGGGGAAAAACCTCATAGTGAGGGAATGGAATGAGTTAGATGTGTTCAGACAGCTATTCCAGGTTGGTAGTTAGAGTTAGTTCAGTTCAAACCAAAGACTTCATATCAAACTAAAGACTTCAAATCGGAATTGGAACTAGAAATATGAAATACACTAAAAACGACAACTAGAACTGGAATTGTATTATTCATATTAGACAAGGGTACAAATGGAATCAATACTAAATGAGTGTTCAGCTTAATAAGAGTAAAAAGTACACCAGCCCAATGGCTCAAGATACAAATATGGGGCTAGGGGTTAGGGATTGGATCTAGACTCTAGGATCTCAGGTATCATGTGTTTGGTTATCAGGTACCCACAATGAAGTAGTGGATCCTATTTATAGTCCTTCGACTGGTGTCTAATTGATTGTGTATTGTGTTAGTTACCATGGTAACTGTCTTTGGGTTATTGTCTAGGCTACTGCCAACTGGAAGCTTCTAGTCCCGCCATCCACTTGCTAGGGATTGTTCTCGCCTTCTATATTTCTCCTCCCCTATCTTGAATTTTGTGAGTGGGCGAATGCGGTGCGTGTGCAGAGAGTGATAAGGAGAGAGAATGAGAGAGAGAGAGAGAGAGAGTACACAAGATGTGGGTGGAGCTCCCAAATCTCACTTTATGAGCACAATGTGAGAATGAGTGAGAGCTCCTTATTCCTTGTATGTATAAAGAATAAGGAGATAAATGTGGGCGGTCGTACACTTCCCAACGAGCACGGGCAAAGCGCGGTGAGGCACACCGCCTTTACCTAGCATTCTCCCACTAAAGGTTGTGTGCCAATAAGTGGTGAGAAGACTAGCCTACAACTAGATATACAAGAAGTGAGAGAAGACGGCTCTCACCCTATGCTCACTGGCTCACTCCAAACACATGAGTGCATCTGTAACCGCTCTAGTGTAGATGCAACAAGCATACCACTAGGGCTAGAGCTACGATGACACTCCTGATGCAAGTATCAAGTGATGACCTGCATGGCTCCACAATGGACAATGCCAGTGTCAGTCATCGCACGACTGACAACTCCCACTGAAAATGCACCAACAGCATAAGCAAGATCATGTCTCGAGATCAAAAGGTCAAACATGAGAGACCCAAAAGCCAACAAAACATGCACTATGTGTGTCAACCTATCCTTGTCAGCAACATCAGTGCCATATGCATCCTCATCAGGAACCACCTGACTATGCATCACCATGTCAGCATCGTCTGGCAAAGGCATATCTACTGAGAATGACTACAAAATCAAAAAATCAGCACCACTACAATCACACACAGCTGTCTGAAAGACATTGTCACCCTCAAACGTAACAGATGCATCATAAAACAATACACTGAACTCTGGCTCAACTAATGTCACCTCAACTGATGATTGGTCAAGTTGTGCATCCCCAGAGATACCACTATCTGTGTGAACGTCACCACAAGACAAATGCACAACCTGCTTTCCATGTAGCACATCTGCAAAAGAGACACGTCTCGTCTCTTGCTCCAAACCTGGCTCTGATACCAATTGTAAGTGTGCGAATGTGGTGCGTGTGTGGAGAGTGAGAAGGGAAGAGAGAGAGAGAGAGAGAGAGAGAGAGAGAGAGAGAGAGAGAGAGAGAGAGTACACAAGATGTGGGTGGAGCTCCCAAATCTCAGTGTATGAGCACAATGTGAGAATGAGTGAGAGCTCCTTATTCTTTGTATGTATAAAGAATAAGGAGATAAATGTGGGCGGCCGGACACTTCTCGACAGACACGGGCAAAGCACGGCTAACTCAGTGTGTGGAGGATAAAGTGTTGGAAAGAAGCAAGGTAACTCTACTTCTTTGATAGGGATGTCATACAAGAGTGTTGGGGAATCAAGGACTGATTCTAGAAAGTTCATTATCATCTTGCTCTTTGGCTGCATCATCTTCTTGGAGATCCAAACAGATGAATTAAACTTTTTCGATGCATCTCTTGCTCTCTGAGAGTCATCGAGGTCTTGGGTCCTCGATTTCTAGTTGCACGATTCCCTAGGTAATGCTTTGAACCTTAAATCCAAAAGTCCTATAGCACTCTGCATTTGTATCAACATCTCTTTGATTTGAAGGTGTATATCCTTCATGCAGTGATAGGTTGGTTTTGCCTGAGAGCATCTCTACCTATAACCCCAAAGACTTGAGGTCACTAGTGGTTACATCCTGGATGGTTGGGTTTACTGCCTTGTCATCAGAGGTGAGATACCACTTTCGAACCCTTTCCAGTACTTGGACATAGCTCGAATGTGGTGGTAACTTACAAACCATCTAATTGTGATAGCTGGCAAATTTCCAATCATGAGCCATTCGTATGGCCCCACATACAACATTTGAAACCTCTTCAGATTTGAATAGGCTGAATTTATTTAAGTATTACTAGATGTGGAGGTTCTTCTACTTTCGAAGGCTTTTGTTTAGTGTGAGTAACTCAGTAGAGTGATTATGGTCAGATTCATATTCAGGCTCTATTAGAATTGTCTTGCCTTTAATATCTTTTCACTAACTATGAACTGCCTGTTGCCCAGCTTGTTGTTGGTCAAGTGGGTTTTGTTGTTGAGTGTCACCAGCCGGTGTTGGTTAATCATCAGCATGCCTATCCGTGGCTCAATCTAGAACCTAGCTCACAGTGGTTTGTGCTGATCCAACTGCTGATGATGACCGTATGTTGTTGTGTCCATTCTGATCATCATCATCTTTGTTGTGCTACTATTGATCTTGAGTTTCTTCTTCCTTGTCCTCCTCTTCATAGTCCTTGTCTTTTTTTAAAAAAAAACCTCTAGATACTCTTTCAGTTTTGATCTTCTCCAGATCAGCTTGAGTTCCTTAAAGCTCTTTTTTCAACCTGGCCACCTCAGAGCTGGAAATGGATGCCTAGGCTTCCATCATATGGCCTATGGAATTGACGATGGTGTTTCAACCGGATTGGATCACCACAATGCACCCTTGCATGATGGTATTTGGATCAGACTGGTCTATTCCATAGACAGTCATTGGGAAAATAATAAAGTAATGCAGCGCGATCTGGTTTCTTCATGACCAGTCTCCCCTTGAGTGGTTGTTTTTGCAAATGTTGTAGCATGTCTAGTTACACAATGGGCATTTGGGTTTGGGAAGGCTCTGAGCCACTGCTCGATGCTTGGTTCTCCTTAGGCCCGCTGAGCTCAGTGTTGGTCTCTTTATCAGTGGTCTCTGTTTTTGGCTACCCATCTTCCTGTCTTTGTGTTGTGTCTACTAGAGGCTTCTCAGTGCCTACTGTCTTTTGTGCTCTGACCTTAAATCCTATTAGCAGATCCATTGTTTTTTGCGTTTTGCTATCTAACCAATTGTTGTCTAGATTGATGGCCATTTTGCCCCAATTTTCACTCTGTCTTTTCCTATGCCCTCAGATTGCTTTGGGTGGCAGTGTCCTTTGTCTGCTCAACGTTGGTCTTGTTGGCCTCCCAACTTCAGTTTCTTTAGAGGATGTCATTGTGATCATTAGTGCCCTGTCCTTTGTCACCTAATCCGAGGCCTTCTAAACATTAACATGGACTGGAGCCATATTTGCCCAATATAGAAACTGCCAAATGTACCAATCTTTAAACAGAGTTTTGGATTTAGACTTAGAAGTCTGTTGCACTACACTAGTATCAAGAACTAGCTGATGTTGATACTGGCCTCTGGGTCCTGGATTTTAGTCGATAACATGGCAAACAACTTTTCATATAGATAAGTTGGATTGTTCTTCAGACTGATGGTCTCTAAAATGAACCTGTATATTGAGGTGCATTCCAATGCTACTACTGTAATGCCCTAGGCTCCATCTTTTTGTTTCTTCTTAGCCTATTCATCTTCTTTCAAAAACTTACTGACCTGCTCAATAGTGGTAGGTGTGGGTTTCTCTGTTGCTTGCATATTGAAAATATGGGCCAGCTCCCTAGTTGTTAACTCCTGTGACCTTCCATTGACTATTGCCATCGCCTATGTCTGCCTGGTATGTGGTGAGCACCTGTTGAGTAATCCCTGCATCGAAAGGTATTGTTGCGACCTCTACTACCACCTCTAGGCACCATAGTCTCAACAATACTTGCTATAGAGGCTTTCAAGCTCTCAGCTTCAGTGGACATAGTGTCTAATGTCGCTTGCATTTTCTATGAGGTTTTTGTATGCCCATACACGACTCAGATGAGAAAATTTGTGTAGAAGATGACTTACTTGTAGTGGTAAAAGATCCGTATAAAGAGCAGCGAGGAGTTTCACGTAGCATTGTTGCCGTTGTTGAGGAAGTGGTGTGTGGCGAAGAGGGTTTCTGCCACGAGCTTGAGGAAATTTGTGCATGTTGTGATGCGAGTGGAACAGGAGGATGCGAGTGAAGTGAATATGGGCAAACCCTTTGGATAGTTATACGCACATGCACCATGAATGAACCACTCCTTGGTCGTCTCAAAATGATGCGCACCATTTGTGATGTGTCACACATGCATTGGTCCATTATAATCGTTATTATTGACAAGATTATTTTAATGATTGTGGCATTTAGTTTTTGATGGTGATCATTAGGTGATGTGACTAAATTTTCCCACTGGTTCTGAACTGACTTATTGGTTTTGGGACTTGTGTGAATGTGACATGATTGTTGAATCTGCACTGGTTCTAAAACTGACTCTACTGGCCTGATATGAAATAAATTCAAGGGTTCATCATTTGATTCAAGTGGTACCTCTGGTACTGGCTCTATTGGAATTTTTGTTCTTGCATAACATAGCTTAATCTTGGTCCCACCTGGCAACAAAAATCTTGGCAAATTTCTTACTGTACCATTGGAGAACACCCACCAATCTACCTCATATGGTCTTGACCAAGCTATTTTCAGGTTTGGTTTCTTGGGTCCCAATTTGGAGTACCAAATCACCTTTCTTTAATTCTTTGAGCTCAATTCTATTGTCATGCCAATGCTTTCTACTCTATTGGACTACTTCCTATTCTAGCATCACCTTCTGTCTAATTTCATCCAATCGTAAAAGCTCATCCAGTCTCTGCTTTGGATTTCGATTAAAGTCCATTCCATATTCAACTGTCGTTCTCAGACTGGGAATAGAAAATTCCATTGGTACTAATGCCTTTGTGCCAAACACCATCTTGAAAGGTGCCATGCCAATGGTGACCTTGTAGGAAGTTTTATAGGCCCATAATGTTGTCTGAAGCTTAGTGTCCCACTTGTGTGGTTCCTTCTAAATTATCTTGGTGAGGATAGTCTTATTGCTACTTTCCACTTGGACATTGCACTTGGGATAATACGTTGTGGATTTTTGGTGCTTTACTGAAAACATCTCAATTTACTATTGGACATCCATATCTGCATATGATATTTTTGTACAAAATTATAGCTATCGATTTAGCAGTATTGTTTGGCAAGGCCTTTGCTTCAACCCAATTGCTGACATAACAGATGGCCATGACAATATACTTATTCTTTCTTGGAGTCACTTTCTTAAATGGTCCCATGAAATCCAGACCCCATTTCATGAAAATTCCTAGTGGATACACTGGAGTTAGTGGTGTCATATCAATTGTCGTTAGCCTTCCCATTCTTTGGCAAATGTCACATGTTTTTTTGACATTAACCATCATAGTTTGCTACCATAATCTTGCCTGGAGAATCTTCTTATATGTGATATCATTTGAAAAGTGTCCTCCAGTGTCTCCATTATGAGCTTTAGTGATTACTTGAATTCTTCCTCTCATTGGCACACATCTGCGAAGCACACAGTCAATGCTTGGTCTGTAAAGTGCTCCAACAATGATAATGAATTTTAGACTTTTGATGATGAGTGCTTTCCTCTTATTTTGGGACCAGTCATCTGAAAACTTTCCCAGTTGAAGAAAATTATAAACGTCCTGTCATTTTGGGTTTGGCTACTCTTTAGCTGTAGTTTAGATTATTTCAACATCCACTGGTTCATTTCTTAATGAAGTACCGTTGTGCTGTTGGAAAGAAGTCTGCTCCACAGTGTGTTTTTCTTAGCTTATGTAAAATCTTAAATTTGAACTCCATTAAAAACATCATCCACCTAATTAGCCTTCCTTGTATGATAACCTTGTTGATTAGAAACACTAGAGCTTGATTATCTACATAGAAGTGAAATAGCTTGCCTAGTAGGTAATGTTTGAATTTGGTATCACTAAATACCATCTCCAGTGTTTCTCTTTCAATAATTGAGTACCCTTGTTCAGTTGTACTCATTCTAAATTTTTGGTGCCAGTGCTACTGGATCTCCTTCATTAGCATTTTCTGAACTAATCTCCCTTTTTGGCCTAAAATCAAATTTATATGATACTGGCCGTTCTAGTAAATGCCCATCTAGTTGAACTCGTTGTTCTCCAAAGTTCAATTCAATAAACTGCTCTGGATATTGTTGCCTTTGCCTTTCAGCTTGTTCTTTATCCATAAGTACATCACTCAGATCAATCTCTGTTAAAGGGAAAATATTCATAAAGGCAACCATTCTTTCAATCTTCTTTGTGTTGTACTTCTTACACAATTCCTCAGGTCTTAGAGCCTTCTTCCAGCTTTTGCTATTATCGGCCTTGATCTAATTTCTTCTACTAGAGCCTAGAATGGTCAAAGTCTAGTTTGCATAATCATGGATGACTCCAGCAGTTTTGAGCCAAGGTCTTCCTAACAACATTCCATAAGCTCCTTGCACATCTAATACCAAAAAACTAGTTTTGAACTTCTCCTTTCCTACCCTGATCTACATATTCTCAATGAGTCCAGTAGCTTGGACTACTCTGTGGTCAGCCACCTTACTCTGAATGGAGCTAGTTTCATCTCAATTATCCCGAGCTTTTGCCTTAGATAATTGCCAACGTTGTTTACTTCATCTCCCCCATCTAGGATTTCTCCAGACAATGGTTCCCATTGCTTCCTGAGTTTGTAGGGTATCTGAATTATTGGAACCTCGTCATCCTGAATGGCTGCAAAGTCCACTGCTTTGGCTTTAACTTCAACTTTTCTCTTGTGTTTGATGAATTTCACAACTGATGGTAATGTTTGTCTGATATCGTCTAACTCGACTACCAACTTTTATATCCTTTCGTAGACTTTGATGTAAATCTCCTCTTGCTCATTACTCGAACTGATGTGTGAACTAGAAGATCTGTCCTCAGAATCTTTATGTTACCATATACATGTGGTAGTGATGTGTGTGAACAGACTAGGACCGTCGAGGCACTTTTTCCCTCTTTAGGAGGTTTTTTTCCCCCATGCATTGTATATACGCCCATCACTCTAGGGCTATCTATCTTTCCATTGCACACTAAGTAATACACTCCCTATTGTGTGCCTTGAGCTTCCTTCGTCTTCTCCAAGCCGTATGTGTTTCTCTGCAACCCTAATTCCAACAATTGGTATCAGAGCAAGTTGCGTCCTCCCGGGCTTAGTCGCTAGCTACTCCAATACACGCCTGCTCACTTTCTTCGATTTCGGTGAGCGTTCATAGGTCGACAAATACTAAACTAGGTTCCTTGCAACTGCCAATGCGCTCTGACTGTCAGTGTAGATAGTGTTGGCAGGGTCCTGTCCAACACCCAAATTAGCCATAAGGCGTCTGAGCCATACACACTCAACCGTAGCTGTGAAGACTGCCTTGTACTCAGCCTCACAACTCGAAGTGGCCATAGTAGGTTGCTTCTTGCTCAACCATGATATACATGAACTGCCAAGCATGAAACAAAAACCACTTGTGGACACTCGCGTGTCAAAACAACCAACCCAATCTGAGTCCGAAAAAGCATGTAAGTCTGGTAGCAATGATCCCCACTTGGGATAAAACAAGCCAAGATGTAAAGTGCCACTAAGGTAGCGGAAAATCCTCTTGACAACCTACCAATGCTTAGACCCTGGGCTTTGCATAAATCTGCTGACCTGTGAGACTGCAAACTGAATATCCGGCCTCGTGTTGCATACATAAATGAGGCAGCCAACAACAGTTTGGTAAAGAGTGACATCAGCAGGATCGCCAGCATCATGTAGACTCAACTTCAAACCTGTTTCCATGGGAGTGGCAATAGGTTTGCAATCCTCAAGTCCAAACTTACATAGCAATGTCTCTATGTAACTTTTCTGACACAAGGCAATACCACCATCACACTGCTTAAACTGTATACCCAAGTAATGATGCAACAGCCCCAAATCTTTCATCTTGAAAGTAGCATTCAAATCAGCCTTAAATTCAGCAATATGTCTCTCATTTGGTCCAGTGATCAGCAAATCATCCACATAAAGAACCACAATGAGAAGTACATCACCCTCGCGCTTTACATACAATGTGCTTTCTGTTGGACTGTTACGGAAGCCTTGTTTGACCAAATGAGTGTCAGATTTCTCATACCAAGCACGAGGAGATTGCTTCAACCCATACAAAGCCTTCTTACATCTGCACACTTTGTCCTCTTGTCCTTTTATGACAAAACCGCGAGGCTGCGTTACATAAACTTCCTCAAATATGTCACCATTCAAGAAAGCAGTAACAATGTCTGATTGATGTACATCCCAACCAAAATGAGCTGCCAATGCACATAGAGGTGCATTACCACTATGTCCGGGAGAGGTTCTCAGCAGGAGAGATCATCTTGGCTTATGTGCCAACAAAGGACAACCTTGCAGATCTTTTCACAAAGGCATTGTCTCGTGAGAAGCTTGAAGCTTTCCGGAAAGCTTTGGGCTTACTCCCCTTTGTGGACTGGTCATGTCCTTAGGGCATGGCACTTCCCTTTACTCATGTGCCAGCTCTCGTTCACCGCATCACTCCAGGGGGGATTTGTTACCATATACATGTGGTAGTGATGTGTGTGAACACACTAGGACCGCCGGGGCACTTTTTCCCTCTTTAGGAGGTTTTTTTCCCTCGTGCATTGTATATACGCCCATCACTCTAGGGATATCTATCTTTCCATTGCACACTAAGTAATACACTCTCTATTGTGTGCCTTGAGCGTCCTTCGTCTTCTCCAAGCTGTGTGTGTTTCTCTGCAACCCTAATTCCAACACTTTACCATTCCATTCTCCTTCTTGGCTGGCCACTAGCTGAACCTAAGACAAACCCTCTGATTGGCTCTCCTTTAGATCAATTGACCCAGCTTGAGTCTGAAGGGGATCGGGGAGCACCACAGACAGAGAGTGAGAGAGAGAGAAGGAGACACACACAATGTGGGTGGGGAGACTCTCAGAGTGGAAGCTCCCCCTATACAGTATAGTCACTATAAGTATAGGGTAACAGTGGGCGGGCGCCCATGACCTGGGCGATCGGTCAAGGCACATAGGCCTTAACCCCAACAACCTCCCACTTAAAGGCTAATGTTCCTTTAAGCAAGATCTACTAGTGTACAACTAATAGAAGGTGAGATATTCTCTCAACCTATGCCCACTGACTCTCGATGAGCTAGTGCATCCGGCTCTACTGATAGACAAACATCCCACTGCGGAAGCCACACAAAGCTAACTCCAAGCTCTGCAAAGAGTCTACAAGAGCTCATGCACTCCTGCAAGTATCGGTCCAATACCTGCAAACCTCCCCTATGCTCTATGCCGAGATCAGTCATCGAACAACTAATCAACCCTGCTGCAAATCAGCCCCAAAATTCAGCTCTTAAACAGCTGCATATACAAGTCACAAATGTGTCCCAAATCAGCCTACAACTGATCCATACATGGACACCTGCAAAGAGGAAACAATGGCTGAAAATTCAGCACCCAAATAAGACCTCAAACCTGCGTGTAAACTTGTAAACCTGTAGCTGAAACCTGTTGAAAAACCTCAAGCCATTAGTGCTCGAATCCGGCTACCTAGCTCGTAGCCACACAAGCATACATCACAATACTCACTCCTGTGAGTGTGCCAAGATAACTGTACGCCTGTCAAACCCGTGAGCTAATCACCAAGCCCACACTGTGCGGTATCGATGCATACACACGCACAAATCTCCCACCTGCAGAGAACACCGCACGCAAATGCTGAGTGCAACCCGCAATCTCTACCTAGATCGCATAAAACTCCTGGGAAAATTTTGCCAGAGTTTTGTCAGTAAAATGGCCACAAAACCAGTAACCAAACTGACTACACGCTCAAAACCATGAGCAACCAAAGCGCATCAAACCGCACTCCAAATGCATGCACCAATCTCCACACTTTGCATACATCATTGCAAACACCTGCAAATCTAGTACACAAATATCTGCTCTACTTGTGACTGCCAAAAAACATGTTCGAGGCATACATTGACGAGCTCAAAATGCAATCACATTAGTCTCCTTGAGCATCAAACCACATAAGGCATACATCGTATCCTCCCACCTGTGAGGAAACTTGCAGCAAATATCACTCTCACATCTGAGAGCAAACCATGTGTGGAATCCTCGACACACAATAAACAACTGCTGCTGCAGAAAATTCAGCATTCAGAATTTTAAAATTCTGATATGACGAGCGCGTCCGGAGCGTGCCAAAACCCCAAGGTAGACTCCTGGATCACATGTATCCGAGTCCGGGTGTGAAAGCTATGCCAAAAACCTCCGTTTCGACCCAAAAACACAGCATAAACTGCCAAAAGAGGGTTGAAAAATGCTGCTCCTCAACCGTAGCTCAAATGAGGTTTCTGATGGCTCGAATGGCTTTGAAAGGGGGGTAAAACGGCAGCACACCTGCGGGAAACGCTCTCAGAAAGCTGAATTTACCGATGCCGGAGTCGAAACCCTGTTTGCACTCTTGAAAGTGCGCGCGCGCGGACGCGATTTTGGGAATGAAACTGGCTCTCCGCTGTTGTCGTGACTGTGCACACACGCGCTCCCTCCGCACCTACGCTCTGATACCAATTGAAGGGGATCGGGGAGCACCACAGACAGAGAGTGAGAGAGAGAGAAGGAGACACACACAATGTGGGTGGGGAGACTCTCAGAGTGGCAGCTCCCCCTATACAGTATACTCACTATAAGTATAGGGTAACAGTGGACGGGCACCCATGACCTGGGCGACCGGTCAAGGCACATAGGCCTTAACCCCAACAGAGTCAAGTCTGTCGCCCTTACTTGTTGTGTCTCATTGGCCAAGCTTTGCACTGCAGCTATCATGCAATTGTCTAGCCCAGATAGTGCCTTCTCCTTTTGGACCTCTAAAGACTGAGGTGATAATTTCTGAATCATTCGGGCTTCGGAACACTCTGGCTGTTATGGCAGCTTCTTAGCCAAGTTTTCAGTGATTTTTTTTACAAGCTCCCTTTGCTCCTGCCATTCATCCACTACCTTTTACTTGCCCTTAGCCTTCCAGACTGCTCTTTACTGCTCCCACTTCTTGGTCTCAACAGTTTGTTTCTCCTCCTTCTCTTCTAGGATTTCTTAAATGACTACCCCTTTACTTATAGTTACCACCCTAATTGGCATTGGTTCTAGTGCCTTCTGGTCAATAGTTTCCGGCTTCGCACCTTCTGGGCATTGGGCACAATAGTGGCCATGCTTGACACAATCGTAACGGTTTACATTTTGTTTTTTATAATTTCCTTGTCCTCTGCCCTACTAGTGCCTCCCTGATATCTATCTCGCCAGTACCAGTACTTGTACTGGCTTCATTATCCTTGGACCCACTGGTCCCATCTGCCTTGGGTGCTCCAGGATTGGTTAGTGCGATCATTGATAAGTTCTTACCTTTCTTGAAGTGATGAATACTTATTTCAAAGTTGTTCCATTCGTGATTATAGGCTTTGCAGTAAGTGAATTGGAAATGTTCATCAGTCCTATGATCCTTGGATCTACACTTTGAGCACGAGATTTTTGTCTTCTTGATGTCTTTGCGATTTTGGCAGTTTACTTGGACGTTCCCTCCAGTCTTTTGGTCCATGACCCTTTCTTCTTTCTCTTCCCTTATTGTTTGATTCACTGTTTGATGAGGTCAAACTCGAGCTTGAACTGAAATCCTCTTCAGTAGAAGACTCAGTCTCACTGGATTTCCTTTTCTTATGCACCTTCCTTTCTTTGCTTGCTACTCCAGTTTCAAAGCTCTTTGCACTAGATCATTGAATTTCTTTGTTGGTGTTGGTGCTTCCTGCTCTCTCAATTTCTTTCTTCGGAAGTCGTTCGGGAACCAAGCTCTTATTCTTTTTTTAGAAGGGGGTTCCTATAATTGTCTGGTTAATTCTTTGATTTTTTTGACATAGCTTTGGACAGACAACTTCCCTTGCTTGATTTTATCAAGCTCACACAAAATATCCTCATCTCCCCTATTGTGAGTATTCCAGCTTGAAAGCCTTAATAAGATTGCTATAGAATCTTAGTTGGCAAGCTAGATAATGGTAATACCATTTCCATGCTGACTCCTTCAATGTTTGTGGAAATACTCTACCCATTCATCTTCATCAATGTCTTTAAGTTCTGCATATTGTTCAAAGGCCTGAATATGCACATCGGGATCATCTCTTTTTCCACCTTTCAAACTGGGAAGGAAATCTTCAAATTATTGGAGTGTTCAACAACATGACTGGTTTTGGCTTTATGCACTAGCTTCATGTCTCTAGGTTTTCTCTTGTTGTACTGATTAGTGTGAACATTCCAGTCCCTATCTATTTTTGTTTTTGATACAATGTCCTCAACTTTGTTCTTAGTTGGCTTCTATGCTGATATGTAACTTCTTTTGCCACTCTCACTTTCTTCAGTATGTCTTCGATAGCTCTGAGATGCATGGGATCGGCTCCTCCTTTTGGCTCGCTCAGCTTGTCTTTGCCTGGAATGAGTAGAGTGTTGAGAATCCCTTGATTCCTCAATGGTGCTTGGTCTTGGATCCACATCTGTCTCATTTCTAGGTTGTTGTTCGGTTTCAGAGCTTCGCTCTGACTCTTTTAGAATTGGAGTAACATGGTTGGGATCCTCTATGAATCTGGTAGCTGGCCTTTGACCTCTTCTGGGCGGCATGTCTGATATCTATCCTCTCTAACACCAAATGGGAGATAGTTCACTTGTCTAGAGCAGCTTTAGCTCAAGCCACCATGATTGCCAAATTGGAATGAGTTGGATGTGTTTAGACAACTATTCTAGGTTGGAAGTTAGAGTAAGTTCAGTTCAGACTAAAAGAAATCAAATCAGACTTCAGTATACTAAAAGACAAAACTGGAACTAGAAATATGAAAGACACTGGAAATGACAACTAGAACTAGAATTGTATTATTCAAATTAAACAAGTGTACAACTTGCATCAATACTAAATGAGTGTTCAACTTAATGAGAGTACAAAGTACATCAGCCATTGGCTCAAGATACAGATATGGGGCTTGGGGTTGGGGATTGGATCTAGACTATAAGCTCTCAGGGATCAGGTGTTGGGTTATCAGGTACCCAAAATGAAGTAGTGGGTCCTATTTATAGTCCTTGGATTGGTGTCTGATTCACTGTGTATTGGTCAACAGTTACCATGGTAACTCTCTGGGTTACTGCTTCTAGTCCCGCCATGTGCTTGCTAGGGACTATTCCCACCTTCTACATGGAAAAAGTGATCGGTGGTCCTAAGTGTGTTTACACACATCACTACCACATATATGGTAATAAAGCCCCCCTGGGGTGAACGAGAGCTGACACATAGTGTTTAGGGAAATTCCATGCCCTAAGGACATGATCAATCCACAAAGGGAAGCAAGCCCAAAGCTTTGTAGAAAGCTTTAGACTTCTTAAAAGGCAATGCCTTTATGAACATATCTACAAGGTTGTCTTGTGTTGGCACATAAGACAAACTGATCGCTCCTATTGAGAGTCGTCTTCCCCTAACATATTGATAATGCACCTCAATGTGCTTTGTGCGAGCATGAAAATTTGGGTTCCTCGCAGTTGCCAATGTGCTATGACTATCAATGTAGATGATGTTGGTAGTGTCTTGTCCAACACCCAAATCAATCATAAGGCGTTTGAGCCATACACACCTAATTGTAGCCGTAAAGACTACCCTATAGTCGGCCTCACAATTGGGAGTGGCCATAGTAGGTTGCTTCTTGCTCAACCACAAGATACATGACCCATCGAGCATGAAACAGAAACCACTTGTGGACACTCATGCGTCATAATGACTAGCCCAATCTGAGTTTAAAAAAGCATGCAAATCTCGTGGCAATGATCCCCTTGAGATAACACGACCCAAAATATAAAGTGCCACTCAAGTAGCGAAAGATCCTTTTAGAGACCGTGCCAATGCTTAGACCCTAGACATGATCAATCCACAAAGAGAAACAAGCCCAAAGCTTTGTGGAAAGCTTCGAACTTCTCACAAGGAAATGCCTTTGTGAACAGATTTTCGAGGTTACCTTGTGTTGGCACATAAGCCAAGCTGATCTCTCCTGCTGACATAGTGATGATGTACCTTAATGTGCTTTGTGCGAGCATGAAAAACTGGGTTCCTTACAACTGTCAATGCGCTATGATTGTCAGTGTAGATAATGTTGGCAGTGTCCTCTTTAACACACAAATCAACCATAAGGCATTTGATCCATACACACTCAACAATAGCTATGAAGACTACCCTGTACTCAGCTTCACAGATGGAAGTGGCCAAAATAGTTGCTTATTGCTCAACCATGATATGCATGAAGTGCCGAGCATGAAACAAAAACCACTTGTGGACACTCATGTGTCAAAAAAACCAGCCCAATCCGAGTCCAAACAAGCATGCAAATCTGGCAGCAATGATTCCCCCTTGGAATAAAACATTCAAGATGTAAAGTGCCACTCTATTAGCAAAAGATCCTTTTAACAACCTACCAATGCTTAGACCCTAGGCTATGCATAAATCTGTTGACCTGTGAGACTGCAAACTAAATATCGGCCTTGTATTGCATACATAAATAAGGCATCCCTAATAAAGAGTGACATCAACAAGATCTTCAGCATCATGAAGACTCAATTTCAAACATGTTTCCATTGGAGTAGCAATATGTTTGCAGTCCTCAATTCCAAACTTACATTGTAATGTTTCTATGTATCTTGTTGTGACACAAAGCAATACCTCCATCACACTAACGTATACTTTAGCAAGAGGAACCAATTGTGCTGATCGGTCTGCCTGGTAGTGAGATAAACAAAGAGACAATAAGCTTGGTAGTAGAGATATAAGATAAACCAAAATCACTCGTCAATCCCACTGAAGAGACGACGAACAATCCTAGTCAACCTGGCTCGGATGCTGGTGGTGATCATAACTCAAGCTTGATCTCATCGGCCATGTTGTTCGTGTTTTAGGCACTATGACCAACACTATGAGTTTACTTAAAACGAAAGGAAAAGAAAAAAGAAAATATGATTTTGATTTTTGTTGTTTTCCTTCTTGCGGCGTTATGACTCTTGAGTACTGGCTTGGCGGTCAAGGGGGGGTGCCATGGCAGGGCTAACTCCTTGGTGGCAACCGCAAGCCAACCTAAGTTCCCCTCTGTGGTTAATGGTCTCAGGGTGGCACCCTTTATGAGCTGATGTATTTGGTGTATTGGTGGTGTGTAGTGGGATGTTGGCAGATGCCCTGGTTCGAGTGTATCATGGATTCCTATGTACTTTTTTCGATTTTGAATACATTTATCACTCACAATTTGTGAGTTTGGGGGAAATAAAGATATACTTTAGCTTAAATTAGGTGGGCTACTTGAAAGATTCGTTCAAAATCTCATCCTTCCTTTGAAGGCTAATGTTTTAAGTGTAAAAGGACAGGTTCTTGTTTAGGGACTCATTGACCCTCAAGTATTAAATTGCTTTTGCACCAATTTAGAAACATCACATGAGAGCTCGTGTAGGTTGGGAAGGAGTCGTGGCCGTCAGATCGGGTGTTCAATTCGTTCCGGTTGTGTTGACTCTAAATACACCCCCAATGGTTTCGCTTCTGGCACCCTTTTTTGTTACACAAGAATCCGCAATCCGCATCGATCTTCACTTGTGAAGCTCTATTTGCATTGTCGTCTTTGCCGTCTTCCATTTGCTACTCTCCACGCTCAAATTGTTTTTCATTTTTTTGGCTTTCTAACCCTTAGTGTTGTGTTGGGTTAGGGAGACTTTCATTGTTTTCAGTGCATGATGGAGATTTATGTTTCGTTTCACATCCTGACATGTCTTTACTTTTTTTGAATTCTATAATTTTAGAATGCTAAAGTGAAGCTTCACCTTGCATAATTTTAGTAAATTTTACACACACACACGTTTGTTTTTTTTTGCACTCTATTGTTTTAGAATGCTAAAGTGAAGCTTCACTTTGCATAATTCTAATAAAATTTATATACCCACACATATTAATTAGTTCTTTTTATTTCACCTTTCATTTCACAACTTCACATGGCTTTATATTTCTTGCATTTTATAGCTTGATTCCGGTCAATGTCAACGTTCGAGAAAGTCTCTTTTATTAAGCGGCCACTGATCGAAATTCCTCCTCACAAAGAAGAAAACTGAAAATACTAGCAAAAATTTTGAGATTTGCAAATTTTTTGGACAATTTTCTCACATATTTCATCGGGTTTTCTTCCATTTACCATGGTTTGCAACTAGCTAGTCTCGATTTTCAATCGGCTCAAAACTAAGCTGAGGCAATCCTTTTCCAAACACTGATACCAGTTTAATTCAACCTAACAATTTTATCACTTTCTTATTGTTTTTGAAAGCCTTTTCACTTGTTTTTCTTGAGGCAAGTTGAACTGAACAGGAAAGATGTCGCTCAAATTGTTGCAGTAGAGCATCCTGAATTCCCCAGATCAAATCGCCACGCGTCAAAAGCATGAAGGAAGAGCGTATAATTTAGGCAGACCTGCACATTCAAGCATCGAGTATCGAGCAGCCTATAACAGCAGAGCGCGATGGCAGCTGCTCGCTGTGCGTTCGCGGCGCTGTCGTCCTCGCCCACTTTACGGTGCCCTCTTTATAAGTTGCACCTGCTTTCAGCTTTTCCGCGCTCCTCTGCTCGCGGCTTTCCTCCTCAATTTCTGACTCCCACCCTTATCAGCATCCGCCCCCGCCGTCTTTGCGTGCGAGCATCTTCCTCTGCTGAAACCGAAAATGGCTCTTCTGCTACTGCAAGTGGAGATTTCGACTACGATCTTATCACCATTGGAGGTGGCAGCGGTGGAGTCCGGGCTTCCCGCTTTGCAGCGAATTTTGGTGCCAAAGTTGCAGTGATTGAGCTCCCCTTTGCAACTATCTCATCAGACCATGCTGGTGGCCTTGGCGGCACGTATGCTCTCATTCTTTCTTGCATATTTGTCCTTCCATGTTTTATCAACCTCAAGCACATTTAGCAACGTGAGACTGTGGTTGAAGGCTCTTTCATTTGTGGTAGTTGCTGCGAAGGGAAAGGTAGGCTATTCTGGCAGTAGTTTATTATGAGATAGGTGATGATCGTCAACATTTATTTTTTGGGATAGTGAGACTGGTTTTTTTTTTTTTTTGCATAGGATCGTATTTTTATATTAGTTTTAAAATCTATCCAGTTCCTAGCATGAGGGAAAACTGTTCAAAGAGGAGAGAAGTGAGTGACAGAATGTATGCAATGGCTACATTAAAGAATGTGAGGTGGAAAAGCCAAAGAGGAGGCTTGTAGTGCTAGTGAAGACCATGCCCCATTGTGAAGAAAGGTCCAAACAAATGGAAGCCTGGTGCCGCTGTCTGAGCTGTCTTGGATGCTGCCAAACGCTCTCGTGAGTGTATGGATTAGCTCAAGCGTGCCCTTCAAAACCCCATAAATACCAAGCCCTCTAGATGAACTGGAGACACAAGCTACTAATCAACTCCCATGGAAAGTCTCTCTCTGGAGTTCATGTTGCTATTGAGGAGTCTGACATAGGGCACTATTGAGGGCGTCCGTCTTGGAGCCTAATGGCTAGGTTGTCTCGCTCCGTCTCAAAGGCCAGTACTCCCCAAGTGAAGGCCATGCTTGGGAGGATCGAAGAGATCATGTGAAGAATCGTGAGCCAAACCTGTTTGCTTGGGGGTCCTCCCATAAACAATGACTTTGTCTCTTCATTGGATGCACACACTTTAGGCAAATTGAGGGGTATCCATTGTAGGCTATCCAAACTCCTCGCGCTGCCCCTTTGTGTGCAACTAGCCAATAAAATCCATTCATCTTTCTGGGTTGGTGACCTTGAGGCCTGGTGACCATCTCATACATAGTCCTGATTGGAAATCCTCAAAAGTGCCTTGCGACGTCATTGCTTCTTAGTCAGCGAATATATCCCCCGCCTAGCCATCAATATATGTGCGGCCAAGTCATGTAGTGTGTTAAAATAAAGGAACTGCCAAATGCAGCGGAAGTGAGAGATTTAGATAGAATCGAGAAGTCCCATGATCGGAAATTCTCTATGTATGGTATAATATCGGGTGTGCCCCAGAGAGTTACGCGGATCTCGGAACGAGAACATGAACGGACCCTCGCAGAATGGGGGAATGGCCATGGGGTTCAGAATGGGGAACACCTAAATAATGCAATTTTTAGCTCTTTTGACTCATAATATGCTAAAAAAACGTGATTTGAAGACTGCTCAATCCTAGTATAACTTGATTGAAGGGATGTACGGTCAGCGTGTATACAACAGTCACAATGCACATACACATGCATTAAAGATTAAAGTTCTCAAATAATTGATATAGTGAAATCTAAAAGACAAAAACTTGAGTTATAACCTTTTACAAATTTTAGTTCTCAATTAAATTTGGTTAACAAGGCTGGCCAATGTGCTATAAAAAGGATAAGACTCAAGAGACTAGAGTGCCAAGACCTTAAAGAGCATACTAAAGTCTAATGTACTGCAATACAAAAAAACCAAAGGTGGAGTCATAGAAAAGGATCCAGCAATTGAGTTTCCGATGCACTCAACAGGATTCTTGAAGTTAATGCCTTGTCTATGGCTGAAATCTCGACGGATTTCTATCTCCCTCTCCGAGGGCTAGGTCGTTCGGATAGCTATTTTGGAAAGATATGGAACGAGGTCGAAGCGGGGCATGACTCGTGTACAGGCTAGGGTGGTCCGGAGACCCAAGTGAGTCGTGTTGGAGAGACGAGACAATGATAATATTCCATTAGAGGTGGACTATTGTTAGAAATGGAAAGGTTTGTGTTGCTAATTGGACTATTCTTTTTCTTTTAATGATTAATTTCTTTGTAGGATATTTTATTGTGTACACTAAGAACTGTTAAAAGATTGTAGCTATAAGAAGTGCCATCAAGAACGGACAACTCTGATGTGTCACTTGATGGGTGACGGTAAACATCGCGAAGGAGTTTCCGTAAGTTCGGTGGAAAGGGCCGGGTTATGAGTGCCCCTGATGCGTCACATGATGGGTGACGAGTGCATCAGAAAGGGGGCATTTCGTAGGCTAAGGAGGAAATCCGAACTGAGTAAGAAAATACGCGTAAGAACGCAAGCACAAGAATAAAGATGGCTTCGATGAAGCTTTTTACGAAAAGCAGGAACAGTCGCGGGAGGGCATATGCTTTCCCGCGAGGAGTCTGTGTCTGCATTGCATCTGTGCCGTGTCCTGCACCCGGGGACGCGTGGAATGTGTTCGTGTAGCATTATTTTCACTAACTCAGTGAGTTTTTAAAGTTTGAACAGGTTCACACTTTATTTTATAAAGTGGCCGGCCACTTTTAAGTGACCAGCCCCATTATAATAAAATAAAGCAAGGCTCTTCTTAAAATAAAAGCCAGCGCTAAAAAGCTACGCAGGGGGGGGGGGGGGTTGATTCAGCGATCCCTCTCTCTCCTCTCTCTAGGGGCGTCAAGTTCCGCTTTTTCGGCTCCTATTCTCGCCGGGTGCAAGGGCCTATAAAAGGGCAGCTAGTGTTCCAGTTTTGGGACACGCCGGAAGCAGCAAAAGGAGCTAGCGTTGGGATTCTGGAGTAAGTGTTGGCGACAGAAATTGCAAGTGTTCGTGTGACGACTGAGTACGGAGGTCGCTTTTCCGAGCAAGGAGCGACAGGTACAAGGTGTTGATACGCTTTGAGAATTATTGCTTTGTGTGGTTTGTTTTGCAGGAATCTCCCGTCTTACGGGAAGGCCCCTCGCGGGAAGTACGGCTTCACGCCTAAGTCCCTTATGGGAAAGTACGGCTTCGTGCCTAAGTCCCTTACGGGAAGGAACGGCCTTGTGCCCAAGCCCTTTACGGGAAAACACGACCTTCGGGTCTAAGATTACAGAACGGAGGGGTTTCCTCGGGTTCTCGTGCTTGTATAAGAATTCTCCCTGAATAAAAATACTCTTGACGGGGGGGGGGGGACCAACCCATCGTCTGGTCCCCAATACTGTGTCGATCTTCTCCCTTCTCTCACCTTTGCAAAGTATTTTAATTTTCAGATTTCTAAGTGCTCGTGTACGCTCCCGTTTTGTGACAGTGGTATCAGAGCTCGGATTCCTCTCTTTCTCTGCAAAGAAGGACGATTTCGGGAAGAACGGGAAGAACCATGTCGGGCCAAGGGAGAAGCGTTGAAGAGGAGGTTCAACAAGTGCAAGCTCAGCTTGCGGAATTGCAACAAATCTTAGTATTGCCAGATGTCCAAAAGCTCTTGGGCGGAATGAAGAAAACGAATGGAACCGATGCAGCTAGGCATCCAGACAACACTGTTGGCACGAGACCACAGGAGGAAAGAGAAGAAGAACGTGCCGAGGTGCACAAAGGATCTTCGGATCGGAATGAACGGCCTACTCCAAGGAAAGGCCAGGAAAAAGCGCTCTCTTTGCTAGACGAGAGCAAGGACATCTCTATCTCATCTCCATCTTACTCTCCTGATTATACTTCTACTTCTCGATCATCTTGTCAGAAGAAGGAAGCCGCTACTACTACTACCTTACATCAACCTAAAGATAAGCTTCGATTCAAGAAGCATGGTTGCAAGTCTCAACATCGCATGAGAGTCTTCAAATCAGGTGACAAGGACATCAAGTTCGAAACCTACAACGGACGGAGAGACATCTCCAAAGCACTGTCCTTCATCAGACAGTTTGAAGTCGCCTTTACCAATGGGCACTTCACAGAAAGATCCAAATTACGCCATGTGGGGATGCATCTCAAGGAAACGGAAAGTAATTGGTGGTTAGCCAAGATTCTGGAAGGTTCTCAGGCCAGAACTTGGGAGAGCTTCAAATCTGAATTTTATGAACAATTTCTTCCGTCCGACTTCGAGCAGGACATTCGGAAGGAATGGGACTGGCTTGCCCAGAAGGAACATGAAAGAGTAACGACTTATGTGGACAAGTATTGGTCGGTTCTTCTGAAGGTCACTCCCTTCATGAAGATTGCCGACGAGGAAAAGAAACGAAAGTTCGAAGCGGGTCTCCAACCGCAGCTTCGAAAGAGTATGAAAGTGTATCCGCATGATACTCTTCAGAGGATGATGGAGTCAGCAATCATTGCTGAGGATTTGCACTCAACTGGGACGCCCAGAAAAATGGAGCATAGCACTTACCATGCAAGACAGAGGGGTCTACGATGACCAAGGGGGCCAAGGAAGAAAACGTCCTCCATCTAGGGACTATGATCATTTTAAGAAGCCAGAGGGCAATGGCAAGCGAACTAAGTATCTTTCTCCTACTCAACTTCAAACTTTCAGAGAGGAAGGAAGATGCTTCTACTGTGGCGAGAAAGGACATATGAAACCGGATTGCCCGCTAAAGCAGCAACGGCAAGAACAAGCCTCTACGAGGCAAGAGAAAGCAAGGAAGGAACCCGCACCACCAAGCTCGAACTCAATTCCAGATGTTCAAGGAAACACCGAAACGGAGAAAGGGAAGCGTCAACTTCTGAAGGGCTGGGGGTCTTTGAACAACGAGGGAGTACTAATTCTTTATGATCCAGGATCCACGGATAACTTCATCTCCCTGGATACTGCGGAATGTTTGTGCCTCACACCGGCTCAGCTTGGCACACCGGTTACATCCGGATCGGCATTCGAGGGGTTGACAACCAATGCAACTCCCGTGCAAGGACAGCTCAATCTTCGGATTGGCGAGTACAAGGACCGCGAATCATTTTTGATGGCACCCATCAAGGGATGTGATATCATCTTGGGTATGCCATGGCACTTCCACATGACACCTATTCCCGATTATGTGGAAAAGACCCTCACTTTTGATCATGGGGGTAAGAAAATAAAGATTCATGCTGATGTAGGAGATTGGCAATTCCCAATTGTAAGCCATATCTCCATTAAGAAAGAAATGAAGAAGTGTGTTTCTGCTTACTTGATTTTTTCACGTGAGAAGGATAAAACTAGTAGGGACTCTCTCTCTAGTCTGGAAATTAAGCGTCTTCAATTTATTGAAAAGTACAAAGATCGTTTCACGGAAACACTTCCTGATGAACTCCCTCCGGTACGGCCGGAAGATCACCGCATAGATCTCATACCGGGTAGCTCGCCTCCCAATCAACCCCCTTATCGGGTGAGTCTTGCTCAGCAAGAGGAAATTCTGAAGCAAGTCAACGAGCTTCTAGAGAAAGGGTTAGTACGGCCAAGTGCTTCACCCTACTGCTCTCCAGTTCTACTGGTGCAGAAGAAGGATGGCACGTTTCGAATGTGCATAGACTATAGGTCTTTAAACAAGATCACGATCAAGAATCGCTTTCCGATCCCTCGGATTGATGATATACTTGATAGTTGCAGGGTGCAAGTGTCTTTAGTCGCATAGACTTAAAGAGTGGGTATCATCAGATACGGATCGCCCCTGAGGATGTCCATAAGACTGCTTTCCGCACAACCTTTGGACTATATGAATTTTTGGTAATGCCTTTCGGCTTGACCAATGCTCCTGCGACGTTCAATCGCATGATGGACCGCATTTTCAGCCCGTATCGATCTTTTACGGGAGTATTCTTTGACGACATACTCATCTTCTCTAAGTCAGAAGAGGAACATCGGAAGCACTAGGACCTAGTGTTTCAAGAATTGCGAAAGCATGAGTTGCATGTGAATGCGAAGAAGAGCGAGTTCTTTCTCTCAAAGATACACTATCTCGGCCATATAGTTTCTCACAATCAAGTGAGTATGGATCCTGCCAAGATCCGAGTGGTAGAAGATTGGCCTATTCCCACTACGGTACATGATGTACGTAGCTTCTTGGGATTATGTTCATATTATCGAAGGTTTGTCCGAGGATGTGCTCATGTAGCAGGACCACTTCATGATTTGACAAAGAAGATTCCTTTCAGATGGGGATCTAGACAACAAGGAGCTTTTGATCGGCTCAAGTACTTGCTAAGCCATGGACCTATTTTGATAGTGCCTGACATAAGGAAACCATTTGAGGTTCACTGCGATGCTTCAGGCGATTGCATCGGAGCAGTGTTAAACCAAGAAGGCCATGCAGTGGCCTACAAAAGCAGACGGCTTAAGGATGCAGAGTTGCATGCATCAATCTACGAAAAGGAACTCACGGTTGTGATTCACGCCTTATCCAACTGGAAGCACTATCTTCTAGGAGCGGATTTTGTGATCAAGACTGATCACCAGAGTTCGCGGTATTTTCTTACGCAAAGGAAACTATCTGAGAAGCAGATGAGATGGGCCAACTTTTTGTCTATGTTTCATTTCCAGATCCTTCACACGGCTGGGAGTAAGAATGTGGTCGCAGACGCATTGTCTAGGCGACCAAGGGTGAACGCTCACTTCGGTGTATCACCAAGAATTAGAAGCCCTACCGGATTTGTATCCAAATGACCCAAACTTTTCCACCATTTGGGGAAAGCTACATCGTGGAGAGAATGAGTTTCCCTATTCCATTCGAGACGGTTCTCTCTACCACCATCAGGCCATATGTGTGGCGGAACCATTAAGAAAGAAGATCATGGATGAAGCACACACTTCGCCTTATGCGGGTCATCGGGGTATTCTCCCTACGACCTTAGCAATGGAAAGATATTTCTTTTGGCCTAGCCTTAAAGCGGACATTGATAAGTATGTCAGGGAATGCTTGGTTTGCCAAAAAGTGAAGTATGACGGGCATAAGACGCCTGGGTTGCTACGACCTTTGCCTGTGCCTAATGAACCTTGGGAAAGTATTGCCATGGACTTCATCATGGACCTCCCTAGAACTCAGACTGGAAATGACGCGATCTGGACCATTGTGGACAGGTTTAGCAAGCAAGCACACTTTTTACCAGTCAAGAAAACGATCAAAGCAGATCATATGGCTAGGGTCTTTCTGGCACAGATCTTTAAGCATCATGGAATGCCTAAGTCTATTGTGAGTGATCGAGATCCTCGCATGACAGGAAATTTTTGGCGTGCCTTGATGGATAATCTTGGTACGAAGTTGAATTTTTCATCTGTCTACCATCCTCAAACGGACGGGCAAAGTGAGATAGCCAATTCCACAATATTGGATATGTTAAAAGCTTATGTGTCAGACCGGCAATCTGACTGGGAGAAATATTTGCCTCTTGTCGAGTATGCGTATAACAATACCATACACTCATCGACAGGGAAAGCACCTTTTGAGATTCTCTATGGTAAGCCTTTGCTTCCACCGATCCTTTTAACTAAGGATAAGGTCTTTGCAGCAGATGAATTTGTCTGGGATTTGGACACAGCCTACGGGCAAGTTAGGAGAGCTATTCTACGCTCTCAGGAAAAGCATAAGAAAGCTGCAGACAAGCACAGGAGGAATCTAGACTTAACAGTCGAACAATTAGTCTTACTCAAGTTTGAGAAGGCAAGACTTAAGAGACAAGCGTCTCATAAGGGGAAGGTGGTAAAACTTTCTACCCGTTATTATGGGCCGTTTAAGATCACTGAGCAAGTGAATGATGTCACCTTCCGATTAGAGCTACCGCCTAATTGGAGGATCCATAATGCTTTCCATGTCAGTTTACTCCGGTCGTATGTGGGACCGCCTCCGAGCCAGCCTAGTGCTGAGGAACCTCACGAGGTTGAGGAAACAGAAGAAATACTCCAACCGGAGCAGATAGTAAGTCATCAGGAGCGGCCTCTCAAGTCCGGAAAAATAACACGGAAGTATTTGGTTAAGTTTAAGAACTATTCGAATCTAGATGCTCAGTGGATGACACAAGAGGAATTAGCAGCTTATCCCCAGATACTGGAGGTATATGTCCAAGCACTACAGTTGAGGTCAACTGTTTAGAAGCCAGAGGGATGTTGCTAATTGGACTATTCTTTTTCTTTTAATGATTAATTTCTTTTTAGGATATTTTATTGTGTACACTTAAGAACTGTTAAAAGATTGTAGCTATAAGAAGTGCCATCAAGAACGGACAACTCTGATGTGTCACTTGATGGGTGACGGTAAACATCGCGAAGGAGTTTCCGTAAGTTCGGTGGAAAGGGCCGGGTTACGAGTGCCCCTGATGCGTCACATGATGGGTGACGGGTGCATCAGAAAGGGGGCATTCCATAGGCTAAGGAGGAAATCCGAACTGAGTAAGAAAATACGCGTAAGAACGCAAGCACAAGAATAAAGATGGCTTCAATGAAGCTTTTTACGAAAAGCAGGAACAGTCGCGGGAGGGCAGATGCTTTCCTGCGAGGAGTCTGTGTCTGCATTGCATCTGTGCCGTGTCCTGCACCCGGGGACGCCTGGAATGTGTTCGTGTAGCATTATTTTCACTAACTCAGTGAGTTTTTACAGTTTGAACAGGTTCACACTTTATTTTATAAAGTGGCCGGCCACTTTTAAGTGACCAGCCCTATTATAATAAAATAAAGCAAGGCTCTTCTTAAAAAAAAAAGCCAGCGCTAAAAAGCTACGCAGGGGGGGGGGGGGGGGGGGGGGGGGGCTGATTCAGCGATCCCTCTCTCTCCTCTCTCTAGGGGCGCCAAGTTCCGCTTTTTTGGCCCCTATTCCCGCGGGGTGCAAGGGCCTATAAAAGGGCAGCTAGCGTTCCAGTTTTGGGACACGCCGGAAGGAGCTAGCGTTGGGATTCTGGAGCAAGTGTTGGCGACAGAAATTGCAAGTGTTCGTGTGATGACTGAGTACGGAGGTCGCTTTTCCGAGCAAGGAGCGACAGGTATAAGGTGTTGGTACGCTTTGAGAATTATTGCTTTGTGTGGTTTGTTTTGCAGGAATCTCCCGTCTTACGGGAAGGCCCCTCGCGGGAAGTACGGCTTCACGCCTAAGTCCCTTACGGGAAAGTACGGCTTCGTACCTAAGTCCCTTACGGGAAGGAACGGCCTTGTGTCCAAGCCCTTTACGGGAAAACACGACCTTCGGGTCTAAGATTAGAGAACGGAGGGGTTTCCTCGGGTTCTCGTGCTTGTATAAGAATTCTCCCTGAATAAAAATACTCTTGACGGGGGGGGGGGACCAGCCCATCTTCTGGTCCCCAATACTGTGTCGATCTTCTCCCTTCTCTCACCTTTGCAAAGTATTTTAATTTTCAGATTTCTAAGTGCTCGTGTACGCTCCCGTTTTGTGACAGTTTGCATGTCGTAAATCGATGAGGTCCGACAAAAGATTTTGTTCGAATGCCATGATGTTCCTAGCGCTGAACACCTAGGCATCTAGAGAACTTAAGCTTTGGCCAAGCGATATTTCTATTGGCCCTGGATGCGCACTTACATAGAGAGCTATGTGAAGAGATGTGCTCAGTGTCAGGCCAATAAGGCAGAGTGCCTTAGGAAAGCTGGCTTGCTACATCCATTGGAAATCCCAGATCCCAAGCGGGAAAGTATTTCCATGGATTTCATTGTTGGTTTGCCAAATACTAGTCGAGGCAATGACGCCATTTGGGTTGTGGTCGATAGACTCACAAAGATGGCGAAATTTATTCCAACGAAGTCGATAGTAAAAAGCCATAAGTTGGCGGTTTTATTTGTCGATCAGCTTTACAAGCTGTACGGTCTGCCAGAGGGTATCGTCAGTGATCAGGATACTAAGTTTACTGGGCGATTCTGGCGAGATATGTTTGCTCATCTTTAGATGAAGTTGAGTATTCTGACCATCCTAAGTCCGACGGACAAACTGAGAGGATGAATCAGATTTTAGAGGACATGTTGAGGACTTATGTCTCTCATCGGCAGTCTGAATAGGAAAGGTATCTCCCACAATTAGAGTTTGCCTACAACAGTAGCAAGCATTCTGCTACTGGATTTAGCCCATTCATGTTGATGTATGGATTTGAGCCGATTGCTATTGGCTTTTAGAGAAAGTCAAGGAACGCCAAGCTCGTGATTTCGTGTATGACATGCAAGAAATGCTCGAATTGGCTAAGAATAGTATAAGAACGGCTCGTGATCGAGTCACCACTTATGCTAATCAAAAGAGATCTTCAAGGACTCTAGATGTGGGACAATGGGTTTATCTGAAGATACCCAAGGATTCTAAGACTATGCGAACATGAAAGCATTATAAGCTTTCAGCTAGATATTGTGGTCCATTCTTGATCGTTGGCCAAGTTGTCTATAAACTGGCTCTTCCTTCGGATGTTAGTGTACATCCAGTATTTCATGTCAGCCGCCTTAAAGAAAAACTAGGCGAGGCCGACGTTGTTGTGCCTATCGAGAAAAATGTATTGCAAGATATGCAAACTGAGTATATTCCTCGAGAACCAAAGGCGGTTTTAGATCATCATACCCATCATTCACCCCAAAAGGCTTATGACGAGTACTTAATTAAATGGAAGGGTCAATCTGAAAAGTTTGCTACTTGGGAATAAGTTAGAGCTTTGAAAGCTCAGTCTCCCCACTTCATGATGAGGACATCAATGGTTCTTAAGGGGGGAAGTATGTTATGTCCCGCTTACAGGAGAGGGGATCTAGCCTAGACGCCATCGGGATGGGCATCCAGTGTCCGGGTGAACGTAGTGTGAACTCGGTCAATGTGGCCGGCCATTATTATAAAAGGGAGACCAAGGCCTCATTTGCAGTTATCGACCCCCACTGGTAGAGTGCCAGTGGTTAGCCTGTGAGGCTAGGAGTGTGCGAGGTCATCTCGAGGAGGCGAGGCCGGGTGGTATGGGACGCTCGGTCTTACAGGTGCACGCCTACGTCCTCGGACGTTGGCCCATCACGAGGGAGTTGTCGGATGGTGGCTATGGTCGGGTGGTTTGTCCGACGCGTGTCTGTAAGTGGTTTGTGTAGCCAGGAGATCCACTTCGCTCGTTCGTTTCACTTGAAAAAGCCAAGTATTGTTATTTAGGTCACTAGTGACTACCTCCTCGTGTCGGGATTGGGTAATTTGCGCGCCTGCTGCCTTCCTCGGATGTGGTAGTTGTTTCTCAGGCTCCCTCTCTGAAATCGAAGCCTAATTCTTCGTCACTCGTCACCACCATGGTAGGCCTCTATCTTACCATGGAAAGTTGATAGGGCAGAAATTTGAATGAAGCATCACCAGTGCCAAGACCGTGCGATTCGTTGAGTTGTCATGATTCACCACATTACCGGGCAAGCCCACATCGGCCTTTTAAATGCGTCCCTTCCAGAAGTCGGGATTTGGTGCACGTATTAGCTCTAGATTTACTACGGTTATCCGAGTAGCAAGGTACCATCAAAGAAACCATAACTGATTTAGTGAGCCATTCGCAGTTTCACAGTTTAAAAGAGTTTATACTTACACATGCATGGTTTAATCTTTTGGGGCCACTGCATCCGGGAATGGAACTTTGCTATGTTGGGTTAAAGGCCCAAATGACCCCCTTTGTGTATAGTTTTAAAGGTTAATAACCTTTGGCCAAGTTCACATTGAACTTGGCCACTAACTTTAAATTGGTCATATAATTATAATAAAGGGAAGTGAGGAGCCCAAATTAATTCACTCATTCTTCCCCTTGAAAAATCGTGCGCTACCTCTCTCTCTCTCTCTCTCTCTCTTCGTTCCCTAGCGTTCCCTGCTCTGCAAGTCTTCGCCCCACTCCAAAGCTCAAGCCCTGCACTTCTTCGCGTGCCCTATCACTTGCACACACCGCCGCGTGCTCATCAACTGGTATCAGAGCAAAATTAGGGTTTGCCCTAAACCTGCAAACGCTGATTTTCAGCCAAGGAGGTCAACTTTCACGCGAGATTTTGCAATTTCATCGCCAAAGGACTCGTCCCCGGACGCTAGAGAGCTCCCGGCAAGTCAAATTGACCTAAAACAGGTTGAAATTAGGTCAAAATCAGCAAATTACAGGTTATGACAGCAAAATACAGGTTTTGCAAATCATGTATTAAGGTGTGGGAACATCTTTGCTAGGTTCCCGCTACCCGAAAACACTGAAATTGCCGAAAAACAGGTCCCAAAAAAGGTGTTTTCAGCAAATTTCAGATTTACGCTGGTTTTTGCAAGTGTATTCTTGATGCATCTACATTGGGGAAAGTGCAAATTGATGCAATCTACGCACATTTGACAAGTTTTGGTTATGTATGACTATTTGTGGCTCATTTTTGTGCAATTTGATGCTACAAATTGGGGCTTTTGCTCATACATTCTTCTAAAGGCTATGTAGTAGTCTTATGTATTTTCTCTGAGGTTAAAAACAACTAAAATTGTTGTTTTTGAGCACACATTTGCTCGCTGAAATTTCCTGCGCATAAATTTCAAAAATTGTTTTTTGTGCCTAAATCGACTATTTTGCCCCAAATTGCTCCTGTGACCATTTGGAGCTGTAGTGCACACCTCTGTGAGGCTATACTTCGGTTTTTGTGCATTTTGCCCAAAAATTCAGCGTATTGGCCCTCTTATTCGTGCAACTATGGCATCATTTTCTTCGAAGAATCTCTTCTAGATTAGAAGGTTCGATGGAACAGGTTTCAATCTTTGGAAAGACTGGATCCAGGGAATCCTATTTCTTAAGGATTGTGAAGGGGCACTTGAACAGGTAAAGCCACATAATATGACGGATGAAGCATGGGTTAGCCTGAACAGAAAGGCAGTTACATACATTAAAATGGCCATGACCGATGAGAAAGTCATTGATGTGAAAGGTCTCACAAGTGCTTTTGATGTGTGGGAGAAGTTAAAGGGAATGTATGAGAATACAACGCCTGTCAACCAAGTGCATTTGATGCGAAAACTTGTTGGCATGCAACTAGATGAGTCCAAGAGCGCTGCGGAGCACTTGTCGTTGTTCGCAGGTACTTTGTCGCAGCTACAGGATTCAGGCTTGCCTCCTTTTGATGATAAGCTGAAAGCTATCATCTTGCTTATGACCTTATCTGAGTCATGGGAAACACTGGTGGTTTCATTGTCCAATAACCCCAATTTGACCTTTGATGGTGTTAGGGGTTCTATCTTGAATGAGGAAATTAGGAGGAAAGTAAGCGGAGAGGGAGGCAGCTCTGCCAACATGGTTAGAGGCAGGACAAAGAAGAAGAATGTCTATGCATAAAGGAGTAAGAGTAAGAGTAAGGAAAGGGGAAATGCCAGCAAAGGCAAGGGTGATGTGACTTGCTATCAGTGTAGCAAGAAAGGTCACAAGAAACCCGATTGCAGGTACTATAAAGCCGAGTTAGAACGGAAAAAGAATGGCGGAAACAAAAAGAAAGAGAAGAAGGAAGTCAAGACAGATGCACAGGATAGCTCAAAGGACAAAGAGAAGGCCAATGTGGCTTCTAGTGTTGTGATTGAGGAGCTGTTAGATGTAGATGACATCTTGTGTGCCACTTTGTCAGATGATGAAGCTTATGACCTTGATGCCTCTCTTAATGTTCATTCACAGGACATGCAGATCACCAAGAGTGATCTTATTGATGCTTTGTTGACTGTCAATGATGCATTATCCCAGACTTGGATAGTTGATTCTGGTGCTTCATTTCATGTGACTCCTATCAAGGAGTGTTTCTCTACTTTTGATGCAGGCAAGCATGGCCATGTATACCTTGGAAACAATCATGTATGTTCCATTGAGGGTATTGGCACTGTGCATCTCTCCATAGATGGCACAAATGAGCTTGTTTTGCATGATGTTAGATATGTGCCGGGAATCAAGAAGAGTCTGCTTTCTGTTGGTCAGATGGATATGCATGGTTACAACATCTTGTTTGAGAGAGGATCATGGAAAATGACTAAAGGCTGATTGTAAAGGGCACAAAGAAAGGGACACTTTACTGCATGCATGGAAAGGTTGTGTCGGGCAAGTTTATTGCATTGGCTGATATTAACTCTCACATGGAGTTGTGGTACAAGAGGCTTGGCCATATGAGCCAAAAGGGCCTTCTAAGCTTTGTACTTTGAACAAGCTTGATGCTAAAGGCACAAAGCTTGACTTTTGTAATGAATGTCAATATGGCAAGCAAGTAAAGCGTTCTTATTACTCTAGTGTCTCTCGTAAATCTTGTGTGCTCGATCTTGTACATTCTGATGTATGTAGCATGCCTACTAAGTCTATGGGAGGTGCATGCTATTTTGTCTCCTTTGTTGATGATCATTCTAGGAAAATTTGGGTTTATTTGCTTATATCTAAGGATGAAGCCTTTGCTGCGCTTAAGAAATTTCATGCATTTGTGACCACCCAAATAGGTAGGAAGCTAAAATGCTTGCGTATGGACAATGGGGGAGAGTTCACAAGTGCTGAATTTAACAAATTTTGTGAAAATTTGGGCATTAAGAGGGAGCTTACTGTGCCATACAGCCCCTCTTCTAATGGTGTGGCTGAAAGATTCAATAGGACACTTTGTGAGAGGGTGAGATGCATGCTGTCCACAGCTAATCTCTCTCATGGATTTTGGGGAGAAGCTTTGAAAATTGCAGTCCATATATGCAATCGATCCCCTCACATGTCTTTGATAGGTGACATCCCTAAAGAGGTTTGGTCTGGCAAGCCTGCTTCATATGATCACTTACGTATTTTTGGTTCCGAGGTTTTTGTGCATGTTAGACTTGAGTTGAGGAGTAAACTAGATGCCAAGTCCATTAAAGGCCTCTTCATGGGATATGGTGAAGAAGGCGAAATGGGTTACAGGATTTGGTTACCTTAGCTCAAAAGGGTTATATGCAGCCGGGATGTTGTTTTTAATGAGGCAAGGGTGCATCAAAACAATTGTGCCTCAAAGCATGACCATAAAAGGGTCAAATTTTAGCATGACCAGTCACCTGTTAGGCCTATTTTTGACCCTCAGGATGCACCACATATGGCTGAAAATGAAGATGATCCAGTGGTGTTTGAGCCAGATGATGTTGAACAGTATTCCTCTTTGCATTACATTATGTTGACAGATGAGAGAGAGCCTCTTACGTATAAAGAGGCAAAGACATGTGAGCACAGTGACAAGTGGGAGCTTGCTATGCAGGAAGAGATTAAAGCTTTGCATGCTAATCATACTTGGGACTTGGTGGAATTGCCCAAAGGAAGGAAGGCTATTCCTAACAAATGGGTGTATAAAATCAAGACAGTTGATGCAAAAGCCAAGTATAAAGCAAGGCTAGTTGCAAAGGGATATGTTCAAACCAAGGGCATAGACTTTCAGGAAGTGTTCTGTCACAAAGTGATGACGTGGCGGATAGCAGAAACCCTAAAATTCCTGCAAACCCTAATTTTTGCCAAAAACCCTAATTTCCGGAAATCGCGGAGGCTATTTTTATTTTTATTTTTATTTTTGAAATGATGAGCGACGCGAATTTTGCTTTTTTTTTATATAAAAAAAGAAAAGACTCTCTTAAGAGAGAGAGAGGACTACTGCTTTTAAAAGCTTTTGGGCATCCCTTGTAACCTTTAAATAAGTGGTGAGGGTCTCACTTCTGAGAGCATCTGGACGCAGAGTCTGAGAGTGAAACCCTAACCGCTCTCTTGTACTTTGATGAGTGATTAATACAAAAAGAAATATCGAAAGGGGCGCCAGTCTTTGGGGCCAATATCTCTAGGCACGGAACTCCGCCGGGCCAGTGCAAATCTATTGTGATCTGTGAATTGTTTTGAAGTGGTTATTTGGTGTTGTCGCGGTTGATTCTTGACTTGGAGTGTCCAAGTCTGTTACAGTGGTATCAGAGCACGGCCGATTTCTCCTCTACGGGAAATCCGATCCCCGAATTTTTTTTTCCGTGGCACCTATGGCTTCAGGCAATGATTAGTCGACTCCCTCTGCATCTGGAGATGCGGGCTGGGATCACAACGAAGATTCAGACAGAGAGTATGGCCCGCCTCGGCCTACTCAGGCGGAGCAAAGAGAGATGGAGCGTCGTCAATTGATTGGCGATGCAACAAAGATGATGCTCAATTTTGCCAAGGACCCGAAGATGGCAAAATATATGCCTCTTTGGAAGGTACAGATGAAGTGGCAAAGAACCACAACCCCACTCCCGAAACCCGCTCTCAAGAAACCTTCTGCCTCCAAGAAATATACGGAGAAGGAACTAGAGACTGTGGTTGATGCACGGATTGCTTAGCTTTTCGACGTGCAAAAGAAAGGCAAAAAGCGCAGCAAAAAGCAGAAGAAAGGCACTGACTTCCCGGGATATTTGGGTCGTCGGTTGACATTTGACAAGGCAAAGAAACGGAAGAAGCGTGTTCGATTTGAAGGAGTACCCAATTCTTCTTCTTCTTCTGACAGTTCTTCTAGCTCCTCGGATTAGAGCGAAGAAGACAGAAAAAGCAAAAAGCGAAGCAAGACACAAAGCTTCGGAAAGGGCAAGAAAAAGGCAAAGAAGGCTACATCTCGCCCAGAGACTGACAGTTCTACTGAGGACTCGCCTACAGACAGCTCAGATTCCGATGACGGAAAGTTTTATGCGAACAAGAAGAATTTTTACAAAGCCAACCAGTATGACTTTCTCGAAGATAAAAGCAAGAAAGTCCGAGAGTTTAAGGAAGGTGGGCACTCGATCAAGTTTGATACTTTTTCAGGATACTCAGATGCTTCGAAGGCTTTGTCTTTTATATAACAGTCTGACATCGCTTTCGCGGGAGGACGCTATTCAGAGCACTCCAAGATTCGGAGAGCTGCCTCTTACTTTAAGGGGAATGCTCGTACTTGGTGGTCCACGCTTCTTTTAAACAAGACTGCGCTAGTTAAATGATTGAAATTTAAGAGGCTTTTTATTTCTTCTTGGTTGACTCAAGAGTTTGAGCGAGATATACAAGCTGCTTGGAACCATCTTCGGATGACCAAGAAAGATACAATCAATGCTTATTGTGAAAGATTCTGGAGCTCTTTTCTACCCGCCTCTTCATTCAAGAAGATCTCGTTCAGAGAACAGATTGAGCGGTTTACCTTGGGTCTACCTACAGAGATCCGAGATCACTGCTTGGAACAGAAGTCAGCTTCTATTCAGGAGTTGATGAGTCATGCGACGCGGGGCTTTGCCATTCACTCTGGCAGTCTGACCTACCCCACAGATGAGGCTATGACACAACGAGCCGAACAGACTTCTGGGAATGAAAGTAGAAAGAAAAAAGAGCAACCAAGAGAAAAATGATGCACGACCCAAGCTTACTCCTGAGGAGAGAGCTCGCTTCATCAGAGAGGGGAAGTGCTTTGGATGCGGGGAACAGGGACATATCTCCGCAAAGTTCCCTAATAAGGCACAGAAAGAACAGAATGATAAAGACGACGACTGGCCTGAGAGTTCGAGAGCAGCTGAGGAATGTGGCAGAAAAGGCAGATAGAAAAGCAAAACTGGTACCACATGGCGTGGGACCTGTACCGAATCTAATGAATGAAAGTACAAACTTTGCTGCTTTTGGGGCAAAGTGAAGGATCAGGAAGCTCTTTTGAAGGAGCAAAGGCCAACTTCTTTTCACTTGGAATTGGCGGCTCGATTTGGAATTACGCCCGACAGACTGACGCCACAGGCAGAGGTAGTTCGACTGGCACCCAGATGGGATGTTGCCATTACACCGAGCATTGGCAAACTTTGTTTGCAATGACAGGGGTGTTCAGGGCACGCGAGTGACGTTCTACTCATGATTCCTTGGTACCACAAGAACTACGCCATGGTTGACTACCGGGCCAAGAAAGCGACTTTGATAAATGAAGGTCTTAGAGATTGTACTTGATGAACTTCAGTTTCTTACTCATTCTTTGGGAGAGAACTGAACGTTGGATAAAGGTTGAATATGTTTTGACCTGATCAAAAGAACGCCAAGATTTTTCTCCACACTCATGCCGATTGCTTTTCAGAGGGCCTGAAGATCAAACCATTGATCTGATACCTGGAAGCACGCCACCGAATCGGCCATTTTACCGTGTGAGCCGAGTACAAAATGAAAAGATTATGAACCCAGTGAAAGACCTCTTGGAAAAGGGTCTTGTCCAGCCTAGTACTTCACCGTATTGCTCTCCAGTGTTGTTCGTTTTGAAGAAAGATGGATCTTGGAGAATGTGCATCGATTATAGCACTCTCAACGAAATCACCATCAAGAACAGATTTCCGATTCCTAGGATCGATGATATACTTGACAGGTTACAGGGATCCTCGTGCTTTAGCAGGATTGACTTGAAGAGTGGATATCATCAGATCAGGATAGTGCCGGGAGACGTCTACAAGACAGCTTTTCGGACGACTTTTGGGTTATTTGAGTTTTTGGTAAGCCTTTTGGCTTAACCAATGCTCCTGCGACATTTAACCGGATGATGGACAAGATTTTTCGAGAGTACAGGCTATTTGTTGGCACTTTCTTTGACGACATCATTGTTTTCTCCAAGAATGAGGCAGAACACAGAGATCATCTGCTTCAAATCTTTCAGGCATTACGAGATCACACGTTAGTGATTAATGCAAAGAAGAGTGAATTTTTCCTACCAGAGATACATTTTTTGGGACACATTGTGTCAGCAGCAGGAGTGCAAATGGACCCGGCCAAGATAGAGACTATCCGTGACTGGCCCGATTTGAGGAATGTCCATGAAGTTAGAAGCTTCTTGGGACTGTGTTTGTACTACAGGCGGTTCATACGAAAGTTTGCAGAGGTTGCTTCCCCTTTGCATACCTTGACAAAGAAAGGAGTACCTTTTTCGTGGGGACCCACAGAGGTGACTGCCTTTCGGACATTGAAAGAGAAATTGACTACAGGACCAGATTTGACTTTGCCGGACTTGCAAAAGTCATTTGACGTATTTTGTGATGCTTGTGGTCGTGATCTGGGTGCGGTCTTGATGCAAGAAGGCCATGTCGGACCAGATTTGACTTTGCCGGACTTGCAAAAGTCATTTGACGTATTTTGTGATGCTTGTGGTCGTGATCTGGGTGCGGTCTTGATGCAAGAAGGCCATGTCATAGCTTACGAGAGCCGTTTGTTCTCTAGGCCGGAGATGACAGCACAGATCTATGAGAAAGAGCTTTTGGCGGTTATCCATGCTCTTACTCAGTGGCGGCATTACCTACTCGGAGCGGATTTTACTTTTGGCGGTTATCCATGCTCTTACTCAGTGGCAGCATCAAGTAGCGGGATACTTCCTTCGGGAAGGCTACTTGATGAGAAAGACTATGTTGTGTGTTACACAGCCGTTGAGGGATAAGGTTATGACTGAATGCCACTGTCCACCTTTTACGGGTCACCGCGGCATTGCTACCACCATGAAAGGGGTAGAGAGATACTTCTTTTGGCCGTGACTCAAGAAGGATGTGGAAGAGTTTGTGCGCAGTTGCTTGGTATGCTAGAAGTCAAGTTTGACAGGCATAAGGCATAGGGATTGTTACAGCCTTTACCCATACCCACCCACCCCTGGGAAAGTATTGCAATGGATTTTATTTTTGATCTCCCAAGAAAACAGAATGATCACGATGATTTTCCGATTACATGGCACGTCTGAGACGATTGTCTCCGACAGAGACCCCAGATTTATGAGTTTGTTTTGGAAGGCAATTTGGGAGAACATTGGCACGCGGTTGCAGTTCTCGTCATTGTTCCACTTGCAGACTGACGGGCAATTTGAGATTGCTAATTCAGTGATTTTAGATTTATTGAAGTCTTGTATCTCGGATCAGAAGACTCAATGGGAAAAGAACTTACCTTTGGTGGAATTGGCCTACAATAACACGATACACTCTTCGACGGGGAAGACGCCATGTGAGATTGTTGAAAGTGCTGCGAAGGTTCCATCCTTCCTGAGCACGAAAGATTAGATATTGGAAGCGGATGAATATTCGCGAGATTTGGATACGGCTTTTGCCAAGGTTCGCGAGACTTTGCAGGAGTCTCAAGAACGACAGAAAAAGGCAGCGGATCGCCATCGTCGCGACTTGAAACTGAAGGAGGATGATTGGGTGCTCTTACTTTTGAGAAGGCACGCCTAAGAAAGAAAAAGGGAAAGGAGAGGCTTTTTCCAAAGCTTAGTATGTGATACTACGGACCTTTCTAGATTACTGAAAAGATAAATGATGTCTCCTTCCGATTGAACCTGCCAGATACTTGGAGGATGCATAATGCATTGCATGTGAGTCTCTTGAACCCTGTTAAGGGTGATGTGCCTGATGATGGGGAGCCTGATGAGCAACCCGAAGTGGAAGAAAACGAGGAGATCCTTGTTCTTGAACAAATTTTGGCACATAATGATACGAAGAAAGGTAAAGTCCGAAGGCGGCTCTTGGTTAAATTCAAGAACTTTCCTGCATTTGATGCGAAGTGGATGGAGGAGGAGGACCTAGCAGATACTCCTCGGATTGTGAAACTTTACCTCGATGTTTTGGTTTAGCATAGTCTACTCCAAACGAAACCCAGAAACTCAGCTTGGCCGAAGATCTGGTGCAGTGGGATGCACAAGAGGGGAGTTACTCCGCTCCTTTGTCAATAAATGCCTCGATTTTGATACTAAAGTCACTGATGTCTCTTTGAGCTTCAGAGATACTGAGAGCTGACAGTATTCTGCTGGATGACTTTATGAAATGGAATTCCTGATAATGATACTGATTTGTTCTTGACTTCTTGTGAGTGCAGGAACTGATAGCCGAAATGACTGCAGCATTTTGGTCTGATTGATCTCGAATAGACATGGTTGCAATAGGGGTTAGTCAATCGGACATCGATGAGGTCCCGATTTGACCTAGATGTGATTGCTAGCTACATTGCCGATAAATCATGGTCTAAGATCTGAATGAATGTTGAATGTCATGTGATGTCCTGTGATGTTTGGTGATGTCCTATGATGTCGTGTGATGTGACTGTCGATTTTGTACATGTGCTAGATGTGTGTTCCTAGTACGTAGGTACTAATAGTCAGTGTCTGCTAAGACGGTTTATGGCTTTTGTCGGTTTTGTAGGCGTAATTGCGGTCGATTACAATGCTTTCAAGAGGGGGGTATGTCACAAAGTGATGACGTGGCAGACAACAGAAACCCTAAAATTCCTGCAAACCCTAATTTTTGCAAAAAACCCTAATTTCCGGAAATCGCGGAGGCTATTATTATTATTTTTTATTTTTTATTTTTTTGAAATGATGAGCGACGCGAATTTTGCTTTTTTTTTATATAAAAAAAGAAAAGACGCTCTTAAGAGAGAGAGAGAGGACTACTGCTTTTGATTTTAAAAGCTTTTGGGGCTATGCTTTTGGGCATCCCTTGTAATCTTTAAATAAGTGGTGAGGGTCTCACTTCTGAGAGCATCTGGACGCAGAGTCTGAGAGTGAAACCCTAACCGCTCTCTTGTACTTTGATGATTGATTAATACAAAAAGAAATACCGAAAGGGGTGCCAGTCTTTGGGGCCAATATCTCTAGGCACGGAACTCCGCCGGGCTAGTGCAAATCTATTGTGATCTTTGAATTGTTTTGAAGTGGTTATTTTGTGTTGTCGCGATTCTTGACTTGGAGTGTCCAAGTCTGTTACATGTTCTCTCCTGTTGTGAAGATGACCACTTTGCGTGTATTGTTTGCCATAGTGGCTGCTCTTGATTTGGAAATGGACCAAATGGATGTACATACCGCTTTCTTGGATGATGATGTGGAGGAAGAGCTTTACATAAAGCAACCCGAGGGTTTTGTTATTCCTGGCAAGGAACATTTGGTATGTATGCTCAATAGAAGCTTATATGGGTTGAAACAATCCTGTAGACAATGGTATAAGAAGTTTGATCGCTTCATGCTTAAACATGGTTACAAAAGAAGCCATGCAGACCATTGTTTGTATACCAAACATGATGAGGATGGCAGCCCTATCATTCTTGTGCTCTATGTGGATGATATGTTGATAACTGCAAAGAAAAGAAGCACTGTTGATGCTCTTAAAGGGCAACTGAAATCTACATTTTCAATGAAAGACCTTGGGACAACTGAACATATACTTGGAGTGCGTGTTAGAAGGCAAAGGGACCAACGCATATTGTATTTGTCGCAAGAAAAGTACATTGAAAAGGTGCTGGACAGATTTAACATGGCTGAAGCAAAGCCTCTTGGCGTGCCATTACAGCCATATGTGAAAATTTCCAAGGACGATTGTCCCAAGTCAAAGGAAGAAGCCAATGACATGCAAAGTGTGCCTTACGCTTCAGCTTGTGGTTCACTTATGTATGCTATGGTTGCTACTAGGCCTGGCATAGCCCATGCAGTGGGAGTTGTGAGCCGTTTTATGGCTAATCCAGGCAGGTTGCATTGGGATGCAGTAAAGTCCATTATGAGGTACTTGAAAGGGACTAAAAACAAATGCCTCTGCTATGGTAAAGTACCATTTGAGTTGAAGGGATTTGTGACTCTGACATGGCTGGTGATGTGGACACACGGAAATCCACAAGTGGCTATGTGTTTACTCTTGCGGGAGGTGCTGTTTCATGGTGTTCTAGATTGCAAAAGATCGTTGCGTTGTCTACTACAGAGGCTGAATATATTTCAGCCACTGAGGCTTCTAAAGAAGCTATTTGGTTAGCACGTCTATGCAGTGAGTTTGGTTTGCCTCCCAAGGCACCTATACTTGGTTGTGATAGCCAGAGTGCCATATGTCTGGCAAAGAATGCCATGTTTCATGCACGCACAAAGCATATTGATGTGCGGTATCACTTCATTCGAGAAGTACTTGAGGATGGCCTTATTACATTGGTTAAAGTCCATACATCACAAAATCCAGTAGATGCTCTCACTAAGTGCTTATCCAAAGCACAACATCAGCTATGCATACAGTTGGTGGGAGTCACGTAGCTTAAGGGCGCTATTTATGCCTTTAAGTGGGAGGTTGTTGGGTTAAAGGCCCAAATGGCCCCCTTTGTGTATAGTTTTAAAGGTTATTAACCTTTGGCCAAGTTCACATTGAACTTAAATGTGAACTTGGCTACTAACTTTAAATTGATCCTATATTTATAATAAAGGGAAGTGAGGAGCCCAAATTAACTCACTCATTCTTCCCCTTGAAAAATAGTGCGCTCTCTCTCTCTCTCTCTCTCTCTCTCTCTCTCTCTCTCTCTCTCTTCGTTCCCTAGCGTTCCCTGCTCTGCAAGTCTTCGCCCCACTCCAAAGCTCAAGCCCTGCACTTCTTCGCGTGCTCTATCACTTGCACACACTGCCGCGTGCTCATCATGCCATTCCGTGTCGACTCTCTCTCTCTCTCTCTCTCTCTCTCTCTCTCTCTCTCTCTCCAAGTTTGTTGTCCAGTTTCTCATATGTGTTGCTTTAGATTTCTTGCTTGGAGTGTCCAAGCCTATTACAATCAGTGCTTTTGCTAACTCTGAGGCATCACACCCGAATCCATCACATGCTGAAAAACTCGCTGCAAATCAGGACCCAAAAGCTCCCAATAGTACATGAAAAAAGCTAGAGTAAGGCCATCCTCTCCAGGGAAACTCTATCATTGAGTGACAAGGCTTGCAATGCATCCAACAGGACTCTGCAAGTCCATCTGCATGTTTGCTGTAATACCGTGTCTCACATACCTCCATAGCTCATTCTGATAAGACTTGTGTGCCTGTGCGGGCTTTTCTGTAGAGAGAATGTCATTGTAAACAGCTGAAACTTTTGATTCATTGTAAACCTCTGAGAACGGAACGGACTCTGCAAGTCCATTTGCATGTCTCCTGTAATACCCCGTCTCACATACCTCCATAGCTCATTTCGATAAGACTTTTGTCTCTGCGCGGGCTTTCCTGTAGAGAGAATGTCATTGTAAACTGCTGAAACAATTTCTTTGATTTTGAAAAGACCCTGAGTCGAAAACTCATCCTGCTGCTGCAGCTATCTAATGTCACGATTGTGACTATGTTAACAACAATACATCTACTCCTAGTATGCGCATAACAGCTATAATACGCGTACTTTATTTAGAATACGGGACGTCCCGTATTGAAACGTATAGTACGTCTCATAACGTTTTCTATTCTAGCATTTTTTTTGCTCAAAACATATTCTATTCTAATGTCTTTTGCTAGTTGATCAAGTGTGGTTTAGAGATTCATGGTGCTTGTTTATGTACGCTATGATTAAACATTGAAGAGTCATTGAGGAGGTGCATGACCCGCTTCATTTGTCCTCATTAAAGTATCATATCTAAAAAAGTTGACGTATTTTATTTTTGATTCTCAAAAATACGTCTAGTTCCGGTATTGTACACCGCGTATTAAACGTCCCGTCCCGTACCGTGGTTGCTATGGATACGCGAAGTGCCATGCCAAGGAGGATCCCTGCGCTTGGATGGTCACACCCCTTCACCCAAAGGACGTGTCTCTTCGCCAAAAGCCACACTCCTTCGACGACTAGTCACACCCCTTCGCTCTACGGGTGCGACTCTTCGCCCAATGGTTGCAGCTCTTCGCCGAAAGGATGTGTCTTTACGTCTAAAGTCATGTCTCTTCACCAAGAGACGTGTCTTTTCATTTATGTCTCTTCGTCTCCTATATAAGGAGCCCTTGTATCACACTTTCAATCAATCAAACACAGACTCTTCTAAGTCTTGTTTCTGAGTTCAGTTCAAGTTTCTTAAGTCTTAATCATGAGTTTAAGTACTTAATTAAAGATTAGCATCTGGAATCTTCACAGTGGTATTTAGAGCAAATTTTTTCCCGGGACCCGAAGATTGTGAGCCTCTCACCCTCGTTGCTACCCTCTTCCCCCCCCTTTTCCCGGAGTTGCATGGAAGCAGAAGAAAGATGGAATTCAACTTCTTCGCCAACTCTACACATATAAAAGCAGGATAAACAGAACGGGACAGCAGTGTGTGTGAGTGTGTGGCGTACCCGGTGACTTTCGGGACAACTTCTGCTGGAGCCTCTTCGAGCGCCCTTTCCTCGGGTAGTACCCCTTCGAACCCGTGGTTGCACCCCTTCATGCGAAAGGGTACCACGCCGGCAGGCTGCCACCTCTTCCCAATGCTCGCACCCCTTGGAAATGCCCGTTTGTGCATCCTTTTCCAATTCCTGCCAAGGCTGAGTATGCTTATGCTGCAAACGCTGGGCTGAGTATGCTGAAATTTCGTTGGCTGCTGCACCTCAACGGGCGCCCCTCTTCATGAAAGGGCATGGGCACCCCTTCACTCACGCCGCACCCCTTCCCCCCGTGATCTGCCTCTTTGCACATGCGCTGAATTGCTGGAAACGCTGGGCTGAAGCGCTGGCTGAAACGCTGCACTTCTTCGCTGGCTTATTTTTTTACGTAAGAAAGACCAGCAGCGCAAGGCATTTCAATTATACATAAACCTCAATTTTAATAATTTACAATGACGGACCAGCCCCTAAATTAAGCCCCATGTGAAACCACATTAAAACAAATACATTAAAAGAAACTTACATTAAAACAAATAAGAGTCTTCAGCCATCAGGCAACTTGTTCTTGGTATTGAGATTCTTGGAGGTTTCTTCTTACGCCCACGCTCCTCCCCTTAGCGCTGGCACTCGCACACGTACTCCCCCACCCGTTCTATGGTTGACGGACGCCACAGACAGTTTCCTACCTCTCGTACATGAACGAGATTCCTGAAGAGGTTATGTAGGAACGTGAATAGATCATTATCCCGGATACTCTAGAGTCGGAACTCGTTTCGAATACCATGCCAAATTCTCAGGATGGAGGTAGTCAATCTGACGATGCCCTTACTCTTATCAAGGAGCAGATGGCCACACTTTCTATAAGCCTCGCATCACTTCACACTCGCTTGGATGAGATGCACACGGAAAACACTTCTCGAATTCGACTTGTTGCTTCTCGGACTACACATGCTGATCCGACACCTTCTTCCGAAGCTTCAGTGGATGAACCCAACGAACCAGATTCAACTGAAGAGGTAGACAATCGCGAACTTCAATTACTTTATAAATTTTTTAATGCTGCACAGAAGAAGAAGCTTGATGTTAAACTGCCGGAACCGTACACTGGTCGCCGCGACAAGCGTGTGATGGATTAATGGCTGTTCAAAATGGAGATTTACTTATCGAACACGGACTTAGTCGAGAGTAAAAAAGTTGCACTTGCTAGTTCTCTGCTCAAAGACAACATTTCTTTGGTGGCAATGACGGGTTGCTGATGGTAAACTTGAATAAATTCCAGCGTGCTATTCGCAAGGCGTTCGAACCTGCCAATGCGGATTTTCATGCCTGGTCCTCTCTTCGCCGCCTGAGCCAGACAGGTTCCTTGGCCGCGTACATCACAGAGTTCCAACGGCTAACTCTGGAGATAGAGACCCTTAGTCCCTCTGATAAACTTCACAGCTTTATCGACGGACTCGAACCCAATCTGAAGGATGATGTGCACAAATACAACCCTACCACCTTGGATGTTGCAATTGCCTATGTGGAGCGTCTTGGCGATAATTGACGCCCTACACGGAATTTTCTCACTGGTAACAGATCTTCAAATAGCGCTCGCTTTTCACAGCGCAATCGGAGAGACAACTATAGCCAAAGTTGGCAACATCAGTCTCAATTCAGACAACAAGCAACGCAACCTTATTCAACTTCAAGGTTCTATTCTCAAGATTGACAATTTGAAAGCAGATGTTCCTCCACTTGATCGAGGTAAAGAACGTGATTTTTCTCAAGATCGGCATTCCAATACTCAACAAGGCTCTTCGTCAAATGGATCTTCGACTTCAAAGAAGGAAGGATTATGTACAATTTGCAGTGGTGACCATAGATGGTATGTCCAAAGAGACCAAATCCGTCTAATTCGAAAAGAAATTCCAACGCGGAAACATCATCGAATTTTGAACAACCAGATTTTGCTAAGGATAAAGGAAAATCTGTGGTCAATACGATTCGTGTCTCAGAGGATACGAGTATTCTTATAAAGCATGCTCAGTGCAATTCTTCAGTTTTGGAGCCTCTCTCGAAGCAAGTTTTGAGCCTTCTTGGACTACTCAATGGTCGCTCCATCAATATTTTGGTGGACAGCGGATGCTCGAATAATTTCGTCAGCACTTAGATAGTTTAACAGCTTGGCTTATCAACTCAGAAGACATCTCACTTATATGATGTGGAATTAGCAGATGGATCAATTTTGACTTGTGATCAGACAGTTCGACAATTGTAGTTTGAGATTCAAACTTATGCAGATCAACTGGATTTTGAAATCATGCCTTTATCTTATTACGGCATGATTCTTGGTCAGCATTGGTTATTTCAATATGATCCAGCAATTAGCTTTCGAGGACATACTATCAATTTGTTCAAAGATGGACGTGAATTGACTTTACACGGGCTTTCTCATGCGGAAAGAGTGATTCAAGCCTCACGTGTACTAGTCAAGCGACATGATACAATGGATTATGAAGAGAATAGGATTTCCGATGCAGATGCAGATATTATTATTGATGAATTTTTGAATTCATTAACTTCTCTTGAATCAATTGATGAAGACAAAGATAAAGATATAGTTGCAGATTCCGAGTCTGAAGACGATTATGCTTTCTTTGATTCTTTAGTGGATGATGATATGCCAATTACAAGTTATGAAGTTACAGTTCCAGAAGATGATTCTGAAGAATTTTGGGATTCATTATTGGAAGATGATTACAGTCTCAAGCCAAAATCCTCTCCAAAGATTAAAACTACGCTGAAAGCAAAGGATGGTGGTACAAAAAAAGGGCCAATTTTTTTTCCACCTGTTTGGTTCTTTGGAGGGAAAGTTTTGAAGCCCAAAAGTTTTGGAATTTGTATATTTTAGCTATAATTGTATCTCAAAAATACAAGTCGTGCAGTTTCACAATGGGCCAGCCCGTGTGAGAGTAGTGGTGTAATTAGTAAATTTAGTGGCGTTTGTTTGAATTGAGCGCTTTTTGCCAGCGCTTGGGCTCTCTCTCTCCCCCCTCAGACTCGTAGCAGAGCTGCTCTCTCTCTCTCTCTCTCAGCATTGTAGCAGAGCTGCTATCGTGTGAGTTCTCCCACCATGAGGACCCCAAAGGCCAAGGGAGCTGCTGCGAGCAGAGCGTCACCTTCAACATGCAAACAGAAAGAGAAGGCCAAGGAGGGAATGCCCACCCATGGGAGAAGCAACAACAAAGGTTCTTCCACCCCCGCCTCTCAACAAACAGAGCTGGAGAACAAAAGCAGTCCCAACACAAGGGTTAGTGCAAAACAGTTCAAGGCTTCTGAAATCGACTCCGAACGGACCTCACACCGTGTCGATGAGGATGAATCAAAATCTGCCAACAAGTCAAGACGTGGTAAGCTATTCATTGGAATCAGGCTTGTGTTAATTAGATGGTGTAAAACTTTGAATTTAAATGTTCAGTGTAAAATTTGATACCTTGGAGCATCGCATTTGTAATCCATATGCATATGAGAGAAAAATTAGAAAATTGACTTGGACCATGCTAATTATCCAGCTTGCTCTATAGTATTAAGTGTATTTTTCTAGGATATTCTAGAAAAGTGGTTGTGGAGCTTCAATGTTTGTGGATAGAAAGGTTTAGCTGAGACAATGTACATGATTCTATAGTTTCCTTGCTTTATGTTAGAGCTTTGTATATCATATGCTAAGGATTAAAACTGAAGTTATTGCAGACTATTGCTGAAGTTTTGTGGAAATAGAGTATGGATAAATCATATTGTAAACACATTAGTTATTAGTTATTACATGTACAGTAACAAATGTGGTACTTTGGATTTGTTTCACAATAATTTCTGATTTGTTTGACATTTCAGGTAAGAATAAAATGGAGGAGTACCCTCAACAAACCAGGTTCTATTATACAGCAGAGGACGTGCATGAGGAGTATGGCCTTAGTCTAGAAGGCAAACTCCCTAAGGACCTGACTGATGAGGACTTGCCATCCGAGCAGTGGTTATCTGTTTTCAAGTACAAGTTCCAAAAGAACAACAAAATTTATTTAAATCATTTGCAGCCACATCTGGTGGATGACTGCAAATTTCTATTCTCCAAAGTTTATCAGGGACCCCCTTCATGCGGTGAACTGATCACCAAATTTGCTAAGGGTTATGCGTTCAAGAAATGTGATGCAGCGAGAAAAGACCCAACAGGGCATAGAATAGCATGGGCCCGGTTTGGGGAAGGAGTGTTGCAGATGATATCATTTAGGATTGGCCTTCTTGACCATAAAGTTGAGACATGGAGGAAGCAAAATGCTTCCTCCCATGGAACTGTCCCGCAGTCAGTTAAGAAGGTCCGCATGACTCAAAGTGGCAGCAATATTTGCACAGAACCAGAGCAAGGTGTCAGAGGGGCAGTGGCTGACTACCTACCTGACTTAGAGGCATTGCTCCAAAGACTCCAAAAGCAGGTGTCACATCTAGGGTCATCAAAACTAACAGACCTGAAGGCCTCTATTCAAGCAAACAAGGACCAGCTACTGGTATATGAGGGTAAAGAGGGCGTGGCGAAAAGCTTGCTACGATGGCACGGGGTTTCCGAAAATATCAAGAAGCTCCAAGCTGAGGTTGAACAGCAGGAGGTATTGCATTTCTGGCTTATTGTATTGTGTACGACTGTTGAAAGTTTTTATTCTGCACAAGGTTTGGTGATTTGGCATGTTTCACTTCTTGACTGGTTTATTTGCTGACATTTTTATGGGTTTTAGTACTATCTTGGACTGGTTTGGTACTCTCTCTAATTGTTTTGGTACTTTTATTTAACACTAAGGGCAGTGTTGGAACTTACCTTAGTACTTGATGATGCTGCTTCATTTCATTTGGTACTCATTTGAACTACTTGCTACTATATTGGTACTTCCTTGTTCTAATTTTTGAGTCTTACACGGTACTATTTGTTTTGTTTTGGATTCTATAATGGCACAATCCATGGTACTTTTGGTGCTTTTCTGATCATTTGGTCTTTTTCAATTCTATTTTGGGACTGCTATGGTACATGCTGCTTAGTGCTTTGGTATCTTCTTTAAATGTCTTGGTACTTTCCAGTTTTTTTTTGAAAGTGATTTGCTTATTTTTGGACTGTTTTGGTACTTTTTAAACTGATTTGGGTATTTAATCGAACACTAACTGCTATGTTCGTACTTCCCTTGTAACCTTTTGATGCTTAGTTATTTTAATTGGTTCTCTCTTCGATCATTCTGGTATTGGCTTGAGAATTTTTGGTACTCATATAGTTTACAGATTTTGTCTTGGGTGCTATGTAGCACAATCTTTGGTACTCTGGGTGCTTTTCTGTTCATTGGGTACTCTTATTACTTATTTTGGAACTTTCTAGTTACAGTCTTATATTGTAATGTTGAGTTTGACTTGGGTACTTTTGGTGTTTGATACTGCTTTGGTACTCTTGAAACATTTGGTACTTCAACCTATTTTGCTACTTCCCTTGTAACCTTTTGTGCTTCTTTATTTTATTTGGTTCTCTCTTTGACCATTTTGGTACTGCCTTTAGAATTTTTGGTACTCATCTAGTCTATAGATTTGCCTTGGGTGCTATGTGGCACAATCTTTGGTACTCTGGGTGCTTATCTGTTCATTGGGTAGTCTGATTACTTATTTTGGTACTTTCTAGTTACAGTTTTATACTGTAATGGTGAGTATGACTTGGGTACTTTTGGTGCTTGATACTGATTTGGTACTGTTGAAACATTTGGTACTTCAACCTATTTTGGTACTTTCGGTACTTTCCTTGTAACCTTTTGTGCTTATTTATTTTATTTGGTTCTCTCTTTGACCATTTTGGCACTGCCTTGAGAATTTTGGTACTCATATAGTTTACAGATTTGCCTTGGGTGCTATGTGGCACAATCCTTGGTACTCTATGCTCTTTGGGTAGTCTGATTACTTATTTTGGTACTTTCTAGTTACTGTCTTATACTGTAATGTTGAGTATGACTTGAGTACTTTTGGTGCTTGAAACTGCTCTGGTACTGCTGAAACTTTTGGTACTTTTGGTACTTCTGGTATTTCTAGTACCTTGATACTACATTGGTATTTTCTTCTAATAATGTTTTCTTTGCTAATTGTTTGATTTGGTACTGTCTTGGTTCTATTTTGTAACTGTTGCAATAATATTTTTGTACTGCATGTGTTATTGCTTGCTAGCAGTCCATTTTGGTACTGTTTTGGTGCTTGTTGGGTACTGTTTTGTTCTATTTTGGTACTCTTTGAATAATTTTTTGCTATTGCATGTGTTCTTCCATGCATCTTGGTTGTTTTGGTAAGTAAATTACGAGAGCATTCTGTTTTGCAGAGAGAGTATGCCAGGCTCTACAACGAGTCCCTGGAAACCCAAGACCAGTACGAATTTGTAAGCAAGCTCTCTGTTGATGTGAAGAGAGGGATGACTCACACATTGACTCCAAGGCCTCATGTTGTGGACCCTGAAAACACAATACATGTGTTTGGTTCTTGTGTTGCCTGTGGGGAGGCTTTGGAGGCTTCTTACGTGGTTGGTACCTTCATGCTTCCCTACAGGCATCAATACGATCCACAGTGTTTTGTAGGTGTATTGAGAATGGAAGATACGTGCGTGAAGGCACTTTGCAACATTGCAATCCCTTCGGAGGCAAAGGCCTGGATTTCAGGGAGGTCATTATTGAAGAGTAAGTGGGGTGTTTGTGTTGGACACTACATGCTTATAATATCAGTTGAATTTATGATCTAATCTTCTCTTTCATCTTTGTGTATATGTAGGGAGAGGATCTTTCGGTGCGGACACCCATGACAACACCAACACCCCTGTAGATCGGAAGGATCTTCATGGATACGGCAAATCAGATGCCAATCACATGTTCCAGGAAGATCCTTATAAGTCAGTGCATGAAGTACTGCATGACATTGGTGCCAACACGATGGAAGGCAAAAAGGGTGAGCCTGCTCTAGACTCCACATGTTGGACACTACATGCTTATAATATCAGTTGCAATCCCTTCGGAGGCAAAGGCCTGGATTTCAGGGAGGTCATTATTGAAGAGTAAGTGGGGTGTTTGTGTTGGACACTACATGCTTATAATATCAGTTGAATTTATGATCTAATCTTCTCTTTCATCTTTGTGTATATGTAGGGAGAGGATCTTTCGGTGCGGACACCCATGACAACACCAACACCCCTGTAGATCGGAAGGATCTTCATGGATACGGCAAATCAGATGCCAATCACATGTTCCAGGAAGATCCTTATAAGTCAGTGCATGAAGTACTGCATGACATTGGTGCCAACACGATGGAAGGCAAAAAGGGTGAGCCTGCTCTAGACTCCAGTTTAGAGGAAGATAACACTAAAGCCGAAGCCTGCAAGGCCCTAATGCCAGCACAGTGGAAGGGAAAGGGTCTTGAGGCTGGTGTGGGCTCTGGTATGGCAGAAGCTAAACTGAAAACTGAAGTGTAGGAGAAGGATAAACAGGAAAGCGAATCGATTGAGGAAGTTGATGACATAGAGATAGAGCTAGGCAAGAAAAACAATGCAGAAATTCAGGCTGATGAGGAGGTGGAAGTGGAAGTTCCCTCGGCAGCCGAGTGTTTGGATGCAACTCCAAAGTATGTAGAGGAGAAGGCAGGCAGAAAGACGAGGCAGCAGGCAAAGAGTGAGGTGGAACTTGCTGACAGTGCGAAAGAGGCGGAACCTGCCGAGGGTGCGAAGGAGGCTGCGAAGGAGTATGGCACGGAGGAGGCACATATTTTGCAAAGGAGACGAAAGCCATGGAGGAGGATGAAGGTGCGGGACAGGCGACAACCTTAGAAACAGGTTATAACATTGACTGTGCCACACTCTCCGAACTCTTTCTTATGAAATGTAAAGGCGTCCCAAAGGTCGTGGTCTCAAGCCGCGAACCTCCAAGAATTAGCTATTTAACAACATTTACTTGCTTCTGGCTTATCATGAAATACGATCCCATTTTGCGTTTGTCAATGTTTGGTGTCATGTTAGTCAGATGTTAATGTGTCCGATTCTTGTTATGTCATGCTGTCAACAATTGGTAACCTTTAATGGTGCTAAATGTCTACACTTTCTATTGCCAAAAGGTTGGGTGTTCCTTTACTCATTTTGTTTCGTGGTACTTCAGTGAGGGACAGGTGGTGGTTGAATGAAAAGCGACCGGATACATCAATGCCGCTGGACGTAAAGGCGAGCACTAAGCGCCTTGTCATTCTGGATGTGAATGGAGTTCTGTTGAGGGATTGTCATGAAGAACCCGAAGATTTGTGGAAAATCCCATTTCCAGAGGGATGTAAGTCCCGATGCGTGCAGGTCTCCTGGCACAAATACTGCGTGGTCAGACCAAATGCGGAGGATTTCATCCTTAGCCTGAGGAGGCGATGCGACGTGATGCTTTGGTCCTGCAGCCAAAGACACAATCTGATGACCATACTGCATGTTTGCTTCCCTAAGTTGGTGAAGATGCAAAGTCTCTTTTTAGGTATGAATCCCTTAACTTCCAAACTGGTTTGGTTGATTTTGGTACTGTATCTACCTTTGCTAGTGATTTGTACATATTCTAGTACTATTGGTTCTTTTTGTACTATTTGGTACTATCGTGTATAGGATTTGGTACTGTTTGTACAAATTGATATTGTCCACACAATTTTGGTAATGTTAGCACAATTTGGTGCTGTTTGCACAATTGGGTACTATTTGTTTCTTTTGGTTCTTTTTGGTTATTTTTATTCATTTTGGTCCTTTGGTACATTTGGTACTGTTTGCACAACTTGATACTATCCATACAACCTGGTACTATTTGCACAGCTTACTTTGGTACTGTTATGTACAGAACTTGCTGTTTTTCTTTTTTTGGTGATTTAAGTCCTTTGGTACTTTGGTATTGTTATGTACAGAACTTGCTGTTTTTCAAACTGTGGTGATTTAAGTCCTTTGGTACTTTGGTACTTTGGTATTGATATGTACAAAACTTGTTGTTTTTCTTTTTTTGGTGATTTAAGTCCTTTGGTACTTTGGTACTGTTATGTACAGAACTTGCTGTTTTTCAGACTTTGGTGATTAAGTTCTTTGGTATTTTTGGTACTTTGGTGCTTTGGTGCTTTGGTACTGTTATGTACAGAACTTGTTGTTTTTCAGACTTTGTATACCTGCTCTAACAACGTAGTTTACTTGACACAGATAATTTTGACCAGTCCCATTGTGAAAAATGGGCTTCCTCTATGAAGGATGTGGCAGGCCGTTTGGGGCAGTTCGGCGACAAGCCCATTTTCCTGAAGCTCCTGCGAACAGTTTGGCGCAAGCATCCTCAATTTAAAGAAGCCAGCACGCTCCTTGTGGACGACACAAGATACAAATCATTGAAGAACGATTATGAGTCGTGTTGCTGCATTCGGACATATGAGCCAAAATATTACGATCAGAACAAGCCGAAGTATCTCATGGATGTCATTCTGCCATGGATCACAAGATGGCTAGATGAGAAGTTCCCCACCGCTTATAGCCGGCGCACACCCCTGTTTGATGTAGAGGACGACATCTCCCTGTATGTTGCTGACTACTTTGTATCTTTGGAAGGGTACTCGTACCGGTTTGACCCCCCTGATGTGTAAAAGATTCTGTAAAAGACTGGCATTTTCGTGTGATAAGAAATTATTGCTGGGCATGAACCTTCGTCTGCAAAAGTTTTACACATGCACTTAATTTTTCTGCACATGATCTTTTTCTTGCCACTTCTTTGGTAATTTTTTTGTTGCTATTTGCATGTAAAGCCTGAATCAGCAGAAATGTCAAATAACCCACGAGCATTGATTACTTCTTCCCACTTTAATTTCTGTCCCATTGATAACTAAACCCGGATTCTTGCACCTGCCTAAGATATTTTCAACCATATTAAAGTATCCTGCTATCAAACAAGGGTTAGGCAGTCTGGCTATCAAATTTAGTACTACAAGAGTCAGCTGAAAACAAATTAGCAAGTACACACTACTTATCACAAGTAAGATTCTATTCAAGAGAATTACAACTGTTGCTGCCAGTGGCTAGACTTGTAGTTGGGGTTTACTCTGTATGGCTCCCCTCGTGGTCACTCCCTTCGTCATATGGCATACTGTTGTAGATATTTTCATATATCTCTGAGGATAGTTTAAAATGGTTATGCAGGCCCGGTATGACCTCCATGGGGAACCGTATGGCTCTAACAAGATGGGAGTAGATCATGACCGGTGGTTTCTCATTCAATAGGGTATAAGTATCAACTTTGCCCTCAACCAGGGCATAGTACAAACCCTCAATTAGAATTCCACCCTTTACGATCTTGTTATGCCAAAGGTCCTTCAGTACTCTTGGTGCCTGGTACATGGTTTTGGTGCACTTTAGAAGGTAGAAGTCCTCTTTCTCCTCGGTTGCTTTCATTGCAAAGTTATCCCCAATGGACAGTATTTGGCTCAGCACCTTAGGGTCTCCTTCATACATAGGCATGGTTAAATCCACACTCACTTGGGAGGAAAGCAGATCATTGTAGTTCTCATCATCCTCGTCCTCATCACTACCTACTTGTACAGACTCTGTCAATGGCTCAATTGAGAGATATTGCCATTCTTCAGTGCGATGTTTATTATTGCATCTCCTCCATTGCCCATGAAGGATCACAAAAGCAAGACAGCGTCCGAAAACGCACATCACATGGATTGTGTGTTGAGTAGCCGTCAACACAATGGAATGAGTGAGACCCTGCAATTGGTTTGCAGTCCCATAGTGGAGAACGCAACACATCATTCGATGAAACCAACCAGAAGACCCTTCTGGTGCTGGCACCCCCACCTTCCCTCGCTGTGTTAAACCTCGCGTTTAGAAAATTGACCAGCCGCACACTTCATGGGCCAGCCATCGGGCTTTAGCTCCTCATGCGTCAAGGTTCTCTTGATAACAGCACCTGCATCATCATGCTCTCCTTTTTTTCCATGACCTGAAGTGGAGAAGTTGTGCATCATATGCAATCCTGTCAACTGATAATACCTTGCTACAAAATAGTATGGTCGTCGTGCCTTGAACTGTGAAGGGGTACCATCTGACTAAACCCAATGATAACGGAAACATTGTCCTTGTTGTTTCATCCAAGTGTCATGCAAGAGAAAACAATGCTGAACAAAGAGCGTGTCATGGAGCTTATCGTCTGATATGTAAAAATGCAGAGTCTTCTCAATGGCTCCTACTGCATTTCTGATATAAGAGATGTGCACCAGTATTGTGACCTGTGTTGACGCATGGACTGAATTTCATTCTGCACTTTAAAGCTGTAATTCTCTGCAAAATCAACAACAGAAACCACAACGTCGCTTGGAAACTTTAGCAAGCAGTCTTTAAATTGCTGGGCTTGCCGCTTGACAAAGCTTTTCAGATGATCTGAAAAAAAGATGAATGAAAGTTGCACTTTTTATCCTTTCCACGACTAACTCCTTTCTCTGCTTCTCGTTTCCTTCAACATTAACCTGTCCAATACCCACATCCTTAAATTTCTTAACAATCACCTCCCTGCTATCTGCTGCAATCTCGTCTGGGCAGAATGACAACTTCCTTACACCACATCTAGGGCACTCTCTCAGCAAGCATCTCTGTGCATGATATTCATGATCCTTAGGGCGAGGGCACAATATGAAATCCAGCAAGATACTTATGTGCTGAAAAACTGCCTGGTTTGCAGAACTCACCTACTTCACACTGTGTGCCACAAATGGAGCATGTACATGGATGTTCCTTTGCGTGATGTCCAAACTTGTTCTGGCGCATTTGATTGAAAGCATCCCTGAAGTATACCATCTGGATATGGTAAATACAGCAGCAAGTATAGCGCTTCTTTAATTTTTGGACAAAGAATGGCTTGAGTGTGTTAAAGGACCTAAGTGACAACTCCACCGCAGGATACGTGCTTTTGAATCTTCTGTAGAGCTCCACCTACATACAAAATTTGATCCACATTAGAGCTCAGAATATTACTATAAAACAGCAAAGCACCAAAGTAGTTTACAGTACCAAAATTAACAATGTAAACCACCAACTCATTCTAAAATACCAAATTTGGCACTGTATTGCCAGATTTCAGGCTACAGTACCAAATTAAGTGCAGAAAAGCACCGAACTGGATTGATAGTACCAAACTACCAAAGTGGGTACATTTCTGTACATTGCATAGAACCAGCCTGTATTCATAGGACCAAGCAGCGTCCATAGTACCAAATTATGTACATTGCATAGTACCAACCGAATCCATAGTACAAAACAGGGTCCCTACTATCAAATTCTGTACATTGCATGGTACCAGCCTGAATTCAGAGTACCAAACAGGATCCCTAGCACCAATTTTCGGACATTGCATGGTACTAGCCTGAGTTCATAGTACCAAGCAGATCTCTAGTACCAAATTCTGTACGTTGCATGGTACCAGCCTGAATTCATAGTACCAAACCTAGTACCAAACAGGATCCCTAATACCAAATTCTATACATTGCATGGTACCAGCATGAATTCATAGTACCAAACATGATCCCCAATACCAAATTCTCTACATTGCATGGTACCAGCCTAAATTCATAGTACCCAAAAGGATCATTAGTACCAAATACTATACATTGCATAGTACTAGCTTGAATTCATAGTACCAAAAAGGATCCCTAGTACCAAATCTTGTACATTGCATAGTACTAGCTTGAATTCATAGTACCAAAAAGGATCCCTAGTACCAAATCCTGTACATTGCATAGTACCAGCCTAAATTAATAGTATCAAACAGTATCCCTAGTACCAAATTCTGTACATTGCATAGTACCAGCCTAAATTCACAGTATCAAACAGGATCCCTAGTGCCAAAGTGGGTACATGTCTGTACCCTGACTATGTTAACAACAATACATCTACTCCTAGTTGCAGATATGCGAAGTGCCATGCCAAGGAGGACCCCTGCGCTTGGATGGTCACATCCCTTCGCCCAAAGGACGTGTCTCTTCGCCAAAAGCCACACTCCTTCGACGACTAGTCACACCCCTTCGCTCTACGGGTGCGACTCTTCGCCCAATGGTTGCAGCTCTTCGCCGAAAGGATGTGTCTTTACGTCTAAAGTCATGTCTCTTCACCAAGAGACGTGTCTTTTCATTTATGTCTCTTCGTCTCCTATATAAGGAGCCCTTGTATCACACTTTTAATCAATCAAACACAGACTCTTTTAAGTCTTGTTTCTGAGTTCAGTTCAAGTTTCTTAAGTCTTAATCATGAGTTTAAGTACTTAATTAAGGATTAGCACCTAGAATCCTCACATCTAACCCCTGATCGAGAATGGAAAATATTTGCAAGCGTAGGGCATGTTATGTAAAGCTAGTATAGTATGTGTTTACTAAAGCCGCAAGCCAAGGAATGGAGAGAAGGGAGGTAAGGTGATGGAGAGGGAGATAATGAAAAAGGGGCAATAGAAATAGAGACAAGGAGAAGCATCAGGGAGAGTATAGACCTTTATAATAGACAGAAAGGCCTCCTTACATCTAAGTTTGTTTTGAATTAATTCTTTGATTCTTTTCAAAAAGGCTACCTTCTTTCGCTGTTTGTCATGTGTTGTAAATTCTTTCTTTGAGGTATGTGATTAAAAATCCTTAGGCTTTTCATTCTCTTCCTCTTGTAACTTGTTTGTGGTGTTGTGCAGTTGTGTGCTTCGAGGTTGTGTACCAAAAAAATTGCTGGTGTATGGTTCAAAATATTCACATGATTTTGAAGAAAGTCAAGGATTTGGCTGGTCTTTTGATACTGAACCAAAGCATGATTGGCCTACACTTATTGCTCAAAAGAACGCCGAGTTGAGAAGGTTGTTGGGAGTTTACAAAAACATCCTCACAAATGCTGGTGTGACATTAATTGAGGGTCGAGGCAAGGTTGTCTCTTAACACTTGCCTAATATTTTGGTTTCTTCCTTTGGAGAATATGTAATTACTAATAGTTTTTTGTTGGTGGATATATATATTGTTTCTCTTGTAGACTAGGCCCCATTATCATTGCTGTTTTAGGTTTCTGTACCAACATGAGCATGCCATAAAAAACCACGATGCTTATTATGAACACACAATGAGACAAAGCTAATAGTTGAACAAGCTTTTTTTCAGTGAAACTAGATTTGGAGCTAGGATAAACGAAAAGAACTTAGCTATATGTACAGGCACATACCAGATTAACAGGCAACAAAGAAAACTTAGTGAGGGCCAGCATCATGTGAAGGTGAACCTTGAGTGATTCAAGTATTGAAATTTCAGTGCTCTAAAACATCAGTTATTTAGATATTAGTAAGATACTATTTAAAAAAAAAAGAAAAAAACAATTTACATGGAGAGTTCATCTTTTCCCATTTTTCTCAACTACATGCTTTTTAACACAGATTCTGGCTTTTGTACTAGTGATAACTCCCCCCCCCCCCCTTTTTTTTCCCTTAGTCTCCCAAAAATATTTATGAGTATTTACTTTTTTTTTTGCTTGGGCGATGTCCCTTATGTTTCCCATAACTATTTATGAGAATTTATTATTTTATTTTTTTCTTGCCATTGAAAGGTGATATTCATTGATAAAAAAATGTGAACCTATTTCTAGATTGTTGATAAGCACACAGTGGAAGTAAATGGGAAACATTACACGGCAAAACATATACTGTTGGCAGTGGGGGGCCGCGCGATCATTCCAGATATTCCAGGGAAAGAGTTTGCCATCACTTCAGACGAAGCCTTGGATTTGCCCTTTCGACCAGAAAAGATTGGTATTGTTGGAGGTGGTTATATTGCCCTAGAGTTTGCTAGCATTTTCAATGGTCTTGGGAGTGAAGTTCACGTTTTTATCCGTGGGAAAAAGGTCCTGAGAGGCTATGATGAAGAGGTACAAGAGTCATCATCTGTTTTAAGTTATATAGACTTCTTGCAAACTTTTTCCTCACACCTGTTTTGCAGATACGAGACTTTTTGGCAGACCAAATGGCTTTAAGAGGGATCAATTTCCATTTTGAGGAGAGCCCGCTTGCCCTTGAGAAGGCCAATGATGGCTCCTTATCTTTAAAGACAAACAAAAGCACTGAACATTCTTTCTCACATATAATGTTTGGAACTGGACGCAGACCAAACACAAAGGTACAAAATTAATTGAATGACGAGTTTTTTTCATTTTTATATTGATTTTGTTATGTTAGTGTGCTGTGAATGCAGAAATTGTAATTTTGCAGTATCATTAGAATTCTTGACTCTGCCCTTGCAGTGTAGTTAGGCTATGAGTGACATGGTTCAGTTAATGATTGCTTAACTTTCTAGTGTTTTGCCCAAGTTTGTGTGCTTTGGCCATTACTTCTGAATTTTAGACTGTTTAACGCACAAACCTAGAATGTCACATCTTTGCGAGCAAGTTTTGAAGTTTTATGTTATCTACAAAGCTAGATATAAGTAGAATAAATGGCCTTCAATGGACTAAAGGCTCAACGAAGAACATTGATTCATATGCTGATATGTTTTGTAATGCTGAGTCACAAGTTATCTCAAAATATTGGGGTGTGGAGCGGATTGCGTGTTCACATCAATTTAACAGCCATGGCAGGACTGTGCAATGATATCAACAAGCTGCTGCACTGCTGTTTGACACCACATCTATTACAGTTGGCATGAAAGAATAGTGGACTGTATGGAGGTTGCGATACAACCTCTGAGCTGCCATAAGGAGCTGATGGTTATATTGTCTTGTGGTGACTACCACCTTGCACTTTCCTTTAAGGGTAGCCGTATGGTGGACATGCAGACTTCACATTGTGAAGTTTTTGTCCCAGTTACGACCAGTTGATATTGTGCTAATTCTTTCGATCTTTGTGATGCGTATGCCCTATCAACTACCTCATTTCTGTGCTAATTTTTCTGATTTAATGCTTCTTTTAGTGCTAGGCTACATTATGGCTGAGTCTGCCCTTGATCTCCGGAGTCATGACAGAAACTCAGTACGTTGAACTTCGTGTTGATGTATGCTCATGTGTGTGCACGTGTGGTGTGTGTTGTGTTTGGGAGCATATGTTAGTACCTAGTTCTACACCCACTATTGGGCAAATTTGGGCATTGACGACGTGAGTGGGGACGTCGTGGTATTTAGTCAATACTATGCATGATGGAGCTGATGGTTATATTGTCTTGTGGGTGACTACCTTGGGTCTATACCTTGCACTTTCCTTTAAGGGTGAATCTGGGCTTATCCTGGATTCATCTAGGTATATTTGATGACTTGGCTTTGGATCTATTGACAAATATAGAAAAACATTTTAGGGGAAAGTCTTATGAAAAAAGCGTCTTCTGGAGAATGCAATATGTCTAGAGACAAGAGAGAACTTAAGTGCTACTATTGCAAGATCAAAAGGCACATAAACAAACACTACTGGCAGTGGAAAGAAGACAAGAAGAAGGAAAAGCGTGATAATGCAAAAAACAGGATAAGGGCCGGCAAAAGTTGAAGAGCTCAATGTAGTCATAAATAGTGATGCCGGTTATATCCTATGTATCTCTTTGTTACCTACATGCTTCTCAATGAGAAAAGATGACTAATTTATCCATGATTGGACCTTAGATTCCAGCGCATCCTTGCGTGTTACACCTCGTAGAGAGTGGTACTCTACTTATGGTGGTAGCAAATGTGGATGTGTACACTTAGTTAGTAACTTGTGTCAGTTGTTGCAAGCGAGATGTATTTAAGTAATGGTTCTCCATTTGTTCTCACCAATCTTAAGAGTTTTGGAAACAAATTATAATGTTGCCATCTCATCTCGTCAGTATTCTAGACAAACCATTGTAGCTTGTTGCTATCTCTAAGGAATTGAGAATGCATCGTTGTTTTTCCCTTATCAATCTTTCTGTTACTTTAGCATTTGTCATTTTAGCTGACTGTGGTGTGACTACCTTGATGTCCCATGATTATTTTGTCATTTGGCTCTTTTACTGATGAATTTGGTGTACAGAACCTGGGATTGGAGGAGGCTGGTGTAGTTTTGGACCAGAAGGGTGCCATAGTGGTCTGTATTCAAAAAACTTTTCATGTGATTAATGCACTTTGGTCAACCCCATTGATTTAACTTTAATTTACCTCCATTTATGATAGGTTGATGAATACTCAAAAACAAGTGTGGATTCAATATGGGCAGTCGGCGACGTCACAAATAGAATAAACCTGACTCCAGTTGCGCTAATGGAAGGTGGAGCATTTGCTAGAACTGTATTTGGAGGACAAGATATTAAGCCTGATCATATGTAAGGATGTACAGTTTCTTTTAACATGTAGCTCAAATTTTGATACTCTGTATTCAATTGTCTGACATTTTTCCCCGGTCCTGGAAAAGAAATGTTGCCACGGCGGTCTTTACACAACCTCCTGTTGGATCTGTGGGCCTTACTGAGGAGCAGGTTTGCTTTTGAGCACTAGTGTACTTACAATTGTATGTTAGCTATTCAACCTTCTCAACTCTTGCGTTTGTTCGATGAAAGATAACATTTATTTCTGTTAACATCTACAGGCAATCGAGGAGTATGGAGACCTTGATGTGTTCACAGCTAACTTTCGACCAATGAAGGCAACTTTGTCAGGTCTTCCTGATAGGACATTCATGAAATTAATAGTTGACACATCCACAGATAAGGTCGTTGGTGCGCATTTGTGTGGAGACGACACGCCAGAGATTGCACAGGTTGTTTATCGATGTTCTTTCTTTGCAAAGTGACTAGGCTCTTTAGCTTCAGATTCAGTGAAATCTCTATCTGCCTGCTTAAAAGCTCAAATGTGTTAGAAAGCCTGTATGTTGCCCCATTCTTCACTTTTTTCTGAGCATTTTAGTTGTTAAACCAGGGTGTTGCTCTAGCTGTGAAGGCTGGGCTCACAAAAGCTCTGTTTGATACAACAGTGGGCATTCATCCTACAGCAGCAGAGGAACTGGTGACCATGCGAACACCAACTCGAAAAGTCCGCCAAAAAGACGTGAAAGCCCTAGAGGTTCTTTCTTTTCCACCAGGCTTTTAAACCAACCTAGCTAGTTCTTGTCCAATTCTTAATGTCAACATATGCATAGGTTCTTAATGTCAACCTAGCTGATTCTTGTCCGATAGTTCTTGTCTGATTCTTAATGTCAATATATGCATAGGTTGAGACAGTGAAGACTACTTAGGAAATACTGGATTGCTACACACAAGGGTAAAAACCAGTCCAACCACGACGTTGTGGTTATGATCTCCTTTTTTGCGAGTGAATATCGGCCAATTTTGATTACTTTGTATTTGAGATGCCCAGATGTTATGGTTGAAGTGAAGGCTGAATTGCGACATGCCATCATCGCTATCCTGCAGAGAGTGTATAGAGAACCGAGCAAAGTTTTCTTGAGAACATGCAATGCCAGATGGGAAGCACCAAGTTATTGTAAATTGTGATAGTTTTGATACACGTTGTTTAGACCAAGCTAGTCCTTAATTTTTTTATTTCAGGCGCTACATGGGTGCGTCTGTATGGGCTGTAAAAGGAGAAAATAGGAGCCTTTTTCTATGGATCAAACTGTAATTCTTGCGCGGCTTTTGGTTATGCCATGCAAGAGGTGGTTTGCAATGTAGTTATTTATTTGCAATTGGAGGCCTAGCTTGGTCCCGAACACTTTAAGGCGGGCAACCCATGAGGTATGATGTGGTGGTTCAAGGAAGCACACAGGCTCTCTATGATTTCCTATGGAAATGGTGAAGGGAGATTTTGCACCTGATTGGGACATGGACATAAAACTAGAGTGTTTGTCGAGTGTGAAGATAAGTGGAATATACACAATGTGCATTGGAAGTTCTATGTTTATAGGCTTGATATAATCATAATTTCTAGTTTATTTCCCGACCTCTTTTTGACAATTTCAAGTGGATAGTTTTCCTGTTAGTTGAACATGTTGTATTAAGTGTTGCGCACAATTGCAGTGAAAGATAAGCCTTTCTTGCCCATGCAAAAGTATTGATCCGCTTAAATATTTCTGTTAGTTCGAGTTGCCAAGCGGATGTCTTGTGCTCTGTGGGATCCTGTGGCACAGTTTCCCATCATTTCGATTACAAAGGAAAGGGTGATATATTGGCAAGATGAAGTCAAGAGGGCTTCATGCATATGCAAGTCCAAGCATGCTGAATACATAACAAGCTAAACTATTGAGAACAAGCATTTACTGGTACAGACCTTCCATGGGTGTTTGAGGAGACGATGTCCTGGACGATGTGGATTTGTAGGCAAGAATTAAGGATATTTTTTTGATAAGAAGATTAACATTCCAATTTTTTTGATGGCACTGCTTTTCTCAGACCTACTCTAGTAGGTAGTGGGTGCCCATTTGTAAAAAATTGAAAAAATTTCTTATTTAGCCTCCAACCTTCAGTAGAAGGTACAATTATATCAGGGCGGCCTTTAAGCAGAAAAAAAATTTGCATCAGCATGCAGTATGACCCACTCAGCAGGATATTCCGAGCCCTTGTTTTTATTTAAAAAACGACCCAGTAGGAGTAACCTAGTAGTTTTCACTATGTGCACTTCATGTAAAGCTTGAATAAAGTGTTGGCCTTCATCAACGCAATCTCATGTAAAACTTGGTGGGACTTGTTGCATATAGCATCTATAGAATATATTAGGACATATGCAAATTCACATTTAGCATCTAGCATTGAATAGAATACAAGAATGACTAATTTGGCAAGGGTGTCGTTGCGTGAAAGGTATATACATTTGAAAAATGCTATAATGTTTATGGGAGGAGACATTTAAGTGCATTGATTATAGATTATAGGGATGGTTACAGTTGAGATTATATGTAAGTGAGGTTACATGGGGGTTGTACTACTATGTCTACATGGGGGTTGTACTACTATGTCTATTGATGAATGGTTTTTCTAGTATATGTGCTACATGTAAATTCTTGCAAACGGAAAGTATTTTAAAAAGAAATTTTTCATTGAATGGTTGGTAGTGCAGAATGTTGGCTCACATTTTTGAAGATCGATGTCGAGCGTGTTGTCTTTCTTCTTTTGCAGGTATTTGTGTTTTACCTTCTTTTGTAGTTATTCTTGGTCCAATGAATGAGAACAATGATACATGTACCTTCATGTATTCTGTGTTATGGCATCGACAATGCTTGTTGCACCGTTTGTTGGATTGATTATCGATTTGATGCTTTCAATGATCATGCAGCGTACGCCAATTGCGATCGAATCTAGTTCATTGAACTTGGGGTCTAGGAGCTACTATTGAAGGACATTTATGTTATTCATGTTCGTCTTCATTCCAACTTTTGTAAGTTTGATTGTACAATTTATTCAAGGCAAGGTGATAGTGTTGGACGTCTGATCTGTGAGTACAAATTATCATAGTAGAGTTGTTGATGTAGTCGTGCACATGCGCTTCATCTATAATACATGCACCCAAGGTATAATTGATCTCATCTACGGCTTGTTTTCTTTCACGAATAGTGGTCAAGAACTAAAGCAATTCAGGGTCCGTTGCATGTCTTACAACCTGCATGACATTTTGTACAAAGTTACATATAGCAAGTGGAATGAGCTTGTGATATGGCATGTGTTACAAATCTCTCGTGCGTGACTACAAACTGGGGATAGTTGGGCAACATCACCAAACAAGAGAACAAATTTGTTGTTGAAGGGATTTACGAGTGTACCGCGTGTTACGTTGACATTTTTGTCTTATGATAAGGTCAAAAGTCATTTGAGTTAACATAAATAGCTAGTCTATTATAATAATATCTTCCTCTTTTATGTCCAAATATTGCTCATCGGTCTCATGAATAGAGAGGGGATACTATTGATTCGTGGTTGGTATCTTGAACTCGTAATGGATTGTAGATGCAATGTTGCTAAGTGACCTTGTTGTTGTCGCTCCGATGGCAAAGTGCCCAACAATAATATAGACATGAGGGAAGTAGGAGTGTCGGTCGACCTCGTTTATAGCTATATTTGTGAGGTACATTGTATACAGGAGGGTCATATTTCTAGATTGTGAGCAAAGATGTCACATTGCATGCTCCAATATCTATACAATGCAATAATTTCAAACCATGACCTATCATATGGACGATAAGTTAGTTTCAAATTGACTGCAGTTTACTCCCTAGCTTATTGACGCTTGGATAGTAATCTTCTAGGTCTTAAGAACTTCATACTGATATCTAGTACGGGAGAAACGAAGACATATATAGTATGGCATTAATTATTTAGACACATAGTATGATATCAATTATTTAGAGCTAAAGTAAAGATGCACAAGGTGAATTCATTATATTGCGATAAACCACATGCATTCACTACACCCGAGATCCAAATAAACCAAAGCAAAGAAAATAATACGAAAAATTCTAAAACAAGCAAATGAATAAAGCATGAATGAACCACAACAATAAATGAGGTGCTTTACTGACTTGCAATGTTGTACTGATGCTTTTTTAATGTCCAATCTACAGGCCGATATTTGAGTCAAGCTAAAAAAGCAATGTGAATAGTTAAACCTATCATCTTGCAATGAAATGTCAGAGAGCGGAAGTGCAAAATATACAGTGCATATCATACAGAGGTGCCATAAAAATGTATGGTGGAGAGTTGGCACTGTGGTCTCTCCAAAAATTTATAAGAAATGGAAGCTGTGCCCTGTCCCGTAGCGTTTATGTGTTGCGCCAAGCAAATGCATGCGCATGGAAAATTGGATGCAGATAACGGACCTTGCAGTGTTGTCGAGTTGGAGTCGCACTTGGACAATTGGAACGTGGAATGTTGTGAATATATGTACTCCTTGCCATACACAAAACACGTAGATGTAAATTTATGTTCTATGTCCTCTGATCAATATTACCTTCTCTCTCTCTCTCTCTCTCCGTGTGTGTGTGTGTGTGTGTGTATGTGTGTGTGTGTGTGTGTGTGTGTGTGTGTGTGTGTGTGTGTGTGTGTGTGTTGTAAGCTGCTTCGGTCAGCAATTATGTCTTCTTGCCTCCTTGCTGACTAACCCGCGTTATGTATCGTGCTTCCTAATTGCACATGATAATGGGCATCTTGTGGTCGCCATCCCCATAGCGGAAGGCAGTACATTCAATCGACTCATCAATAATCCAAACATGCATCTGATGAACTACTATTATGTGACACTCATGGGCATTAGTACAGGTGGCATTCCATCCGAAATCATTCACCTTCAAAACAGAGCCAAAAAGTGGCCGAGACGTTGTCATATTTAGCATTTATGAAGCCCATACTACCTTGCAATCAGCTGTCTACTAGGCATTGTGGCAAGCTATGACCAACTAGAAGATGCAGATCCCTCCAGAAGATGCAAAAGTTAGTGGTTACGACAGAGGTACTAGTAGTCTTATTAATGATGCAATTGAGGTGGCAACATGAAGTCTATGAGAAATCCTTTCCTTTTTTGTAGATCCCTCCAGAAGATGCAGAAGTTAGTGGTTACGATAGAGGTACTAGTAGTCCATAGGTTCAATCCAATCGATAACATTGCCACCACCCCATGCGAGTAATTGTCTTTCTCAAGCCCTGGCGGCCTTACGCGTAGGATGTTTAAATGATAAATTTTGGCCATAATGATACTGTGAGTACATGCAGGGTTTCCCAAGTTCCTTTTAGGTTTTATTTTCAATTTTCAAGTCATTTGGATAGTTAAAAATTAGTTTCTCAGCTAATATGGAAAAAACGCTTACTTCGGACTATTGAGTGCAACAGGATCCATGGTAGCCGCAAAATCACCGGCCAAAAAGAAAAGGATGACAATAAAAGACTATTTAGAAGAAGTGGAGCCGTTTGTCATCCCAGAAGGAACTCTGAAGCCAACCAGCACATGGATTGAGGAGGATTTGCTAGAGTCAAATGATTTGAAGATCTACAAAGGCCTCCAATTACCCCAACCAACCCCTCTGTCCAAACAACCCTCCTTGAATTTTTACCAACGTAATGGTCTTATATGCTAAGCCAGTAAGAGATGCAAAGCAAGCTGAGTCATCTGTAGAAGAAAATCGAGATAAGATGCGACATCATGAGAAACGTATTTGCACAAGCGGGCGCTTGGCACCCAACATATATGATATATTGAGTGTATAACTAAATAAAATAATTTCTAAATCTTGAGCTTGCAAAATGAATTCGACAATAGATCACAATTTACAAACTTGGTTCCGCACTTAGATAATATATTAATAGCAGCATGGCCTGCCCTGCACTATGGAATGTTAAGTCGTCGTTGACAATAATTGTACTCGGCTTGTTCAGCATACTATATTAGTTGTTATATGGAGTTTTTACCTTGACTGCTTGCTACAAAAAAGACCTTAGAGAAGATACAAAAAAGACCTTAGAGAAGATGTGAATAGATTTTCACTGCCCACCCTAGAGTAGCTTTCCTCCAAGGGAAAATGAGGGTTTGTGTTGGCTACAATAGCAAACTGATGTCTGCCATCTGCAGCCATCTGAACTTGATCCGATAGCTGCTGCATACATGGATCTTTGCTCATGAGATCCGCCACCAAATCGTGGTTATTGGCAAGAAGGGAGCTCTGAAGCAGTAACTGTTGGGCGTTCAAATACACATCACCATCATCCCTGCTTCGTATGCAACTACTGAAGAGAAACACTATAGTATACTGTTGACGCTAATCTCAACTGCACCCGCGTTGGCTGTCGCTTGCATGCGGTTTAGCAAGAGAAGCTCTTTACATGCCACAATATTGGCCATATTGTCTGTAAAGTTTATGTTATCCCACCCAGTTGTTGAATGGCCAGCAGCGAACTGCTGTTGGAGAATAATAGGTGCTGACATATTGGTATGCCTGTCTCTTGTGTGGAAAAAAGAATTAGGTTCTACTTATGCTCTTTGACTATTCTTTTGATCCTGGTCGGTAGCATAGGCACCTGCATGATTGACTACTTGACTTCCGTTGCAATGCTGATGTATATCTTTGGAGCTACACATTAACCAACTTCCACGGACACCATATTCTGCGTTTAATTGGTCATGAGAGATGTTTGTGTTTGTCTGCAGATCGTTTGGAAATGCGCCTTGCCTCATCAAATTTTCAGATAGGCTATCAACAGAGCTGCACAATAAGTTTTAGGACTTTTCTCACGTAGGAAAACAAACGAGTTGGAGCGGCATAATGGTGGGCATAACTAGTTGCACCTGCAAAAACGAGCTAAGTAAGGTACTTAGTTGAAGCTGGACATACTGTTCAGCTGCCCACTGGGTCTTGTTGCACACAAAGCTGCTATGATCACTACGCGAGGAAGGCGCAGGTAGGCTTATAATTAGGTGTTGAGGCTTCACTGCAAAAGAAGGCCGATTCCAATATGCCGATGGGGCAGCAAACAATGAATACTCTACCTTGTACTGCTGTAATGAATAGGGAGGAGCTTGGCCTACAGACTCTATGTTACTGAAGAATGCTGTAGTCATGTCGAAGAGGTAGGCTTTTCTTCATGGCCCTTCGCTTTCATGTGAACAGGTATAAGATGGGCTTTGGTTAACTATAAGGTGCCAGACGCACAACTAGCTGGGCGTTGCCACTTCCAGCACAAGATGAGAAGGCAGTAGGATCAACGCCTACAAGCCCCGTCCGTCATAGCCTACTCTCTCTCTCTCTCTCTCTCTCTCTCTCTCTCCCTCTCTCTCTCACTCACACACACACACACACACACACAGTGGACAGAGACAAACCTGCAAACAAAGCTCCGACTTGCTTCCGGGGAACCTGTGAACTGTTTGTGGAGAAGATCGAATTGCTTCTGAGAGCAATTGAGCAAGTAGAGTGCTTTTGTTTTTAAGTCACTTGGTAGCTTTTCACGTGGAGTCTTTTTATTTAAAGGTTCTCACGGCAGTGATTTTTTTTCTTAAATTTAAATTCAATGCCACGTGATGGCTTCTGCGTTCAGATACTAGAGAAAGATCCTTTGGCTCACCAAGTAATAATAAACATTGATTGGTTAAGTGTTATCTTTCAATTTATCTTCTCGTCAGTAATCTTATGTATCGGAGTTTCAAGTTAAGATTTCATTGCGTGTTCATGAACTCCAAAGAGAAACTAGGAACACCTCATCGCCATTGAATAAGAAGCATTTACAACCGCTAGAGTTTGTCCGTAGCGACATTTGTGGTCCTATGCCTACCAAGTCTCTAGGGGGAACTATAGATTTTGTGACTTTCATAGATGATTCCACTGGATAGGTGTGGTTTCACCCTTTCATAAGAATCAAGTTTTCTCTACTTCTTTAGAAATTCGTAGCATTGGTACAAAATCAATCTAGTAAGATCAAAAGCTTGAGGATTGATAACAATGGAGAGTACGTCTCCAAAGAGTTTGATAATTTTTGTAGCGAGAGGTATTAAGAGGGAGCTTACTTCTCCTTGCACACCTTATCTGAATGGAGTTGCAAAAAGGATGAATCAAGATTAAAGAGAGAGTCATATCCAAGTCATATCCATGCTTTCTATAGCAAATTTGACTCGAGGTTTTTGGACAGAGAGTATTGACGTTGGTATATGTCATTAACAAGTCACCTAGTATGCCATTGAAATTACCAAATTCGTGAGGGATTGTGGTTAAAAAAGATACCACATGATCATTTGAGTGCTTTAAATGCAAGGTACATCCACATGTGCCCAAAGAGCTTTGGAAAAAGCTAGAATCAATCACACAAAGTGCAATCTTTTTTGATTATGGTGTAGATGGAGACGTGTAATATCCTCTCTCTCACTTGAAACCTTGAAAAGTAATTTACATTTCACATGGTATTTTCAATGAGTAGAAGATGACAAGAAAAGTATCAAAGAGATTGAGTAGAAGATGACAAGAAAACTATCAAAGAGATTGAGTTTAGAAAACTATCAAAGAGGTTGAGTATAGAAAAGTCACACTTGAGGACATTTTCTAAGAATCTATGAAAACTCACAAGACTAGTGTGTACCTTCCACTAGCACTGCTCCAATTGAAAGGGCTAAGAGAAACAATCATACTTTGATATGATCTACTATATCCACCTGAGAAATTTCAGCCAAGATTGGACTATGTCAGCTAACACACTGTGATAAGCCATCTTGCCACAAAGAAGCCATACAAATGGATGACAGACCATATAATCAAAGTATAACTTGATTTTCAACAATGAGACATGGGACTTGGTTAAATTTTGAGAAGGAAAGCCGCTCTTACCTTGCAAATGAGTTTATATAACAGGAAGTTATATCTAATGTTCACAAGCCTACGTACAAGGCTAGATGGTTACTAAGGGATTCAAGCAATAGAAGGGAGTTAATTTTGACAAAATCTTCTCACCCATGGTCAAGATGACTACACTGCATATAGTGCTTGGCCTAGTAGCCATTTAGGACATGTAGCTTGTCCAAATGGATGTGAAGGTAGCTTTTCTTCACGGGGATGTAGAAGAGGATATTTCATGAAGCAAGCTAAAGGTTTTGAATAGCCTAGTAGGGAGGAGCTTGTATGTAAACTCGAGAAATCACTTTATAGCCTAAGCAGGGTTCAAGACAGTGGTATCAAAAGTTTTATGCTTTTATGCGGTCTTAGGGATTTAGAAGTCAAGAGGATCATTACACATAAACATGAAAACTCAATCATGGTTTTTTGGTCATTCTTGTTTTATATGTAGATGACATGCTCTTTGTAAGAAAGTCCAATGAGAATAATTTCAAATTGAAGCAAATGTTCAACAAAAACTTTTCTATGAAACATTTTGGCGAAGCAAATCATTTTCTTGGTATGCATATCAAGAGAGACAAGAAAAAGGGAATTATTGAGTTTCTCATGAATATTATATCCACAAGGTCTTGCAACGTTTCAATATGGAAAGGGGGAAAGAATAGAGTATCCCGCTATAGTTGTATTTGAAACTAAGCAAAGAAGATTCTCCCAAACATTAAGAGAGAGAAAATGATAAGCGTGTCATATTTTTCAACTATAGGAAGTCATATATGCTATGATAGCTATGAGGCCAGATAATGCATTTGTAGTAGGAGAATTTAGTTTGTATATGGCTAATCCTTGGCAAGCAGCACTGGATAGTATCATGTCCTCAAGTACTTGAAGGGTATAACAAGCAAGCTTTTATTCTTTGTCAATACAATGCATCTATTGTTGGTTACGTGGATGCAGATTATACAGGTTGCAAACATAGTAGCAGATCTACATTTGACTACATTTTCATATTTGTAGGAGGAGCCATTTTTTGGAGATCATCTCTCCATAATTGTGTGTTATCTTCCACTACAAAGGTTGAGTACGTTCCAATGTTACATGATAGCAAGGAAGCTATATGTTTGGCTTCTTTAGTGGGAGATTTAGACATTCAGCAAGTTCCAATTTGCATTGTGATAGTCATTGCTTTGGCAAGAAATCCCGTGTTTCACTCCAAGTCAAAACACATTGAGATGTGGTATCATCTTATTCAAGATGCATTGATGGATAAGTGATTGGATCTTTTGAAAGGTCAATGACTATCCAACAGATTCTCTTACAATGAGCCTGGCTACAAAGTAATTTTCTCATTGCATCGAGCCAATGGGTGTAGGATAAACACTATTGTACAAGGGTGAAGCTATCATGCTTCACGATTGTACATACTAGATTTAGTCATAGCCACTTATGGTCATATTGGCATTGGGGTAAAAGCCTATGGATGCCCATCCATGATTGAAACCCTCCACCTACTCACTCACTAATACTATTTTACCCTTCTCATATATACGATAAATGCAACACAACACACACACACACACACACACACACACACACACACACACACACACACACACACACACACACACACACACACACACACACACACACACACACACACACACTCCTTCTAATGTGCTATTTCCTCCAATTGTTTCTCCTTCTCCTTCCCACATGCACATGCTACATCCTTCAATATATAGCCCTTAGATTGCTCCTCAACCCTCTCACCATTTGCAAATAGCTTTGTATCTTTGATATATAATACTCTTCATAATTTTGGAAAATGACATCTATTTCCATGTCCATTCATCACCATAACCCTTCCACTCATTGGTAGCTTGAAATATTTCTAAATCTTTATCTAGAAGACCCATAAGATTTGCATCTTCATTCTCAAAAGAATCCTTTATATATACCTTCTCATCTTTGAAATAGGCCTCATGCATATGCACCATACTTCTTGCAAACCTCTCCTCAATAATCTCACCTTGTTTCAAATATCTATGCACCTCTACTTCACAATAATCTGTAGGTGCAATAAAAGATTGCCAATCATCTTGCACCTCCCTCTGAATTAACATTTCCATCGGTATTATCTTCAATAATTAGACCAAGTATAGAATCATCTTTCGCATCCCACAACTCTGGTTTTGGCATAGAGTTTGAGTTCTCTTTCTACTTCAAATCATCACATCATATACCCTTCCAATCTATAGTAGACATATTGTCATAAACTTGCTTGCAATCCATGTGACACAGGCCCTAACTCCCACTCATACCTTGGATATTGTTCGCATGTCTGTAGACAACCCAAATCTTAAGAATACCATATAATAGGTGTTTCATAGTAGCAAACATCCTTATTTGCATCCTCACATAGACTAGAAATATCACCCACATCCTAAACCACCTCTAGATAGGTTTCTTGCTTTGATATTCCACCCTTTGATGCCACTTCTACCTATATAGAATTCCCAAGCACTTCTATGTCACGCTTCATACTTTTATCCTTGCATAAGAATCTATATTTATCAATCTTGCAAACACAAGTTTCACTATGTTCTCATCTTGTTGGGTTCAAGCCCTTTACCCATGGGAAATGGCTTTTTTAGCATGCATACATAGCTCCAGTTTTGGTGGAGTGTGCATGTATTTATATATGTAGGGTTTTACAAATCAGTAGAATACATATAGTTATTTTTACTTGTGTCGAAGTCTGGTTTTTCTTGCTCTCTCTTGTTCCCTCCTCTGTACGCTATCAAGCAACCATGGCTTCTCACCGCCACCATCCTCCTTAGCCTCAACACCTTCTCAACACCTTATAGTGGTATCACAGGCATTACTCCTTTCAAGTGGCATCAAAGCCCATGCCATGTTTGACATAGCTCATTGAAATGCCATATTTCCTAGGCGGTGTTGTCAAGGGCCAAGGCGTTGTAAATAGGTCATTCTAAAACGCCTCGCAAGGTGGTGCTGCAGATAGCCAAGGCAAGGCATGGCCCCATTATGAGGAGTATCTCAGCACGCAAGCGCTCCAAGGCACCTCTTGGCGGTGGCACAACAAGACTCACTAGCGTTCCAAAACGTTGCAAAGCCCAGGAGGCGGCGGGTAGAGGTCAATGGTGACCAGGTGTTTTAAAACGCATTGCAGAGAAATGAAGTGGTTTGCAATTTTATGAGCGTTTCATTACGATGTCTGCTGCCTAGTTGACGTGAAGCTTCTCAAAATGCTGACAACTTTGTAGTGCGATAAAAGCCTCTACAAATAGGAGTACTACAATATCCAGTAAGCATCTCAAAATGCCAACTATAGAGGGGGATGAGATACAAGTGAAGGTAAACAAGCCTTTATCCCCAACTCCCATAGGAAAATTACTCTCTTGAATACTACAGGCTAAATAGTGTTAAGAATATGAGTGAGGTCTTGAGAGGTGAGAACTCTCCGTATGTGTTGCAAATGAAAAGAGCACAAGCTATGCAATCTAGCTTGCAAAATTGACAAGTTAGATGCTACCACTAAAATGGTAAAAAATTATCAACGTGATTATCTTGTTGGTGTCAAGATACCAATTCCCGAGGAAGATGAAGACCGCATAAATCAAAAGTTTTGCTACAACAAGCTAGTCAATCAAAAAAGAAAAAAAGTTGTTTTTCCTTGTTCAATGTCATATGTGTTTTTTGTTTGCTATCAACACTCATATTTTCAGTCAAAGCCTTGTTTTAGCTTATCAGTTTGTCAGTAATCACCATGTCAAAATAAATTTTGTACGGGTTATAGACACTGCCACACATAAGTGGTAAGACCTCCCAACATCTCTTTGATTGAAGTCCCTTGATTGAAATCCCATTTTGTAAACCATTTCTCATGAGGTTATTGAGTAAACCTAAAAACCAAGGTTTGAGAGTAAACCAAAAACTCAGTTTGATGATAGCTATTTTTGACCTACACCCTATCTGTCTTTGAGGGGGGGTTCATTATCATAGCACCAAGTTATGGATATACCAAAATCCTTTGTTGTGAGATAACCTAAAACTCACGGTTGAAGAGTAAATCTAAAACTCTTATGTCATGCAAATGGCCAGTCTAGTTTGGGCTTGAGGGGGGGATTGTTGGGTTCAAGCCCATTACCCGTGGGAAATGGACTTTGTAGCATGCAGACATACCTCCATTTCTACTAGAGTGTGTATGGGAAAGGAATGGCTAAACTTAACCCATGTCTTTATTTATGTAAGGTTTTACAAATCAATAGAATACATAGCGCTCTTTTTACTTGCGTCAATATTTGCTTTTCTCGCTCTCTCTTGTTCCCTCCTTTGCACTCTCTCAAGCAACCATGGCTTCTCACCGCCACCATCCTCCCTATCCTCAACACCTTACATCTGGCATTTGCAAAAGTTCTTGAAAATTTTCTCGTGTATGGCTTCTTCTCTAGCCACATGATGTTTACTTCCAGATACAGATAATTTGACCCTTTTGTTATGACCGCTTTCACAAAGTCATCCCAATTGTTAGAAAATTCTATCACAAACGCGTGAATTTGTTCATTGAGCTCTAGAATCACTAGTATTTTGAACACCACAATCACTTAGTTTTTTAAAACCCCTCAAAGCTGTGTCTCTTTTCCACAACAAACAATGTAACCTTTAGGACCATACCCATAAAAAATGTTTCTCTCATTCTAACCACCTCTAGTGTTGCAATTATATTAGCCATCACTTTTTTATTTGTTGTTTGGCTTTTTGCTCCATCCTAATCTATATCATCTCAACCAAATCATTTTTTCCATGCTGCTTCTGAAGAAAAGCGATAAATCCATCCATCTCATCGATAGAATCTTTGCTGGTTGTGGATCAACATCTCCTCTTTTGCTATAGTTTCAACTATTTTGCATTAGTTCCACCAAGATGTCAGACATAGATTCTTGCTCAAGAAAGATATGTTACTATAGCTGCGAATAGACACCGTACCTCTGGCTACGCGAGCTTTGAGAGAGAAAAACGACCAAAAATTACAATGGAAATAGATCTCACCTTTGAAATTTGAAACCCTAAACTTAAATCAAATCAATGTTAATAAAAAATTCATCATCTTGAATCTCTAATTACAAACTTTAATCCTTCAATATCCCTGAAAATTGAAACATTGAGTTTTTCCTCATTGGCTCTAGCAGGCATGACCAAAAAGCTTTGAACAATGGTCCCATTGTCATGGATGACAAGAGCGTGCACAATTTCAATAACGGTTTTCTTCTTATTGGTACCCTTGACTTGGATCGTACTCTTGGATAAAGGTGGTTTCCCTAACTGATACCACACTTCATAGGATATAAAATTATGTTGACATCTTGTGTCTAACAATGCAGTATATGGTACCTTCTTATAGGAGCTATTTAACTCAATTGGGTATTGTAGAGGCAGGTTAGAGTCTATAAAATCGTTGTCTATTTCAACAAGGAATGCATGTGTGACTCCAAGATTAGCCGCTTATTAGTGCTTAATACGTTGTTGTCATTCTCAAGCCTTGATTCGGATTGTATCTTTTAAAACTCTGCTTATGCCTCGGTTGCCTTCTTTTGATGGATATTCCTCTTGGCTTAGGGGTTCATAGTACCTTTTGAATTTACTCCCATAGAGGAACGCCACGTAATTGAGGAACTACCTTCTTTTGTTTGAAGCTAGGTTTTGAAGATCCCACCTTTTGAGTATTTACTCCTACCACTCTATATGTGCCCTTACCTCTTGTGGATATGCCCGTGACATCAATGCTCCTTAGTTTGGGGCCAAAAGAGTCCAGTCAGCTCGAAGAAGTCAACATAGTGTCAGGCTCTATTGCTACCATGGACACTTCTAATTTTGTGATGTCAGTCATGAAGATGGTGGTATTTTCTTGTGCAAATGATGGGGTCCAGTAGCCTTGGCTAAGAAATGGAAACAGGAGATGCTAGAGAGGAGGCTCCAAGCATTATTGAGAAGCCAATCCATGATCTATATCGGGGATAGACTATGGATGTCAATCAGATATAAGTACCCATCTTTATTTCATCATCAACTCTTGTTGCGAGAGTGCTAGTTATGACCGCACCTGTGCAAACTTTTGCTATTGTGGTGTTAACCCATTTAGCATCAGGGAGGGGGCAACGGTTCAAGGAGATGTAAATAGAACTAGAGTAGCAACCTTGTTTATAGAGTTGTGCCAATTACCCCCTATTCCTCACAGTGGTTGGTGTATCTCTAGTTTCACATAGGATACCAACTGGAGGAGCAACATGTCACAAATCTCCTCTAGTTTATGTATCAAGTTAATCTACACTGGTGTAAGCAAAGATAACAAATGCAAGTTATTCCATGTTAGCAATAGTAGATTTGATAGGCGAGAACTAGTCCTTAATAGATAGAATTGTAGAATTGGAAGGCCGCTTACAAAGCTGAAACGTAAGCGATATCCATAGAGCAAAGGGAAGAGCAAGCCCGGCATCAGGTTCATGAAGCAACACATAAAACCACTCTAGCTAATGAGTAGCATGTGGAGTTTTCACAAAGTGTCTTCAAGGAGCCTCCTTTGTCCTAACATTGGGTGGATTATTTCTTAAAAATGGCATACCAAAAATTGCAGCTTTGCCCTATTTCCACTTACAGAGGATGACCTGGTTGTGATGGTCTTGATTCTAAAGGAGGATATCCAAGTTCATTGGGAAGGCCAAATCCAAAAGTGACAAGTAGCATTAAAGCCCTTCTTAGCAGTTTTGGCATTGCCTGCACTAGAGGGCCATCCGGGTGGGACATCTAGCATGACCGATTCAAGCAAGAGGAAAGCTACTGAATATCTTCCATCATTAGGTGAAATTTGGACTCACAAAGGGGCCCTTTAAGGAGTTTGACTTTACCTCTCTCTACCAAAACGGGCGCATGGATAAATTTTTGCAAACAAACTCCAAAGTTGGCAGTTATAATGTCCTCTTCAAGCTCTATCTACTGATATATAGCACGCCATGATATTCCTCATATTTTAGAAGATTATTTTTTTGATTCACTTAGATTCTGACAGAGTTGTCACCCCCTAGACATTACTAAAGGAAGTATGTTTCTGGTCATCCATGTTTCCTTTGTCGATCTTAAGGTAAGTTCATAAGCATTTATGTACAATATTTGATTAATGAAAACAATATTCGTTCCCAACTTGGATTGTATCCACTCGATACTCCCAACAGGCGAGGGTTTATGCTAAGGTGGTCTAAACTCAGGGTTCCCTACAACATAATGATACCAAGCTCGAAAGGTATTAGGTACAATAAAATCCGTAGACATCAACCTTTGCTTCTCTTCCCCATTATGCGTGGTAGTGACAAGTCTTTGCACTTCCACTCCAGTTTGGAAATGCGCTTCCAACCCATAAGGCGGGAGAGCCCACCTCCCCCTTTTATTTCCCCTTTTGATTCTTCTGATGGAAAATGACATATAATTATTGTGGGATCAGGTCCTCCGTGCATACTAGATGTTAGGATAGAGTAACCTTTAGTCCGAATATACCAAGGGGATATCTTCTAATTTTTGAAGGTGCAATTGTTCGTACTAACGTGCGGGCTGGGATTCTATTTAAACAAGCGCAATTTAAACATGATATATAAGCAATCTGATGTATGAAGTTATATACCGATAGTTCTCCTATTGTGAAAGTGTGTCTCATCTTAGCTTTGACCCACTTAGAAATTCAAGATAGACGGTCGTCGATGGGAGAAAATTTCCACCTTAATTTTGAAAGAGGGCTATAATTTGCACCCGAGGACTGAACTGACTATCTTGATTATTTAACCAGATCTAGGGGGCATGCGGAGGACTAAAATGCTTGCAAGAAATGGTCCTTTGCCATGCTGCGATCATTGTAGGTGGTAGAAATTATGGAATGGCTATAATCTTTTCCTTATCTATATAAGTCCCATTCTTGGACACTATATGCCCTAAAATGACTCCATGTTTAACCCAAAATTGGCATTTGAAAGGGTTTAATGAGATGCAATATAATCTGCACTTTTCAAACACCTTTCATAAACATGACAGATGCTCTCTCCAAGAGGAGTAAACACAAAGGTTGTTTGAGAAAGCTTCATGAAATTCCCTTAAATAGTGTTTAGTAATCGTTGGTAGATAGTAGGGGCATTTGTTAAGCCAAAGGCCATAACATGAAATGTGAACACTCTAAATTCTATTATAAAAACTGATTTAGCTTGGTCCTCTAGCACAATCATGATTTGATTATAACTAGAGTACCCATGTAAAACCCTATAAGCCTCCTCCTTGCCTGCAACTCTATCAAGCACAATATGGAAAGAGATAATGATCTCTCCTAGTGGCTACATGGATTACTTCGGTGATAGAACCAAGCCATTGAGAGTTGATGTACTTGTCCATCTCTTCAAGTAATCCCGCACAAAATTGTTGCTTTTGCTCGGTGAAGTCTATCTTTTGAAAGACAATAGGCTTGATATATAAATCCCAAAATGTGTCCATGTAATTGTGGATAGACTCATGGGAGAGAAGCTTTAAACTCCGCCATTTGATAATCACTTTGTTCTTTGCATCACTTGCAAGGAATTGCTTCATAATGGAAACTTGTAGAGTTCTCCATGTCTTTGGGGCTTTGCCGTTGCCATGAAGGCTAGCCCACCATTGCGGAGCCGATTTCTGGAAGTGCATAGCTACATGGTGTAGCTTGGAGGAATTGTCTCCAAAGGCCGCATCAAATTGGTGGATGTGTTACCATATACATGTGGTAGTGATGTGTGTGAACACACTACGACCGCCAGGGCATTTTTCCCTCTTTAGGAGGTTTTCCCCCCCGTGCATTGTATATACGCCCATCACTCTAGGGCTATCTATCTTTCCATTGCACACTAAGTAATACACTCTCAATTGTGTGCCTTGATCTTCCTTCATCTTCTCCAAGCTGTGTGCGTTTTTCTGCAACCCTAATTCCAACAATTGGTATCAGAGCAGGTTGCGTACTCTCGGGCTTAGTCTCGTAGCTACCCCAGCACACGCCTGCTCACTTTATTCCATTTCAATGAGATTTGGCAAGTGTTTGTAGGTTGATAAATCTTTTGGGATAGCTCGTAGACATTTTTCTGCTCAAATTTTTGATACGGGCTCATTTTGGCCTCCGTTTCCACTATAGGCAGGTTTGCATAGTCAGTTTTATCATTTTGTGTAGAATTTTTGTCAATGCCGTTTTTTGCATAACAGGTACCTTACAGTCTTCTAGGGTTTGTGCTATACATCACATGTTGTTCCCACTTTGTTTCTCCTCTTTTCGGGTAGTTTTCACATCAGGTACACCATTTACCATGGCTGACAACAACATAGATGTGTTTAAGATGTTTGCTTCTCAGGACAGATTGGATGGGAACGATTACCCTATGTGGGCTTACATGATGCAACATGCTCTTGTGTCAAAGGGCGTCTAGAATATTGTGCAGGGCATTGATGTACCTCCTGGTTCTGAGGATGTAGGCGATGTTGAGGATGTGGCAAGTCTTGCTGCTATTAGAGTTGTTTTGCCTGCGGCAGAACAATCTCGTTGGGATGTAAAGGATGCGCAAGCTCATGCATTGATTGTGTTGTCTATGAAACGCACCATTGTTTCTCACATTCGTTCAAAAAAATCTACAAAACAGGCTTGGGATATTTTGGTTGGTCTTTATGCGTCGCAATGAGGCTAAAATTGCTTTGCTACGTAAAGAGCTGGAGTCAAAGATTATGCATGAGGAAGATGATATTGACACTTTCCTTGTTGGTGTCAAGGATATGAATGAGCAACTTATTTCTGCAGGTGAAGTCATTTCAGACAGTTCCCTTGTGTAGATTGTCCTTGATGCCTTACCAGATTCTTACTAGACTTTTGCTAGTACTTGGAGACTTATAAACCAAGGAAATCGTGAAGTTGTCAAGTTTGATGCATTATGCACATTGCTGTTGCAAGAGTCACTTTCTAGAAAAAACAGGACTAGACAGTGCAATTGAACATGCTTTTATTGCTTCTGAAAGAAAGGGTGGTAACAACAATGCAACCACTTCTTATGGTTCTGCTGCGAGTGGCAAAACTTCTATTCCCAATGCTTCTGCTGGCAGCACTTTGTCTGGCAATTCTAGTGATAAGGGCAAAAAGAAGATGCGTTGCCATTATTGTAAAGCTAATGATCATTTGATCAAGTAGTGTCCTAAGTTGAAGGCAAAATAGGCTAAGAAGAAAGAGGGTGGTTCCACTGCGAATGTTGGTTCCACTACAAATGCAGGCATAGTTGAGTCTTCTATGAAAGGAGACTGTGATACTGATGTTGATGCAGAATGGGCTTTTAGTGCAGAGTGCACTTACAATCCTGCTGTCCATGATGCATGCATGTCAGTTACTGCAGATTCACATGTGTGGTATTTTGATAGTGGTGCTACAAAGTACATTACCTCACATCGTGAATTTTTCACCTATCTTGAGTCTATCGCTCATGGGAAACCAGTCACTTGTGCCAACAATGCCTCTTATCTGGTTCAGGGAGTTGGAAAGATTGTGCTTACTGCTACAAATGGCAATTCTTTCACACTTGTTGATGCACTTTCTGTACCTGTGATCAAGAAAAATCTTTTGTCTGTATCTGCACTTGCTATACTTGGACTTGTACTCAAATTTGTGGATGACAGATTTACAGTTCATGATCTCAGTTTCGGTGATGAAATTGTTGCATCTGGGCTTTTGTGCCGTGGGCTGTATAAGCTCACTTTGTATGACAAGTGTGGTCAAAATTTTGCAAATGCAGTTGCAAATTCAAGGGCTATTTCAGATGTAAAACTTTGGCATGCATGTTTTGGTCATCTGAATTTTGCCAGTTTGCTGCGTTGCAGAAATCTGATATGGTTGCTTCTTCGCCACCTCTTGAAGCACCTCTCAAACATGTTTGTGAAGGCTATATTTTGGGTAAGATGCAGTGTTCGAAGTTTCCAAAGGATGGTTTTGTTAGGGCCACATGCAGGTTGTAGATTGTGCATAATCCGTCCTTGGGCAATTACCTTTACTTCATGACTTTCATTGGATGATTACTCATGCATGGGTATTTCCACTTAAAGCGAAGTCCGAAGTTTTTATGTGCTTCAAACAATTTTTGGCTATTGGTTGAAAATGTCTCGAAATGTACTATGGGCACCCTCCGTTCCGCTCAAGGGGGGGAGTATATGTCTCATGAACTTAATGCATTTCTGGCTAGTCGTGGGGATAAAACACCAATGTACAGTGCCTTATACACCTCAGCAAAATGGTGTTGCTGAGAGGAAAAACAGGTCACTTACGAAAATGGCACGATGTATGGTCAAAAGTCAATCTTTGTCGCATTCTTTTTGGCTTGCGGCCATCATGTGTGCCACTTATGTACGTAATAGGTGTCCTATGAAAGCTTTTGCACTCTATTACTCCATATGAAGCATGGCATGATAGAAAGCCTTCTATTGAACACATGCGTGTTTTTGGTTGTTTGGCATATGCTTTGGTGCCACAAACACAACGCAAAAATTGGATGATAAGACTGTTAAATGTATTTTTGTTGGTTATAGTGCTGAAAGCAAAGGTTACAGGTTGTATCATCCACAAACAAAGTGTATGCTGGTTTCACGGGATGTAGTGTTTGTGGAAGATGCTGTTCAGTCCTTGCTGTCATGTACTAGGGACAGTAATGTAAGCTCAAAGGACACTATTGCCTCTTTTTATTGGTGGAAGTTTGAATGTAAATTCCAATGAGGCAAATGTATAGCCTATGGGGGTTTCTGAAAATGTTGCAGATCAGCGTATTACTGATGCAGATGCACATGATGTACTTGATGAGGAAAGGGCTGAAAATGAGCAGGCTAGAGGTATGCCAAAATGGATGGTGCATACATTGCATGACAGTAGATTGGATGCACCTTTGTCTAATCGTACTCGCTCAGGCTCGCACCATGCATCAGATTGTTATGCTTTGGCTGGGTCTAGCTTACATGATGTTGAGGAACCTCTGTCTTTTGATGAAGCACAAAATTTAGAAAATTGGATGGCTGCCATGCAATCAGCTTGGTATATGGCTGCCAAGCCTTGTTTAACCAAATGAGTGTTAGCCTTGTTTGACCAAATGAGTGTCAGCTACCTTAGTGACACTTTACATCTTAGCTTGTTTTATCCCAAGGGGGGATCATTGCCGCTAGACTTACATGATTTTTCGGAATCAGATTGGGCTGATTGTTTTCACACGCGAGTGTCCTCAAGTGGTTTCTGTTTCATGCTTGGTAGTTCATGTATATCATGGTTGAGCAAGAAGCAACCTACTATGGCCACTTTGAGTTGTGAGGCTGAGTACAGGGCAATCTTCACAGCTACGGTTGATTGTGTATGGCTCAGACGCCTTATGACTGATTTGGGTGTTGGACAGGACACTATCAACACTATCTACACTGGCAGTCAAAGCGCATTGGTAGTTGCGAGGAACCCAGTTTTTCATGCTCACAGAAATCACATTGAGGTGCATTACCACTATGTCAGGGAGAGGCTCTCAACAAGAGAGATCAGTTTGGCTTATGTGCCAACATATGACAACCTTGCAGATCTTTTCACAAAGGCATTGTCTTGTAAGAAGCTTGACGCTTTCCGCAAAGATTTGGGCTTACTCCCCTTTGTGGAGTTATTATTCCTCAAAGCATGGCACTTCCCTCTACTCATGTGCGAGCTCTCTATGCGCGTATGTCGCACGTGTCAATGCAAGGAACTTGCCGATACACCGTGTGCGAGCCACAAATGGCTCCAAGCACACAACAAGACTAAACTAATAAGCTCAAAGATGGCGTTGGTGTGTCACTCACCGCTCTATGCTTGCTTCATGGAGGATTCATCACCGCGAAGAAGAGGGAGACGCCGCTGCGTCGCGCTCAACTGCCTCACCGGCCGTCGTGCCGCCGCAATGCTCGATCACACACACTCTCTCTCTCTCACACACATACACACACACAAGGAGATGAAGAAGAAGAAGATGGAGATGGAGCAAGAGCACTCTTCAATTGCACAAATGAGAGAATGAGTGAATTTTAGGTTTAGTTGACTTTTATATGAGCTCGCTCTATTCACACTTGGGCGCCCACACTTAGCCAATCTTACCCAAACGTTATACGTTCCAGTTTTAGAGTGCGCCTCTCATCGGCGATCACTCTTATCCTTTTCCTATTGGATCGACAAGCCCGGTATCTGACTGTACCAAATAAATAATACGACATCCATTGTAGGTGATAGGAATGTGCGTGAGGGTTAACATGCCCCCCTTCTTGATGTAGATTCCATCCTCGGAAGCTATTGAGTTGAAGCTCGTTCGTCGAGGTGGAAGAGCATCTGAGATGAATTTCCTTAGCCTCCTTCAGTCAATTGCAAAAGCAAACAACATTGGCACAGTAATTGCATTCTCATAAGCAATTAAAAATCATATGCAGTTGTAGGCAGATAATTTGATTGGTAACAGAATTTTAAACCTTTTGTCAGTAATAAACATTAGATTGCAATATAATCAAATGCATAAATAGTTGTAAAGGTAAAAAATTAAACAAGTCTGGGGTCGTTAATTTAACGGTCGAAAGGCACTAAAGATCGACTATTAATACCATGGGTAAGCTTCTTAATTTTCTCTGGTCAATAAAGTTGTTTAATCACGAGAGCCAAGTATTTCATGTTTGAGGGTTAATTAGAGGCTATACCTAGAAGACCTTGTAGTTAAGCTACGATAAAAGGAATTTCTCATGAAATCATCGCCTGACTGATTACCTTTTCTTTGACCCCCCAAAGTCTTTTCACAGTGATTCAATTTGATGTGTGTGCTTATTTTGTGTGCCTTATTTTGAATGAGCAACTTATTTCTGCAGGTGAAGTCATTTCAGACAGTTCCCTTGTGTAGATTGTCCTTGATGCCTTACCAGATTCTTACTAGACTTTTGCTAGTACTTGGAGACTTATAAACCAAGGAAATTGTGAAGTTGTCAAGTTTGATGCATTATGCACATTGCTGTTGCAAGAGTCACTTTCTAGAAAAAACAGGACTAGACAGTGCAATTGAACATGCTTTTATTGCTTCTGAAAGAAAGGGTGGTAACAACAATGCAACCACTTCTTATGGTTCTGCTGCGAGTGGCAAAACTTCTATTCCCAATGCTTCTGCTGGCAGCACTTTGTCTGGCAATTCTAGTGATAAGGGCAAAAAGAAGATGCGTTGCCATTATTGTAAAGCTAATGATCATTTGATCAAGTAGTGTCCTAAGTTGAAGGCAAAATAGGCTAAGAAGAAAGAGGGTGGTTCCACTGCGAATGTTGGTTCCACTACAAATGCAGGCATAGTTGAGTCTTCTATGAAAGGAGACTGTGATACTGATGTTGATGCAGAATGGGCTTTTAGTGCAGAGTGCACTTACAATCCTGCTGTCCATGATGCATGCATGTCAGTTACTGCAGATTCACATGTGTGGTATTTTGATAGTGGTGCTACAAAGTACATTACCTCACATCGTGAATTTTTCACCTATCTTGAGTCTATCGCTCATGGGAAACCAGTCACTTGTGCCAACAATGCCTCTTATCCGGTTCAGGGAGTTGGAAAGATTGTGCTTACTGCTACAAATGGCAATTCTTTCACACTTGTTGATGCACTTTCTGTACCTGTGATCAAGAAAAATCTTTTGTCTGTATCTGCACTTGCTATACTTGGACTTGTACTCAAATTTGTGGATGACAGATTTACAGTTCATGATCTCAGTTTCGGTGATGAAATTGTTGCATCTGGGCTTTTGTGCCGTGGGCTGTATAAGCTCACTTTGTATGACAAGTGTGGTCAAAATTTTGCAAATGCAGTTGCAAATTCAAGGGCTATTTCAGATGTAAAACTTTGGCATGCATGTTTTGGTCATCTGAATTTTGCCAGTTTGCTGCGTTGCAGAAATCTGATATGGTTGCTTCTTCGCCACCTCTTGAAGCACCTCTCAAACATGTTTGTGAAGGCTATATTTTGGGTAAGATGCAGTGTTCGAAGTTTCCAAAGGATGGTTTTGTTAGGGCCACATGCAGGTTGTAGATTGTGCATAATTCGTCCTTGGGCAATTACCTTTACTTCATGACTTTCATTGGATGATTACTCATGCATGGGTATTTCCACTTAAAGCGAAGTCCGAAGTTTTTATGTGCTTCAAACAATTTTTGGCTATTGGTTGAAAATGTCTCGAAATGTACTATGGGCACCCTCCGTTCCGCTCAAGGGGGGGAGTATATGTCTCATGAACTTAATGCATTTCTGGCTAGTCGTGGGGATAAAACACCAATGTATAGTGCCTTATACACCTCAGCAAAATGGTGTTGCTGAGAGGAAAAACAGGTCACTTACGAAAATGGCACGATGTATGGTCAAAAGTCAATCTTTGTCGCATTCTTTTTGGCTTGCGGCCATCATGTGTGCCACTTATGTACGTAATAGGTGTCCTATGAAAGCTTTTGCACTCTATTACTCCATATGAAGCATGGCATGATAGAAAGCCTTCTATTGAACACATGCGTGTTTTTGGTTGTTTGGCATATGCTTTGGTGCCACAAACACAACGCAAAAATTGGATGATAAGACTGTTAAATGTATTTTTGTTGGTTATAGTGCTGAAAGCAAAGGTTACAGGTTGTATCATCCACAAACAAAGTGTATGCTGGTTTCACGGGATGTAGTGTTTGTGGAAGATGCTGTTCAGTCCTTGCTGTCATGTACTAGGGACAGTAATGTAAGCTCAAAGGACACTATTGCCTCTTTTTATTGGTGGAAGTTTGAATGTAAATTCCAATGAGGCAAATGTATAGCCTATGGGGGTTTCTGAAAATGTTGCAGATCAGCGTATTACTGATGCAGATGCACATGATGTACTTGATGAGGAAAGGGCTGAAAATGAGCAGGCTAGAGGTATGCCAAAATGGATGGTGCATACATTGCATGACAGTAGATTGGATGCACCTTTGTCTAATCGTACTCGCTCAGGCTCGCACCATGCATCAGATTGTTATGCTTTGGCTGGGTCTAGCTTACATGATGTTGAGGAACCTCTGTCTTTTGATGAAGCACAAAATTTAGAAAATTGGATGGCTGCCATGCAATCAGCTTGGTATATGGCCGCCAAGCCTTGTTTGACCAAATGAGTGTCAGCCTTGTTTGACCAAATGAGTGTCAGCTACCTTAGTGACACTTTACATCTTAGCTTGTTTTATCCCAAGGGGGGATCATTGCCGCTAGACTTACATGATTTTTCGGAATCAGATTGGGCTGATTGTTTTCACACGCGAGTGTCCTCAAGTGGTTTCTGTTTCATGCTTGGTAGTTCATGTATATCATGGTTGAGCAAGAAGCAACCTACTATGGCCACTTTGAGTTGTGAGGCTGAGTACAGGGCAATCTTCACAGCTACGGTTGATTGTGTATGGCTCAGACGCCTTATGACTGATTTGGGTGTTGGACAGGACACTATCAACACTATCTACACTGGCAGTCAAAGCGCATTGGCAGTTGCGAGGAACCCAGTTTTTCATGCTCACAGAAATCACATTGAGGTGCATTACCACTATGTCAGGGAGAGGCTCTCAACAAGAGAGATCAGTTTGGCTTATGTGCCAACATATGAAAACCTTGCAGATCTTTTCACAAAGGCATTGTCTTGTAAGAAGCTTGACGCTTTCCGCAAAGATTTGGGCTTACTCCCCTTTGTGGAGTTATTATATCCTCAAGGCATGGCACTTCCCTCTACTCATGTGCGAGCTCTCTATGCGCGTATGTCGCACGTGTCAATGCAAGGAACTTGCCGATACACCGTGTGCGAGCCACAAATGGCTCCAAGCACACAACAAGACTAAACTAATAAGCTCAAAGATGGCGTTGGTGTGTCACTCACCGCTCTACGCTTGCTTCATGGAGGATTCATCACCGCGAAGAAGAGGGAGAGGCCGCTGCGTCGCGCTCAATTGCCTCACCGGCCGTCGTGCCGCCGCAATGCTCGATCACACACACTCTCTCTCTCTCACACACATACACACACACAAGGAGATGAAGAAGAAGAAGATGGAGATGGAGCAAGAGCACTCTTCAATTGCACAAATGAGAGAATGAGTGAATTTTAGGTTTAGTTGACTTTTATATGAGCTCGCTCTATTCACACTTGGGCGCCCACACTTAGCCAATCTTACCCAAACGTTATACGTTCTAGTTTTAGAGTGCGTCTCTCATCGGCGATAACTCTTACCCTTTTCCTATTGGATCGACAAGCCCGGTACCTGACTGTACCAAATAAATAATACGACATCCATTGTAGGTGATAGGAATGTGCGTGAGGGTTAACATGCCCCCCTTCTTGATGTAGATTCCATCCTCGGAAGCTATTGAGTTGAAGCTCGTTCGTCGAGGTGGAAGAGCATCTGAGATGAATTTCCTTAGCCTCCTTCAGTCAACTGCAAAATCAAACAACATTGGCACAGTAATTGCATTCTCATAAGCAATTAAAAATCATATGCAGTTGTAGGCAGATAATTTGATTGGTAACAGAATATCTCTACTGGCAGATAACAAGACATAATAAAATGAACTCAATCAAACCATGAAAAGCCACAATAAGCAAATATAGGTGTACAAAAACATATAGCATAGGAAGTGATACACCTGGAGAAATATGATGAGCTCCTTAGTAGCTGTGGAAATTGCATATAACTCTGAAGCTCAATGGAAATATGCAATCTGGAAGCTGAAGTCCATCTATGTTGCAAAATTATAAGGCAAGACACTACCACCTAGAAAGGTGTGTCAGCATAGTAGTGAAAGTTTTATTACAAAATGAAAGAAATCCTAAACTAGGGTCTCAGACTTGGATACCTAGAGGGAAAAAACCTGTAGGAAAAAAGTGCCTCTAGTATAAATGCATGCAGCTAGTGCACTCTGCTCTGTGTGGCAAAATCTGTCTGATGAAGCTCTGGGAGGTGACTTGGTACGGAGTATCTAACTAGGAGGTGTATTTGAACTCTCGGTGGGTATATGTTTAGTATCCTGGCCATGCCATGGAGAATAGGGCAATCCAATCATCAAATAGCAAATCTCACCCAGTGGGTCCCTATAAATCCTATCACAAAGATCTCGAATAATATATGCCATAACTCTAATGGCTGGCTCAGTATACCATCTCGTCTGCTCATATCTGTATCTACGCCCACAATCATCAACATAAGTCAATGTGTGATCTAATCTCCGTAACTGCACTATCCTAGGATGTCTAATGGGTATCTAAACAATCATCGGGATGTGCTCTGTCAATAACACCATATAGGCTGGTCGGCAGGGACATGTATGCGCCCTTGAGTTCAGCGGTAAAGAACTCAATTGTACCAAAATGTCTCCTCTGAATCTGGCTATCTGCCGTATAGAAGGGTCTATGTCATCTGAGAAGGTACCTCTGGAATAGGAATGTCCGTCATGGTCAAGAAACCAAGGCATGGCTCCTCTATTGCCTACAAAATGTAGCACAATCTCATCTCGGTACAGAATACTCGGCGTGTCAACCCTAGGCTTGGCTCGTGCCTACATGGTGGCTCTAGGTGATCTAGCAATGATCGGTAAATTTGGTGCATGTGAGCTAAAAAGCTCAGTATCTAGTGTGCTCATGGCTGGCAATGTGTAAGGTGGTACCATATCTACAACCTCTCTAGCATGTGTACGAATAGTAGGAACAATCAAAATCTGAGGTGTACCTGTCTGTGTGGCTCGTAGCTCTGGTCGTGCACTAGTATAGCTCTGCATCCTACGCTCCATATCTGTCCTAGCCTCTGCTGAGTTCAGTCTCCTAGATGGTGGCGAGGATGGAAATCCTGGAGGTGATCGAACCTCAAGATCCATGACTGCCAAAGTCTAGCAATCTAGGTCAAATCTGGTGCTAGGGGGCAATAAACCAATGCACTAGGTGCAACACGTAATCTAGCAATGAATGGCTATCCAAATGGTAATCAGGATCTGTAATGGAATTGGCCTATTTAATTTGAGAGTAGCGGAAATTAATGAGAGTACTTTTGAGAAATGACTTTGTGAGCATAGCGGGTGAACATAATTGAAGATAGCAACATAATCATAGCAATTAGCTAACTTGGCATGAACAATACTTTTGCAAGAGAGAGAATTTAGTAAACATGACAACAATTGAGGACTGGATTTATGTGGAGCCGGTCCCCCCTCCAATAGGCATTTGTATTATGATTTCTCCCATTAAGAGAGAGACTTGCTACAATACAATCTTTGTGTTCCTTGTGACCTAGGTGATACAATGAAGATGGAAAGCTTCATGCATCACAAACATAACATAAACTTGAAGAAAGCTTTAACTATCCCAAGCCTCAGTCCCAAGACCTCAAACACCTTCGAAGGTGGAGAGAGCTAGCTGGGAATGAGGGTAGGGAAGAGAAAGAAGAAACATTTTGTAGGAGAAAGAATTAGTTCCTCTCTTATCATAACTCTTGTTGCTAGCATACATAATAGCATAGTAATGAAGAAGAAGGAGATGGCAAGCTTAGGCATTGAAGCATGGCTCTTGGTTGGATTTGCACTCCATATCCAAGAGTGTTGGTGTAGGCTCTCAACCTCTACTTGCTTGCAGAAGGAGAGGGAGCTCTTGCACTTTGCATAGCACACAATGAGAGTGTTTATGAGTGTGTATCGGTGAGTATACCCCCTAAGAAACCCCCTAGCTTGCTTGGGTCAACCCTCCCTTGTAGCTCATGCTTGAAGCTCATTGGACCCCTCCAGGCCTAGCCAATCACAAGCAACAAGGGTAGCCTTGAGACAAGTGTCCCCCTTTCCCCTTTGAGAGAGAGGGCTAGATCAATGCTAAATCATTTAATTAAATATCCTAAATTATTATTGGACCCCTTGGGTGGCCAACCAATAGGCTTCAGGCACACCATGAGGGCAACATGAGGAGGAACTTGACAAGTGTCCCTTTTGCTTTCTTTGTACCATGCATGCCTTGTGTGAGTGTGTAGGTGTTCTCTCTCATCCCCCCTCATGTAGGGCTCGCCCCCTCCTTGTAGGGATTGAATCTTTGACTTTTTGACACCTCAAGCCCCTCATGCATAGGCCCAGTTCCCACCACAAGCTTGGCTCATAAGCACTTTAAGCTTGGGCTGGGTTCTCAGCTCAAGTGCAACCCTAGCATCTCAAGCACCTCAAGCATCTCAATAATTAAGCACCTCAATCATCAATCACCTCAAGAACCTTAGTCATCAAGCATGACAAGCAGGACAAGAACCTCGAGCTGGGTCGGGTTCCCGTGCCTCAAGCTCAACCCTAGCTTACCTAAGGTCAAAGGCCTTTTACACACATTATTGGAGGTCTTCAATGAAGCTAACCCTAAGGTATTATGCTCCATTTGTTAGCCTTGCTCTTTGATAGACCATCTCTCATTTGGGCCCCTTTACCATTGGCCCCGTGTTGAGATAGATCTATAAGCACATGTCTATATCTTAACACTTGTTCCCATTTATTCTCCCACATTAAGTGATCAATTTAATATTAGAAAATCATTTGGGTTGGTTAGATATTAGATATTATATTTTATGACATTACCTCTCTCTTGAAATCATAGTCGTCCTCGACTATGAGGTAGAAGAGGTAAAGCCTTAGTCATTAGTCAATTTTACTTAGCGGGTAGAGGATCCCTTTTTACCCTACGAAATCTTTCCAAGATGGATGACTAATCCATTTGGTGCTTGGGAGACATAGCTGCCGCAATCATTTCTGCTCTTTAGTCCATTTCATTCTCCCAAAGTAGAGGGACAAATTCTACTTGGTGTTTGAGAGACGTCGTCATCACAAACATGATTCTAAGCATGCATACTAGTTAAATTTGTGCACAATTAAAAACAGGACTAGTCTTATAAGACAAAAACATGAGTCATTTAAAAGAAATTTGTACATTTGCTTACTCTTATGTAGCATTGTAAGCATTGACAAGGTTCATACTATCCTTAAGCTGTATTCCTTGCATCCATCTAGCATCTTCAAAAGAATAATTTTTGAACTTAATAAGATACCGTCGGATAATCTTACCATGTCGTAGTACCTTGTCTTCATGCGGAAGGACAGCTTCAGGTTGTAGCACCTCTTCTTGGTCTTCAACTTTGGGAGGGTCTTCAATAATTGGTTCAGTTGGTGGCTCTCCTTTGTAGGGCTTAAGTAGGCTTACATGAAAGGCATTGTGTATGAGCCAATGGTTGGGCAACTTGAGTTGATAAGCTGTCTCATTGATGGTCTTCAAGATTTGGAAAGGACCATAGTATCTTTTTGCTAGTTTAGCATAATACTTTTGATGGCCCGTAGGATTTTTTCCTATCGTTTGCCTCAATCGAGTCTTAGGAAACTTGAGTAAGACCCAATCATTTTCTTTGAACATTAAGGATCTTCTGTGCTTATCAGCAGTAGCTTTTTGCCTTTGTTGAGAGATGGATATAGCCTCCCTAATCTTCTGAAAAGATTCTTGTAGGTCACGGCTATATTCATCGGCGGCGAAGATCTTCCCATGTACTTTGAGTAGCAAGGGACTTTTAGGTCTTCCCTCAATGATCTCAAAAGGTGCTTTTCTCATAGAAGTATGTACAATATTATTGTAGGCATACTCTACAAGAGGTAAGTATTTTTCCCATTGTGAGCGTTGATCTTCTTTGGTAACATAAGTCTTGAGTAGATCGAGTATCGTAAGATTGGCTATCTCACTTTGGCCATCCGTTTGTGGGTGATAGGCCGAAGAGAAACTCAATCTTGTTCCTAGATTTTTAAAGAGACCTTTCCAGAAATTACTGGTCATTCTAGGATCTCTATCTGACACGATGGATGTGGGTAATCCATGGTGCTTGAAAATATGAGATATGAAGAGAGTTGCCATTTGATGTGCCTTAATAGTATTTTTGACAGGAATAAAATGTGCTTGCTTGCTAAACCTGTCAACTATTGTCCATATTCCTATATTCCTATGGATAGACTTGGGTAATCCAAAGATAAAATCCATGGATATACTCTCCCATGGTGAATTTGGAATAAGCAATGGTTGGAGTAATCCAGGTTGCTTCCCTCTATCATACTTGGTCTTTTGGCATACTACACATTTTGGAACATACTCTTGTATGTCCACTTTCATGGTAGGCCAATAGAAGTACGTCTCTACTCCTCAGAGAGTAGGTTGAATACCTCTATGCCCCGCATATGGAGGAGCATGGGATTCATACATAACCTTGTCACGGAGGGAATGGGTAACACATAGCCTATTGCCGTGGAGAAGATAACCATCCTACAAGGTGAATGGTTCCTCTTTCTTCCCCAAATCAAGGGCTGACATTATGTCTCTAAAGTCAGGGTCAGTAGCATACTCATCTATCATAGAGGATAGATCATTGTGAGTAGCTATAGACACCGCATTAACTTTGGGTCATCGTGAAAGTGCATCGGCCACTTGATTGTGCTTACCAGCTATGTGAGCAATATGGAAATTGAATTACAAAAGAAAATTTTCCCACCTCATTTGTTTGTCGGAAAGCTTGGTTTGCGTCATGAAATACTTGAGACTTTGGTGGTCGGTTCGTAGGATAAATGGAGTGTTAGGAAATAAGACGTAGCTAAATAGATAATTGAGTAGATTACTTAATGGAGAGAGACAAATTTACATACACGAGATTATAGAGTAGAGAGAGAGAAAGAGAGAGAGTACACACGATATACGTGGTTCACCCAATGTGGGCTACGTCCATGGGAAAGCAGCCACTCAATGGCTTTAGTACTTCAAAACAAGAAGTAGTTTACAAAGGGATTATACCCTTAATGGAGCTCCCGCCTTGCTTCACTCTCACCACCTCACACTCACCTTGTTGCATCAACTTCACACACTATGAAATGTGTTTAGAAATGGCCTTCTTTTATAGGCCAAAAGGGCTGCCCTCTCTCTTGAGAGGCAGCCATGTGTAGCCGCCCTTATGTGAAGTCCAAATCGGACCCTCCAATCCGTCCATGTGTGGCCGCCCTTGTGTAGACAAATCCACTTTTGAATTCGGCCACCGGCCATTCAATTCGGCCACCGGCCACCGGCCATTGACTTTCGACCACCGGCCACCGGCCAACCGACCGGTTGTTTTCCGACCACTTTCCGGCCGCAGTCCGACCATAATATTCCGGCGAAAAGGAATATTCTGGCGAGGGAAAATTTACCCCTGATTCTTGTCCGTGAAATATTTTGGTTTCCGGTGAGTGATTTTCCTTCACGCACGATGGCTTCTCCTCATAATGGGGGCCTTACAAATGTGCGCTTTTACCACAGAAAATTACAAGGGTAAATCAGGCTCCATACTTAACAATCTCCCACTTGGAGACTGATCTCCAAACCAAACCTGTGACTGCTTTCCATCCTGGCTTCTTATCCTTGAATGCCGATTGAAGATGAGCAAAAGCTCAACTTCTCCTTGTTGACAACCATTGTAAACATGTCTGCAGGATTTTCACTTGTATGCACCTTTCCTAGCTTTAGTTGTTCCTCTTCCAAAAGAGTGGCGTATGAAGTGATATCTCACCTCAATGTGCTTTGTCCTTGAATGAAAGGCTGAGTTCTTCACAAGATGGATAGCGCTTTGGCTATCACTGTACAAGACACAATTGTCTTGTTTGAATCCAAGCTCTTCTAAGAATCTGTGAAGCCACATAATTTCTTTGCTTGCCTCCGTCATTGCTACATACTCTGCTTCCGTGGTAGAAAGTGAAACCACTTTCTGCAGCTTTGAAGCTCAGCTTACTGCTGTGCCTCCAACCATGAACACATAGCCAGTAGTGCTCCTTCGAGTATCTTTGTCACCTGCCATATCTGCATCAGTATATCCTTCTAGAAAAATATCAGTTCCTCCAAAATACAAAGCATTTGTTGTTGTCCCTTTTAGATACCTAAGTATCCACTTCACAGCTTGCCAATGCTCTTTACCTGGGTTGTCTATGAACCTACTCACAACTCCCACTGCATGTGCAATGTCTGGCCTTGTCCAGACCATAGCATACATCAGAGAACCTACCGCTGCAGCATATGGAACTTTAGACATATAGGCTATCTCCTCTTGTGTCTTTGGACACATATCCTTCGTTAGTTTAAAGTGACCAGCCAAAAGTGTAGAAATTGGTTTTGCATTTTGCATTGCAAACCTTTCTAGTACCTTCTTGATGTAATCTTCTTGAGATAGCTTTATTGTCTTCTTCGTCCTATCCCTTGATATTTTCATACCAAGTATCCTCTTTGCAGCACCTAAATCTTTCATTGAAAAAGATTTAGACAGCTCCTCTTTTAGGTCTTTGATGTCCTGCATGTTAGCACTTGCAATCAACATGTCATCAACATATAACATTAGGATGATGAATTTCCCATCTCCCAAATTCTTCGTGTAGACGCAGTGATCCGAGTTGCATCTTGTGAATCCATGATCCAACATCCATCGATCAAACTTCAAGTAACATTGTCTTGATGCTTGCTTTAAACCATACAAGCTCTTCTTTAATCTGCAAACCATTTTCTCCTTACCTTTTACTTCATACCCCTTTGGTTGAAGCATGTAGATTTCCTCCTCTAAGTCACCGTGAGGGAATGCCGTATTTACATCCATTTGCTCGAGATTTAGATCATGAGCAGCCACAAGGCTTAAGACAAGCCTAATTGAGTTCATTTTTACAACAGGAGAAAATATTTCATTGAAGTCAATACCTTTCTTTTGAGAAAACCCTTTTACCACAAGCTTAGACTTGTACCTTTTCTTCCCACCTTCTTCTTCCTTCACCTTGTACACCCATTTGTTTTGAAGTGCCCGCTTACCTTTAGGCAACTCAACCAACTCCCATGTTTGGTTGCGATGTAGTGAGTCCATCTCCACTTGCATGCTCTTCGTCCATTCTTCTTTGGATTCATGTTGCATAGCTTCTTCGTATGATTCCGGCTCTCCAGAATTTGAGATCAAGAGATGGTTGAAGGAAGGAACAAACCTTTCTGGAGGTCTACTTGCTCTTGTAGATCTTCAGAGAATAGGTTGAGGCTCCTCATTTGGTTGACGTTGTTGCACATTGTCACCGTTTGCAGTCCTTGAGTCTTCACCGTCCTCAAGCTGCTCCATGTTCTCATCACCTGTTTCTTTTGTTTGTTTTCTTTCCAAGTAATCTTTGTACATATTTTGTTCGTTAAAAATTACATCCCTACTCCTTAAAATTTTACCATCTTCAGGATTCCATAGGCGATACCCAAAGTCACCTTCTCCATAGCCAATGAAGAAACACTTTTTGGACTTTGCATCTACCTTTGATCTTAGGCTTCTATCAATGTGTATGAAAGCCTCACACCCAAACACTTTGAGAAATGCATATTTCACCGGTTTACCTGTCCATGCCTCTTCTGGAACTCCCCCATCCAATGCCGTTGAGGGTGACCGATTGATTAAGTACACAGACGTACTTACAGCTTCCGCCCAAAGCTCAAGCGGTAGACCTGCATGTAGCCGCATGCTTCGTGCTCGCTCCATGATTGTCCTGTTCATCCTTTCTGAAATTCCATTTTGTTGAGGTGTCCTTGGGGTTGTCCTTTGCCTCCGAATGCCATTGCTAGCACAAAAGCTTTCAAAAGCTTGGTTGCAATATTCGCCTCCATTCTTGGATCTGAGGCATTTAACCTTGGTACCTGTTTCATTCTCCACAAAGGCTTTCCACCTTTGAAATATCGAAAACACATTGGACTTATTCTTCATGACATAAACCCATGTTTTTCTAGTCGCATCGTTTATGAATGTTACATAGTACAATGAGCCACCAAGTGATGGGGTACTTGCAGGACCCCAAACATCAGAATGAACCAACTCAAGTTTTTTATTTTTTCTTTCATTTCCTAATTTTTGAAATTTTACCCTCTTTTGTTTACCATAAACACAATCTTCACAGAACTCTAAGTCCACTTCTTTCAAACCTGGTAGAAGCTTCTTTGTTTGAAGGATTTGCATTCCTTTGGCACTCATATGTCCAAGTCGGTAGTGCCACACCGCACTGTCAACTTCTGTAGTTGCTGCACAAGCTGAACGTTGCGTGCTAACAGTACACAAGTAAAGTGTACCGACTTTTTCTCCCTTGGCAATCACCAAAGATCCCTTTGAGATCTTCCAACTTTTGTTTCCGAATGCAATGTTGTGACCTTCATCATCCAATTGTCCTGTAGAGATCAAATTTTTGCGAAGAGAAGGAACATGCCTAACATCTTTAAGCTTCCACTCATTTCCATTAGCAGTTTTGACAGAAACTGTACCTTTGCTGACAATCTCACAAGCTTCATCATCTCCCAAGTATACATACCCAAAATTACCTTTGGTGTAGTCTTGGAAATGTTGCTTGTGTGTTGTCGCATGGAATGAAGCCCCGGAATCTACTATCCAGGAATTAGACACATTGTCTAATGAGAGAATTAGAGCATCTTGCTCTACTTTACCTGCCACATTGGCCTCCGATGTTGGCTTGTTGTCTTGAGACTCTGCCTCCTTCTTCTTCTTGGACTAGCAATCCTTCTTGATGTGGCCCTTCTTGCCGCAGTTCCAACATTCAAGAACTGACTTTGTGCGTGACTTGCTCTGCCTTGAGCGATCACGACCCTTTTGGTTTTTGAACCTTTCCTTAGGCCTTCCTCTTGTTTCCACTGACAGTGAAGCACTTGATGATTCTCATGTGCTTCTCCTTCGTATTTCCTCGCTTAAGAGAACACCCACAACATCATCAAACGTAAGAGTATTTGTGCCAGAAATAGAATTACTTACAGCCATCACAAGGCTGTCCCAACTATCCTTGAAGAGATGATAGTATAAGGAGAACTTGCATTTCGTCATCGAAATTGATTTTCACCGATCAAAGTTGACTTATGTTTGTGTTAAAGTCATTTAGGTGTTCTACAACTGAACCATTCTCTGCCATCTTTAGATTGAACAAGCGCTTCATAAGAAATACCTTATTGGATGCCGATGGTTTCTCGTAGAAGTCGTCAAGTGACTTCATGAAGTCCTCCGTGGTCTTCATGTCCGAAACATTGAAGGCCACTGTTGACGTCAAGCTTAACCGGATTGTTCCCAGTGCCTTTCGATCAAGGACAATCCATGCTTCATCTGCCATTGTTGTGGTCTTCTTCGCAAGACCGCCTAGTGGCAAATAGAGGTCCTTTTGGTAGAGATAGTCTTCAATCTTCATCTTCCAATGTTGGTAGTTTTTGCCATTGAACTTCTCAAGTGTTGAGCCAGCAGAGGATCACACCCACATTTTTGCTCGCACTCATCATTTTGTAACCATTGATTGTAATAAATGTCTTTCCGACATTAATTTTGATTTGAGCCATTCATTAAGTAACGGGACTCAATTGAGTTTGCAACTTGTAATCCCGAAGTAATTTCACTTGCTGATGTAATTAGTTAGAGATGTTCTCACCTCCAAGGTTGAGGTATATAAGCCAAAGTTTTTGTAACCTAAGGGGGATTATTAATCAAAGTGACTTTTTAAGCGCCGTGACTGTGTCTGAGAGAGAGAGAGAGAGAGAGAGAGAGAGAGAGAGAGAGAGAGAGAGAGAGAGAGAGAGAGAGAGAGAGTCTTATCTACTTGCTACGCAAGCTACGGAGCCGCCATTGGAGAAGCGACACCGCCAGTGTGTTAGCAACGGCGAGAGCTACGCACAGATACCAAGAGTGCGCGCTATCGGCTTCTATGTGTGGTAAGTTCCTACGAGCTTCGGTGTGAGTTTTCTTCCAACGCGTGTGTCGGAATGGAGCGTGCAGCATATCTATAGAACCACAACGAGTAGAGCTACACATTAGTACCATCGGGGTCAAGTTTCGATCACCTATATTTTTCGGCCTGTCTTCATACGCGTTTACCGCACGGAGTGGTTATAGGTTGATTTTGCAGTTCAAGTCTTTAGGGTGTTGCTCTTACCTAGTGTATAGACTTCCCCTTGAGTTTGAGATCGATTCAATGATTCTAGATCTTGTTTCGTATAGCATTCATTCGTAGTACGGATTTCAGTCACTTGCGTATTTTAGAACTTAGATTTGATTTCCTTAGTAGTGATTGTCATTAGAAGGTCGAGTAGGTGATTTGACACCCACCTAGTTGTTTCCATGCGCCTGCGGGTCAAGATCCGTCCTCGTCTGACAAATTCTGTTGTTGGTTGAGTTCTCGCTATTGAGCTTCCGCTAGCGGCGTAACCGCCTTAACATTTGGCGCCGTTGTCGGGGACGAGAGGCCTAAGTAGGTGACCTTAGACTAATCCTACGAGGTGAGTCGTATAAACTACTTTGTATACTTTAGTTAGAAAAGATCTAGGAGTGGTGGACTCCGAAGATCTCGAGAGATACTAGGAAGTGGGGTATTCCTGGGTCTTCCGTGTTGACAGTATTTTTAGTTTAGCTTAGATTTGTTTGTTGTTTTGTTGGTGTTGAGTAGTTGTTGATAGAAGAAGAATTTGCTAGTCCGTGAGTGACAGTGGATCTCTTTAAAATCACAATTACCAAACCCATTTTATGATTAGGAATAGCTTAGGTAGGACTTCATTTGATCCTGATCTGGAGCTAGTAATCATTGGAGTATTTGCTTGATATGGTTGATTGCATGATAGATCACTAAACCGTCGAGTTAGTAGTGAAACTTGCAATAAACAAAAGTCAGAGAAATTTTATGTGTATCTGGGAGCTGTTGAGCACTTTAGGAAGGATTCTGTGCCAAAAAATTGGAAATCTGCAACTTTAGACATCATACGTGTATGATGTCTAAATGACCAAACAGAGACCAAAACAGAAATTTTGACTTTACCAGAGTGTTCAAAAGGGGGGTTATACCCTAATTTCAGCTTAAAACAAGAGCATTAACACTCAAAGAAACCCAAAAAGACAAGCCGGAGTCCAAGAAACGCAAAGAATAGGAAATTTTGGATTCAGATCTTGTTTTTACATTCAAACCTGACAAAAACACTTGAAACTCAATTATAAACATTGGAGAAGGCTTAAAACCAAGAATAGTCAAAATCTGGGACAAAAGACATCATACGCGTATAATGTCTTTTAGCACATCCACTGCTTATTTTTGATATCTGACCTGACAAGATTGTTACAAACACTGTAGAAAGCATAAATATCAAGTCTTGACCCAAATTGATGAAAAAGACATCATACGCGTATGATGTCTTTGACCTAATTTTGGACATATTTTGATAGTTTGCCAACACAGATCCATTGTAATAGCTGTCTAGAGGTTATATTTCAAGTTTCATCCCATTTGGATCACAATTGACCCAAAACAAGTCAAAAGCGGAAAATTGCCAAGAAAAGCCTAAATTAGCCATAACTTGCTCAAACAGAGTTCAAACTGATTTTTGTGAGTGGACAGAGCATAAGGGGGCTACTGAGAGTGAGCATAACCAAAATAGTCCAAATCTGTGAAAAAAGACATCATACGCGTATAATGTCTTTTTCAGCATAACTGCAACAAAATTCTCACTTGATGAAACAGAAGTTGTCCAACTGACAAGATTAAACAATTGACCAAGTATCAATCGGTTTGAATCAATTCTGACCACAAAAACTTGGGAAAACAAATTGCCGAGACGGAAAAGTTAAAGTCCTTTAGGGGAATTGATGAATTTGGGAACGGGCAAGAATCTCCAGAATAACCAACCAAAACAAGGGGAACAAGCAAGTGTCATATCAACCGAGGGAAGTGTAAACCAAAGTTGGGTGCAACCATTAGAGCCGATCTTTGAAGGAAGTGTTTCTGATACTTCTTCGGAGAGATCTTACGAGATTTTCACTGAACACTTGGAACACTTGAACCTGAACAACAGAGAAAATATGGCAGCAGGATCATCAAACCCTTCCGCCACAATGAAGCTATTGTTCATAAAATATCAGTACGACAATGAGCAAGGTGCCAAGATCTACAAAGATGGAATGGACCGCTATTGTGTAAAGATAGAAGATAGACCTAGTGAGTTCAAGGACTTAGTGCCTGTGAGCTATAGCGGAGATAGATATCTAGATGACGAGGGTACCATGTACTTGGTAGTCCTAAACCCTAACATTGTGGACAAGTGGGGATTGATGGGCACCAAAGCCAAAATAGATGAAGAACTCGACGAGAAAGCACCAATAATGAACTTCCCTGATGCGAGGTTAAGAAGAGAGAATGAAACTACAAGGATCAACACTGATAACATCTATGTGGGGCTATACAAATATAATAATGGGGAGCAAGATCTCTATTATAGATGTGAAGAACCCTACACCGGAGAGTTGATAGACCAAAAAAGACTTTATGTCTTTACCTACACAGAGGGATCGGAAGTGAAAATTGCCGCTTACGACAAGTATGGGAGGCAATACTCAACAATGGGCAAGAAAGAATTAGAAGGATATACATACTTTGGGGGACCACTACATCAGTATTATGTTACTTCTAGCTCACAAAGACCAGCACCAACAAATGGAGTGCAAAACCCAATGACGACAGGAGGACAAAGAACTCAGGCTGCTGACTCTTTCAGTCAACCTCAGTACTCCGAGCTCGGACCAATGGGATCATTACATTCCAGAGAGTCAATGGATACGAATCGAGGTAGTGTAGTTCCAATCCCCACGTATACCACTCCAGGTCCAAGGTTCAAAGCGGAACCATCACATTTACCTCCTAGTAGTAGACTCAGGGCAGGGGAACTGACAAGGGTAACCCATGAAGTCCATGATGCTAGAGAAAGCTTTAGCCGGGACACAGGAGCAATGAGATTGGTAGCAGACCATAGAAGTATGAGACCATCTCAAGTAGCCAAGTGTATGCCAAAGAAGTATGGTGGTTCAGGAGATCCGTATGCACATGTGTCACTCTTTAAGCAAGTCTTAAGAGCTGAGAAGATAACAGATTTCCGTACACAATACGAGGGATTTGGTCTTACTCTAGAAGGTACGACATTGACATGGTTTCAACCACTGAACAGAGGGGGATTCCATGACATTGACCATTTGCTAAGAGAGTTTGCTGAGGAATTCTCAAAACGAGGGATTAAGCACAATACGGTCTCACAAATATATGCTTTTAAACAGAGAGAACACGAAAAAGTGAAGGAAGCTTCACTTCGCTTCAAACAATACATTGAGAGATGTCCAGTACGTGAATGACTACAAGATGACAGACTATCTGTTCTCTTTATTGAAGGATTGAGAAACGACACTCTCAAGAAGGACTTGCACTTGAAAGCTTGTACAAGTTTCGAGCAAGTAACGAGAGCAGCATTATACTTAGTGGATAACTGTACGGTTTATGGAGAGGTATCAGTGGATACAGATTTTGCATCCAGTAGCTCTTCCTCCATAGCGAGCGAGAATACCACTAAAAAGAATGTTCAAACAACAACCATGCCAAATGTAGAGAAAATGATAGAAGATGCTCTAAAAAGGATGGCACCATACCAAAAACCATTGCCAAAACCACTGAAATGGTGTGCTATTGAACAAAAATGGACAAACCATCCAACAGAGGAGTGCTATTACAACAAAGGGTATGTAAGGGAGCGTCAGTATGCACCTCCTGCTCAACTAGAACCACCTCAGGTACATCCAGTACCTCGATACCCAACAGGAAATGTACCAGGACCTATGGGGATAGAAAGACCGCAACCGGTATTGGGACAACAACCACCTTTACCAGGAGCAAGACCAGTGGGCATTAGATATGCACCAACCTTAGAGAATCAAAAAGAACAAGCCTTAGTGCCTGTTCAAGCCTATTATGAAGAATCTGGTGCACACATGTCTCCAACTGTGTATTACCCACCAGAAGAACCCAAACAACCAGAACCATGGGGCATGATTGGGAATGTTGGAATACCAACAGTTACAAGTGCTTCTGATGAAGAGAGATACAATTTGGACGCAAGAACATTGATGTTCATAGCTCATGGAGGGTTAACAGGACAAAGACCATCCTATCCACAAAGGACGAATCAAGTGGGACCAAGACCAGCACTAGGACCCTGTTACAAGTGTGGAGGTGACCATCTGATGAATGTTTGTTCACATATGGAAATCATTAGAATTAACGCTTATTGCACTGAGTGTGGGGTTACTCACTTCATTGAGGATTGTTCAAAGAATCCAAACAAAGTGCAAAAGACGACATTGAATATGCTAGAAACTATTCCTACCAGCAGTGGGTTTGAAAATGAAACTCTGATACCAACGCAAGTTGTTACTAGAGCTCAAGCTAAGAAAACCACTAGAGAACCTGAGAATGGAAAGTTAGCGACTGAAGTGGTTAGTCAAGGACCGCGGAGTCAGAGAAACACATGAAAAGCTAGAAAATCACGCATGAACTTGAGAAAAGAACGTGAAGACGCTATTCTAGCTGAGGAACTAAAACGAACAAAAGATAGATTAGAAAAACTTGAGAGTCAAAACGGGAAACGAGAGATGAGCCCGGAAAGAACGAAACAAAAGAGTATCAAAGAAACAACGAGCTTAAGCTCAGAGGGATCAGTGCTAGTCGACAAAGTACACGAACCATTGGACGCACTAATGAGAGCTTATGAAGCTAGGTTAAAGAACAACCAAACACAAGAACAGAGGTGGATGACATACCCAAACGCGGAATTGGAAAAGCAGAGACTTGAAATGTGCCAGAGAATGATTGAGACTGCACAAGCCTTATTAGAACCACCAAGAGAAACAATGAATTGTGGAACGGAAAACCCAATTCAGCAAGAGACTATCATTTCATGGGTAGCTGAAAAGACTCACAGTGCACAAAAGTCTGAAGATACACACAAGGATGACCGCATAGTATTGAACACAACCGATCAGGAGATAGAGAGTTTTCATCCAGTCATACAGAGGTCTTACGGAAGAGATGAGGATTACAATGAATTTTGGAAACAAGTGAGAGAGGCAAACTTTGCAAACGAGCTAAGTTGCCAAGCTAATCAGACAAAATGGGAAAAGGACATCAGGAATCCTCCCATAGTGGAATTTGAGGCAGGATCTCAAGTGGACTTGGATTTGCAATCTTACTGGGGAGATGGGGGCTCTGTTAAAACAATGGAGAGCAAACCTCATTCACTGAATACCTTACCTTCATACTTAGGAGAGTATGAAGCAAAATCCGAGATTAGAGCACTTCCCTCACGAAGAATCTCATCAGAAAAAGTCATGGACTCGCAAGGATTGATAGAGATCTTGTTAACACCAGTGACATGCACTATCACTCTAGCTGAGCTTTTGAGGCTAAGATCACATATGTGGACCACTGTAGGAAAATGCTTGGAGAAATTTGGGATAAAAGATCCAACATCGAGACTGCAAGAGGGCATACAAGAGCTGAGCAAACCACAAAAGAACGCTAAGCCTGTACCCTTAAACAAGGTCGGAGAGTATTGCGAAGGTGAAGAGGGGAATACAACCTTACCAGTTGAATTCCAAGGAGTGAACACGATGGCAATACTAGACAGCGGAGCTGGGGTAGCCATTTGTCAAGGCTAGGGACTTGCTACGCGCCGTGTGCGAGCCACAAAGGCTCCTAGCACACAGTCATACAACAGACAAGCTCACAAGGAAGAACGGTGTGTCACTCACCTTCCTGTGTAGTTGCGAATGAAGGATTCCCGCGCCGCGAAGAAGAGGGAGACGCCACTACGCCGCGCTCAACCGCCTCGCCGCCGTCGTGCCGCCGCAACGCTCGATCGCACACACACTCTCACACTCTCTCTCTCTCTCTCACACGCACACACACAAGGAGATGGTGAAGGAGAAGGCGGAGATGGAGCAAGAGCAGCTTCTATTGCACAATGAGAGAATGACTCAATTTTAGGTTTAATTGGCTTTTATGTGAGCTCACCCCATTCACACTTGGGCGCCCATGCTTAGCCAACTAACCCTAGCATGTTCGTGTTAGAGTGCGCCTCTCATCGGCGATCACTCTACCTTTCCCTATTGGACCGACAAGCCCGCTGCCTAACTCTACTTAAATAAATAATACAGTTACGGTGTCCGTCGTAGGCGATAGGGTGTCTGTGAGCCACGAGGGTGTAGGTCCTTGAGTAGGAACTGGTGAGGATGGAATCTCATATTCCTCAATGGGATCAGGTATTCCTTCGTTAAACATCCTTTCCAACAAGAAAGGTGTATGCTCACTTTCTGATGTCCCGTCCTCACTCCCTTCTTGGATGATACTAGATATGGCTAACGGTCTATGGTTCATGTGGGGTGGATGAACTTGCGTGGGAAACACTGTGTCATGAATTTTGACATGCATGGGTTCTGGTTCTAGTTTCCTTTGAGTCTCCTCCACTAAACCTCTTAGATGTTTCACCTGCTCAATCTTGTCTACTGGGTTTGGGTACGTCCCAATCTTCTTTTTACGATTCTTCCCTTTTTGCCCCTGCGGTTTATCTTGGGGGTCTTGGATTGGATTTGGACACACTTGTGGTGTTTTCAGAGGCTCTTTATGGTTTTCTCTTATTCGGTTCTCATTTGGTTCCATGTTACGGTTTTCTTTGTCGGTCTTTCCCTTTGTGGTATTGGTTCTAGTCTCCATTGTCTCGACTGAATCTGAATCATCCTCGAGGTCATTCATATACACGGGGTCATCTCCTGTTCCTATGTTTGTTTTGGAACTTGGCTTTGAATTTCCCGAATTCTGCGACCTCTTCCTTCGTGTCTTCTTTTTCTTTGCTTGGATAACTGACGCGGTATCTCTCTCTTCGAGGATATGGCCTGGCCCTTGAAGCATGGACCGTGTAATCGCATAAGCGGGTGCGACGGGTGGTATTGGCGATGTCACACTAGCAATTTCCGACCAAATTTAGGGGTGTGATTTTAGGCGCATTTGGGTTATAGGGGCATTGGGCAATCAAGTGATCTATGCCACAACGATTACATGTGAGTATTGGCATTGCAGACGTGCTCCCTTGATTCATTTGCATCTATGCAGCATTCTTTTGCAGCCTAATAGGGCACTCCGCTGCCCGATGTGGTCCACCACACTCGTAGCATTGAAGAGGTGGCCTCCTAGCCTGGGTGTTGATATTTTGACCTCTGGATGCGAGAGCAGCAGCTTGATAAACCGGCTTGACTTGCCCCCAACAATCTTCCATGTAGTATATAGGACACTCTTCCAATGTATCAAGTCCGTAGGCAATACTAGTGTCTATTTCCTCCTCACAGCCATCTACATAAGCATTAGATGGCTCGCAACCCACTTGGCTCATAGGGGCAACTCTTGGATGCGGGGGCTGCGGTCCTAGCACAGGAGGTGGTAGCGGTGTAGCTTGTACAACATTTTGAGATCTAGGGACCATGTGTTGCGGTAGTTGCTCAACAGGTGGAGCAGGCATCAATACAGGAGCTCGAGGCGCATCCGTCCAGGCTACAGGTGGTCTATTTGCCATCATACGTTTGATCATTAAAAAATCCTTAGCTTGGTGACCATACCTACCACATGGGTTGCAAGTTCCATTAAATTTTACTCTAAACGTAGGGCACTCACTAGTGCTATGTGGACCTAAGCAAATGGAACACCATTGTTGCTCCCTTCTTGGATACATGTGACTATTTTGAGGGGGTCGATTATCCTTAAGAGACTCTTGGATTGCCTTGGTGAGGTCTGTCAAGAATGTCTCAAATACCTTTGGCTCATTGGCAATGGGCTTTGCAGTCATGGGTTCATACTCAATGGCTTGTGAGCTAGTGGATCTCGTGTCAGTAGACACCCTCATGCCTGCTATCATCAAGTTGTCCTCTAATTGGATTGCATTGGCAGTGACATCTTCCCAGGTTGTGATACCTCTAATCACTAGTCCATTATAGATTCCTTCATTCCTCAACCCTCGAATGAATTGATCAAGCAGATGGTTATTGTTGAAGCGCTCATTTACAGGGCAGCGAGAGTTTAAGTGCTTTAGACGACTAATGAAGTCCCTTACTGACTCTCCTTCCTTACGTTCAGCCTTCTGTAGCTGAGATGCTACACCCCAAAGCACACCTTCTCGTATGTACTCCTTTAGAAACAACCTTCGAAGGGTAGGGTAGATTGTTTTCTCGTCCACCCTTAAGGTTCTATACCAATCTCCAGACTTCCCACTTAATGTCAAGCTTAAGGCATTGCACTTATGTAGTTCGTTGCGTTCCCCTAAGGAATCACATACTTGTTCAAACACTTCAATGTGTTTTCTAGCATCTTCGTCCCCATTGAATTTTTGTGTGAGTTTGGCAATTTGTACTGCCTTACTTCTAGGCTCTCTATCACATGCATGACGCATATTTTCCGCGATAGATCGACCTATGGTTTGAGCAAACGCTGCCAAGTCACCTATGTAAGGAGGCAGGGCCGGTGGAGGTACTCTTGGAATCATATGTGGGAGAGGGACGGGTACCGGTCTTGGAATATGTGTGGATGATGCAGGATATGGAACATAACCGGGCATAGGTCCACTCGGATAAGGGCTAGGGAGCTGCACTCGAGGAGCATAAACAAGTGGTACAATTGGAGGTGTGGGGGCCATGTGTGCATAAGGAGCTAGAGGCACATACGGTCGAGGCCCCATATTAGGTACTACGACACTAGGTAGTGGCACTGCGCTAACCGTAGATGTCATCGGTACATTCTCTGTTAGGCTTATCCCTGGAGTGAGCAGTGTGTTTTCCTTAATAGAGGGTTGAGCCAAGTTAGGGAAGCTAAAGTTGTCGCTCGGAGGCTCAGATTGCATAGAGACCCCAGGTGAAATGACGTAAGATGGGTCCATGGGGCTCATTAGAGGAGTCTCCATTTGTGATAGAGTAGGCTGTTGAGCCTTGCTCGTATCCAAAAATCTCATGGGGCCAGTTGAGAGTATATTTACCCCTTGGTTTTGCCTTTCTGATTGAATAATGCCATGGATAACATTACAGATCATTTTCTGTTGATCTTCGATGCTCGTGGCACTAGAGGTGGATTGTACAATCTCTATCCATCCTACATGGTAGGCGTGGCCAGAGTGTAGATCCGTCAACACCTCAGTGTGGAGGTCGTATGTCCAATGACCATTAATGAACAATCCTTCTAGAGTCGACGTGTTAACGATTTCTTGTGAGGTAGAAGCAATGTTGCTCCCCGTGGTTTTACTTGTCAGCAACGGTACTCTAGAGGGAACTTCTGAAGGAGGTAGCTCAACAGGGTCTTCTTGGTAAGAAGTTGGCAGGATATCCACATGGACACTCTTTGGGGGTGTGGGGTTCACGTGCAATGTGAAAGGAGAGTCCACTTCCCCACCCCCTTCGTGTGCTTCATTTGCATCAGGTTCCGAGCGAGTAGCTCTACCTAATGTTTCCATGAAACGGCTAAACATACTAGTACTAGGCTGTGGAGCTTCGGGAGGTGCATGAGAACCAATCCGATGCCTAGAATAAGAGGAAAAAATCAATTCCTAATGCTAGTAAAGGCGGAAAATTGTGTTAAGGACAAGATTTCTGGAAGAATGAGAGGCAATGATCAAAAGAGCTTACAAAAAGACAATAGAAGCTCAAGAAATCAAGTTCAAAGGAATGAAATGAAAACTGAAACAGAAAAATCAGAAAAGAACAAGCGCAACAGAGAACACACGGAGTCCAAGTTAGAACGTAGAAACAAGTACAGAGAGCTCAAGAAAACTCTGAAAGAAGTTTGGACGAGAGAAATTGAGAGTGGAGAGGACGAAAACGCCAAAATCAAGGAAAACATGGATGTTCCCTCTCACTACAGGAAATTCACAATAGAGGATAGGAAGGTGGTATTAACCCAACCTATTCGAGAGAGAAAGGCGAACGAATCTTATGACGGACCGGAGGATGCAAAAAAAGTTGATTTAGCAGCTCCAGGTGAGACACTTAGACCGGTGTACATAGCCACAGATTTGTCTCCAGGCGAGGAAGAGAGACTTTTGAGTCTTCTCCAAGAGTACAGGGATGTGTTTGCATGGTCTTGTAAGGACTTAAGGGGAGTTGACCCATCGATATGCCAACACACAATCCCACTAAAACAAGATGCAAAGCCTAGCAGACAGAGACCATACACATATAATGATACGTTTGCTAAGCGAATCAAAGAAGAGATAGATAAGCTAATGGAAGCTGAATTCATATACGAGATTGAACACACCGATTGGGTATCTCCGATTGTGGTGGTACCCAAGAAGAACGGAAAACTCCGAGTGTGTGTCAACTTAAAGAAAGTGAATGCTGCAACAATCAGGGTCAATTATCCCCTGCCGATAACTGATCATGTTCTAGAGCGTGTATCAGGGAAAACAGCATACTCCTTTCTTGATGGTTTTTCAGGATATAACCAGCTAGCCATAGCACCGGCAGATCAACATAAAACAGATTTTGCAACGGAGTGGGGAATTTATGCTTATAGGGTTATGCCTTTTGGTCTAACCAATGCTCCCGCAACCTTCCAGAGGCTGATGACGCATGCTTTCAAAGAATACTTAAGGTTGTTTCTAGAAATATACATGGATAACTTATGTGTACATTCTCTTCTGAGAGATGAGCATCTAGAACACCTAAGAAAAGTATTTGCGAAATGTAGGACATATCGCATTTGTCTCAATCCTGAGAAATGTGTGTTTATGGTCCGACAGGGCAGAATTCTGGGACATATTGTCTCACAAAACGGAATATCCACGGATTTAGAGAAGATAAAAGTTATAGTGGATATGCCTAGACCAACCAATGCGAAACAAGTACAGAGCTTTATGAGACATTGCGGATATTATAGACGATTCATTTATATGTACGCTATAATAGGCCAACCACTTTACAGGCTAATAGTGAACTTTGAATGGACAGAGGAGTGTGAGGAATCATTCAAGAAATTGAAAGAGGCACTCATTACTGCTCCAGTCTTGAAATCACCAGATTGGGAGAAGATATTCCATGTGCATATAGATGCTTCGGCATATGCAATAGGATGCATTCTGGCTCAGCCAGAAGAAGGAAACATGGATTTTCCTATCTGTTATGCCAGTCGATAGCTCAACAATGCAGAGAAGAATTACACCACAACAGAGCGAGAGGGATTAGGAATGATATATGCTGTGAAGAAATTTCGGCATTATCTTCTAGCCAACAAGTTTGTGTTTTTTACGGATCACCAAGCCTTGCTCTACCTAGTGAATAAACCATGCAATACCGGGAGAATAGTGAGATGGTTCATTATCTTACTGGAAAAACACATCTTAGAGCTGATCATCTTTCGTGATTGACGAATGGGGAAGACCGTATAGGAGTAGATGACGACATGCCAGACGCGTACTTGTTCAACATAGAAATGATACCGAAGTGGTCTCAAAATGTCGTTAGCTTATTAACCTATGGAGGAGAGTTTGATAGAAGAGAATACAACCAGAAACATATTGCTATTCAGCAATCCAAGAATCTTCAATTGGTTGCAGGAAGGTTGTATCAATTGGGAAATGATCATGTTTTACGACTATGCATCAATCCTGAGGAATATAATATATATCTGCGCGAAGCACATGTTCAGGAATGTGCATTTCATTGTTCAAGAAGGAACACATATAGGAATTTGTTACAATTGGGAGTCTATTGGCCAGGAATGAAAGAAAGCGTACATGAATATGTCACTATATGTATTGTATGCTCATCAAAACCGTCAGCAGAGTATTCGACATTATATCAGATAATGATAGCTCCGGAATGGAGTCAGTATATTGTTGAATATCTCACAAATAGAACTTTCCCAGAAGAAACGTCAAAAGCTTGTCAGAAATCTGTAGAGACAGAAGCTAGAGATTACGCTTTAATAGGAGATCAACTCTATAAGAGAGGTAAAGACAACCAGCTTAGGATTTGCGCATCAGAGTCTGAGTATGTGATAATCCTGGAGCAAGCTCATGGAGGAGTAGGTGGAGGCCATTTCTCAGGTGATACGACAGCAAAACTTGTCTTAGCCGCAGGAATATGGTGGCCAACATTACATATGGACGCTGAGGAATACGTTAAACGGTGTGATGACTGTCAGTGGACCAAAGTACCACTTAAAAGAGATGATATGTCGCTTAGACCAATGATGGGGGCAAGAGCTTTTGCAAAATGGGGGATTGATTATATCGGACCCATTTCACCTCCTGCATATAAGACTCATGCACAATACATCGTTGTGGCTACAGACTATCTAACAAAGTGGGTCGAAGCAAAGGCAACTCAAAAAGCAGATGCTAGGACCACGGCACAATTTCTATATGAATACGTCTTTGTACGATATGGATTGCCAATAGAAATTGTGAGTGATCGAGGCACACATTTTATAAATGAAGTGATAGAGATCATTCTAGATGAATTCATGGTAATCCATAGGAAATCAGCCCCGTATCATCCACAAGCAAACGGACAAGCTGAAGCAACAAACAAAACCATATGCACGGTCCTTACGAAGATTGTATCTGCGTCAAGAACTGACTGGGACCAGAAGTTGCATTCAACATTATGGGCATATAGGGTAGCATATAAAACATCAATAGGAACGACCCCATATAACATGGTTTTTGGGCTAAATGCTATCTTACCAATAGAATTCTTGATTTCAACCTTAAGGGTGGCTAAGGATCTAGAGTGGACAGGGCACGAGCTTTCTGATAGAATAGATGACCTGGAAAAGCTAGACGAGCTTCGCCTAAAAGCAGTAGCTTCTATCTACGCTCAAAAAAGGCGACAAAAGGAATTTTTTGATAAGCATGTGCGGACTAAAGAGTTTAAGGTTGGGGACTATGTCCTAGTTTACACTCTAAAACAGTATGCTAAGAAGCTTAAAAAGCGAGGGATGGGACCTCTGGTGATTAAAGATCTATCACCAAGTGGAGCCGTCAAGCTTGCTACATTAGACGGAGAAGAAATGCCCAATTGGATTAGTGGATGCAGAGTGAAAAAGTATCTTTTGCCGCTAACCCAAGACATGCTTCTCAAAATACATCAAGAAAAGCTGCGTGTCCAGAAAAGGGAAAAGATTGTGGAGGAAGCGCAAGCCGAGGCGAAGGAAAGAATGGAGAAAAGAAGACTACTACGTCAGAAACAGCGCAATGAAAGAGCAATACGAATAAACGCAGTCAGTATAACAGAAATGGATAATGACAAAGAAGAACCCATCATTGAATGCAAAGTAGGAACCAACCAAATCAAAGCCAGAGCACTATTGGATTCAGGAGCTCAAACTAACCTACTTTCACTCAGTTTGTACAGAAAATTGACAAATGACACTAAATTACAAACTACCAAGCAAGAGTTAAAGAGTTACTCTGAGAATTCAATCAAAACTGTCAGATGCACAGTTTTACATATACAGATTAACCAGTATGTGTATCCTCATATGTTTTACGTGGTTGAAGACCAAGCTACACAACATCCATTATTGCTAGGACAACCATGGCAGAAGCAATACAATGCAATGATTGACTGGAGTTCTAAATCAGTGCTTATCAAATACGAAGGTGAAAGTCAATTAGTTAAGTTCACCAAAGGAGCAAAGCCAACTCCAAAGGAAGAATCCAAGAACAAAGGTAACCAACAACCAGAGAAAAAGAAGAAGCAATGGCAACCAAAAGTTTCTATACAACTGGATTGCTCTTCGACGAGGAACTCTCAACATTGGATAAGGAAGACAAGCAATAATATAACAGCTCAACCTTGCAAAAAAACGGAGTCAAAGTTGGTATGGAGACCAAAAAAGGTTGTGCCAGAGAACACAAAGGTGGAAAACAGAGTCTTCAATACCAGACAACATATTGATTCCAGACAATCAAGGACAGTGAAACAGATCTGGATTCCAAAGAAGTTCATGACGGCACAAAGCTATAGCAAGCAAATTTGGATCCCAAGGATTTGTAAACGGGAACTCCCTTCAGTACAATCCACGGAAACTCCTAGGTATTTCAAGGCGAGGAAATCAACACAAAGAACAAAGCAAGTTTGAGTCGCAAAGAGTTTGTGGCAAGCACAAGTGAAGCGAAAGCAGATTTGGATTGTGAAAAAGAACAACAAGGTAAAGAAGAATCCATCTACTGATTCTACTACTGAAGTGCCAAAACCAACCCAAAACCCGACCACCAATCCTTCAATCAAACAAAGAGCAGCTTTATTGGAAAGACTGTTGTATCATCACTCTACAATTGCATTGGGAACTTATGACCAAAACAACTACAATGCTTCGCCCACAGACACTTCATAGTCGTCCAGGAGGACTCAGACTAGGAGGGGGGGAGGTATACAGGTATACAGGAGCTACAAAGCAGCTACAAGCGACAAAAAACAAAGAAAAACAAAAAATTATATTACAAGGGCACTGTCTTACATGATTTTGCAATTTTTATGTTTGATGCGGATATTGATAATATTTATGCCCTTATATACCTTGTTTTGCAACAAGAAGAGATCAAATGATGAATTTGGGTCTCTAGACGTGTAAATATCACTAAATAAGAGTGTTTTTGGAGCTAAAAAGTGGTAATCCAAGTCCAGAAATCACAAATAAGTGTATATTCATATACACAGTGCTACCAGCTATTTATTGTGTATGTTTGTAATTTTTTGGCTTCAATTTGCTATTTTCCTTTATTTTTTATGATTTTCTTGATAAAAGTAAAAGAAAAATAAAAAAGCAGGTGAAACGAGATCAGAAAAAAAGAAAAGAATAGATGGTGATGATCCTAATGACAAGGGCAACCCATGGTAAAAATTGAGTACAATTCGGGAAGAGTTGCGGAAAGCCCGAAATGACAGAATTTTGGCAAAGTGGACAGATTTCTCAAAAACAGGTCAAACGGAGTCCAAATTGAGAAATTTCAAATCCTAAAGTGCATTTCACGACAAGATAGGAGCACATGTCAAATTTGGTAACAAGTGATCCGGGAAGTCCGAAGTTAACTATTTTTCACATCACTTTCAAGCTCATTTCCACTATTACCTTCTTGGAGAGAGCAAAGAGCACACAGGAGCATCCAACCTTCTACAACCTTCTACGACTGCTACGAGAGCTCAGAGGACACCAGACAAGAGAGGTAGACTCGTTGCCATAAGCTTTTGATGCTTATCATTAACTTTTGTCGCGAAAACTGACCAAAACCAAGAAACAAGAGCAGACGGGGAATGCGGTAGAATGCTAGGTAGTGGCACAACCGCCTTACCAAACCTTGCAAGAACTTATAGGTGGGTTACCCTAGTATAGAAGATGGGTTTCTAACACTCAAAGCTCAAGAAAGAATGACTGGAAAAACCCTAGGTCAACAGAGCCTGCAAGAGGCAAACAGGAAAAAGTTGTCGAAACGACACAAAACTTCTCAGGTAGCTTAACAACATCGAGGGCAATGCAACCATGGAGTATCTCCAGGTTTGGACCACCAAAAGTAGGTCGGAACAACCGATTCGGGTGCGGACACACAAAGCGTCATTTTGGCATAACGGCTGAAATTGACGACCGAATGAAATGAAACTTCACAAGTAGCTTCAAATATACATGGATGACTTATGTTTGCAAGCAAAACCCAAAAGAAAGCTGATTCACTTACCGATGGTGAAAAAGACGCTTTCGGGCAACCAAAAGGAGAAAGATGGAGAACGGGGAGCCAAAGTCAAGTTCAACCAAATAGATGGCTTCACAACATATCCAATGAGCTGGAAATGCAACTCTCGAGAAGAAAAGTTGAAGAAATTCAACTCCAAGGCAAAAAGACGACTTCGGAGACTGAAATGCCTATAAGGGGGATTTTTAGCTAAACTGATGACTTTTTAAGTTGAAAACTAGTTAGCAGGGCTTAAGGCACTAGCACAAAGCATTCTTTGCACAAAAAGACCAACATTTCAAGAAAAGACATCATACGCGTATGATGTCTCACAGCATGAATTTCACGTCCATTTCAACATTTGAGTGCATAGCCTCATTCCACATGTTAATCACATCCTATGAACCAAGTATCATGAGAATTGGAGTTAGAAAACCCAAGGAAAACCAAAAAGACGCAAAGTAGGCCATAAAATTGATTTTTGGTCCTAATTTTGTCAAAATAACTCCAAACTCATTGAAACTTTGTAGGATTGTTGATTAACACATCTACAAGCTATCTGGAACCAAAAAGCACCATTTTGACACAAAAGACATCATACGCGTATAATGTCTATTTGCACTTACAGAGCCAAAACTGCTCATTTGTCAGCATACATCCATTATATATATCTAATACATGCTACATATGAAATTTGGAACCATTTGGTCAAGAGGATCACCCCATTAGCCCAATTGAGGAAAAATCCTTCACCTAAAGCCTATTTTTGGCCCAAATGCAACATACTCAAGTCCAAACCAAGATTTGAGTAGGAACAGTCCTTCGCTAGTACATGGGGAGTCCACAGAAACAATCCCATGCAAAATTGATGAAAAAGACATCATACACGTATGATGTCTCCAGAGCCATTTTTAACCCAAAATCTATCCAAAATTCATAAATCCACTGAATAAGCCTATCTAAAGCCAAATCCAAGCTTATAGAGAAATTTGGTCCAAAAATACACTAAAAGACATCATATGCGTATGATGTCTCACTATGTGATTTTGGCACCTCAGGGCTTCAACCACCAAACAGAAGTGATCTACATGCCATTTGAAAGTGAACCACCAAGTTTTATCCAATTTGGATCCTAAAATCCAAGTCCCTTTCAAAATTTTGCCAAGAGCCGGAACTGGACTAAACTGGCCAAAACTTGACCAAATGGTATCCAAACTCAAATCCAAGCATATGATAATCATGTATACACTATCAGCTACAAGCACAACCAATATGAAGTCATTCTGACACAAAAGACATCATACGCGTATGATGTCTCCAGCATGATTTTGAGCCCATTTTGCATATTTTTTCACCTACCTTGCATTCTTAGGCCCTGAATAGCTCATGTTTCAATTTTCAAGTCATTTGAATAGTTAAAAGCTTCATTTCGGCTTTCAGTACTAAAAAGACGCTAACTTTTGAAATTGGAGTTACAGGATCCATGGATTCCGCCAAGTCATCGGCAACGAAGAGAAAAAGACCGACAATTAAAGATGCTCTTGCAGAAGCGGAACCCTTTGATATTCCAGCAGAAACCCTCAAGCCAACCAAAACTTGGGTGGAGGAAGCAGTATTGGAGAAAGAGGGAATAAAGATCTACCAGGGGACTTTCAGAGATCCTCAAGGGCAAGCGGTGGATGTACCGATGATCCCACAGGAATTGGTAGATTATAGCAGGTCAGAAGACATCAGCAGGTACCTCGAAGCTACACAACAAAGGGAGCTCGGTCAGGGAAAGAAGGGAGGCCATAGAGGTCTATGGGCCCAAGAAGAAAAATGCAACCTATGGAGATATGGCGGACCCAAGAGCGGCAACCCTTTGCCGACTGTACAACCAATTTCTTCATGTTTGCAGTAAAAGACTGCAAAAGTATACGACACCACCCCATGCCATTGCGACCACCATCACATGGGCATTAAAGAGCAATATTCCAAAAGAGGTGAATTACGCTCAACACATCCACGAGCAAGTAATGTCCATGCACAACGAGAAGCCAAAGTACATAGGAGGAGCGGAAATTCTGACAAGAATAGCTTATGAAGCTATTGGAGCTAGAGATCAGTGGCCAAAGGTTCCCTCCCAGAATGAGTGGCTTAGAGAAGCCGACGAGGAGGAAGAACAGCCCGAAGTATCCAAGAGGGCATCCACAAGAGCACCCCGGAAACTAGAAGTAGTTGCAGAACCTGCAGAGGATGTGGACGAGCCGCTTAAGAAGAAAGTAAAGAAGAAGGTTGCTCCCAAGCAAACCAAAAGTCAGAAAGCGGCAAGAATGGAAAGACTAGTGGAGCAATTTAGAGCGGAAAGAGCTCTAAAGGGTGACTTTGAAGAAAAGTGGGTGCCAGACCCCACTAAAGTCGGAACTAGCTCAGCCAGGCCACATACTGATCAATACGATCAATATATTAAAGCTTATGAGGAGTCAGAGGCTATTCTGGAGCAGCAACCTGTCGAGCCATACACTGAAGAGGAGGTACAGCAATTAAAAGCTGAGCTGAAAAAAGACGACAAGGGGAAAAGGAAAGTAGATGAGTCTACTAGCCTCAAGAGAAAGATGGGCAAGCCGACAAAGGGAAAGCCAAGAAAGCTGAGGACAGATATCCCTCTATGACTGATGTACCAATTGTGGAGGAGACCACAGTAGAGGTGGACACAGATGATTTGGAAAAGCCAGAGGCCGAGACCAAGGAAAAGAAGATAGATCCAGTTCAGCAACAGAGAAATGATTATGAAGATCTGGTAGAGATAGGATACATCGAAGAAGAGGCCCTTGAGGCAGTTTATGGGATCACCCTACAAAAACAAGATGAACGGAGAGGAACGGAGGAAAAAACAAAGAGTAAAAAAGAAAGTGAAGAGAAACTGGACGAACCGAAAGTACTAGAAGAGCCAAAGCCAGAGGAGGTGGTGGCGGAAAGAGCTTTAGAGTTGACAGATGATGATGAAAAAGACATGCACATGGTGCATGAACTGCTCAGCAAGATAAAAGAAAGGTCCAAGGCAAAGGAAGTAGAGATTGAGACAGCCAAACAAAGGGAAGCGGAGTTGCAGAGAAAATTAGAGAATGCTATGACTGAATCTGAAAGTCATGAAGCATCACTCTATGACGCGGAAAACGAGAGAGACAGCTTGATACTCCAGCTAGCCGAGGCTTCAAGAGAAGTAACAAGTGCATAGGAAGCAAGGGAGCGGATAGAGGATGAGTTGGAGGCGGCCAAGGATGAGCTCATTGAGCTAAGGGAGAGAGTCGAGCTCCAAGAAAGAACAATCACTAGACTCAGGACTACCCCTAGAGCTAGCAGAGTAGGAACCGAACAAGAGGGAGCTATCATACCAGCTTTGGAAGACCAGGTTCGAAGCTTACAGAGAGAGCTGAGATTAGAGCAAGTGCAAAGGTTGCACATTGCGGAGGGATCATTGGTCGCAGAGGAGAGGCTCACATTAGAAAATCAAACACTACAGACAGAGAATGAGGCCCTCCGCAAACAGCTCCAAGATCTACAAGAGCAACAAAGAAGAGAGACAGAGACACCACAAGAAGAATCAGGTGGAGCAGCCATAGAGCTACCAGAAACTGGAGAGGCAACCACAATTGAAGATCCAGCCCCAGCTCAAGAGGTAGCCTCGACTTCAAGAATCTCTGAAGAAGAAGAACAAAGGCTCCATGACCAAATAGAAAAGTCAGCAGAGGAGAGTGCCAAGGCGGAAATGGAATGGGAGAGGAGACTCCTAATCTCCATTAGACTTCAGGGACTAGACACAAAAGTGCTCCATGAACAGTGGATGCAACCCATCCCGCCTTTCCCTTTGATGAAATTTGAAGTGCTAAAGACGAAAAAGAGAATAGAGGAGGAGCAGTATGTCGCTCTTTACGAAGGCGACATCACAAAGGAGGAACAATCAAAGAAGATAGTAGATTCACAACCTAGATGGAGGAAAGGTTGGCTGAACAAATACCCAGCCTACCTCATCTACTTGGTGGAGGCACCAAAGGAGATCTGGGAGGATGCAACCTTCTGCCCGGTGCCAAGAGTCAGAAACTGGAAAGAGCATGGCAGGATTGCAGAAAAGAAGCCAAATTGGCTTAATTATCCCAGGATGCCAGGACCAAAGGCAGGAGAGAGAATAAGTAAATCCTACATGGTGAAAACCCTAACCGGCACCATTAAGCTCTTTACTGGCTCTCCTGACCTTTCATGTCAGATGCTCAAGAAAATCTGCAGGACTCTCTTAGCTTGCATTGAAGTGTTCGCGCCAGATAAAGCCACGACCTCGAGTCTACTATCGACGGTCGACACAGTGACTGATATGATGTACGATCTTTCATTGCAGCCTTCTCCGAAAGTGTTACATCTCCTATACCAAAGGATTATGTTTTTGCCTAGCTTCCACATGCAAACATTCGAAGAAGCTTTCTACACAGGCTTTTTCACCCACGAAAGCAAAATATTCGGCCCAGCCTTGACCATCGGCAACCTACGATACGAATCACATTTGCAGATGCTCAAGACGACAGGACTATATTGACCAAGCATAAAAGTCATGTCAGGGACGCCATGAACGCGGAGGGGGGGAGTGTTGAGCCAGCAGAGGATCACACCCACATTTTTGCTCACACTCATCATTTTGTAACCATTGATTGTAATAAATGTCTTTCTGACATTAATTTTGATTTGAGCCATTCATTAAGTAACGGGACTCAATTGAGTTTCCAGCTTGTAATCCCGAAGTAATTTCACTTGCTGATGTAATTAGTTAGAGATGTTCTCACCTCCAAGGCTGAGGTATATAAGCCAAAGTTTTTGTAACCTAAGGGGGATTATTAATCAAAGTGAGTTTTTGAGCGCCGTGATTGTGTCTGAGAGAGAGAGAGAGAGAGAGAGAGAGAGAGAGAGAGAGAGAGAGAGAGAGAGAGAGAGAGAGAGAGAGAGAGAGAGAGAGAGAGAGAGAGTCTTATCTACTTGCTACACGAGCTACGGAGCCGCCATTGGAGAAGCGACACCGCCATTGTGTTAGCAACGGCGAGAGCTACGCACAGATACCAAGAGTGCGCGCTATCGGCTTCTATGTGTGGTAAGTTCCTACAAGCTTTGGTGTGAGTTTTCTTCCAACTCGTATGTCGGAATGGAGCGTGCAACATATCTATAGAACCACAATGAGTAGAGCTACACATTAGTACCATCGGGGTCAAGTTTCGATCACCTGTATTTTTCGGCCTATCTTCATACACGTTTACCGCACGGAGTGGTTATAGGTTGATTTTGCAGTTCAAGTCTTTAGGGTGTTGCTCTTACCTAGTGTATAGACTTCCCCTTGAGTTTGAGATCGATTCAATGATTCTAGATCTTGTTTCGTATAGCATTCGTTCGTAGTACGGATTTCAGTCACTTGCGTATTTTAGAACTTAGATTTGATTTCCTTAGTAGTGATTGTCATTAGAAGGTCGAGTAGGTGATTTGACACCCACCTAGTTGTTTCCATGCGCATGCGGGTCAAGCTCCGTCCTCGTCTGACAAATTCTATTGTTGGTTGAGTTCTCGCTATTTAGCTTCCGCTAGCGGCGTAACCGCCTTAACATCAATCTTGAGCTTCCCTTCCTCCGCCATAACTCCCACTCAATTCAAGGAATCCTTTCCTTGAGATAATTTAGCTACGAAAAAACCTTGCTATGATACCAGTTGTTAGGAAATAAGACGTAGCTAAATAGATAATTGAGTAGATTACTTAATGGAGAGAGATAGATTTACATACACAAGATTATATAGTAGAGAGAGAGAGAGAGTACACACGATATACGTGGTTCACCCAATGTGGGCTACTTCCACGGGAAAGCAGCCACTCAATGGCTTTAGTACTTCAAAACAAGAAGTAGTTTACAAAGGGATTATACCCTTAATGGAGCTCCCGCCTTGCTTCACTCTCACCACCTCACACTCACCATGTTGCATCAACTTCACACACTATGAAATGTGTGTAGAAATGGCCTTCTTTTATAGGCCAAAAGGGCTGCCCTTTCTCATGAGAGGCAGCCATGTGTAGCCGCGCTTATGTGAAGTCCAAATCGGACCCTCCAATCCGTCCATGTGTGGCCGCCCTTGTGTAGACAAATCCGCTTTTGAATTTGGTCAACGGCAACCGGCCATTGACTACTGGCCACCGGCCAACCGACCGGTTGTTTTCCGACCACTTTCCGGCCGCCGTCCGGCCATAATATTCCGGCGAGGGAAAAAAAAGTTTCCCCTGATTCTTGTCCGTGAAAATTTTGGTTTCCGATGAGTGATTTTCCTTCACACACGATGGCTTCTCCTCATAATGAGGGCCTTACAAATGTGCGCTTTTACCACAGAAAATTACAAGGGTAAATTAGGCTCCATACTTAACGTGGAGTCCCCAATAGGTAGTGCTTCCATGTGTCTAGGGCATGTAGAACAGCTAAAATCTCTTTCTCATAAATGCCCAAGACTCGTTCATCAATATTGAGCCTTCGGCTCTCATATGCTATGGCATGCCCTTCTTGAAGCAAAACAGCACCAAGGCAATCACCACAAGCATCACATTGGACCTCAAATGGCTTTGAGAGATCCGGAAGCACGAGCACTGGTTGGTAAGTAAGCTTCTCTTTGAGATTTTCAAAAGCATTTTGCTCCTTAGTAGTCGTGTAGTGGTCCTGCTACTTGAGAGAATTTTGCTATGAAGTGTCTATAGTATGCGCACATACCAACAAAGCTTCTTAGCTCATGTGGATTTCTTGGATTAGGCCATGCTTTTATTACCTCTAACTTTGATGGATCCATTCGGATACCATCTTTAGAGATAATATGACCTAGGTATTAAATCTCTTGAAGGAAGAATTCGCTTTTCTTTTGGTTGAGAAAAAGCTTGTTCTCCCTCAATGCTTGAAAAATCACTTGGAGATGTTGCTTATGTTCCTTCAAAGACTTGGAGTAGATGATGATATCATCAAAGAACACTCCAGTGAATTTGCGGTATGGTCTAAAAATTTTCTCCATCAAACTATTGAACGTAGCTGGTGCATTAGTCAAGCCAAAAGGCATGACTAGATATTCATAAAGACCAAACGTTGTGCGAAACGCGGTCTTTAAGTTATCTTCATCCACTATCCTTATTTGATGATAGCCACTCTTAAGGTCAATTCTACTGAAGTAGGTAGAGCCTTGTATCTTATCAAACAGATCTTCTACCTGAGGTACGAGAAATCTTTTTTTGATAGTGATATGGTTTAGTGCTCGATAGTCCACACACATATGGTATGCACCATCTTTCTTTTGCACTAAAAGGACTGGAGAACAAAAGGGAGAGGAACTAGGCCTCACCATCCCTTTGTCTACCAGCTCTTGTACTTGCCTCATGATCTCCTCTTGTTGAGCTTGTGAGACTCGATAAGGAGGCTTGTTAGGTGGTGAGCTTCCAGGAAGGAGCTCAATGCGATTGTCATCATCCCCTCGTTTTGGAGGTAAGTCCATAGGGATATCATCGATGAACACATCTTGGAATCCTTTTAGAAAATTAGACAAGTCTAACTCTTCTTGATTCCTACCATGTACATTTGATGAAACATTAATATCGTTTAGAGACTCTTTGACAAAAATCATGTACGCAAAAACTGATCTCTTCATTGACTTATCAAAAGCAAGAGGATTTACAAGTGGAATATTGCGACCACGCTCACTAGCATCTATATACATGTTCTTTCCCGTGTAGGTGAAGTAGATTCTCCTTTCAGGGAACTTCATGTTGGCAGCCATGCGATCAAACCATGGTGCCCCTAGGATAACATCCTCATGTTGGAGAGGAGAGAAGCCTCAACTTCCCAATCAAGGGAGTAACGGAGGCTTGTTGTCCCTTGAAAGCTGCATCAGCCACTACTATATCTCCCATCTCAAAAGCTTGAATACCCAACTTGGTGGCCAACTCCGTTGATATGAAGTTGAGAGTAGATCCAGGGTCAAACAAGATGAAGGCATCATGCTCTCGTACCTTTCCCCAAGCATAGGAAAGTGATGATCCTTTGCAATGAGCATCCTCTTTTGGAGCTTCGATGGTGGAAGCCCTAGGAGTCTCATTGCGAGTATTCTTCTTGGGGCAAGAACGATAGCCATGTCCTTGCTCCCCACACTTGAAACACTTATGGTCCTTGCAAAAAGCTTCAAGCTCTTCAGGAGAGAGTTTGTTTTTACCTTTGTAAACTCCCTTCTCCTTGGACCGATTGTTGTTTTTGTTGGAATTGGCTTGGGAAGTATTTTGAACATTGGTTTTCCCCTTTGCATCATTTTTGTCTTTGTTTTCCATGGGCTTGACATTACGTCTAGCCCCTTGATGAAAATTGATGCGTGAAGCAACCATGGTGTGATGGATTACTTCGCTAATAGTACTAGGCCGTTGAGAGTTGATGTATTCAGCCATCTCTTCAAGTAATCCTGCACAGAATTGCTGCCTTTGCTTGGCAAAGTCTATCTTTTGAAAGACAGTAGCCTTGAGATGTAAATCCCAAAACTTTTCTACATAGTTTTGTATAGACTCATGCGAGAGGAGCTTCAAGCTACGCCATTCGGTAAGCACTTTGTCCTTTGCATCGCTTGCAAGGAATTGCTTCATGATGAAAACTCGTAGAGTTTTCCATGTCTTTGGGGCTTCACCATTGCCACGAAGGCTAGCCCACCATTGACGAGATGATTTTTGGAAGTGCATAGCTACATGGCGTAGCTTGGAGGACTTTGTGAAGCCCTCATCTCCAAAGGCCGCATCAAATTGCTGGATGAAGGCCAACACTTTGTCGGTAGCACCGAAGGTGCCATCATAGGTGAGAAAAGAGATACTCTTTCCTCCCTCCTTGAACTTCTTTAGCTTTTGTGACCTTCTCCATGCAGGAAATGATTTGCGATGTCCTCCCCTCTTGTATTCTCTAGGAGAATAGCCATAACTTTCGTCGAAAGAGGAGGAAGGTGAAGAAGAAGGAGAAGAGGGTGACCTCTTCCTAGCGCTTTTCTTCCTTTGTTTCCTCTCTTGCCTTTCAGAGTGATGAGGAGAAGGACTATGTGTTGATCTTTTCCTCTTGGGAGGAGTGGGCGATCGTCTAGACCGCCATCTTCGTGGAGCCACATCTTCAGAGGAACTTAAACTTTCATTGCTTTCTTGCTCTTTGGATTCCGCCTCTCGAATGGGAGAGAGTCTTCTTTTGGGGGTCTCTTCAAGAGGCCTCCTAAGCTCTCTCTCCTCTTGGAGAGGAAGGGAAATTCCATAAGCATGAAGTTGTTGAGTAACTTCAGCTTGCAAAGCAGGGTTGCCCATAGCTTGCTGCAACCTAGTGACGAGATAATTCACAAACATGGCAGCATCATCATTAGCACCTTCATGTGCAAAATCAAAGCTATCAATGTTTATTCTACTCTCTTGATTATTGTCAGCCATGTTAACAAAATTTATGTATGTACTTAGTGTATGCTTTGGCAATTCAAAACCTTAGTTGCCACTCCTCTTAGCCTTTGAAAATCGGCTCTTAAGTATCTACACCCACGGCTCGAAGTGGTTAATTATAGAGAGTAGAAGAGTAGGTCTAACATAGCAGAGTTGCCGAGGGCTAGCTCCTTTCGGAATTCTTATGGCTCAATAATTGTAAAGCCGTAGGAAAGTCTAAAAAGACTCCATTATTAAGTCCAAAGCTCCCGAGGTGTGCACCATCCCCCACATAGTGGGCTCAACAAAACCGATAATAGATCCTAATTCCACTTACCCTAATATAATTAACAACATCAACCATTTATAGGCTACTTAAGGAGCTCTCTTCTTAAGCAAGAAAAAAGAAACCAAATGCTCTGATACCAATGTAATGGAATTGGCCTATTTAATTTGAGAGTAGCGGAAATTAATGAGAGTACTTTTGAGAAATGACTTTGTGAGCATAGCGGGTGAACGTAATTGAAGATAGCAACATAATCATAGCAATTAGCTAATCTCGCATGAACAATACTTTTCCAAGAGAGAGAATTTAGAGAACATGACAACAATTGAGGACCGGATTTATGTGGAGCCGGTAGGCATTTGTATTATGATTTCTCCCATTAAGAGAGAGACTTGTTACAATACAATCTTTGTGTTCCTTGTGACCTAGGTGATGCAATGAAGATGGAAAGCTTCATACATCACAAACATAACATAAACTTGAAGAAAGCTTTAACTATCCCAAGCCTCAGCCCCAAGACCTCAAACACCTTCGAAGGTGGAGAGAGCTAGCAGGGAATGAGGGTAGGGAAGAGGAAGAAGAAACATTTTGTAGGAGAAAGAATTAGTTCCTCACTTATCATAACTCTTGTTGCTAGCATACATAATAGCATAGTAATGAAGAAGAAGAGATGGCAAGCTTAGGCATTGAAGCATGGCTCTTGGTTGGATTTGCACTCCATATCCAAGAGTGTTGGTGTAGGCTCTCAACCTCTACTTGCTTGGAGAAGGAGAGGGAGCTCTTGCACTTTCCATAGCACACAATGAGAGTGTTTGTGAGTGTGTGTGGGTGAGTATACCCCCTAAGCAACCCCCTATCTTGGTTGGGTCGACCCCCCCTTGTAGCTCATGCTTGAAGCTCATTGGACCCCTCCAGGCCTAGCCAATCACAAGCAGGAGGCATTACAAGCAGCAAGGGTAGCCTTGAGACAATTGTCCCCCTTTCCCCTTTGAGAGAGAGGGCTAGACAAATGCTAAATCATTTAATTAAATCTCCTAAATTATTATTGGACCCCTTGGGTGGCCAACCAATAGGCTTCAGGCACACCATGAGGGCAACATGAGGAGGAACTTGACAAGTGTCCCTTTTGCTTTCTTTGTACCATGCATGCCTTGTGTGAGTGTGTAGGTGTTCTCTCTCATCCCCCCTCATGTAGGGCTCGCCCCCTCCTTGTAGGGATTGAATCTTTAACTTTTTGACACCTCAAGCCCCTCATGCATAGGCCCAATTCCCACCACAAGCTTGGCTCATAAGCACTTTAACCTTGGGCTGGGTTCTCACCTCAAGTGCAACCCTAGCATCTCAAGCATGTCAAGCACCTCAAGCATCTCAATAATTAAGCACCTTAAGCATCTCAAGCACATCAATCATCAAGAACCTCAAGCACCTTAGTCATCAAGCATGACAAGCACCTCGAGTTAGGTCGGGTTCCCGCGCCTCAAGCTCAGGCCTTTTACACACATTATTGGAGGTCTTCAATGAAGCTAACCCTAAGGTCTTATGCTCCATTTGTTAGCCTTGCTCTTTGATAGACCATCTCTCATTTGGTCCCCTTTACCATTGGCCCCGTGTTGAGATAGATCTATAAGCACATGTCTATATCTTAACACTTGTTCCCGTTTATTCTCCCACATTAAGTGATCAATTTAATATGAGAAAATCATTTGGGTTGGTTAGATATTAGATATTAGATTTGATGACAGGATCTCTGTGTGTAATTTGGCTCTGAAATCGGTCACTCGCTCAAAGTCGTAGCCAAATGTAGTTCTAGTAACCAAATCGAGCTCTAATCGCACGTTGGTGTGCTAATAGCCAAAAGCGGCCAAATCGAGATCTCGCGTGTGAACAAACTCTAACTAGCTAAATTTGGTCAATATCAAGATCAAAACAAATCTCTATCGCAAGTTGAGATTAAATATGGTCAATCGTGGGACTTTGCGATCAAATTGAGCCAAAATGCAATATTGCGCGTGAAACAACTCTAAAACGTGTAATCTGGAAAATCGTAGATCCAAAAATTAAAATCCGTGTCAAACAAGGTCAATGTGTGTAATCTGGCTCAAATAGGCTAAAAACAGCTCAAATCGACAAAATCGAACAATTTCGGATGAAATTTGATTCTCGAGGCTCTAAATGTGTCTATTCGTGCTTAAATTCATGGGGATGTTTGATGCATGTGCAATGCAATAAAGAGAAAAAAAAAAGAGAGAGAGAAAAAGAGGGTGTGTTTGTGTAGGTATAGGTGTGTGTATGTTTGTTTGTGACTTTGTGTGTTTGTTTCTTTGTGTGTTTTTTTGTTTTTTTTTCTTTTGTTTGTTTTGCTTTTGTTTTTTGTGTTTGTTTGTTTGTGTGTGTGTACAGGGGTTGGGTCACACGCGGTTAAGGAGTGGAGATTGGTGAGAGAGTGTGTGTATGTGGGCAATGAGTGCGGGACAAGGTAAGTGCAAACGTGGATGCAAGTGAGGTTGAGCCGGGCCCGGTGGTCACGAAAGCAAGGCGGGTGAAAATATACACATATACAACAAACTTAAAAAAAATTGCCCAAGAAGGTAAAAATACCCGAAAAACACTAAAAACAACCAGAAACTTAGCGAGAGTTCATCGTTTCAGAAATTTCATTTCGGATCAATTGTTCACATCAGATTTTTACAATTTCATCAATTTTTGATAAAAATTGAACAATTTTAAGCACTAATTTAGCATAAAAAATGCTAAAAATACCAAAAATTAACGAAATAATAATAAAAAATTAACCGAATTCTTTTTGAAAAATATGCAGCTCATTCTACTTGATTTCTAGCACTTGGAACATCAAGATTACAATCCCAACCAATTTTTGATGCATTTGACAGTCAAATCGATGCAAAATTGACTGTTTTTTGTCTTTTTTTTGTCCAATTTTGACCCAAAAACTAGCAAACTTAATGATGCGTTTTTTTTTTTTTTGCACATACGTTTGATTATTGTGCTTTGGACTTTGCAATGCATTCAATTACACATCAATTTGCAACCAAGTACTAGTTCAATTATGTGTACAAAAACTAGCAAAAAAAACATAAATCCGGTAATTAGTGCATACACACAATTTCTATCGCAAATTTCTACAGCATAATGGTGTAACTTTAGCAATCAAAAATCTGAACCATTATTGTCATCACATCGTCAAACAAGTCATTGACTTTCACAATTCTAATTGGCACCAATTAAGCCATAATTAGCACTTGAAAGTGCACACTTTGTCTACATATGGACATACTAATTGCATTTAAATTTGCACTAATCTTTTGTTAATCAAACTTTAATCACACTTGCAAATCAAATCAGCAATTGAGTGGGTTAGTGCACTCACAATTTCATAAGCAAAGCGTTGATTTTCAACTCCAATTGATGCCTACATACGTGTGTGTGTGTGTGTAGTACTAGCAACTGCTTAACAACATTTCACCTACAATCAATTGAGCACAAAATCTCATGTGTAGAATCATTTTCAATTAAATTAAACACATAAAAATAATAGTCACAACTTTAATTAACGATTTAGCTATGTGTAGCACAAAAAGCACATGTGACTAGAGAGTAATTAGAAAACTTAATTAGGGGAAAATCTCTAATTACACACTAAAAAATCACTCAATTTTAGTCAAAATTTTTACAATTTCATATCAAAGAGTGATGACTCAATCTCTAATTAAGCATACACACATGTAAAACACTTGAATTAGTAGCGGATTAGTAAAAAATTAGTAAGAAATTACGGGTTTTCTACCTAAATCTACTCATAAACACTCGATTATACTAAAAACTTCTCCTCTAGCTTAGGCTACCGTCCCCGACAGCGTCGCCAAATGTTAACTCCCTCGTAGCATAGCCCCAAAGAAACAACAAAATTATCAAATTATCAATCCAAGGATGGTAACGACCCGGCGAGGGCATGGAAACATCACACATGGGTGATTGTGTGAGAGAAATGAGATATAGAATTGAGTGGGGAAATCACATGAGATTATCTACAATAGGAAGAAGAGATAACTAATGAAGGGGATTAGTGTATGCACACATGCTAATTTTTATGCTAATCAAGGTTACTAATCGTTGCATTCTCTACTAACCCTCGTGGTCAAATCCTAATCACAGACTCACCCAGGCTCATGGAGTTAAAATTAGAGCAATGCATGCACAAATCCTTAATCTACACACTAATCTAATCATGCACACACTACTAAAATCAAACATACAATGGGAAATAAAGAATTAGAGAGCGATTAGTTCTTAATCTACACCATCAAGAACTAATACACAACTTAATGAAAAGCAAGAGAAAGGCAAAAGGACTCATCTTCATTGCATGCACACAATCGGTCCGTGAAGAGAGTACATGCGGCTCCATGCTTCCACCTCCATAGCCTCCTCCTTCTTCTTCTCTACTCTAGGTTTCTCTCAAAATGATATCTCCCCTTTTCACATGAGCTACATTCACTTATATACTTAGGGTTTTAAAAGTTATGGCCGACCGCCCAAAGTACATGAAGTGAATAAAAAGATACAACCTGAAACTCAATGTGAGCCCATGAATATATACATAGCAAATGGAAAAATAATTTCCATGAGAAGGTGAAAATAGTTGCTGACGTTGGATGCATCCAACAGGTGCTTTATAAGCCAATCTAGAAGGCTCTTCAAACGGAGCTCTAAGTTATGGAATTTCAAAGTTGGGGTGTTTTGCAGATCCCCGACGGATAGGGAAAGTGGAGACAAACAGTCAGAGTTGATGTTGGTAGATAGGATTAAAGTGTTGAAGTTGGTGTGCAATCCGGTCTTTTTGGATTATCAATGGGAGCTTGAATAGGCAAGTTGTGGTGAATTGAAATTTTCAAGGGGGCTAGTTGTGTGCCACTTTGACTACCTTGGTACACGTGCCATATGGAGTTTTTTGGCCTTTTTGGGGCTCCATAAGGAGTGTGCATTATGTGGAGCCTATCGGATTTGACGACTCATTGATCGGAGTCATGATTGTTGAGATACAGGTGGTTGAAATCGGGTACAATTGCCAAAAAGATGGTGCCATATGATTTTGGCCCATTTTTCAAGTGTCGATTGGAGGCCATGAGAAAGTCAAACTGCAGCAAGGTCCAAGAGGATTGAAGTCGGCAACACAAGATTTGATGGTGGCTTTACAAGGTGTGGATCTGACTTGTGAGTCAATAATGACAAAGCAAGAAAGTTGAGGTGAAAAAGTGTTTTTTATATGTCACCTCTCCAAGGTTTTTCAACCTTGGAGAGGTGAGGCTCTCATGGGCCTCACATGGAGTCCCAATAAATCCACATGCGGACGTGTGATGATGGAGGCCATGATATTTATATTAGGGTATGGCCCCATTGTATGCAAAGGTAGAGAGAGAGGGGGGATATCCCTCCCTCGTGGCCATGGAAGGTGCTTATTTTACTAATGTTGCGTGTAGCACAGGCGACAACACGATGGGATGTGTCGACGGTTTTGTGCACTTGGGTAGAACTCTTGGCTATTGGACGATGCTGTGTTAGTGGCAGATGGCTTTGATAGCAGGTGATGACATGCAAGATCGTAGGACACTTTCACATGTGGGGTCCCTTGGGGGGGGGGGGGGGGGGGGGGGGCTTTTAAATTGAAGGCTAGAGGGCACTAGAGCTAGCGCTAGTGCACCCCCTCCCCAAAATCATGAAGGTGAATGAGAAAGAGAAGTAGAACGCCAAATGGGAAGTATCAAGATTGTCAAAGTTGCCAAATCAGGCACTTGAGAGGGCCAATAAGTGAGTGGTTGCTAAAAATGGTCGGGGTTTCCTTCTGAAACAAACGTTTCTGACCGTTTTGGGAATTATTGGAAGTTTGGGGGCCAGGTTGCTCTGTGCAACCTCAAGGAGGTATTTTGTTTTGCTGATTCGGCCATAGAGTGACGCTTGAGATGACGTAAAGAGCTATTTTCAATCAAGATCAAGCCATGCTTTGCCCCGTTTCGGTGCCAATTCTCCCCTTCCCACTTTCTCTTTCTCTTCCTCACGTCTTGTGTCCACCGTGTCGGTAGTGTGGAGGTGTGTGCCCCCCCTGAATCGATCGTTTCTCTGTGTGGAGAGAGTGAGAGAGAGTGTTGGTGTGTGTGTTGAGAGGGTCGATGTGGACATCGATGGTGTGTGAGTGTAGCTTGGTGATCTTGACAAGCATGTGTGCATTGGTTTGTGTGCAAACGATGGTTTGCTAGTGTCAATTGATTGTTTTGAAGGTGGTTCTAAGAGGATAGGGGTATTGTAAATTCCCTGAGCTATAGAGAGGCCTTGTGTAGTGTGTTGGTTGTGTTCCCGTATTCCCCCTTGCCATCTTGTGGTGCCCCATAGAGGAGCGGATTGATTTCTCCTAGGTAGATGAGAAGGCACAGTTTTTGCATTGATAGGTATGTCGACGCAAAGCTTTGGACATAGGTGAAGAGAATCAAGACAAGTGGATTATGTTATCATTGCGTATGCCAAACGAGGACAGCAAGATGAAGACATTTTTGTTGGTGATGCGTGGTAAAGCAAAGGTGTGTTACGAAGCATTGGGGAGGGTGAGCCAAGGCATGCTTGGACAACTCTTTGGACATGGTTTTTGCATATCTTTTTCAAGGAGGCCAATCTAGTCAAGATGCAAGATTTCAATCAGTTTTTGGATTGTTTTGAAGCATGTTGGGCATAATTAGCGGCAACCATGCAATTGGCTAATGGGGGTTATTTTAACCTCGATAAATTCATGGCGTGCCTGTATCCTAAAGTGGGGGAAAAGGTAAAATTGGAAATCCCAGAGAATTACAATGGTGCAATGGCATTTTCACGGGCAAAAAAGAAAGAATATTAAAAAGAAAATTGTGTAGGGGTGTTGGGCTATTGGATGGTGGTCCCTACCTAGTTGAAAAGCCCTTGAGATGTTTTCCATGAGGAGAATCATGCGAAACAAGGTGCAACAGTTGTTCCACATAACTAGGTACAAACAATTCAAGATTTGTCTAAGCAAATGCAATAGTCGCGGCTAAGCATGGTCTGTTAAGTATGGAGCCTGATTTACCCCTTGTAATTTTTTGTGTTAAAAATGCACATTTGTAAGGCCCCCATTATGAGGAGAAGCCATCGTGCGTGAAGAAAATAACTTGCCGGAAAATAAAATCACTCGCCGGAAATCAAAATTTTCACGGCCGTCGGAATATTTCTTTTCGTCGAAATATTATGGCCGGACGGCGGCCGAAAAGTGGTCGAAAAATGACCGGTCGGTTGGTCGGTGACCGGTAGTCAATGGCCTATGGCTGGTGGACGGAAGTCAATGGATGGTGGCCAGATTCAAAAGCGGACTTGTCTTCTCAAGGGCGGCCACACATGGGCAGATTGGAGGGTCTGATTTGGACTTATCTACACAAGGGCGGCTACACAAGGCTGCCTCTCATGAGAGAGGGCAGCCCTTTTGGCCTATAAAAGGAGGCCATTTCTACACACATTTGACAGTGTGAAGTTGATGCAACAAGGTGGATGTGAGGTGGTGAGAGTGAAGCAAGGCGGGAGTTCAAAAAGGGTATAATCCCTTTGTAACCTACTTCTTGTTTTGAAGTACTAAAGCCATTGAGTGGCTGCTTTCCCGTGGACGTAGCCCACATTGGGTGAACCACGTATATCGTGTGTACTCTCTCTCTCTCTCTATTCTATAATCTCTTGTGTGTGAAAATTATCTCTCTCTGTTATAAGTAATATACTCAATCATCTAGTTAGCTACATCATATTTTCTAACAACTGGTATTTGAGCAAGGTTTTCTCATAGCTAAATTATCTCAAGGAAAGAATTGCTTGAATTGATTGGAAGTAATGGCAGAGGAAGGGAAGGTCAAGATCGAGAAGTTCAACAACAAAAACTACCAACATTGGAAGATGCAGATTGAAGACTATCTCTACCAGAAGGACCTCTATTTGCCACTAGGCGGTCTTGCAAAGAAGCCTCCAACAATGGCAGATGAAGCATGGAATGTCCTTGATCGAAAGGCACTGGGAACAATCCGGTTAAGCTTGGCGTCAACAGTGGCCTTCAACGTTTCGGAGATGCAGACCACGGAGAACTTGATGAAGTCACTTAACGACTTCTACGAGAAACCATTGGCATCTAATAAGGTATTTCTCATGAAGCGCTTGTTCAATCTAAAGATGGCAGAGAATGGTTCAATTGTAGAACACCTAAATGACTTAAACACCAACATAAGTCAACTTCGATCGGTGAAAATAAATTTCGATGATGAAGTGTGAGCTCTCCTTATACTATCATCTCTATCGGATAGTTGGGACAGCCTTTGATGGTTGTAAGTAATTCTATTTCTGGGACAAATACTCTCAAGTTTGATGATGTTGTGAGTGTTCTCCTAAGCGAGGAAATACGAAGGAGAAGAAAAGGAGAATCATCAAGTGTTGCACTATCAGTGGAAACAAGAGGAAGGCCTAAGGAGAGGCTCAAAAACCAAAAGGGTCGTGATTGCTCAAGACGGAGCAAGTCACACACAAAGTCAGTTCTTGAATGTTGGAACTGCGGCAAGAAGGGCACGTCAAGAAGGATTGCTGGTCCAAGAAGAAGAAAGAGTCGGGATCTCAAGACAACAGGCCAACATCGGAGGCCAATGTGGTAGGTAAAGTAGAGCAAGATGCTCCAATTCTCTCATTAGACAATGTGTCTAATTCCTGGATAGTAGATTCCGGGGCTTCATTCCATGCGACACCACACAAGCAACATTCCAAGATTACACCTAAGGTAATTTTGGGTATGTATACTTGGGAGATGATGAAGCTTGTGAAATTGTCGGCAAAGGTACAGTTTGTGTCAAAACTGCTAACAAAAATGAATGGAAGCTTAAAGATGTTAGGCATGTTCCTTCTCTTCGCAAAAGTTTGATCTCTACATGACAATTGGACGATGAAGGTCACAACATTGCATCCGAAAGCAAACGGTGGGAGATCTCAAAGGGATCTTTGGTGGTTGCCAAGGGAGAAAAGGTTGGTACACTTTACTTGTGTACTATTAGCATGCAACCTTCAGCGTGTGCAACAACTACAGAAGTCGACAGTGCGGTGTGGCACTACCGGCTTGGGCATATGAGTGCCAAAGGAATGCAAATCCTTCAAACAAAGAAGCTTCTACCAGGTTTGAAAGAACTGGACTTAGAGTCCTGTGAAGATTGTGTTTATGGTAAACAAAAGAGGGTAAATTTTCAAAAATTTCGAAATGAAAGAAAAAATAAAAAAATTGAGTTGGTGCATTCTGACATTTGGGGTCTTGCAAGTACACCATCACTTGGTGGTTCATTGTACTATGTAACATTCATAGACGATGCGACTAGGAAAACATGGATTTATGTAATGAAGAATAAATCCGATGTGTTTTTCATATTTCAAAGGTGGAAAGCCTTGTGCAGAATGAAACAGGTACTAAAGTTAAATGCCTCATATCCGACAATGGAGGCGAATATTGCAGCGCCCAGGAATTTGTGCTAGCAATGGCACTCGAAGGCAAAGAATAACCCCAAGAACACATTAACAAAATGGTATTCTCGAAAGGAGGAATAGAACAATCATGGAGCGAGCACAAAGCATGCGGCTACATGCAGGCCTACCGCTTGAGCTTTGAGCGAAAGCTGTAAGTATGTCTGTGTACTTAATCAACCGGTCACCCTCAATGGCATTAGATGGGGGAGTTCCAGAAGAGGCATGGACAGGTAAACCGGTGAATTATGCATTTCTCAAAGTGTTTGGGTATGAGGCTTTCATGCACATAGATAGAAGCCTAAGATCAAATCTAAATGCAAAGTCCAAAAAGTGTTTCTTCATTGGCTATGGAGAAGGTGACTTTGGGTATCACCTATGGAATCTTGAAGATGGTAAAATATTTAGGAGTAGGAATGTAATTTTTAACGAACAAAATATGTACAAAGATTACTTGGAAAGAAAACAAAGAAAAGAAACAGGTGATGAGTACATGGAGCTTGAGGACGGTGAAGACTCAAGGACAGCAAACGGTGACAATGTGCAACAACGTCAACCAAATGAGGAGCCTCAACCTATTTCCCAAAGATCTACAAGAGCAAGTAGACCTCCAGAAAGGTTCATTCCAGCCTTCAACCATATCTTGATCTCATATTCTAGAGAGTCAGAATTATACGAAGAAGCTATGCATCACGAATCCAAAGAATAATGGATGAAGAGCATGCAAGTGGAGATGGACTCACTACATCGCAACCAAACATGGGAGTTGGTTGAGTTGCCTAAAGGTAAGCGGGCACTTGAAAACAAATGGGTGTACAAGCTGAAGGAAGAAGAAGAAGGCGGGACAAAAGGTACAAGTCTAGGCTTGTGGTAAAAGGGTTTTCTCAAAAGAAAAGTATTGACTTCAATGAAGTATTTTCTCCTGTTGTAAAAATGAACTCAATTAAGTTTGTCTTAATCCTTGTGACTGCTCATGGTCTAAATCTTGAGCAAATGGATGTAAATACGGCATTCCCTCACGGTGACTTAGAGAAGGAAATTTTCATGCTTCAACCAAAGGGGTATGAAATAAAAGGTAAGGAGAAAATGGTTTGCAGATTAAAGAAGAGCTTGTATGGTTTCAAGAAAGCATCAAGATAATGGTACTTGAAGTTCGATCGATGGATGTTGGATCATGGATTCACAAGATGCAACTCGGATCACTACGTCTACGCAAAGAATTTGGGAGATGGAAAGTTCATCATCCTAATGTTGTATGTTGATGACATGTTGATTGCAAGTGCTAACATGCAAGACATCAAAGACCTAAAAGAGGAGCTGTCTAAATCATTTTCAATGAAATATTTAGGTGCTGCAAAGAGGATAGTTGATATGAAGATATCAAGGGACAAGATAAAGAAGACAATAAAGCTATTTCAAGAGGATTACATCAAGAAGGTACTAGAAAGGTTTGCAATGCAAAATGTAAAAACGGTTTCTACACCTTTGGCTGGTCACTTTAAACTAACCAAGGATATGTGTCCAAAGACACAAGAGGAGATAGCCTATATGTCTAAAGTCCCATATGCTGCAGCGGTAGGTTCTCTTATACATGTTATGGTCTTGACAAGGCCAGACATTGCACATGCAGTGAGAGTTGTTAGTAGGTTCATGGACAACCCAGGTAAAGAGCATTGACAAGCTGTGAAGTGGATACTTAGGTATCTAAAAGGGACAACAACAAATGCTTTGTATTTTGGAGGAACTGATTTTTTTCTAGAAGGGTATGCTGATGCAGATATGGCAGGTGACAAAGATACTCGAAGGAGCACTGTTGGCTATGTCTTCACAGTTGGAGGCACAACAGTAAGCTGGGCTTCAAAGCTACAGAAAGTGGTCTTCTTTATCTTTATCTTGGGAAGCAAAGAAATTATGTGGCTTCACAGATTCTTAGAAGAGCTTGGATTCAAACAAGAAAATTGTGTCTTATACAGTGATAGCCAAAGTGCTATCCATCTTGCAAAGAACTCGGCCTTTCATTCAAGGACAAAGCACATTGAGGTGAGATATCATTCATACGCTCTCTTTTGGAAGAGGGACAACTAAAGCTGGGAAAGGTGCATACAAGTGAAAATCCTGCTGATATGTTTACAAAGGTGGTCAACAAGGAGAAGTTGAGCTTTTGCTCATCTTCAATCGACATTCAAGGATAAGAAGCCATGATGGAAAGCAGTCACAGGTTTGGTGTGGCGATCAGTCTCCAAGTTGGAGATTGTTAAGTATGGAGCCTGATTTACCCCTTGTAATTTTATGTGTTAAAAACGCACATTTGTAAGGCCCCCATTATGAGGAGAAGCCATCGTGCGTGAAGAAAATAAATTGCCAAAAAATAAAATCACTCGTCAAAAATCAAAATTTTCACGGCCAGTCTCATCGGAATATTCCTTTTCATCGGAATATTATGGCCGGACGGCGGTCAAAAAGTGGTCGGAAAATGACATTCGATTGGCCGATTGTCAATGATCGATGGCCGGTGGTGCCAGTAGTCAATAGCCGGTGGACGAATTCAAAAGCAGACTTGTCTTCTCAAGGGCGGCCACACATGGGCGGATTGGAGGGTCCGATTTGGACTTATCTACACAAGGGCGGCTACACAAGGCTGATTCTCATGAGAGAGGGCAGCCCTTTTGGCCTATAAAAGGAGGCCATTTCTACACACATTTGACAGTGTGAAGTTGATGCAACAAGGTGGGTGTGAGGTGGTGAGAGTGAAGCAAGACGGGAGCTCAAAAAGGGTATAATCCCTTTGTAACCTACTTCTTGCAAGGGCGGCTACACAAGGCTGATTCTCATGAGAGAGGGAAGCCCTTTTGGCCTATAAAAGGAGGCCATTTCTACACACATTTGACAGTGTGAAGTTGATGCAACAAGGTGGGTGTGAGGTGGTGAGAGTGAAGCAAGGCGGGAGCTCCAAAAGGGTATAATCCCTTTGTAACCTACTTCTTGTTTTGAATTACTAAAGCCATTGAGTGTCTGCTTTCCTGTGGACGTAGCCCACATTGGGTGAACCACGTATCTCTCTCTCTCTCTCTCTCTCTCTCTCTCTCTCTCTCTCTCTATTCTATAATCTCTTGTGTGTGAAAATTATCTCTCTCCATTAATTAATCTACTCAAATCTACTTAGCTACGCCATATTTTCTAACATGATGGATAGAGGACAACCAAGAGGAGCGAGAGGCACGGCGGGGCCATTGTCTGGCAGGTGTTCCATCTTTGGAGAAGAGGTTCGTTATGCACCATTGGACTGTCTGCATCTACCTAGAGAAAGGAGGAGGTATGTACCCACTATTTGGTCAAGGAAGAGGACAAGGACAATTGAATGGCCAAAGAGAGCAGGCACTCATTAACTCTATGCCGCTAGCTCCTCCATATGGTGGTGAAGTCCCTAGGGCCAACATCATCGGAGTGGAGAAGCAGGATGTGAAGGTTCTAGCTAATAAAAGGGCAAGGGTGAAAGTGAAACAGAGATTGAACGGGAGACCATATCTTGTAAAGGCAAGGAGAATTTGCACAAAGTCAGATCATAGCCAGAGACTAGCAAAAGAAGGAAACGTAAGATCAAGAAGATGGACTTCTAGCTAGGACGCGGATACCCTGGGTACGACGTGGTAAGTGATGCTCAAAGTCAAAAGGCTAACATTATTTTTGGGCAGCTATTGGCTTTGACTCCTAAGCTAAGGAGGCATTGGTCTACGAGTGTTAGCACAAGGCTACCAAGAGTTAAGGATGATGTGTTTGTTGTGCAAAACATGGCCTTGAGGGTAGGAAGTCTAGCCAATATTCTTCCCCTTGTGGATGTTTCCCGGATGTTGTTATCGAGAAGAGGATGCAAGTGTATGCTTATATAGATAGTGGAGCACAGGTATGTGTCATGACAAAAGTGGCTATGATAGAGGCATGTGTTAAGGAAATTGCCAAATCAAATGTGCAAATAAGGATAGCCAACCATGCTAAAGCTAGGTGCTTGAGTGTGGCTCAGGATGTAAGAGTTAAGGTGATGGGTATCAAATGCCTTATTTTGTGATGAAATTAGGTGATAAGGTTTAACCTATTACCTTGGGGAGACCGTGGATTTTATCAATTGGGGCCATACAGGATTGGGAGAGCAGGGTGTTTACCTTGCATGACAGGAGAAAGGGAGACATATAGTGCTGGACTTGAAGACTAAAGAGAGCAATTTCCATCCTATAGAAGCAGGAAATGAAGACAACACGACAACAAGCTATGAATATGATATCGAGACGGCCTAAGATGCAAGCTATACTGACACAGAGGAAGAAGAGAGCAAGGACGACGTGTGAAAGATTGAAGCTGATTTGTTTGGTGTCACCATAGAGGGTTCTCATGCAAAGGAGGTGCAATCCCATGTTTATGGCATAGTGCAAAAGAAGTAGCGAGTATGTTGAGTGAGGATCTGACCAAGCAGGAGAAGGAGAGCAATGTTCAACTGTGTGCTTCTTATCTAAAATTTCTTGCAATGGAGTACAAAGATTTGCGAGGGGCGAAGGGTGTAGAGCACAAGATTTTACTCAAGGAGGGATACATACCGAAAGTACATAAATCTGAGGAGGTTAGGAGAGATTCAAAACGATTCTCTTTGGTAGGAGATCAACAAGTTGCTGGATGCAGGAATCATCTATCCTGTGAAAGAATCGGAGTGGGTTTCCTCAATGGTCATCACTCCAAAAAAGAATGGGAAATAGAGGGTGTGTGTCGACTACAAGTCCTTGAATGTGGCTACCAGACAAAATCATTTTCCTTTGCCGCTCCAACATGAGATCTTAAAGCAGGTAGCAGGGCACAAAAGGTATTCCACTATGGATGGTTTTACCGGGTATTTCCAAATAGGGATTGCACTTTTGAAGACTATTTTTGTTTCTCTATGTGGATTTTTTGCCTATTTTGCAGGATGCCATTCAGATTGGTGAATGCATATATTACTTTCCAAGATTGGATGAACAAGGTATTTGGGCAGGTTTATCATGGTGTTTATGGATGATATAGGCCGTTATAGCTCTAGGGTGGAGCACCTGTCAAAGCTACATTTGTGTTTTCAAAGGTTTGATGAAGAAGGAGGTCCGTTGAATCCAAAAAACTGCAAGCTGCCATAGCCTAGTGAAATTAGGATGGATGATATAGGCCGTTATAGCTCTAGGGTGGAGCACCTGTCAAAGCTACATTTGTGTTTTCAAAGGTTTGATGAAGAAGGAGGTCCGTTGAATCCAAAAAAACTGCAAGCTGCCATAGCCTAGTGCAATTTCTAGGTCATGTGGTGTCGCAAAATGAAGTAGAAGTGGACCTGGAGAAGGTCAAGGCCCTATTGCTAAAAGAGCCTCCCTCTAATGCTCAAGGTTTAGCCTCATTTGTGCATCAACTAAAGTATTTGTCGCGGTTTTTTGGATGCGGGCACAATATGTGTAACCTCTTCAAAAGAGGGCCTGCTGAAGCCGGTTATATATAGGACAATGTAACCCGCCGGGCTTATTGACGATTCCGACGGACACCGCCAGCTATTGGAGATACCCGACGGGCTAATCTAAAACCCGACGGGGTTTTGACCAGTTCCTTAGTCACCCCAAACTGGCATTTTTGTGAACATGAGAAGTTGTTTTTATTTATTATAGCAAAACTCACAATTGTGAGTGAATTATATTGGGCAGCCACCCCTACCAACCCGCCATAATCTTGACCTTCTGAGATCTTTTATTTACCGATGGCGAAGATTTTCACCCGTCCTAGGCATTCCATCTACTGACAACAAGGCACAAGTAGTCCTAGACCAATCCTCCAAGTGTTGCTTGCGCCCGAGTGTCCATATTAGCACATTGCTTTCTTGTATAATTTATGTGAAGCTTGCCACCTCAAAACCTCCTTCAAACACACGGCGGTTCCTTGTCTACCATACATTATGTAAGAAGAAGTATCTGACGATTTGAGTGCTGACTAGGAGGGCAAGACTACCTGAATTCTTACCTCCAAGGAATAGGTCAGTCTTAAAAAAACTAATTTTCCATGTTATTTGGACCCACTTGCATATTTTCCCTGCGAGGCCTTTGATAGTTGAGCAGTCCATGAATCGGTGGGCCAGCTAGCCAACCTGCACCCCAAGCATCGATCTGACCCAATCCCTCTCTCCTGAATCTTCACCCTCGTCGGTAGAGCACCCCAAATTACCTTCCATAAAAAAACCTTCATGTGCTGCGGAACCTTTGGCGTCCATATGTTCTCCATTACTTGCTCCCACCTTTCCTCCGGCCAAGGGGGCTAGACCAATACTTCTTCTGCATCATTGTCTGATAAATGCTTTTAGGATGGGGTTTCCATAAGAGATTGCTTCCGTGCCATTTCCAGGCATTCCAGTCAAACTCAGAATCACAGATTGGCATCACTAAATTGTCAAGCTCTTTCATCACTTTGTGGACAAGCAAGACCTCCAAGCTATTAAGTTGGTACTGGGTAACCAGAAGGTCAATGGTTTTCCAACTCTTGTTGCCACTGTCCCAGAAGTGCCCAAGTCACTTCAGACCCTTATTATTAACATGAGAAGTTTTTAACATGTTAATAACATGTTCACCAAAAAAAAAAAAAGCCATGATTACGTGATTATGAAATCCTTGCTGGGGTGCTTAGATGTAAGCATATGCACTATAGGTTTGTAGATTGTGTTCTTGTTTGGTGATTACTAGGAGGTGTGAATACCCTAAGTTATATAGGGGCATTTGTGTGTGTTTAGAGTGTGTTCCTCATTCCCCCTCTTCAACACGTGCACACCATACACATATACACAAATATTGACGTGACCTTAAACTAAACTATCAATTGTTCAAATAGCAAAAAAAATTACCAAAAAAAAGCTGTAATCATATACAACCCTCCCATGGCCACCTGCGGAAAGTCCTAGATAGAAACTTTTTAAAACCAAAGAAATAGTCTTATGTGCAAATATTTGACCACCACCTGTAGTGGTGTTGAGGTTCATCTATCGTTTCCATCCCTAGTATTTATCAATGATTGGTACAGCCTGATTATTTGAAAAACTACCTTATTGACTTCTCTTCCCTCTCTTTATTTTAAGTAACGTAGAGCTTGGCGCTAATGTCATAATTGAGGTTCTACCCTTATATCCTAAAGGGAAAAATAATGCTTAACTCAACCTTTCCACACAAGTAACAAGGACATTCTAAGGGCATAGTTTCCTTCTTCGTCAAGGTCCAGGGTCAGAGGGCGGACGATCCCAACCATCAAATCCATTGTCATCATACATCGTAATCAAAGTTGCAGTCGATGAATGTTGGCCATGATAGTTGTCGGAATGCAATAGATGGCCGCAACTAAGAAGGCGACACCTCAACAACGAGAATACCTTCAATGTTTGACATATCAACATCAAGAATTTTCCTCCTATATTGTGCACAATGTCACCGCACCGCAACACGACGAGATAGAGGCTTGATGGTATGGAATGGTCTATGCTTCCCATAATCAACGTTCCCGACCTTTGCCAATCGCCCTAGTTAGTGAGAATGGTCAATGCACGACCGTTCCCTATACCATCACAAATTCAACAACTAGTATGGGCTCTCCTCCAACCCTAGGATCATGAACTATCAAACTTGGGTAGTGAAAAGCCTTTTACCCAAGTTGAAAGAGTTGTATGTTGCTTCTTCAAAAAAGCGCTTTCTTGAAGCATGCAATCCAAAACATAAAGACCCAAAGCATTGGCCTTCCACAATAAACCTCCACTTTTGAACCATTTTGAAGCTTGACATTGTTTCAAACCTTATCTTAACTCCTATGAGATGCATAGAATACATGTGTGCCTCAAAAGGGGGAATATATAAAATGTCCACTTTGTCGACAAGATTTTAGCACCTCACTCAACTTGGTGGTTGCACAAGGGAGCTAGCACGGAAGTGTAACAAAGTAGCCTCTTCTATGGAACGGGGAGAGAATCTCAAATACTTCAAGGACTTCTCCCACAATTGGTCCCCCAGGCTCTCCAAACTTGGAAAGGGCTCCTTGGACCCCTTTTGGAGGGAAGTTCCATGGCTGGTGAACTACAAAGGAATCTCTAAACTTTCGCAGATTTGGGATGAGAAAAGGTTTTGATAGAAGGATGTGGAGCTCATGATGATGCAACATAAATTAGGGATGTATGAAAGGCTTCCGATTAGTAGACTCTTGGAAGTCTTGTTCGGCAACTACTGTACTTTGCGGGGACTTGCCGCTAAGGTTTGCAAGTGGGTACGAAGGACTTGGAAGATATCTTTTATACGGATGACTTGACCTTAGGAGGGCATGGTATCCAAAGCCAGGCCGTTTTGGTGTGCACTCAAATGGTCAAATTTTGCTACCTGAATCAGGTATGGAAGTCCAGGAGCCCTCGAGTCTTTGAGGACAAACTGGATGTTGCTCTCTTTGATGATATTGTGGGGTTGAGCACTAAGCTCATACAGATGGTTGGAGCAAGATGTTGTTGGCAAAGATGAAGGATGGGTGCAAGCTTTGATTGTCTTAGAACACTCAAGAGGGTAAGATTAACATCTCTAGTAGGTATCCTCGCTATCTGTGTGAAAGTCTCTTATGGAACCATAGCCCTCTCAAGACACATGTAGTCCTTGAAAGAAATTGTATTCTTATGGAGTTAATATAAACTCTCTCAAGTCACAATTGTGAGTGGCAAGAAAAAGAAAAAAAGATGCCTAGAATACATGTAGGAAACCTTAGCTGAGTTTGTGGGTGTATTGCAAATAGCTATTGAGGGCAGATTGTGGTCGTGTCTCTATCGACTAGGCCCAGCGGATGCTCTCTTTAGACCCTCAAGCCTCCACTCAGATGTTGCGAGCTCAACATAGTGGCTCTACTGCGCATTATAGGTCAACAACACAGGGGCTCTTTTCTGTAGTGTTCTCCACCGATACACGGACTAGGGCTCGTGCAACTACCTCCCCCTTCCTCGTCGGGTGCCGTCTGTAGCGCTTTGCGTTGTTCTCATCTTGGGCGCATTAGGAATCTTCAATGCATTTTGTATCTTTGGTGTTTTTGGCCTACCCAAAGGGCAAAGGCTATAGCGATGCATTGTCTTTTTGCTGACTAAAATATTTTTTATTTATTTTGTTCATTTTGTGGATTTATTTCAAGAACCACTATGTGGCATGATTAAAGTGGTTGGAAATGTGACCACTCTCCGAAGGAGATGGGTATCCTAGGAGGTTGGTAGGAGTAGGGATAAGGGTTTGGCCATGTTGGCTTATCATTTGCGGAGCAGTGATAAGACGTCTAGGGTTTTGCCATTGATTATTAGTCTTCTTTACCAATTGCAAGCCTTTGCCGGGTAAGGTGGTAGTTCCCTGTGCACCTGTGCGCAAGTCGGCCATGGCGAGGCTGCACCCCGTGGAGCTTACTCGCGGCTTCTCTCTTCTCTCGGCCGGCTCTTGCAGCATCCGCACTCCATATTCCACCTGCGCCCATCTCTAAAGAGTGGCACTTAGCAGCACATGCCCGTAAGCTGTTGCATTTGGCAAGCATTAAGTGAATATTTGCTTCATGCCGGTATTGATTTGGCTTGTTTGCTGTGAAGCATTTTGACTTGTTTTGCTCTGGTAGAGTATTTCCGCCCCTGCATAGCGCCTGTGTTGTCTCTGCCAATGAAGGCTTTACGGTATGACTACTTGGGTGTAGTTGTCGGCTCTCTTGATGCACGAATTCGTAAACCTGCTGCAGTAGACTGTACCTTATTTTAATTGTTTTGATGCCAACAGTGAACCTTCTCATGAGAAGCTCCTGCAACAGGAAAGACAATTGGACTCTTTTTGTTGTGCTGAACCTATAGGGTATGGTCTTGCGATGTTTTTTGTGTGGGTAAATTCAGTACATGCTTTGTTGCCCTTTTGATGGAATTGCAGGTGGCGCCTCATCCCTGTTGTTCGTCTCTAATGCTGTCGTCATTTGCATCGGCGTGGCAGCGAGGGTAAAGCTAGTCGTATCTGCACCAACGTCGCAGTGAGGGTAAAGGTTGTCATTATTTGTTTTTGCATCGCAGTGAGGCTTTAAGGCATCGCTTAGGTTTTTGCATACTGCATCTTTTTGACTTGCATGCTGGCGAATGCAAAATTGTCATGCTGCCTTGTTCTCGTCTTCCAAAATGTCATCTGCCTTTTACTTGACAAGGAGTAGCCTTATTATCATTGTTTGATGTTTGCAAGCTGGTTCGGAATTAGTGACTGGAAATGTTCAGGTGTGTGTCGGGCCTAGGTGGAGTTTGGATGTGGTTGCTCGAGATTAGTCCAGCATATCTTTGGCATCAGTTTTGTAAATTCCCCCGTGAGCTTTGCCTCATCCAGATTGTGGGTTTCATGCTGGTGTACCACGTGTCTGATAATTGGCACCAGAATGCATTCTTTGCTGCATAGGATTTCGTTTTCCTTGTGGTAAGCATGTTTTAGGATGGGGTGTTTGCAATGATGTCTCCCTTATTGCCTGGACATTTTTAGATGTTTCAGATGAAAAGAGAATGTTGAGCAAGCTCTAAATTGGCATGTGATTTGGAATTTGTTAAGCTATCATTATGAATGTGTACCTATTATGGATACGGATTCATGTCCATTGTTTGGTTATTCTCTGAGCTTATGGTGTAAAAAAGATGCGAATATTTTGGGGGGGTAAAAAATAAATTCGACCTATGAAAGATCTGAAGATTTTGTTATATCGTAGCGATGATGAATATATTAGTTTCGGATTTCGGGGGAAGTTTAAAGAGATAGTTGCATTTTGTGATTAATAATTATGGATGTGAGCCATGTGTAATAATAATAAAGCAATATTTAAAAACAGATCAAGCTTTTGAAGATCTCAGTTCAATTTGTTTGGATATTTTCTTGGAAAATAAGGTGAATAATATTTCTACATTTTTAAAATACACATTGTAGAAATTCTACTCTTTGGTAATCTAAATACTGATGAAGATTAATTAATTACACAAAATAATATTTTAAAACATGTTTATCTAAATTAAAATCTATTTGATATTTATTCCATGCTGGGTTCATTTTAAATAGCAAAATGTTCTTCCTGATTATATATGTAAGCTACGTTGAATTCTAAACAATATTCTGTATTTTAACGAGTCTATAATTCACACTTGAGAGTGTCATGATTTAGAATTTTGAAATTGTACAATTGTATGAAAATAATTTTTAAAAAGTGTAATCATGAAAAAGAAAAATATTGTTCATAGCATACTACTAACTATTATTATTACTACTCTTTACTAAGGCTCACCATGTAGAACGTGAGACATTAACTCTCCTCATCATAAAAACATTCAACCTATATTTATCTTCTCTCCCCTCTCCCTAATCTATCTTCTCTCCCCTCTCCTCCTATATAACCAAGACACTTTAGTGCAATGACTGTTATTCTCAAGTTCTTAGTTTCTTTGATTAAGCATCCGTATGCAAGATTTCCTTCACTTGCTTCAATGGATATTCCTATCGACGGTTGGCCATGCAATTGTTATTATTTTGTGAGCTGTGTTAAGCTTGAGCATTTGACTTAGAGCATTGACCTGAGCAATTTTATGTAGATGTAAGCTTTGCTGATTTTTCATTGGTTGGTCCTGTGGACCTTAAATCACCTACATTGATTTCTCATTGGCTTGTCCTGTGGACCTTGAATCACCTACATTGATTAATAAAAACCTTTAGAGTAAAAACAATTCAGTTCCTGTTGAATCTCCTATAGCTGGAAGCAAGAATCGGTCATTTGAATCTTAGCTTGACAAAGAACTCAGCCCTAGAGGAAAAGTCAACAAGCGCGTTGATCTTCTTGATGAGGAATCTCACCATACAGTAACCTTTTTGTGACTGAGATCTATCTTTCAGAGTTCATTGAGTCTTTTGTTGTAAATGACTTTGTGCGACTTGAGGGTGCATGCGTCAAAAGGGTTGTCGCAAAAGACGGTGGAACTTGTTTGTGGGCTCTGTATGCGGATGCCACCACTTTAGAACGCAGTTAGAAGCGATTGCACCCTCAGTTTTCGTTTGACTATGGTGGATGGACCATCAACAAGTGATCGAGCGAGTGAGTTTTTCTAAATCTTCTCGTCAATACGTTTGTACCTTTGCTAATGTTTGACTGTTAATGGCAGCTTCTCTTTGTCCCAACACAGCGCCTTGACTATCAGCTTATGGTGAATGAAGTGAAAGAAAGTGGATATTATTCATGAGTTGCTCGTAACATCAACGTCTTCAAGCACTTGTCAAACACCTTTAGTGTTGTTGATGGTACTATCTTGTGCCCGCTTCCTCTCTCTTTGGTCCCAACTTTCAAGAATACTTTTAAACAAGTGTCGAACTTAGGCTTTGGAAAAAAGGTAATTGTTGTTTGTGCGTTGATATTTAAAGAACGTATTTGTGTTCACTTCATGGTCATTGTTGATATCATAGGTATTTGGAACGTCGGAGATAATTAGTGTGAATAGCTCATGTGGTTATGTGCAAAATCTATAGATCTCAAGGCTTGACAATGTTCATATTAGCCTTTGATCCAACATCGATAAACTCACATGGGTTTATCGATAAACACTAACCCATGATGTGTGTATTTGTATGTGAAAGCTCATCAAGGACATTCTTGTCAACTTTGATTTGAGTTTGTTGGATTGGATTGAGAATGTGGAGGTTTGATGGATTTTTTATGCAAGCCGCATGTGGAGGTTTGATGGATTTTGCTTTTGGTCGGCATTCATCCACACTTATTATGATTCCTAAATGATTCTAATCACTCCTTGCCTCTCTCCCTCCCTTCTCCATCCCTTCCTCCCTTCATCTCCCTTCCATCATCCTCTCCACGAAAAAAAAAAAAATCATGATTCCATACATTATATTTGCCTTTATCCTATCAAAATGCCACTTTCATACTCTTCAATCCTTTCATCACGGCCAGCTCACTTTCTCTATGGATCAATATGGTTACCATCTTTGTAGTTTTATGTTTCACTTTCGTGTTCTTTATTTAACTCCTTAATTTGGCAGGCCTTGTGATTTTATCACTTGTTTTAATATATCTTCAGCGCCTTCCTTTGGAGTAGGCAGGTCTTCTTAGGAGTGCTTTCACACCCTCTTTTGGTCCCTTGGTCTGATGTTGCTTGCCCTCTCCCCCCTTTAGCCTCGTAGTACTCTTTCGTGGTTCCTACTATGGAGTTAAACGCTTTACCATGGAGGAGGACATCGTAAAATTCTCGCATTTGCTTGCAGCTAGGAAATTGACGCTTTGTGATGAGGTCGTGCCAATGGAAGAAGGGGAAGGATTGGAGCCGCGCACAATAGTCGTCGACATAAAGACAGGAGAAGCCTCGAATAAGGGTCTGAACCAAGGGGATGATAAAGCAAGGTCATTGGAGGAGCCTGCCTTGGGCAAAGGGAAGGAGAAATTGATTGATCAATCGGCAAGAGGCATCAATTCTAAGGTGAATACACTCGGGGTAAGGGAAGCCTCGGGGCTCGATCTGCATGATTAGTAACAAGGTTGGTACCGATGCAACATCCCTCAAACGAGGCATATATTTTTCTAGCATTCTGAAGGGTCCTACCTCTTTGGTTAGCGTCTTCGTTAAAACCGTTGAGGTAGCATGTGTTAACGACCAGGAAAAGGTGAAGAGCATTACGACTCGTCACGAACAGGAACTCAAAGAAGTGAACATGCATCAATGGAAACAGAAGAACCAACTCACAGGAAAATAGTAAGGGGCTTCTAGAAGATGGGCTTGTAGATAAAGCCTACAGTGGGGCTTTAAAGAAGGTTCTACCTCATAGCAGGTGGAGGTGGCAGAGGCGATCACTGTGGTGATTCCATCTCCACTCATTAAAAAGCAGCTAGCCATGCAAGCTAAGCTCACAAATGAATTCAAGGTCCACAAATCCTTGGGCATGGTGGAGAAGTAAAAAATACTTCCTACCTCACTAAGGGATCTTGGTCAGTTAGGTTCAAGGAGGACTCCGACATGTCGAAGATACAGGAGAAAGTTCCCCTTCTATTCAACAAGACATCTATCTGTCTCATACCCTAGGAACCAATTTTTTATTTAGTCAAATCCCTCCAGGAGATTCATCCAGTTTGGGTTGAATTCGCAGGGTTCCCTAGCTGGATAATATCAGGTGGGCACCCCCTTGTTTGTCCCTAACAAGAGGGGTCTGGGTAGATCCTCTAATAGGGTATGCATAGGGTGGAATATATCTAAGACCCCATCAAAGAGCATATCGATCAATGTGGGAGCTTGGTTGATTACCATTCCACTCAATTTTAGAACGTACTTTGGGGCTTGCTTTGAGTGTAACAAATTTGGGCGCTTTGCAAAGGAATGCCCCATGAAGGTAAAAACAAATACCAATCCCATAGGACAGGACTCCAGATCAGGAGACGACAGTCTGAACACTACCAAGGGAGCATCTAGGATGGTGAGCGAGGAACAACTAAAGAGTAGCGAAGGGACAAGATAAGGGAGGAAAAAGAGGCCATGGTCTGTGACAAGGAGGCCACCAAACTACAAGAGAAGAATGTGGAAAAACACAGCTTCACAATGGATATCCCACACAAGGAGAAAGCCCTTGTTTTTTTTCCCATACACATAAGCCTTGGACTGTAGCAACTTCGTCCGACTGTGCAAATCCCATGTCTAACAAGGGTCAAAAGGGTGAAAACAATGGCCAGAGACTCGCAGAGAGACTAGGACACTAGAGGGTACCGAAGACTCAAACGAGAAAGACTTCTCTCCCACCCCCGATCAACTTAGAAGTGAATCTTGTTCTATCCCACTTCACAACCCCTTTGACGTACTTAAAGAAAAAAAAATCCCATGACCCAGGTGATCCTCCAGATTCTCCTGGAGTCAGGGACCGAGAGGCTGGGCAAGACTCTGAGGTTGAGGAATTTGTCCCGCTCTCGCAATGATGGAAGTTCTATTTATTTTTTTTCGAGAAAAAAATCCTTCTATTAGTTAATGAAATTTCCCATAGGGCTACAACCGCCTCTACTAGAGAGGGCTACAACAATCATAAGGGGGAAACTCTCCCAATGAAAAACAACATATGTACAATGAGGCTAAATCAAGAGATGGGAGGAGGGAAAAGACACACAAGTGGATAGTAGTTCCATCTCAACACACCACCCTGGACCATGGTGAAGAAAGGCCCAGGCACCAGAGTCAAAGGAAAGCCTCTCTACGCTCCCGCATGCAGTTGGAGTTGCCCTGGAGTCTCTCAAACCGTCCTCTGAGATTATGGATCAGATCTAGCCAAAGATCTCGAACTGTCTCTACTGGCGATACAGGGCGAGCCTCGAAGATGCGGAGGCAGCAAGCCCACCAGATGAACCAGAGTGTCAAGCAGCAGATGAGCCCCCAACATTCCTCTCTCTCATTGCACCATGCCTGTGGAGTAAGCTTTGTAGCAGGTTGGAGTGTAGGTCGACCCCCTTGCATCACTATTATCCTGCTAGTGGGAGGATAGCTCAAATTGAAGTGTCGGGCCCGTGAGAGTGGACCAAGCAGCTGCCCCCCAAGTGTATTGCCGAGTTGTGGAAGTTCTATCTTTACAATCATGGAACGTGAAAGGTTTGAAGACATGGAAGAAGCACGCTCTCTTCTGGGAGGAAGTTAGAAAGGATAAGGAAGTTAGTTGTTGGGCCATCCAAGAACATCATCTGAATGCTCACAGCAAAAGAAAATACGCATTGGGGAAGAAGTTGGTTTTCTATGAAGAGGAAGTGGAAGGGTTCAGTGGAGTTCTAAATATTGTGGACAAGGACTTGGAGTTGAAAGTGGTATTTAGTAGTGAGAATCATGTGGGCAAGTCAACATATCACAATAGTTAACATAAATGGCCCCTGCAACGCCACAGATAGAGCCAAATTGTGGATGCACCTCAGGGATTCCCCTATCAAAGGGGAGTGGCTTCTGATAAGTGACTTTAATATGGTGGAAGAAAGCAAGGATTGAACAGGATCAGTCAGTCTATTTGGCAGGTTCTGAAAAAACTAAATGGTTGGGTCTTTGTGAGAAATGGGCTATGATGGACTTGTGGGAGGTGGGCCCCTGGAATAAGCGCCAGGCTTCACATACACAAGCCTTCAGTATGCCCGCACGGCTTCCTAGCTTGACAAATGCTACTGCTCTCACCAAGTTGATTGGATCCTGCCACTACTTGAGATGAAGGCGCTAACAGGGAAGAGTTTGTCCAAACATCTTCCTTTATGCATGAAATTCAGTACAGCTAAAGAGGAGGGGCAGGTTCCTAGAGGGAGTAAGAAGCTGATAGTTACTCGGACACACCTGTTCAAAGACCCTATGTTTAAAAGGCTTAGTAAAACCTAAAGCTTGGGACGTCTTTGCTCGGAGCATACACAAAGCGATCAAAAGTTCAGGCCCTTGGATGAAAAAGGCCCGGGAACAGCATTGGAAGTAATTCGAAAAGGAGGTTGCTCGGCTAATGTCCAAAAAAGCTATTGGGATGGCCTCGAAAGAAGATCACAAAAGTTGACAGGAGTCTAAATCCAACCTGGTCAAGTAGCAGCTCAAAGAGGCCAAGAGAGAGATTGATATCAAGAGAAACTTTCCTCTAGCCAGAGGCCGCTAATCAGGCACACTTTTTTAGGGCCTTGAAAATCAAGAAAAATCGAGGCTCCGTCCACTCGCTCGCAGATGAGAATGGGAATACTACTCAAAGACCAAGACGTAATGGCTAGGATGATGCTTCATCATCTAAGCCAAATCATTGGCCAACTAAAGACCCGCTCTCAAGAAGTGGATGCAACTAGAGCGACCTTGCTCAAGAGTGTCAATAGGGAAATTCCTAAACCAGAAGCCAATCACCATGAGAGATCCTTTTCTGAAGAGGAATTCTCACATGCATTACAAGCTCTTGGCAAGGAGAAGTCACCTGGATGGGATGGTATGACAATTAAATTCTTAGGCCATTGCCAAGCTTTCCACTCAAACTCGTATTCACAGTCTGGTAAAAACACCTTGTTAATCTGTTCTAGAGCTCTACTGATTAGTAACCTTTCTGTTCCATTTAGATTAAACTGGAGAGCCAAGTGATCCGTTCCTTTCCAATTGCACTACTGTAATCCCAAATTTGCCCAAGATGTTTAATACCTTTTTTGTTAATTTTCCTGACAGGTTCTCTCTAGAAAGGGGTTAGAAAGATGCTTCCGACCTTGGAGAGCCAAGGGGACCAGTGAGTTATAGAATTATGGAAGTACCTAAACAATTCTCCCCATTCCAAGGACTCCGTGGTCTTGTTGCATTTCCTAACAAGTTCTCCCTTCATACCCCCAAGTTTAAGAACGGCCCACCAATGGGCAAGTAACTTGTCGTGCACTTCAAGTCCTGTCCACATACCACCTTCAGTGAGTAACTTAAGAGTTTTCCACCATGCCCTTACCCATAATAGCCCATGCCTGGTGCTATTTTGCAAGCACAACCACCAGCTTGGCACACAGGGCTTTTGCATGAATGCTAGGATTAAGAATCCCTAGACCCCCTTGCTCCACTAGTCTAGCAACAGTCTCCCATTTAGCCCACTGCCAAGGCACTGAGCCTTTATTGTTGTTCTTCCGCAGGAATCTCCTAATTGGTTTCAAGAATTCTTTCCAATTGCACTTGGCCAGCTTAAGCAACGGGCCATTGAACGCTAAAGAAGTGAGCAAAAAGGGATTTAATTATAACCTTAATTCTACTTGAAAAGGGGAGGAGCACATACTCCCACCTTCGCATCTTGCTCTTCACCTTCTCCATCACCCACATGAATTTTTGCTTGTGAATTACCTCAATCATTCACAATAGTAGTTTTGGAAAAAAAATGCATTTAAATTGGTAGATCATCCAATGAACATCATTGTTCCTTATGATCATCAGTTTCCTTTGGAATGCATGTAGCCATGGCAAGAATTGAGTATGGTGCTGATGTAATGGTTTTCTCTTATTAATATAGCCTCACATATTGTGAAATATGTGAGATGCGCCAAGAAAAAAAGATTCCTTTAACACTAGTTCTGTAATTGGACACTTAAGTGTCCTAAGACACTAAAGTGTCCTGTTTTTTTACCAAGTTTTGGCAAATTTTATTTGTCAAGCTAGAAAGAAGTTTTTTACATCTTGTAGATTGGTTATGAGGGAAAGAAAACAGTGTATTTTTTTCCATATCAAAATGCAATCTGTATGGAGAGAATTTTGGTAAGTTCTAGGACATAAATTTTAGTAAAATTTCAAGCTGTTTTGCCAAAAAAATCATATAATTATTATATCTTTTTGTAGAGATGGCCTTTTTTATGTTTATAAAAGCCAAGTGTTAGCACTTAGGGTTACAATGAAATGCACTTCAAAGATAAGTTTTTAAGTCACAATAATTTCATACTTGAGCACGTGCTATAATAAGAGCATAATTTGGTGTTCCAAAGATCCCCTCATGAAATTGGTATTATTCTAGTGCAATTTGATAATTACAAATGACTTTATATGTTTAAACCAAGAAACTACGTGTTTTTTGGACTCCCTAACTCAATTAAATCTCGTTGCTTGAACTCTATCTTGAATTTTTTATCATACAAAAACTCTTGAAAATCTTGAGTTCTCCATAATAACATTGAAACCAAGGTTTTACGCACCTCAATTGTGTATGTACCACGTAATTTGATACATTTAGTTGATTTACATGGAAAGTTTGATATTATTTGAAGTTTTGAATGCTCATGTCTCAAGAATGAAAATATGAAAGTTTTCTTTTATGCAGTTTTGAATATTTAAAATGATCCAATAATTGTTGCATACCAAAGCCCTTCTACTTGCCACCTTGAGTGCTCAATGGAAAGGACAAACAATGCATCACCTTTTAAAACTCACAAATGGTTACTTGAATACAACGATATGCTTAAAATGATCTTATCAAACACATGGAACTTTCCATTATTTTATATACTCCAAAATCAATTTTTTTGCACACGAAACTTTCAGATATCTATAGCAAATTGTGAAAGAGTCACCTAAAATTTTCTACAAGGTCGCTTCATTTTTTCTTGAGCTTATAAAGGCGATTTCTTTAACACTAGTTTGATAACAAAACAGAACACTTTTAAGTGTCCTTTTTTAACAAATTTAAATTAAATGCTACTTGCATTAAACGGTTTATTTAAGAAAACCCTCTTGATATGCTTAAATATGTTAGCTAGAGGGTATTTTAAAAATATAACCTTGCATTTTAGAATGTATCATGATCAAGAACTATACTCATCAAGTTGACCCTCGTAAGACTGCGATTGATGATTTGAAGCAATCGCCTTTATAAGCTCAAGAAAAAATGAAGCGACCTTGTAGAAAATTTTAGGTGACTTCCACAATTTTGCTATAGATAATTGAAAGTTTCATGTATAAAAAAATTGATTTTGGAGTATATAAAATAAAAGAAAGCTCCATGTGTTTGATAAGATCATTTCAAGCATATCGTTGTATACAAAGAAAAATATATTTATGATATATTTGTGAGTTTTAAAAAGTGATACATTGCTTGCCCTTTCCATTGAGCACTCAAGGTGGCAAGTAGAAGGGCTTTGGTATGCAACAATTATTGGATCATTTTAAATATTCAAAACTGTATAAGAGAAAACTTTCATATTTTCATTCTTGAGACATAAGCATTCAAAACTTCAAATAATATCAAACTTTCCATGTAGATCAACTATGTATCAAAGTACGTGGTACATACAATTTGGGTGCCTAAAACCTTGGTTTCAATGTTATCATGGAGAACTCAAGATTTACAAAAGTTTTTGCACGATAAAAAATTCAAGATAGAGTTCAAGCAATGAGATTTAATTGAGTTGGGGGGCCCAAAAAATACATAGTTTCTTGGTTTAAACATATAAAATCATTTGTGGTTGTCAAATTGCACTAGAATAGTAACAATTTCATAAGGGGACCGTTGGAAGACCAAAATTATGCTCTTATTCAGCACGTGCTCAAGTATGAAATTATGTCTATAGCTTGCATGTGACTTGAAACCTTATCTTTGAGGTGCATTATTTTGCAACACTAAGTGCTAACACTTGGCTTTTATAAACATAAAAAAGGTCATCTCTACAAAAAGATATAATGATTTTATGATTTTTTTTAACAAAACAGCTTGAAATTTTACTAAAATTTATGTCTTAGAACTTATCTCAATTCTCTCCATATAGATTGTATTTTGATATGGAGAAAAATCTAGTGTTTTCTTTCTCTCATAACCAATCTATGATAGAAGCAAGGAGTAAAAAACATCTTTCTAGCTTGACAAATAAATTGCCAAAACTTGGTAGAAAAACATAACACTTTAGGTTTCACAACACTTAAGTGTCCAATTACAAAACTAATGTTAAAGCGTCAATTGCAGTCTTACGAGGGTCAACTTAATGAGTATACTTCTTGATCATGATAGATTCTAAAATGCAAAGTTATATTTTTAAAAGATCCTCTGGCTAACATATTTAAGCATATCAAGAAGGTTTTCTTAAATAAACCGTCTAATATAAATAGCATTTAATTTAAATTTGTTAAAAAAAGACACTTAATGTCGTGTTTTGGTACCAAACTAGTGTTAAACTGGTTATGGGACTATTTACTACATTTCTCATTGTCGTCGGAGGCAATAGTGTCTTGAGGGAGGAAAACACCAAGATGATTACTCCTATAGTTCTCATAATCCCTTAGATTCATCCCAAAACATTAGATTTGCTCCTGCTTAAATTTAAATTATAACGGCGTATCATTGCATTAGACAAATAATGGGCTTTGTATTGCAAGTATAACAATTGGTGTTTGCACCGTAAAACAAACATAATTGACCTTGCCTATCATTCAATTTGTTAGGTGTTCTTAAATCTGCCCAAGATTTGGGCACGTGCGCACACATTTTATTTTGATGGGTATTTATCTATACCATCGTTTTACACAAAGCATGTGAAAATACGCTCGTAAAAGTAGATTAAACCAAACAAAAAAAAAAACAATTATCCGTCTGAATTTTAGGCCCCAAGCCGGCCACAAGGAGTTTTAAACAAATTCCCGCAATATTTCCCACATTGTGACTTACCTCAACATCATGACCTTCTGTGAGAGAGGTGCTACATACCTAACTAGGTACGATTGGGGGCAAGGGACCGCCAACGCGGTGGGGGGGGGCAAGGGACCGTACCTAGCTAGGTATGCGGTGCCTCTCGAGCAAAAGCTCATGATGTTATGCATTGTATGAAAAACACTGAGAAAGTAGAAAGACTCCGTTTGCTTGCGTAAGAAAATTTCTATATCTTTGGCCCCATTGGTGCTCACATAAACCTTTTCTTTTTTTGGTTTTTTTGGGGGGGGGGGGCGGGGGGGAGTCCCCATTAGCCAAATTCTGGAGTCAACGTAAAGAGTTTATGAAGAGCAGCATTTCCTTGTATGAATGGATAAGAGTAGGGGAACAAACTCATGTGGGATAAAGGTTAGGGGGGCATCGCCCAAGCCATAAATGCTTAGCTAATCTGATTTGAGAGCTAAAATGCATCAGTAGTTGAGATACTCATCAAGGTCACCACTAGCATCGATGTCCAAGTCACCACACGCATCGATGTCAAGTTCGTCGGTGATATAAGTGGCACCCGGGATTTTTACACCCAAGACTTTTGCCTCCTCCACTATCTTCAATATGTCCTCCACACTCTGCAACTGTGCCTCACTCTCTGGTCCATCGTGCACAAAGCTTGTCTCTGACCCCTCTAATAAGTCCTTGGGCATGTTCTTGAGGAACCAAGGGTGTTGCTTTATTTCAGCAATTGTGATTCTCTAGAATATGCAAACACAAAAGATGAGAGAGATCGAGAATAGAAGATATTCATGCAAGAAAAAAGCTAACTTAAGAGACACAACATCCATATCTTTGTAAATGTGTGTGTGTGTGTGAGAGAGAGAGAGAGATGTGTGTGTGTGTGTGTGTGTGTGTGTGTGTGTGAGAGAGAGAGAGAGAGAGAGAGAGGCACACCTTGGTTGGATTAGCGACAAAAATGCGTGCAAGAAGCTTCTTGCAGTCAGTAGATATGTGTACATAATCTGGGATGCTATATTGCACACTCAAAATCCTCTACATCACCCACATGTTTTGCTCAAACTTTGTTCTTTCATCTCATAAAGTGCTTTACTTGAGATCCTTATAAGCTACACATGCATACCGTAATAGTCTTCTTGAAATTTCGAGGATCTTGGGCATCCTCAAAGGGATAAGCCCCCACTAACATCACGTACAACGTCACTCCGCATGACCACACATCCGCTATCTGCGCCAAGCTCAATCAAGGCTTTGATTAGTTTCCTCAACCAAAATGCTACAAGTATTGATGATCACGTACATATAAAGTTGGTACAATCACATGAAGTACATATGCAAGCACACATATATAGGGCGTATGGCTTGTTAAGCAAACACCATGAAATGGTCGTGCATCCAGATGGAAAATTGCACGCGCGCGCGCACACACACACACACACACACACGTAAAGTACAAGGAGTATCTCAAGACACAATATGTAACAAGGTGAAAAGTCACAATGGCCTACATAAGAGGATGACAAAGAGTTGGTCACCAAGATACTTGCCTTTCCATCATATTCCTTGCGTGATAACACTTCCGGGGCGATGTAGGCGGGAGTTCCCACTGTGGACTTTGGTTGCGAGTGTAGAAGGGCTGACTACCCAATTGCAAAAGTTCAAAAAGCAAAAGCTTTTAAAGGCAAGTCCTTAAAAGTGACTAGAAAGCATGAAGCTTGAAAAACAAAAAGCATACATAAACATACCTTGGAATATCCAAAATCACAGATCTTCACTTTAGGAGGAGAACTTCCATCCAACAAAGTATTTTCTAGCTTGAGATCTCGATGACAAATTTGCTAGTCATATCAAAAGAATTAAAAGAAAGGTAAGAGCCAAGCATAGAACCCATTGCAAAAATAAGCTGAAAGAGGCTCCTCACCGCGTCATGGCAATAACTCACTCCACAAATGAGTTGTTGGAAATAGAACCTAGCCTAACATAAGTGAAAACATCACAATTCATTAGAAAGCAGAAATTATACAAGAAAGCAAAGTGCTAATATGGACGCTCCAACGCAAGCAACACTCGGAGGATTGGTCTAGGACTACTTGTGTCTTGTTGACAGCAGAGGGCATGCCTAAGACGGGAAAAAATCTTGGCTATCGGTAATTAAAAGATCTCAAAAGAACATGATAAGGGACCCTATGTATCAAGGATAAGGGGGCGAGTTGGCTGCCCTGATAGCCGATGTAATTATGGTCCCCGGATGATGTCATGGCTCAACACGAACATGACAAGACCTTTTAATTATTTGGATTGATAAATATAATTCACTCACAATTGTGAAGTTTTGCTAAAAGAAAAGAAAAAGAAAAGCAACTCTCCAAATTATCATCATTAGCCTATTTAGAGATACCACTTAAATATGATGTGAAAATTTTAACTAACCTCGTCCTCGCTAAAACGACCCGCACTACATATACGCTCGAACAATTCTCCACCGGCCGCATACTCCATGACAATGGCCAGGTGGGATGGAGTCAAACATACCTATTTATCAAATCCAAGAGCTCCACACTTGACAAGAATTTGAACTCCCCAAATCATAGACAAAAATCTAGAGTAACATCAATACAAAGAAACATGACAAAAACGACAAGGATGAACATATGTGGAGACGTCAATATGAACTTAGTGAAAGTGCATTAATAAAATTAACTTGCAATCCATGCCCATAAAGTGCGCAAGTAAATTTTTATATTTTTTTAAAGAGTACAAAAACTTTGAAACACACGCACACATCCTATGTACAATGGCCTCACAGGTAGGGAGAGAGGTAAAAAAATATTACCTCCTTGAAGCGGACGATGTTTGGGTGCTGCAAAGAGCGGTGATTGACAATCTCTCTTTGTACATTCTCATCAATCTGATAATAGAAGAGGAGTGGTTAATGGAAGGAGAATGTTCTGAACAAGGGGAGGGGGTTTTTTTTTTTGGGTGAGGAAAGGGGGGGATAAAGTGACTTCAATTATCAAAATAAAAGCTTTTAACAGGCAATTTCAAAAAAAAAAAAAAGATATATTGCATTGAATGAAATCAAACTAACATTTTTGACAAGCAACCGTAAATTTCAGCATACCTTTGACAATTACTAAAAAAATGTATGCAATGATTGTGGGTGTAGCCCATATTCACAACCATTATAGGGGTTTTTATAGCCCTTGTATGCACCCTGTATGCACTACGAAACCCTAAAATCGAAATCCACGGATCCATTGTTTTTTTAGATGACACAAACCCTAAAACCCAAGAGAAACAAACCGCAGATCGTTTAATTACTTTTGCAACCCTCATGTACTATATATATAGGGTAGAGGTGCCAGTAAAAGTACGGGTCCCTCTTTAGGACCCATCCTACCCCCAAAAAATATCACCAAAATGCACCAAATTAGAGACAAGAAAGCTTGAATGCTTTTGTGGTTAGCATAGCCTTTAAAGAATCTTGGCCGTTGGATCATGCGTTCAAGCCTTGTTGGTAGCTTTGCACCTAATTACCCCCTCGATGGATTTGCAACTCACCCCCATTTTTGTTACACAAGAAATCATATTTCTACATCGCGTTTGAGGTAGCGAGCACCATTTGAGCTGATGGTTTTTTCTGCAGATGCACACACTCAAAATGACTAATCGAAGCATTTGCTAGATACGTCGAGGTTTTGGCATCTCTAAACCGGCTCCTCTACCTAGTTACTTCCTAACTAAATTAAACCCACTCCCTAAGCTCCTTGAATGATTTGAGTTTTAACCTACATTAGAAGGTGATCCACTTATCCAAATCTCACACATGCAACTCTTCATTGAAACATCCATAAATACATCTTGAGGTGGCCTAAATTAGATCAAAACAAAAGAAACAAAATGAAATTATCTATACTTGTATGCTATATATAAATGGGGAGGGATTCCAACAACCCCCTCCTCCCACGTGTCAATCTTTCATACGTTCATGCCAGTGTACATTGCGTGCAACTTGGAGAGAGAGAGAGAGAGAGAGAGAGAGGGGGGTGGCGCCGCCACTAGTAAAGTATAAATTTTAGGAGTGTATATCAGCCTCTCTGGTTAACTTGCATGAAAAGTAATTACCTCAAGGGACAAAGAAGATATATTAAGTTTTATCTAGAGATTTATTGGTTTCACACAGGATTAGGTCCATCACATATTAGGCAAAGGGAGGAGGCCCTAGACTAAGTGCGGCACTTGTGCACTATCCATTCTTTTGTTCTCTTCAAGTGTCATTTAGTCTCGCGGGGTCAAGACAACTGTTGGACACTCAAAGCACAAGTTACCGAGTTCTAACACACATTGTAGAGTTGAAATTTGAACCAAGATGCACCCCTTTTAGCCATGGCAAAACATGCCTTTCAAGAGAAGAGAGATCATTAGGAAAAATATGGACTCTCCTTGGGCCTTTTTGATTAGTGAAGGCTTAAGGGAGAACCAATGAGAAGGCTCTTGGGATATCACCTAGAGGGGGAGGAATGGTAGGGGTGCAGCCTAATTGTCTCCCTCTTCAATGCTTGGTTCTTAGAGAGAGGTGGGAGGTAGGCTAGGGGGGGGTTAAATAGGAGGAGAGAGGTGTCATAAAAGAGGGAGGGACCCCCCAAAAAAAAAACGCGCATGCTTAAAAACACAAAAAAATGAAATTTTTTTAAAAGTTCCAAAGTTGACCCAAAACATAAACTAACTTTAAAAAGTCAATTTTCCCCCCCAAAATCCACTTTTCTCTCTCTCTCTCATTACTTTTCTCTCCCACACTCTCCCTCTTCTCCCTCCTTCCATTCTCTCTCTACAGTCAAGGCAGCCATAGCCAAAAGCTTTCCACCACTCTCTTCCTCTCTCTCCATAGCTCCCCCTTCTCTCACACCTCCATCAACCCTCTACAGTCCCACACTCCATAGCCCACAGCTCCACTATCCTCTCTACCTCTCTACCTCTCACTCCTCTCTTTCTCTATCTCCACTGTCAAAGCCACCATAGCCACCATAGGCAGCTCACCTCACCCTCCCCTCAGCTCCTCATTCTCTCTCCACACTACTCAACTCTTTCAAATCCCTTCCTAAGCCCAACTTCCCAAGCATGTCTACGCATAGACGGCCCAAACCAGAGATAGAGGAGATTGTGTTGCACAACACAAAAGACTCAGAGGGGGTATGGATCCCACAAGTGTTCAAGAAGGGTGCATGGATCTACATGCAACCGTCACGTGCTGGACCTCATCGCGTACGGTGTCGAGGCGTATTGGAACGTCATTGGAAGGGCCGGCTATTGACATTCAAAGAAACAAAGTCCGGAATGGTGTCCATCGTGCAACACGTCTACAGTGCAGCTGAGCTCCACCTCAAGAGAGCTTCTACTCAATTTGCACCTCATTGTAAGTTTTCATGGTTTAGCTATCCCATGCATATGTCATGTTTACGTTTATGTGATCATTATGTTTAACTAAGGACATTTGTAAAGATGTTTTTCCATCCAGCTTAGTTGAGGAGCAGCCGCTTGAGTGCCTCTCAGGCACGTTCATGGTTGTGCATGCTCACATTGGGGAGCTTATGTTTCCTAATGTTTCATCGAAAAAACTTACCGAGCAGCGAATATTCATGTACTCCCACAAGTACGTGGTGCCGAAGTCAAGCCAAAGCTATGGTAGGTTAGAAGCCGTGGAGACACCCTCATTGCAGAGTGCAGAATGGCCAACTCCATACCATTGGGCTTTGCTTTCTTTCAAGCGCAAGGTGCTGCAAGATTTCCAAGGGTCCCTAAAGTTTGGTAAGGCAACCAGATCGATGGGTCTCAGTTGGCATTGTCCCATTCATTTGTTTGTGCATGCATTCCGCTCTCTACCGATTGTAGGAACACCAACAATGTTTGTTTGCAAAGAAGTTGACATAGATGCAATGGACACCATTTTAGGTGTCAATTGGGGCTATGTTGACGGTTTGCATGATGGTGACCGTTATAAGTGCAATGTGTCCCCCACACAGCTTTGCCTTCGGTATTTGAAAGCAAGGTGCACCTTGTATGCACGGTTTAGCTATGAGAGGTGGATGCACAAACGTGGCAAATGGATACCCTTGCAGCTGACAGCCGAAGAGATTCAATCCTTTGAAATTCGTGTCTGCATGCCCAATAACGAGGTGGAGGTGGTTGCAGTGAATCCGCATTGGACTCTTGCCAATCTTCGGGAACACTTTGTCATAATGGGATTCGAGGATGTCGGTAATGCAAGTTTCAAACTAGAACAACGCAAGGCCTGCTTTGTGCTTCCTTAGCTACCTTTTCTTATTTTCTGTGGATTTTTGTATTTTGATTGCCCATTTTTGGTTGTATAGATTGGAAGGCGGATGGAGGCCACTATGCTTGTTTACAAAGATTGGGCTACAGACGAAATCATCTTGTCTAAGTGAATTGGCTTGTAACTTTAATCGTTTATATATTGGATATTTTATTAAAGATTTTGAAAAGTTTTAAGGTGTTGTACTTGAGTTTTAAGGTGGTGTAAATTTATTTTTTAAATCCATATTTTTTATTTTTTTCGAGATAGAATATGTCTATATAAGGAGGACCACCTCCTCATTTCACCATTTTCATCCTAGCATTGCAGAGAGACCTAGCATACCCAATCACGCAAAGAGAAGACATGGCTGCTACTAGTGCTTTAGATGCATTCCTTACTGAGGTTGGGAATGCAAATCGCCCTGAGCTTCAAGCATTTTTCACAACCCAACCCGATTTGGAAACCACCTTGACCCTCCACGCTCAATCTCTTGAGCACATTACTTCATACATTTCCACGTGCATGGGGAGATTCATTGTTGAGTTACCAAACCGACCAGGGCAATGGGTCCCTGAAGGCCTTCTCCACCACATCTACCAAGGGGACAGGCCATTTCATCAGCGGCTTGCACGCTTTGCCACCATAGCACAACCCGTCGGACAATATGTGCGGCTTGAAGCTGATGATATGCGAGCAATGCGTAAGGGAAGGATCGGAAACACTTTTTTCTCTGTTCAGGCCATAATGATCTTCCTCCTTCATGAGTGCCCAGCACGCTCTGACGTAGTGCTACCTCACTTGCAGATCGGCGGGGTATTGGCTGATGTGAAGGACCCCAAGCCCGCGGCCATTGACTCATCCGCAGAGGAGAGGACGCTTGCCTTGACCTACCCTGTAGGGATTCAAGGCCTCTTGGAGGCCTCTCCATCAGTCGGTTCATCCTCGGGACCGCCATAAGGAACCACCACTCGGGATGCCATCCCTGAGGTAGAGATTACCCGCTTCTCCTCCATTGTGGTGGGTGGGGAGGAGTTTGTGTTTATGCACGATCTGGAGAAATCCTTTGAGCTTCTCATGGATGAGTGTTTCGCCATCCTCGATGCCCATGGAAAGTTTGAGCTTGATACCACCACCTCCCATGACGATGATCTCCTACTGCCCATGGGAAATACTTTGGCGGACACAGTGGCGATCGCACAAGCCGAGGTGGCAGCGGCCGAGCAGGCCAAGGTCTCTGAGGAGGAGTTTGTGGCCGTGCAAGCCATGTGTTTGGCTAAACGCGCAAGAGTGGATTCACCACCACCTGCTGCATCCTGTTTTGCTTGATCCAAAGGGGAAGTCAAGCGTGGATCTTTATTTGCACCCGGATGCCGATGAGGAGGATCGTAGACAAGAGGTATAGATGCTCACTTACATTTGATTGTTACAAATGATTTTGTTAATGTTATATCATAATTCTATGCCATATCTCAGAAAACCTATGTTCTGCAGGATGTTCTGGAGGTTGACGCCTGGGCGCAACGGTCAGGGGGGAGGAGGACGCCGTTCGGACCTCAAGCGGCACTTGCTCACTACCTCGGCACACTTCCCACTGGTGTCGTGGTGTTTGTCCATACCGACTACTCTCCCAATGGTCGCTAAAACATTTTTGCTCTCCGTTCACTCTCCAAGGCGTTGTGTTTAACAATACTTGCCCAAACGGCCAACCTTGTAGTGCTTGTAAAGAAAGATTTTGCAATATCCACTTTCGGTGTAAACTTTCGTGGGCGTCTTATTGCCCATGTCGGCATGAACCAAGCTGTAGGGGTTAATGACACCCAAAAAATCACAACCACTTTACTTAACAGGGAGCCACCCCAAAAGGCCAAGCGCCAGAAAATTGTAATTAGAAAGATCCTAAAGCAAAAGCCGGATATCATGTAAAGCATTGATTTCTTTAATGAAACTACTTTTTGCTGTCTATGACTCTCTTTCTTGTAAGGTTTTGAATTTCTTATATGTTGGGCTTCCATTGTGTATGAGAAGCACCATAATTTTTGCTATGACTACTAAAGGGTTTGGCAGGCATTAAAATTTAAAAAATGTATACTTTGTTATTTCTAGGCTTCCAAAGTTATGTACGTGCATAGTAAAGGGCTTGGAAGTGCCTAAACAATGCTGCCACAAGGGCGCGCATTAGGGCTTTCCATCAGTAGATGAAGTGTGCAAATGCGCGCCCTTGTGGCAGATGAATTTGGACACATCTAAGAGCATACCCAAGTACAAAACAGAGTTTCAAGGCATTAATACCCAGTTGCAAAAGAGAAACACATGGATATCCAGGTAACCTAAAGCCCATCTTGCACCAGATACCTAAAGATGTATTAACAAACCACAAAACTGTGGCAATATCTAAACCCTTCTTGGAGAATAGGAGAATATCCAGTTACAAAACAGAGTGAGAAGACAATAATACCCAGCTGCAAAACAGGAAGACATGGATACCCAGGTAACCTTAAGCCCATCTTTCCCCAGATACCTAAAGTTGTATTAACAAACCACAAGAGTAAACTTTGTGGCAATATCTAAGCCCTTTCTGGAGTTTAGGACTGACATGGACTAAGGGGGGATGAATTCCAGCAGCATCTATGCTAATTGAAGCATTGAAGCAAACAAAACATACTTATTGCTTGTCAAAATTGTCTGGAAACCACTGGAGAGTGTCAGCAAAGCACTAGGAGAGGCTGCCACAAGGGCGCGCATTATGTCCATCCATAGGCCTCTGGAAGCCCCAAATGCGCGCCCTTGTGGCAGCCAACTTGGGGGCATTCCAAGCCATTTTGAACACTTTGTAGATGTTTTTGCCATGCAATAGTGAGTCACATAGCATGGATACATTAGGAAGTGCATGCCCCACTTAGCCAAGGTGCTAAACGTAGGCAATTTTTCACAATAACAAGCTAATGGCTACATACATACAATAGAAGGTAGACAAAACTTGAACCACTGCTACATTGCATGGTGCAGAATTAAAACAATACATTGCGCACTGGGGTATACAATAAAAGACGCTTATATTCAAATTCTTCCCAATACAATGCACAGAGTGGGATATAGAATCAAAAGACGCTTGTATTCAAATTCTTCCCAATCTTGGAGTTCCGTAAATACAAAAAGGTTGATGCCTAATTACAAGCTACTCCTCATGGCGCAAACGGCGAGCAAGCCGCATATCCTTGGGCATAATGGTTACACGCTTTGCATGGATGGCACAGAGGTTAGAATCCTCGAATATGCCAGTTAAATATTGCTCTGCTGCCTCTTGGACTGCCTCTATGGCCACGACGCCCATCCGAAACTGAGTGTAGTACAATTGCAAAACCTCCCTGCATAGCCTTGCAAAAGGGGCCCTCCGAATCAAGAGCTCGGTGCTCTTTTGATAGTGTCGAATCTCTGCAAAAGCACGGTTGCGCTTTCGTACCTTCTGAGGTCGACGTGGAGGTGCATTTTTGGCACGAGTCGGGGCAGCTTGCTTCCTCTTCTTGTAGACAATGCTCTCTTTTTTTTTTTTGCACAGGCACTTCCAACACCTCATAATCTGATTCCACCCACTCTCCATCTGATTCGTGCTCTTCACTATCGACCGGATATGATGGTGTAGGTCCACTCCCTTTAGGAAGTGTCTTACCCCCAATAGACATGTGAGCCTGATAAGTTTGTATTTGGACGCCAACCCATGGGGCATCTTCATCCGTTTGTGTCTCTTCGGAGCCTTCTGACGGCTGCTTTTGGCTGTTTGTTTCTTTGCCCTGGTCGTTCTCATCCTCCCTGTTGCCATCAGAATCGTTGGAGTCCGATGAATAGACAACAAGACGATGCTTCCGTCTCTCTTTTGCTGCTGTAGAGGACTGGCCATGCTGATTTGAAGCTCCAAGTCTTCTGTGTGGACTTCACCTTGAGCTTGTGAAGTTCCAGCTTCTGTTGCTGTACCTTTGAGTCGTTGGCCATCCGGCCCCACTGGATATGCAATCCTAGCCGTTTGTTTTGTTCGTGCCATGGTTGCACCTAGTAGGGAAGATGACAAAATGAGCCCCTTCAACCTTTAAATAGGTTTTTTTGAGATTTGGGCCCTTTCACACTATGCGGCCAATTGAGTGAAACTCAAATAAAGCAATTGAATTGAACAACTAAACCAGGATCATGCGGACGGCTGACGCGACGCCCAAACCCTGCCTTTTCGATATTTAGTTGCACGCCAAGCTTCGTGGCCGAGGGACGCTCGCGAGCGTTTCCACTTCTCGGATGCTGCAGTACGGGAAGCGTTGCGTAACTGCTTTGCTAACATCGATTCTCTTGCTTTCTCAATAGTACGAGTTCTCCCAAAGGTGTGCCTAAAAAACCAATTAAACATCTCTTGGAGGTAGTTGGAGTGTGAACTACCACCACCATGCCGAGTATTCTTGAAGTAGACTCCTTTTGCTCGATAGTGGGACTTCTCCATGCCTTGTGTACTCCATATATCAAGCGAACCATAGCGGTCCATGAAGTATGCACCATGCGTATAGAGAATGTGCTAAAACAACCAAAAAGGAGATAAGCGAATAGAAAAGTTACATTTTCAAACATTGCATATGTATTAAGTCCGTTAAAACAAACCATGTAGTGTGTAATCTTGCTTTCAGACCATCCGTCCTTAGCGTCCTTTGTGAATTCATAAAGCACCTTCTTGAACTCCTCTCGCTACTCAACGGTGGTGCTTGAAAGATTCATCAATTGCACAACCTTTTGAAAGGATGACCATACTAGCTTGCGTTGGTTAGCAACCTCCACATTGGGATCTTTGTCCGTCATGCATGAACACAAATCTTTCCACAACTCCCACCGCTTCTCACTTGCTAGATCGACACTTGCCTTGGATACCTGCATTGGAGACTTTGACATCTTCTTGAAAAATCGACGTGCTTTGGCTCCATTCATGGAAACCTTCTGTGCCACCTCGTATGTCTTCTCCCTACAAGTCTCTACTACAATGTTCACCATTGATCGGTGACATCCAATCTCATTAAGGAGCGTCTCCACCCCCTGCAAGGAGTCTTTTGACCGTTGAAGGGGCTTCATTGTGAAAGCATAATCAATGTGATGCTTTAAGATCCTATCAAATATTCGCATAAACGCATGTAATGTGCAAAAGTGAACATTGTTGAGGGAGAAGGGAATTATGGGGTTCCACCCAGGATCTTTGCTATCCCTATTGGGCACCTGCAACATATCACATGAAAGAACCGAACTTTGCCACTCCCTATTTATATGTCATCATTATCATCGTCCTGACCTTCCACTTGAGTTGCTCGACTTGTCTTGTGCCCTTTCGTACAGAATGGACAGGGAAGTAAAGAATTTGCACCTTGTTTGCATCCAAGCATGCACTTTATGGTCTTTAGATCACCACCTAAATGCCATTCAACATCAAACTCCCCACGTCCTGGAACCATGAGCTTCTCACCGTTTATTTGAGCTTTAATGACCTCTGTGACCCAAGGGATTCTACTGAAAATCCATGCAAGGACTTTATGTGTCTCTTTCGGAACTTCAATTGCACCAAGCCACCATATATCCTTCTTTGATTGCACACTAAAAGAGGGCTTTGTCGCTTCACTCGAACTGCAAGATTGCTTGGCACAAGCTAGGGCTTCATTCATAAGCGTGATGCTCATTCTCTCCAACTTTCTCCCTTTAACAATTACACACTCATCCAACTTCAGCACGAACACAAGCTTACCTTCAAGAACTGCCAACAACATAAAGCCTCAGAATGCATGTTATGACACATCATAGAGCATGTAGGCAACTCTAAACTAACCTGCATCACTCAAATTGTAGAAAACAGCCATGGACTGCTGCAATCGTATAAAGTCCACAAAGATATTGTTGAATTTGGTGTAAACAAACCCTTCGGTCCGCAACACACTGTTAGAAACAGCACCGCTTCCCTTCCCGCGGCCCTTCCTTCCTTGTGATTTGCTACGGAGCGGCTGAAGAGGCATCGTGTCTTCAATATACAAGTAGTCCCCTAATCGGTGAACAACATCTTCATTTGACACCTTTTTGGCAATCTGCACTCTGTGAGAAAGTGGGAATAGGTTTTCCGTGACTCCTCGACTTCTTAATGCATCTTTTAACACTTGATGTATTGCTTGATAGCCCTTGGTACTAATCCCAACAGCATCACAAATATCCTGAACATCTAGATCAGTGACAATATTAGAAAAATCTCTAAGAACTCTCTTAGTGATTGCGACTTTCAAGTGTTTTGCCTCTGGAGCATCAAGCATCCCAATAAAATCCTCTTTGTTGAAACAAGAACGAAGTAAAGTAGCCCTAGCTGACGCATTCTCGCCGCCGCACGTTTCTTGGACGAAGTTCCTATTGCCCAAAACAACAATGATGAACCGTATTAAACTTAAACAACATGAGGGATAGAACATGTTACCTCATAGCTGTCACCCTTCGTTTTCTTGCACCTCCACGTGGTACACGAGTCTGAATTTCGGACAACTCTCGTTTCCTCACCCTACCTCCCATGGCAGTACTCTTCATGTGTGAAAGAGTATCCTCAAGCTTTTTAATTACATTTTCCTTGGTTGTGATGGTGCTCTTTGCCTCCTCAAGTGCACTAGTAGCTGTTTGCATCTGAGCTTGAAGATTGTGGAAACTCCCATTGAGCAACTGCCAATGACGCAAGTAGATCTCGGACCGCGCAATCTCGTGTTTGTTGAGTCTCTTGCAGTAGCCCAACAAACCTTGCTCTCCATTTCCAACGTATTGCAATAGTGATGGAATGTTTGTAAAAGACGGATGAACATTGAGAGAAGGATCCTTTGGATACAAGCATCTGTCTGTCCAGAGATCTACATTCTTCTCCCCTTGAGCGCGGCATTCGTTGGCTGAAGGTAATGTACCCAAGCATATTTTCTTTGTCGGAACATACTCTTGAGGTAGGCGTAGGAAAAGTCCTGGAGACCTACCGCGTGAAGAGCTTGCTGGGACATTGGTCACGTCATCAAGAGGCATTGTAGGATGGAGAGATGGAGCTTGAAGGATGGAGAGATATAGCTTGTAGGATGGAGAGATGGAGCTTGAAGGATGGAGAGATGGGTGCGTAGGTGCAGCAGCAGGTGCAGGTGCAAGGGGGATGAGTGTAGGAGAGGAGCTTAGATTAGGAGAGAGAGTTTTTAATTTTGGGGGGAATTTTCTAAAAGTTTGGAGGGAGTCAAAAAATGTTGAATTTTGAGTAATTTAACTTAAAAATCTTTTTTTTATTATGTGTATATGTTGGGGGTACTTTTTAGGGGGGAATAGAGTTTTTTTGAAAGTTTTTGAAAAAAGTCATTTTTTTGACCTCTTTGACCCACGGATTTGCTTAGGTGGCATGGGAGAGTTAAGAGGCCACTTACAAGTTGGCCAAAAAGGTAGAGAGAGAAGACCCCCTACCCCCCTACTTTTCAAATGGTTTACCCCCCCCTTCCCTACTTTTTAAATGGTTACCCCCCCCTTCCCTACTTTTCAAATGGTTTACCCCCCCCTTCCCTACTTTTTAAATGGTTACCCCCCCCTTCCCTACTTTTCAAATGGTTTACCCCCCCCTTCCCTACTTTTTAAATGGTTACCCCCCCCTTCCCTACTTTTTAAATGGTTACCCCTCCTTCCCCCTACTTTTTTAGGGATCAAAGGTGGAGCAGACCCTACCAAAATAGCCCCATTCAAAGCCTTTGTCCCCCTTAATCTTGGCAGGCTTCCTTTAAATTAGGGATTCTTACAAGGCCCATGGAGAGTCCATTTTTTTCCTAATGTGGGATGGGCGAACAAGGGTCCTCGCTATATTCATAAACCTCGCATACAAGAATAGTTGTGGTAGTCTTTCGTTGCATTTTTTACATGTCAAATGGTTCCAATTAAAATCTATGTATTCTCTCTCTCTCTCTCTCTCTCTCTCTCTCTCTCTCTCCAATAGCTAGGGTAAGCATTCTGACCTCCTCTCCACCTCTCAATTAGATGAAAAATGCATTGATCAACTCAACATAGAGTAAGCTCCATGTTCCATTTGGTCCCATAGACCCTCTCTCTCTCTCTCTCTCTCTCCAACCAACTTGGAGACATGCAAACGAGGTGATCCCATCACAATGCATACCAATGAAGGGCTCAAACTTTCATTTCCATGTTTTTTCATGTGCACCAAAGAGTTACCATCCACTCAATCCTTGCATTAGCAAGATATTAGGTGCCATGTGACTACATCCTTTCAACTATGCATGATCCTCTGTAAGTTGCAGCTATACTAATTCTAGCACATTTGTTGAAATAAATATGCTAAAGTTAGGGAGGTTACACATCGCTATTTTTGAGTGGACACCCGTCCAAAACATGGCAATCCATTTGAAAATGTCGGATAAGGCACAAGGAACACTTCTTACACACTGTTATTCAAAAACAAACAAAGAAAGATTAATTTAGAGTGTTGATTCGATAATTAGAAATGGTGCAACCAATCATATTTCGACAGCCTCGCTACCTACAAAGGGACGCCTATTACATAACTAGTGGCATGCGATTGGCATTAGAAGCGTGAAGTAGCAGGCGGAAGAGTAGAAAAAGTTGCATTGCAATGACATGGGAATCGGGATGTTCTTGCGCTTGAAGATGGAGCCCCAGTGCAAGCACTCTTCTCCCTCTATGTGCTAGCCAACTTCTAGACGCTAATTCGGCCAACCTCTGGGTGCGCCGACAAGTGCAACACCTTTGACCATTAAGAAGGCATAGTTGTCACTGCAAACTAAGGGTGTATTCGCACAAGTGGGAGTTAACATCCGGCTACCTTGCGTAAGCAAGTTCTACCGGTCGTGTGTAACTTTGCCAATTTCATTAAAGTTACAATGCATTCGCACGCCACAATGCTACCCACACTAGGCTGAAATAATGGACGTTGCCCTCGCACTGCCACTTTATTTTTTTTTGTTAGAGTTGAGACTCTCCCCAACCTTTGGCTCCATTGAGCGAGAAGGTGTTAAAAGGAACGAAGCTAGGGCCCTACTACTCGTTCTACTTCTATTTTATTGAATAACCAGGAATATACCATCTCTTTATGAGGGTATTTTCCTCTTACAAACTCCTCTTGTAAAAGGGAGAGGACGACTATAGGTTTCCAGCGCAGGCTGATAGGCGATGGTTACTGCTACTCTAAGCCATCCGAGCAAATGCCCTGCTTGATCTGGTCTGCCCTGAATAAATTTAAAAGAAAAACCTACTCAAGCATCCCCCCTTCGCACGAAGCCGGGGCTTGCCTTGCTCTTTTTGCCAATTTTTGTTGGTAGCTGCCCTACGAAAGATGCCGCCAAGTCTTTTCATTTCATGGCTGCGTTCCCACCTGACCTCTTCAGATCTACCCCGCCATCTACGACCTCTCGAGAGCAGTACCTTGCGATTTTCCACCTATTAAGGCTTTTTCGAAATGTGTCCGACCTACTGAGAAGGAAACCTCGAGCACAATTTAACCCTGTCAGCCAGCGTGTGAAACTGCCCATAGAAATTCTCTCCTCTACCAACACGGTAACACCATGCTCATTGCTCAGGGGCGAACACAGCAAGCGAATCGCAAGCATACAACAAGGTGTCAAATTTGAGTACGTCATCGCCTGTCGACGTGCCAATGTGCTCTAATAGAGGAAGAGTTGGGCTAGTGCACTTCCTCGGGTGACCAACAAGCGGCAGGATTCGGGAGTGAAATGGACCAGAGACAATACGACAAAGCCAAGCAGAAGTTTCGAAAGAACTTAAAAAAAGAAAAACCTTATCCCTGTACTACGAAGTTCGTGGGCGTTCAAATATCAACGTCCCTTCTCTCTCTTCTCTTTCTCTCTCTCTCTCTCTCTCTCTCTCTCGCACACAGAGGCAAGACGGCATTACCTTGGGGCCGCGTTCGATGTATTTGACAGCAACCAACTCCTTGGTACTATTGTCGCGCAGCAGCCGCGCTACTCCGAAATTGCCCGAGCCGATGTTGTCCTTCACCACCTCGTACCGCTCCATCTTAACATAAAACACGCACGCACAGAGAGAGAGAGAGAGAGAGAGAGAGAGAGAGAGAGAGCCCACAGATCAGCGCCTGTTAGCAACACATGAAAGCATGGAGAGCAGCTGGAGATGATGAGTGGCGCTACTCACACTACAACAAGGCATTCCCATCCCCTTTCTCTTTCTCTGCAAGCGCGCGCGAAGAGGACCGGTAAGTAGCGTGCACATCCAAGAGTTTGCAAAGCTTGTGCAATCGTTGTGGTGTGAGAGAGAGTGATTAGCAGCAGCCGCAGGGTAAGGGACGCATCAGGGTAGAGTGCGGAATGTGTGTGTGTGTTGTGTGTGTGTGTGTGTGTGAGAGAGAGAGAGAGAGAGAGAGGGGGGAGAGAGGATGCACGTGTCTGCAAGTTTATGAGGCTCACAGAAAATGGCCCCTAAATATAAAATAAACAATGACGAGCCGCACCTGTCACCGCGTACTACTCGCTCTCTCTCTCTCTCTCTCTCTCTCTGCGAGTCGGCGCTCTGTGTTTGAGAGAATTCCGGAGTTGACGTGTTTAGCCGGGTGTAGCCTTGCGCATTTGGACGCGTGGAAGCAATCTCTCCTCCGACCCCTCTCTCTCTCTCTCTGTCACTTTGTCCGCACGTTCACGGCTAGCGGCCCGCTTCCTCCAAAATTGCAACCAGGCTCTGAATGTGAGAGATCCAAAATCCCTTGCACTAGAATTTTTGGAGTCGATTGCTGAAAGCAATATACCATTTCTCTTTCAATCAGGCCCTATCAATAAACTGCTTTTGACTAGTATTCCATTTCCCTATCACTTATCACTTACATATAGCTACCCTTCATGACAATGGACACCTCTTTTAGTGCACCCAATAGTGACAAGTTTTCAAATAACGCTCCAATAATGACAAGTTTTCAAATAACGCTGCAAGATGCTTCGTAGACGGGCCCTTACAAATGATTGCTTAATTTGAAGGACCCGATAATGTATGCCGTATTAATGTATGCCGTATTATTACCTAAGAGCTATCTTAGTCTCACAATAGGCTTTTCAGATAACTACTAAGAGGGATCTCCTGAGGCCAATTAGAGGCACCTTTGAAGGGCCCTTCAACATAGGAGAGACAACCCCATACCTAACCCCAATTGCAAGGACCTCATTTGAAAATTGCTCCCCCACCTTCGAAGAGAGTTGCTTCAACCATCACTATGAAAATCTCTAATTGTTTACTGCGATCTTTTATCGCGTTTTGTAGAGAGAAGGTCCAAAATCCGAAGCTGGAGAGGGAAGAGAGAGGAGGGTAGGGTTTTTTTTTCATTTCAAATATTATCGCGTTTATTTTTGCGATTATTACCGCGATAGTTATCTCTATTATTGTCGCGAGTATTACCGCGTTTATTCTCGAAGCGCAATTTAGCACCTAAATATTTAATTTTCGCTTAAATATTTCCTCCCCCTTAAATTTTGGCGTTTCTCTCCCCCTCGATAAAAATTAAAGAACATTATATGAAATTTTTAAATTTTTGAAAAAAGATATGGAAACATGGAACAACAGTTACCTATGTGGGATTACACTTAGTTACAGCTAAACTAACCACTATCACTTAATTAACATAATTTAGCATGCTTCACAAAATTAGAGAGAGAAAGAGGTGAGAGATGAATGGATGACACGACCAAAAAATTTCATAACTTAGAGTATACAAAAAAAAAAAAAAAATCGACACACCATAGGGCCCACAGGGGGAGGTGCTTATCCCTTCCAAATATTAGCCATGTTACATGGTCGGGCAAGGGCCGTGTACCATCGGGCAAGAGCCACGCGTAGGCATCACCATGGCCACCTAATTGATGCACCACATGCTGGGAACGACGGAGAGAACTCGTAGCAACCAGCTAGGAACCTCCTCCTCGGGTGACCCACCCCAGGAGGAGGATGCACTCGAGTGTCCAAGGGCAAGAGCCCTAGCAACGTGAACACCAGGTGAGCACAAGGTGTCCCTCTAGAGTGTGACCCAACGGGGGATTTGAACCCACAACCCATAGGTTGAGAGGGCAAAGCCTTACCGTTAGACCAAATCTTTGGGGACAAGTATACAAAAAAATTATGAATCATCTTTTAAAAGATCCCTACAAGAAGCATCATCCAATTCTAAGTCCATGGCTCTTAAATCAATAAAGAGAGAAATAGAATTGTTATTTGTGGATGGGTCTTCATCATCTTCGAATTCATCATCCTCCATCTCATCATCTTCATTATCATGACAATCTTTCTCGCTAAGACTTGCGGCCGCCGGACTTGAATCATCGATCTCCCTCTCCTTTGTCTCCCCCTCATCCAAAGTAGGAGGTGGAAGAGGGTTGAAGATGGTCTCCACTTCTTTACTGGCAAAAATGGTTTTCCCCCAAAGTGTTACGAGAATCACGAACCAAAGTTTTTGTAAGCTAAAGAGAAGGCACTATAAAATAGGAAAATATCTTTTATCAAGTACAAACTTAAGATAAAATCAAGAAAAAACTATACAATGTGGTTTATGTATTTGAGTACTCTACCTTTGGTACGCAACCTGATGCATACTCCCATTCCTTGTCAGTGATGTCTTGTCCGCGCATTTTTGCTTCGGTCATTCTTTCATGAATTCACTCTGCACTAATGAGATCTGTAAAACGCCTTGCCTTTGCTATTGTCCACAAGTCCATCCACACCTTTGCATTGAGAATACAAAAGCTATTGACCACTCGGGATAGATTCATATCTATGCTAAATAATTTTGAATCCACTCCGCACTAATGAGATCTGTAAAACGCCTTGCCTTTGCCATTGTCCACAAGTCCATCCACTTGGTCATAACCTTTGCATTGAGATTACAAAAGTTATTGACCACTCGTGACATATTCATATCCATGCTAAATAATTTTCCCTTTCCACTTGGCAAGTGTGAAGTCATCCTTGCATGCTCCCTATCTGACCACATGCGAGGCATTGAAGGGTCAACTTGTGCCAAATACTCTGAGATGTAAACAAATGCCTCTTGCACGATCCACCCTTCGGCCATACATGCCTCTGGTTGAGACCATAGCCGGACAAAACCTTTGAGAGTCTTTAAAAACATCTCTAAAAAGAACATCCATCGTGCGTGCACTACTCCACATATAGCGATCTCCTCCACCACGTGAACCAAGAGGTGGATTTGACTAAGAAGGACCGATCGAGGAAATGCATCATCAATGGCACACACACTTTTTGCTGCAAGTGTTTGAGCAACAGGGATAGCATCTATTTCAATTTCCTTGGAGCTCACAAATCTGCAAGGAAACACACAAGAATACAGTAAGTGCTAGTTGAGGTTATTGTGTACATTAAAAAGTGTAGTTGAGTAGAGTCTTGTGGTGTACCTTACTAGCTCTCCAACCTTGACTTTCTTGTCATGAAATATTGTTGCTTTTTTTTTTGGGACAAGTGCATCGTTTATATCGCGGTACCACCCCATGCATTTTTATCTGCATATGTATTACATTACTGCCGTGTTGCACTCATTTGCATCAACATGATCACCATCTACACTATTGTTGCCTTAATTGATGCGCTTAAACTTGGTCGAGGAGGATTGTCCTTTTGCAATTCAGGAGCACCAAGGAAGTTTGAAGTAGACGACACTACCAAATGGAATCGCAAGCAAGTGGATTATCTCATCGATCTGGAAATTTTGCACCAAAATGTGTTTCTGCTTACATTTAGGCCAATTTTTGGGTAGTTGCCAAAGTTGTAAAGGTCTAAGGTTGAGCGTTTTTGGAAAGAGAACGATTTACAAAAATGAAATGGTGCATTGGGTTGGTGTCTGCCCGTGAAGGAGAAAAGGGGCAAGGGGCTCCATTTTCAAGGGTCGACTACTTAATATAGCATGCTGTGAGTATTACCGTATTGAGAGCATCTGTGTACGTAAGTGTAAGTGTGTACGTAAGTGTAAGTGTGTGTGTGTGACCAAAGCAGAAGAGATTTCCTACTTGCTGGAATCGAAGGGGGAGAGAGAGAGAGAGAGAGAGGGCGCTACCCTTGCTGCCATATCCAAAGACGAGAGGAAGTGAGATTGAGAGAGAGAGCTTGGCTACGAGTTCTCTGTAGAATCGAGTGGAGAGAGAACCATTTGTAGGGGCTACCGAGAGCCAGAGAGAGAGAACCTCAGAAGGTGGCTTACGTGATCAAGGGAAGAAGAAGGAGAATTGAGGGGAGAGAGAACCATCTGTAGAGGCTTCCAAGAGCCGAGTAGAGAGAGAGGTTGACTCTCTGTAGCGGTCCATATGTGAGAGTGAGAGAGAGAGAGAGAGAGAGAGAGAGAGAGAGAGAGTATCCTTGTGAAGAAAACGAGGAGAGAGAAGGCTTACTTGTTGAAAACAAAGAGAGAGAGAGCACTCTCTGTCAAGCGCGGGCTGCCAAGTCCAATAAAGAGAGAGAGAGAGAGAGAGAGAGAGAGAGAGAGAGAGAGAGGAGCGCTCTCTATCGAGCGAGAATGAGAGGAAGAGAGATTGAGAGATTGAGAGAGAGAGAGGAGAGAGAGAGAGAGAGAGAGAGAGAGAGAGAGTCTCTGCAAAGTACAAAAAAAGAGAGAAAAATGAATTTTTTTCCCTTGCTACATGTCTACAGAGACATGGAGAGAGAATTTAACAAGAAAGGGGAAAGTTTAGTTTAATTAAAATACACAAGGGGGTTTTCCCATAGGAAAGGGAAAAAGAGAGATAGAGCACTACAAGAGGTTCTTCACACTTGTGATGGTTGTAAAAAGATACTCGTTTGACCCGACGGATTGATCAAGGGAAGTCATTGGTAAAGCCAGTGTGTTCATGCACCTGGGTGCCCCTGTAGGGGTAGGCTTACTGGATAAGCAAAGATTTGACTAGATCTTGAGCCAGATAAACAGCAAAATGAGAACATGGGATTTTGTGCTCCCTCCCTTCCATTACAGAGTTGCTGTGATCAATGCCTTCATGATCTCGTACATCGCGTCCATATCTCCTCTACTTAAAATGAGCAAGTCCAACCTGAAAGAATTCTTGAAGCCTGTAAAACAGTTCTTGTGGAAGAGTAGCACTAAAACCACAATCCTTGCCAATGGGAGAAATGGGAATGGATAGCAAGACCAAAGAATCAAGGCAACATTGGGATCATTGACCCTGTACAACATACTGAAGCCGTATGTGCCAAGCTTGTAGTTTCATTGATGGATCAAAAGTAGGATTGGGCCATCATGGCTTGGGATATGATTAACAATGCAGACCTTGCCTCTAAAGGGGGAACATGGAAGAAGGCCACAATACATGACAAGATCTTGGCGCCTGTGTGGACCTTCTTGAAGCTTGGTGGCTGCATCGGGACGTAAATGTAACAAAGCGGCTTCAACCCTAGATTGGTGGGGAGATGTTCAGGGGCTATTGGTCCCCCTAGCTATCCAAACTAGGAAGAGATTCCTTGAACCCTTTTTGGAGGGAGGTTGCATGCAAGGTAAGCAACAAAGGGATCACTAAATTATCTCATCTTTGGGATGACAAAAACCTCTACTAGAAGGACGTGGAGCTTTCAGTACTGCAGTATAATCTGGGATTGTACAAAAGGATTTTGATTAGTTGACTCTTGGAAGTGTTGTCCTCTTTCCCTTCTCCAGTCTTAGGGTTTGAGTTAGACTGGAAAGCGTGGCATTGGCCAAACGATAAAGTGTCTGCGCTCCCCAAACCCAATATACATATAGTGAGTTGGTGTATAAAGAAGACTGGTTTGCTCCACTCATCAAATTATAGAAGAAAGTGCGTTGGCTGAGAAGTGTGAATACCATATGGGAGATCAAATGGCTTGAGTACATGAAGGTTTTTATCTAGAAAGTGATGTGGGGACCCTTAACAAATGGGGTTGAGATGCGTGCTAGAGGGATAGGAACATACATCTTCTCTGGTTGCAGTTCGACTTTGAAGGACCCTCTGTATCTATTATGCAAGTGCCTTGCCTTCCGGCGAGTCGTGGGATCTGGCCACTAAAGTTTGCAAATGGGTACAGAGAACATGGCAATGCTATAAGCTGTCTTGATCGCTCAAGAGGATCCTAGTAGCACCCCTGTTTTGGTATTGGGTGTAGTTGTGGGCTAGGCCCATTTGGAATTGTTGACACCTCAAGGCACATGGTGTGCTTGAGGGCGTTTGTATTCTTTTATGAATATAAATTCTATCCACTCACAATTGTGAGTATGGCAAAAAATAAATAAAAAATCAAGCTACAATTAGGAACAATTATGCAAACACTCTTTTATTTTTGTTAATACAAAGTGATTAAGAGAGAAAGAATGTCTCTTTTTTTTTCTCAAACAATGATAAGTAGAGAAATAAGGTCAAAGAGCCTATCCATGTCATTAATAGAGCCTCCTATAATACACACACACACACACACACACGGTGCATCAAACATGTCCACTATCTAGCACAACACATTGGTGAACGAAGAGTTAGGTAAACATGCCTCTTCAGGGCCAATTACTTCAAAGTATTATGAGAGAAAATTCTTAATGGCACTTTATGTAGCTTCATGTCTTCCTTTGTAAAGAACAATGTCGTTTGTGAAGAACCCCTATGCTTACTTTTTTTGGGGGAAGAGAGAGAGAGAGAGAGAGAGAGAGAGAGAGAGAGAGAGAGAGAGATGAACTCATACATTAGTTTTTTGACAATAGCAAAGGAATTTTCTTGTCTAATTAAACAACTGAATCTTAAAAGTTATGATTGGAATATTATGCATTATTATAGTTTACAAGTCCTTATAAGTTATACACCACATATACCAACATATACCAGGGTTATACATTCTATCTATAGATCCTAAAACAATTGGGCCATGCTACGAGCAAAAAAAATGTATCACCTCTAAGTTGCTTTTGCTAATCAATGAACAACAAAAAATAGTCATTTAATGGAACAATGTAGCAACTTAAAGCAACCAACAATTACTTTATGTTTCATGAAGGTTATAAAGATAAACACATTGATGTTGGTGGATTTTCATTGGATTGTCTTTTGAGAGATTTTAGATGTCATCTCCTCCATTTTTCTATAAGGGATGTCGCTATTGATAGTTTGCTATAGTTGCCTTATCATATCTTTAGAGAATAATTTTATTTAATAATGAAGCATGCAAGAATATATTTGGCACTACCTTATCGATGCATAGAGAATGTTTGCACATGTTTCCATCTTGGGGGGAAGGTAATGAAGGAGAGTGTTGCAGAGTTAAGCTTTGCTACTAATTAGCCGCAACAACACGTGAGTCACAAACTAGTTGTCTCCCATGCAATTCTATACTAGAATGTGACCCGCAGCAACGTTCACATCACATACTAGTTGTTACTTGTCTTCCATGCAATTCTATTTTGGAAGTCAATGTGGTGAGCTTTGATGTATCTTTATCATGTAATCCACTAGTCTCTCCATGCTTGTAATGTCAAATGGAAGTAATCCCAACTAAAGCAGAAGGAGCATGTAAGGTATTTGCACCTTCATTTGGTGAAAGTTTGCAAGAAAACACTTTAGAACAATGGATTCTTTAAAGAAGAATCACACTTGAGACATAGGTAGTACCTTTTTAAAAGGAAAAAATGCTTTGCCTTCCGTAAATGGTTCTCCGAAGTTGAAGATCACATCCAATGATGGCAACAAATTCTTTATTGTGGACAACTACAAAATTGTAGTTGCAACTATATTCACACCATGTAAACTTTGTAGCTATCACTTTTAACACAATTGGATGATTTTTGACAACATTATTCACATTGCACTTCACAAAAGGGCACCCTAAATATGTTGGGGTCACCTTTAAAAGGCAAACACAACACTCAAAATGAATTGTATATACACATGCATATATACATACATATACTCATCCCCCCACACACACACACACACAGACACAATGTATATATACATATATATGCATGTGTGTGTGTGTGTGTGTGTGTGTGTGTGTGTTTTGGGGGGGGGGAGAGAGAGAGAGAGAGGGAGGGAGGGGAAAAGAAGAAGATTCATCTACTAACATAATATGGCGGAAGGGAGAGTCCTTTACACGTGTCAACATATCCTATATTGAGCTTGGGGGAGAGAGGAAAGAGAGAGAGACAGAGACGCTTCTGACATGGGGAAGGGGCGGTGTGTGAATTTGAATTTTTGTCGCTATTCACATTCTTTCCCTCCTAGGCGAACGTGCCTAGGGCTCAAACTTGAGAGGCGTGGTGACTGTAACGGAGCAATGAAGCAAACACGTCGGCGTGCAGCAACGATGGAGGCGGAGTCGAAGACTGGGGGATAGGGCGATGTCGATGCATGGAAGTGGCAGTGAGAATTCTCTCTCTCTCTCTCTCTCTCTCTCTCTCTCTCTCTCTCTCTCTCTTCCTTCCTTATATTGCCATCTCTCTCCTTCTGTGAAGGACGGACGCAATGCCTTTCTATCTGTGACTTTGAAGGACAACAATGGGGCCGGGTCGGGGTCTAGCAGAGCTATCAGGATTTTGGTGTAGTTGAGTCATCTGCATATGTTGGAAGAGGGAGGAGAGGGCCTCCTTTATGATGGGAGAAGTATAAGGTGTAGCACCAACACGAGATTGGGCAAGGCCACCCATGAAGGACAAAGGTGGAGAGTCTCTACCCTCCATAAAAGTAAAGGGTGACATCAGAGCAGGGAAGGGATTGGGAGCGCTCTCCACCCTCTCTAAAAAACCTTCTTCACATGTAGCTAGGCAAGCAAGCTTGCCACCGCCTGTTGTGAGTTTGTGAGTGGCCATGGCCTGACACATGCTACAAGGCAGTTTGAAGCCACACAGTTCTAATCCCTCATTTGCTTTGTGTTGCAGTTGTTATCACTTAGTTTGAACGGCCGTCACAGTAGACACGTGACTTCCTTACACACACAAATACAGTACAGCCACACCTACCGGTTCCATGGCAATTGCTTGCAGTCGAATCGCAGATCGTAAGCTCATGGGTGAGAAACCAATCCCTAAGCATTGCATGTACATAAAGTTGTAAAGCACCTTTCATTCTTCATTCCGTGCTTAAAATTCTGTTTTCTTGAGAAAGGAGCTAATAGTGGTGCAACCCATCGTCCATGTTGTTTGTGCATTTTAGGGCGCAAACAAGCTGGGGACTACTAGACAAAAGAGGGAGTTTTTGGCATTCAGTTGAGGGGCTGAGCAATTGCTTATTAGAAAGGTATCGGGTAAATCCATGCAAAGCCATTATTATGGGATCTAGATCATTGCATATAGCACATGGTGTTGCCTATACTAGCCCTACCTACTACCTACTATAGAAAATCTCCACTCCTGCAAGTTGGTGCCGTTTGGCAGCCTCTGTCCTCACACACCCACACAGTCACACCTCTTGGCTTGCGCATTGTATCACAATGTATGCCAAGGTTTTCTGGATGCTTGAGATGCTTTCTAATTTAGTAGCCATAGGCTTTTGTGATAGTGTGGATATTTTTAGTAGAGCATTATAGATTGTGTTAGCTAGACAGAGGTATGTTCTCTTTATTTTTGCTTCATCCAAGTCATTTTAATTTCTTGATTGAATACGGAGCTGATTGTATCATAATTCCATAACTTACATTTCACGTTGGGTGATTTTTAAGCGGATACGAAGTAAGGGTGTCTCCCTAGATACAATCACATGTGCTATAGGCTGTTTTCAGCTAATGCGAAAGAGAGGGTCTCTCTAGATGCATGTTGTCTCATGGAGTGCACTGATTGCGGGATATACCCAACAGGGTCAAGACCAAGAAGCTCTGGTTTGTTTTCAATAGATGCGAAGCGAGGGTGTCTCTCCAGATGCAATCACATACACTTGCACCCTGAAGGCATGTAGCATTACACAAGATGTTGATATGGAAAAAAGAATGCATTGGTTGTAGAATATGCCCAACTTGGTTAGGGCAAAATAGATTTGGGTGTTTTTGAGCGGATATGAAGTAAGGGTGTCTCTCCAGATGCAATCACATATGCTCTAGGTTGTTTTCAGCTAATGCGAAGGGAGGGTGTCTCTCTAGATGCATGTCATCTCATGGAGTGCACCGATTGCAGGATATACCCAACAAGGTCAAGGCCAAGAATCTCTAGGCTGTTTTCAACGGATGCGAAGCGAGGGTGTCTCTCTAGATGCAATCGCATACGCTTGCATCTTAAAGCCCTGGGCTGTTTTCGACGTATGCAAAGCGAGGGTGTCTTACCATACGCTTAAAAAAGAAGCTCTGTGTTGTTTTTGACGGATGCAAAGCGAGGGTGTCCCTCCAAATGAACTAAGTCTGGGCTATATCGAGACCTCCTTGCTGGTGGCAAATGCGAAGCGAGGGTGTCTCTCCAGATGCAATCACATATGCTTGCATCTTGAAGGCAAGGGTCCCAGTCTGGAAGGTTCCGGTTGTTTTCAGCAGATACAGAGAAAGTGCATCTTCCAAATGCAATCACGTACACTTGCATCTTGAAGGCATGTGGCATTACACAAGATGTTGATATGGGCAAAAGAATTCATGATGATATTGTTAGGAATTTCGGGGCTGAAAGAAAACGTCATGCTTTTGGCAGTGCCTTGGTTGCCAAGTATGTCAGGTGTGGCGCACTTCATAAAGCACGAAAAGTGCTTGAGGAGCTTCCTGTTCGAGATGTTGTTTCTTGGAGTGCATTGGTTGCTGGATACTCCAAGGCAGGACCAAGAAGCTCTGTTGTTTTCGGTGGATGGGAAGCAAGGATGTCTCCATATATGCAATCATATATGTTCTGGATTGTTTTAAGCTGATGCGAAGCGAGGGTGTCTCTCCTGCTGCAATGTTGTCTCAAGGAGTGCAGTCGTTGCAAGATAAGTCCAACAGAGTGAGGTTAGGAAGAGAGAGCTGTTTTCAGCAAATGCAGAGAGACGGCATCTCTCCAAATGCAATGATGTACACTTGCACCTTGAAGGCATGTGGCATTACACAAGATGCTGATATGAACAAAAGATTCATAAAGCACAAAAAGTGCTTGAGGAGCTTCGTGTTTGGGAGTCGTCTCTTGGAATGCATTGATTGCAGGATATGCCCAACTTGGTTAGTGCCAAGGAGCTCTGGGTGTTTTTGAGCGGATGCGAAGCGAGGATGTCTCTCCAGATGCAAACACATACGCTCTAGGTTGTTTTTAGCTGATGCAAAGGGAGTGTGTCTCTCCAGATGCATGTTGTCTCATGGAGTGCACCGATTGCGGAATATGCCCAATAGGGTCAGGTTCAAGAAGCTTTGGGCTATTTTCGACGTGTGCAAAGCGAGGGTGTCTCTCCAGATGCAATCACATACGCTTGCATCATGAATCTTTGGGTTGTTTTGGGCTAGTGCAAAGCGAGGGTGTTTCTACATACGCTTGGCCGAGAAGCTCTGTGTTGTTTTCGAAGAATGGAAAGCGAGTGTGTCTCTCTAGATGCAATCACAAATGCTCTCGAATTTTTTCAGCTGATGCAAAGCGAGTTTATGTTGTCTTAAGTAGTGCATTGATTGCAGGATATGTTCAATAGAGTCAGGTCAAGAAAAGAGAGGTATTTTCAACAGATGCAAAGAGAGGGCATCTCTCCAAATGCAATGATGTAGACTCGCACCTTGAAGGCATATGGCAGTATACAAGATGTTGATATGGGCAAAAGTATTCATCAAGCACAAAAAGTGCTTGAGGAGCTTTGTGTCTGGGATGTCGTCTGCGCAACATGGTTAGGGCCAAGGAGCTCTGGGCGTTTTTCAATGGATGCAAAGTGAGGGTGTCTCTCCAAATGCAATCACATACAATCTCGGCTGTTTTCAGTTGATGCAAAGCAAAGGTCTCTTCTCAAATGCATGTTGTCTCATGGAATGCACTCATTGCTGGATATGCCCAACATGGTCAGGGTCAAGAAGGTTTGGGCTGTTTTTGGCGGGTGCGAAGTGAGGGTGTCTCTCTAGATGCAATCACATATGCTTGCCTCTTCAAGCTATGGGTGTTTTTGGGCCATATGCTTGCATCTTGAAGTTATGGGTTATGTTCGATGAGGGATCAGGGTGTCTCTCCAGATGCATGTTGTCTCATGCAGTGCACCAATTGCGGAATATGCCCAATAGGGTCAGGTTCAAGAAGCCTTGGGCTATTTTCGACGTGTGCAAAGCGAGGGTGTCTCTGCAGATGCAATCACATACGCTTGCATCATGAATCTGTGGGTTGTTTTGGGCGGGTGCAAAGCGAGGGTGTTTCTCCATACGCTTGGCCAAGAAGATCTGTGTTGTTTTCGATGGATGCAAAGCGAGGGTGTCTCTCCACATGCAATCACATATGCTCTTAGATATTTTTAGTTGATGCCAAGCGAGGTTACGTTGTCTCAAGTAGTGCATTGATTGCAGGGTATGTTTAATAGAGTCAGGTCAAGAAAAGAGAGGTATTTTAAACAGATGCAAAGAGAGGGCATCTCTCCAAATGCAATGATGTAGACTTGAACCTTGAAGGCATATGGCAATAGATAAGATGCTGATATGGGCAAAAGAATTCATCAAGCACAAAAAGTTCCTGAGAAGCTTTATGTCTGGGATGTCATCTGCGCAACATGGTGAGGGCCAAGGAGCTCTGAGCGATTTTCAATGGATGCGAAGCGAGGGTGTCTCTCCAAATGCAATCACATACAATCTGGGCTGTTTTCAGTTGATGCAAAGCAAAGGTGTCTCCTCAAATGCATGTTGTCTCATGGAGTGCACTCATTGCGGGATATGCCCAACAGGGTCAGGGTCAAGAAGGTTTGGGCTGTTTTGGGCAGATGCGAAGTGAGGGTTGAGATGTTGTCTGTGCAACATGGTTAGGGCCAAGGAGCTCTGAGCCTTTTTCAATGGATGCGAAGCAAGGGTGTCTCTCCAAATGCAATCACATACAATTTGGGCTGTTTTCACTTGATGCAAAGCAAAGGTGTCTCCTCAAATGCATGTTGTCTCATGGAGTGGACTCATTGCGGGATATGTCCAACAGGGTCAGGGTCAAGAAGGTTTGGGCTGCTTTTGGCGGATGCAAAGTGAGGGTGTCTCTCTAGATCCAATCACATACGCTTGCATCTTCAAGCTATGGGCTGTTTTGGGCAGATGCAAAGCGAGGGTGTCTCTCCAGATGCAATCACATATGCTTGCATCTTGAAGTTATGGGTTATGTTCGATGAGGGATCAAGGTGTCTCTCCATACGCTTGGCCAAGGATGTTTTGGCAAATGCAAAGCAAGGGTGTGTCTCCAAATGCAATCACATATGCTCTCGGCTAATTCCGGTGAATTTGAAGCAAGTGTGTCTCTTGAGATACATTGTTGTCTCAAGGAGTGCATTGGTTGCAGGATATGTCTATGGTTGTGTGTCTGTGTCCTATATTTTGCATATATCAAATATCAGCGTGGCTTTTACGTGTTTGAAGGGTAACATGTGTGAGGGTCGGTTTGAGGATGAATTGTTTGAGTGTGGGTGGATGAATACAAAAGCGAAGTAGCTTGCGAAGCGAGGGTGTCTCTCCAGATGTAATGACATACGCTTGCATCTTGAATCTTTTGGCTGTTTTGGGCGGATGTGAAGCGAGGGTGTCTCTCCAGATGTAACTACATACGCTTGCATCTTGAATCTCTAGGCTGTTTTGGGTGGATGCAAAGCGTGGGTGTCTCTCCAGATGCAATCGCATATGCTTTTTGCTGTTTTCAGCTGATGCGCAACGAGTGCATTGATTGCAGGATACGTTCAATAGGGTCAGGTAAGGAAGAGAGAGGTATTTTTAGCAGATGCAAAGAGAGGGCATCTGTAATGATGTACACTTGCACCTTGAAGGCATGTGGCATTACTCAAGATGCTAATATGAGCAAAAGATTTCATAAAGCACAAAAAGTGCTTGAGGAGCTTCGTGTTTGGGATGTTGTCTCTTGGAATGCATTGATTGCAGGATATGCCCAACTTGGTTAGGGCCAAGGAGCAGATGCGAAGCGAGTATGTCTCTCCAGATGCAAACACATACGCTCTAGGTTATTTTTAGCTGATGCAAACACATACGCTCTAGGTTATTTTTAGCTGATGCGAAGGGAGTGTGTCTCTCCAGATGCATGTTGTCTCAAGGAGTGCACCGATTACGGAATATGCCTAGTAGGGTCAGGTTCGAGAAGCTTTGGGCGATTTTCGACGGATGCGAGGCGAGGGTGTCTCTCCAGATGCAATCACATACACTTGCATCATGAATCTTTGGGTTGTTTTGGATGGGTGCAAAGCGAGGGTGTTTCTCCATACGCTTGGCCAGAAGCTCTGTGCTGTTTTCGACGATTCCAAAGCGAGCGTGTCTCTCCAGATGCAATCACATATGCTCTCGAATGTTTTCAGCTGATGCGAAGCGAGTTTATGTTGTCTCAAGTAGTGCATTGATTGCAGGATATGTTCAATAGAGTCAGGTCAGGAAGAGAGATGTATTTTTAGCAGATGCAAAGAGAGGGCATCTCGCCAAATGCAATGATGTAGACTTACACCTTCAGGGCATATGGCAGTACACAAGATGCTGATATGGGCAAAAGAATTCATAAAGCACAAAAAGTGCTTGAGGAGCTTTGTGTTTGGGATGTCGTCTCTTGGAATGCAATGATTGCAAGATATGCACAACATGGTTAGGGCCAAGGAGCTCTGGGCGTTTTTCAATGGATGCGAAGCGAGGGTGTCTCTCCATATGCAATCACATACAATCTGTGTTGTTTTCAGTTGATGCAAAGCACAGGTGTCTCCTCAGATGCATGTTGTCTCATGGAGTGCACTTATTGCGGAATATGCCCAACAGGGTCAGGGTCAAGAAGGTCTGGGCTGTTTTTGGCGGATGCGAAGTGAGGGTGTCGCTCTAGATGCAATCACATACGCTTGCATCTTCAAGCTATGGGCTGTTTTGGGCAGATGCAAAGCGAGGGTGTCTCTCCAGATGCAATCACATATGCTTGCATCTTGAAGTTATGGGCTATGTTCGATGAGGGTGTCTCTCCATACGCTTGGCCAAGGATGTTTTTGGCAGATGCAAAGCGAGGGTGTCTCTTCAAATGCAATCACATGTGCTCTGGGCTGTTTTTGGTGAATTTGAAGCAAGTGTGTCTCTTGAGATGCAATGTTGTCTCAAGGAGTGCATTGGTTTGCAGGATATGTCTATGGTTGTGTGTATGGCCTAAATTTTGCATGTATCAAATATCAGCATGGCTATTAAGTGTTTGAAGGGTAATGGCATGTGTGAGGGTTGCTTTGAGTGTGGGTTATGAATGCCAGAGCGAAGAAGCAGGTTGCAATGTGTGTGTGTGTGTGTGTGTGTGTGTGTGTGTGTGTGTGTGAGAGAGAGAGAGAGAGAGAGAGAGAGAGAGAGAGAGAGAGAGAGAGAGATACATAGATACATTCGAAAGCAATAATAGAGAAATGAGAGAGATATCTATACTCATGAGTGAGCTTGCAAAATCGTATAAGATTGCCATTTGAGCTTGGGAGGAGAGAGAGAGAGAGAGAGAGAGAGAGAGAGAGAGAGAGGGCAATGTGGGGGGTGGCTATTGTCAGACATCGTCAGCTTTAATTTGAAAGCGCAACATCGTCAACTCAACGCTCTCTCTTTTATGTCAAACTACGCTCAAATGGCATGTTGGTTTTGCGAGGCTCGAGCCAGTGTCATGTCTTGCTCCATGTTTGGAATTTGAACTTTGAAACTAGGTCCCCCCCATCCCCCCCCCCAAAAAAAACTCTCTCTCTCACACATACCATGCCGAAGGAGTGGGTCACCGGCATTTGAGCATGCGTAAACAAGTGTCCATTGAGAGAGAGAGAGAGAGAGAGAGAGAGAGAGAGAGAGAGAGAGAGTGTGATATGGGGAGATGTACACACACACGTACCAATGGTAAGAGCGAGCGAGACCCGCCGGTAGGCGGGTCGCGCGAGCTAGTGATTGCTTAATTTGAAGGACCCGATAATGTATACCGTATTATTACCTAAGAGCTATCTTAGTCTCACAATAGGCCTTTCAGATAACTACTAAGAGGGGTCTCTTAAGGCCAGTTAGAGGCACCTTTGAAGGGCCCTTCAACATAGGAGAGACAACCCATACCTAACCCCAATTGCAAGGACCTCATTTGAAAATTGCTCTCCCACCTTCGAAGAGAGTTGCTTCAACCATCACTATGAAAATCTCTAATTGTTTACTGCGATCTTTTATTGCGTTTTGTAGAGAGAAGGTCTAAAATCCGAAGCTGGAGAGGGAAGAGAGAGAAGGGCAGGGTTTTTTTTTCATTTCAAATATTATCGAGTTTATTTTTGAGATTATTACCGCGATAGTTATCTCTATTATTGTCACGAGTATTACCGCGTTTATTCTCGAAGCGCAATTTAGCACCTAAATATTTAAATTTTGGCTTAAATATTTCCTCCAATTCAAATTTCGGCATTTCCCTCCCCCTCGATAAAAATTAAAGAACATTATATGAAATTTTTAAATTTTTGCAAAAAGATATGAAAACATGGAACAACAGTTACCTATGTGGGATTACACTTAGTTACAGCTAAACTAACCACTATCACTTAATTAACATAATTTAGCATGCTTCACAAAATTAGAGAGAGAAAGAGGTGAGAGAGAGAGAGAGATGAATGGATGACACGACCAAAAAATTTCATAACTTAGAGTATACAAAAAATTTATGAATCATATTTTAAAAGATCCCTACAAGAAGCATCATCCAATTCTAAGCCCATGGCTCTTAAATCAATAAAGAGAGAAATAGAATTGTTATTTGTGGATGGGTCTTCATCATCTTCGAATTCATCATCCTCCATCTCATCATCTTCATTATCATGACAATCTTTCTCGCTAAGACTTGTGGCCGCCGGACTTGAATCATCGATCTCCCTCTCCTTTGTCTCCCCCTCATCCAAAGGAGGAGGTGGAACAGGGTCGAAGATGGTCTCCACTTCTTTAGTGGCAAAAATGGTTTTCCCCCAAAGTGTTACGAGAATCACGAACCAAAGTTTTTGTAAGCTAAAGAGAAGGCACTATAAAATAGGAAAATATCTTTTATCAAGTACAAACTTAAGATAAAATCAAGAAAAAACTATACAATGTGGTTTAGGTATTTGAGTACTCTACCTTTGGTACGCAACCTGATGCATACTCCCATTCCTTGTTAGTGATGTCTTGTTCGCGCATTTTTGCTTGGGTCATTCTTTCATGAATTCGCTCTGCACTAATGAGATCTGTAAAACGCCTTGCCTTTGCTATTGTCCACAAGTCCATCCACACCTTTGCATTGAGAATACAAAAGCTATTGACCACTCGAGATAGATTCATATCTATGCTAAATAATTTTGAATCCACTCCGCACTAATGAGATCTGTAAAACGCCTTGCCTTTGCCATTGTCCACAAGTCCATCCACTTGGTCATTACCTTTGCATTGAGATTACAAAAGTTATTCACCACTCGTGACATATTCATATCCATGCTAAATAATTTTCCCTTTCCACTTGGCAAGTGTGAAGTCATCCTTGCATGCTCCCTATCTGACCACATGCGAGGCATTGAAGGGTCAACTTGTGCCAAATACTCTGAGATGTAAACAAATGCCTCTTGCACGATCCACCCTTCGGCCATACATGCCTCTGGTTGAGACCATAGCCGGACAAAACCTTTGAGAGTCTTTAAAAACATCTCTAAAAAGAACATCCATCGTGCGTGCACTACTCCACATATAGCGATCTCCTCCACCACGTGAACCAAGAGGTGGATTTGACTAAGAAGGACCGATCGAGGAAATGCATCATCAATGGCACACACACTTTTTGCTGCAAGTGTTTGAGCAACAGGGATAGCATCTATTTCAATTTCCTTGGAGCTCACAAATCTGCAAGAAAACACACAAGAATACAATAAGTGCTAGTTGAGGTTATTGTGTACATAAAAAAGTGTAGTTGAGTAGAGTCTTGTGGTGTACCTTACTAGCTCTCCAACCCTGACTTTCTTGTCATGAAATATTGTTGCTTTTTTTTTGGGACAAGTGCATCGTTTATATCGCGGTACCACCCCATGCATTTTTATTTGCATATGTATTACATTACTGCCGTGTTGCACTCATTTGCATCAACATGATCACCATCTACACTATTGTTGCCTTAATTGATGCGCTTAAACTTGGTCGAGGAAGGATTGTCCTTTTGCAATTCAGGAGCACCAAGGAAGTTTGAAGTAGACGACACTACCAAATGGAATCGCAAGCAAGTGGATTATCTTATCGATCCGGAAATTTTGCACCAAAATGTGTTTCTGCTTACATTTAGGCCAATTTTTGGGTAGTTGCCAAAGTTGTTAAGGTCTAAGGTTGAGCGTTTTTGGAAAGAGAATGATTTAAAAAAATGAAATGGTGCATTGGGTTGTGTCTGCCCGTGAAGGAGAAAAGGGGCAAGGGGTTCCATTTTCAAGGGTCGGCTACTTAATATAGCAGGCTGTGAGTATTACCGTATTGAGAGCATCTGTGTACGTAAGTGTAAGTGTGTGTGTGTGTGTGTGTGTGACCAAAGCAGAAGAGATTTCCTACTTGCTGGAATCGAAGGGGGAGAGAGAGAGAGAGAGAGAGAGAGAGAGAGAGAGAGAGAGAGAGAGAGAGAGAGAGAGAGAGAGAGAGAGAGAGAGAGAGAGAGAGAGTCTTTGCAGAGTACAAAAAAAGAGAGAGAAAGGAATTTTTTTCCCTTGCTACATGTCTACAGAGATATGGAGAGAGAATTTAAAAAGAAAGGGGAAAGTTTGGTTTAATTAAAATACACAAGGGGGGTTTCCCATAGGAAAGGGAAAAAGAGAGATAGAGAGCACTACAAGAGGTTCTTCACACTTGTGACGGTTGTAGCTACGAAAATACATGGGGATATTTTTCCCTTGGCGTCACTATAAGCGTCACTAACAACGTTGCAAAGAGTGCGTTGCTATATGCGTCTCTATATAGCGACACATATAACGACACTGCAATTCCCAATTTAGTGATGCATATAGAGATGCTGCAAGATAAAAAATAGAGACGTATATAGCGATGCTCGAGAATAAAAAATTTTGAATGCCCTGCCACCCCATCAACCATATTGAACATAAAGTTTCCAAAATAAAGATGCAAAACTGACAAAAGTATCTTGACGAAAGTGAATTGACAAAAGTAATACACTGACAAAATTTTACACGCCATAGGCAGGATCACTTGAGTGTTAAACTTTGACCAAAATGTACTAGTTACAACACAATTTTCATTATCGAGAAAATACATCGTTGACTAATAGCTACAAAATTGACGTACACACGTTATCTCATTATACATGCTATGAGAAAAGAAAACTAGTGCTATCTGGCTACGGCTAGATTGATGTCAACTAATCTGACGTCTCATCGCGTCCAAGCAGTGTATCTGTTGGATTCTGCAGAAAACAACAATAAGACTTTCTGTAAGTATAAACATATAATTGCAAAACAATCTAATTTTTAGCTTATTATTAAAATACAACAAATGTAAGAGAGTAAAGTTAAATACTAAAAAGAATACATTATGTTAGAATTTAAAAGTAAAATTACCCATAACTACCAAACCTAAAAACACTTACAAAGTCGGCCTCAAATGACGCCCATTCGTCTTCCCAAGTGGTGCGAGCTCCCTGCCTCTACTCGCGCTATGGCTACCTCCTTTTGTTGCTTCCACTTGTCAGGATTCTCGTGCGTTGCTTGCTTTGCATTCTTCCAATCTTCTTTGGCCAGTCAATCTGGCCTGTTCCACCCATGCTTTGTTGCTTTCTACACTTCAGAACGCTTGTGCTTGCAGTACTCGTGCATCCGTACCTTCATCAGGTCTTCATTGAAGCGCTCATCCCGATTTGACATGGAAACTCGTCATGCAGCATGTTGATGACTCTGTCTTTTAATCCTTTTGGCACTTCACTCCAGGTATCTAGTATGTAGTATCAAAACACTTGAGAGCAAAGGTCGTGCATGCGCGAGATCACCTTTTTGCTGTCGTCATCCAAGAAGATGATGCTTCCCGCTGATGGGGATCGAGTACGACAAACCCTCTCGCCTGTGATGTGTGAACCTAAGTGTCATTGTAGGCGTCTCTATAGGGGTCTGAATGGCGTCTCGATGGGGGTACGGACGACAAGTATCTCCACTATAGTTTGGGCCCCGAATCAAGGAGTGTCGAGTGGGGTGACTCCCAAAGGAGTAGCAAGCGGTGTGTAGCTAGGAATGGCAAATAGCCACACAAATTTTGGAGTAGAGGGTGACGTCGTGGTTGGTGTGCGGGCGATCAAAGAAGGAGAAGGTAAGGAGCCTCGACGACTACGAGGCGGTGTGAAAGCATCAACGGCGGCTCCTCCACAACAATCGTCGCCACCGCTAGAGCATCGGTGCCTAGAGGAGTGTGTAGATCATCTAGTCAACACCGAAATCTTGGAGCGTGCTGATTTCTATGAAGCGGACAAAGACTTTGAAGGAGTGGAATGACGCGACTGTGTACCGGAGAGATGGCGGTCCTCGCACCATCTCCTTTGCTCGGGGTCCAAGGAAGAAAGAAACTGATCATCATCCATACCTATATAAAATACACGAACAGTAAATCACCTTGATGAATGGAGAAGAAAATCTGAATAAGTTATAATTTGATTCACAATTTAAATTTCACAAGTTTAGCATAGAGATAAGAATTGGAAAAACTCCACATGAATACAATATATATTATAAAAAGGTACAAAATTGCTCAGATACAATGTCTATGGCTTTAAGCGGTCTCTCTCTTGATCATCTTTGCATAACTCAGCATAACTCCCTATGTCTATATAGAGCTCTCCGTTTAGGCAGATGTCCTCCCTTTCACTTTGTAGATCCTCCGCATGCATCCCATAGAGAGTAGTAGTGCCAAGCTCTCATCTGGCACCACCTCAACGGCTTCCGAATCCAATCTCCTCACTGATGCCAAGGTGATTGGCACATTATAGCCCTCATACATCCTTGCACTACAAGGGGCTACCTCTATGACATACGACCAGTTTGGTGCAGACTTTGTAGGATGGAATACCACCTTTGCAAGAGCCACATAACTTACATAAGCGCTTCTAGACCACCAGCTCTTTAAAGTTGGATGCTAAATATTTACAGACTTACTTGTTCACAATGCTTGGGTAGTACAAAAGTGTCTCGAAGGTCGGTCCACTTTTTGGTTGAGTCCACCTCAAGGAAACCTAACTCTCCTCTGCGTACAGTAGCGTTGTGACCCTCCATGTTTATCTTGAACCATTGCACGTCAAACAAATCCACAAAAAAATCTCTATAATCTATCCTCAAAATTTCTTGTAGCGTGCCGAAGTAAGTAAATTCCACCACCACACGATCTGTTATCAGAGGATTGTCGTCAGCTAGATTGTTTGAATTTTTCTATGATTCCATGATCTTGTGTAAAACACTTTTTGTCGATTCGTTCCACCCTAAAATTTCGACCTTTACACCATGCTTCCGTGTATGAATTATACTACAACCAACAACGATTGTGAGTGGCCGTCCAAACATCTAAAAGCCACGAGTCGTACATTGCAAACATACCTTGGGGCTATAACTCCACTCCCACTCCCACTCCTCCTTAGTCACTTGTTTGCCGCACTGTTGTGCACTTTCAATTGGTTGTGTAACCAGCTTAAGCTCATGAATGATGGTAGGCTCTCAAGACCCACCGGATAATGCATTGAAGGTCGTCTTTCGCGTCTCCACTAAATTCTTGCCCTTTGTCGCTCCTGCTTTGCATCCTTGTACTGTGAAATTCACTTTTGCATCACAAGATTGTGAAGCATGCAAAATCGATTGATCTTAGCCTCTAGAGATTCCGTCATTTTCTTTTCAACACCAAGACTGCACTTCACAATCTCAGATATGCACTCATCACCTATGGTGTGCCAAAGCATATCTCGGGCACGATCAAATCTGTCTAGCCACTCTCCAATGTAAACTAGGGAGTCTGATACCAGTCAACCCCCTGCCATGCTACCCTCCGGACGTGACTTCTGACGCACATATCCCTTGAGCACTTTCATGAAACGTTCTAAAAAGATCATCCATCTGGAATGCACTATGCCTACTAATTCCACCTCATCCACTATGTGAACAAGAAGATGCACTTGAATGGTTAGCGTGGTAGTAGGAAAGTGTTTCTCGAACATGCAAACAACCCCAACAGTGTTTAGTTTGGCGGATGGTATGGAACCTTCATGGATCTCATTTTGGGATATCCATTGCACCAACTTTGTGAGTTTGTAGATTTGGACGCTAGGGGACAAAAAACCCTCAATTCTCCAAGCTAGTAGATAAGTTGAGAGCCTACACCAACACTCTTGGCTATGGAATGCACATCCAACTAAAAGCCATGCTTCAATGCTTAAGATTTCCATCTTCTCCATCTTCATTACTATGCTATTATGCATGCTAGCAAGAAGAGTGATGATAAGTGAGGAACTATTTCTTTCTCCTATGGATGTTTCTTCTTCCTCTTCGCTATCCTCATTCCCCGCTAGATCTCTCCACCTTTGAATGTGTTTGAGGCCTTGGGACTGAGACCGGGGATGGTTATAGCTTTCTACCAAGTCTATGTTATGCTTGTGATGCATGAAGCTTTCCATCTTCATGGCATCGTCTAGGTCACAGGAGTTAGACTTGTCTAATTTTCTAAAAGGATCCCAAGATGTGTTCATCGATGATATCCCTATGGAATTACCTCCAAAAAGGAGGGGATGATGACCATCGAATTGAGCTCCTACCAAGAAGCTCACCGCCTAACAAGCCTCCTTATCGAGTTGGGATCAAGTTTCCCACGCTCAACAAGAGGAGATCATGAGGCAAGTACAAGAATTGGTAGACAAAGGGATGGTGAGGCCTAGATCCTCTCGCTTTTTTTCCCCCATCCTTTGTGCAAAAGAAAGATGGTACATACCGCATGTGTGTGGACTATCGAGCACTAAATCATATCACTATCAAAAAAAGATTTCTCGTACCTTGGGTAGAAGATCTGCTTCATAAGCTACAAGGATCTACCTAATTCAGTAGGATTGACCTTAAAAGTGGCTACCATCAAATAAGGATAGTGAATGAAGATATCCTAAAGACTGCGTTTTGTACAATGTTTGGTCTTTATGAATATCTAGTCATGCCTTTTGGCTTGACTAATGCACCAGCCATGTTCAACCGTTTAATGGAGAAAATATTTAGACCCTACCGTAAATTCACTAGAGTGTTCTTTGATGATATCATCATCTACTCCAAGCCCTTGAAGGAACACAAGCAGCATCTCTAGGTGATTTTTCAAGCATTGAGGGAGAACAAGCTTTTTCTCAATCAAAAGAAAGTGATTTTTTCCCTCAAGAGATTCAATACTTAGGTCATATTATCTCTCAAGTTGGTATCCATATGGATCCATCAAAGTTGGAGGTAATAAAAGCATGGCCTAATCTAAGAAATCTACATGAGCTAAGAAGATTTATTGGTATGTGTTCATACTATAGATGCTTCATAGCAAAATTGTCTCAAATAGCAGGACCATTACATGACTTAACAAAGAAGAACGTTAAGTAATCATAGACTGCTAAGGAGAAAAATGCTTTTGACAAGCTCAAAGAGAAGCTTACCTCCCAACCAGTCCTTATGCTTCTAGATCTCTCAAAGCCATTTGAGGTCCAATGTGATGCTTGTGGTGATTGCCTTGGAGCAGTCTTGCTTCAAGAAGGGCATGCCATATCATATGAGAGCCGAAGGCTCAATACAATGAACAGATCTTGGGCATTTATGAGAAAGATCTTTTAGCTGTGCTACATGCCCTAGACACATGGAAGCACTATCTATTGGGGACTCCATTCATTTTGCAAGCTGACCACCAAAGTCCCAAGTACTTCATGATGCAAACCAAGATTTCCGACAAACAATAGAGGTCGGAAAATTTTCTTTCGCAATCTTATTTTCATATTTCCCACATTGTTGGTAAGCCAATCAAGTGGCCGATGCACTTTCATGACGACCAAAAGTTAATGCATTGTCTATAGCTACTCACAATTATCTATCTTCTATGATAGATGAGTATGCTACTGACCCTGACTTTAAAGACATAATGTCAGCCCTTGATTTGGGGAAGAAAGAGGAACCATTCACCTTGCAGGATGGTTATCTTCTCCATGGAAATAGGCTATGTGTTACTCACTCCCTTCAAAATTTATGTATGAATCCCATGCTCCTCTCTGTGTGGGGCATAGAGATATTCAGCCTACTCTTCAAGGAGTAGAGACGTACTTCTATTGGCCTACCATGAAAGTGGGCATAGAAGAGTATGTTTCAAAATTTGTGGTATCCCAAAAGACTAAGTATGATAGAGGTAAGCAACCTTGATTACTCCAGCCATTGCCAATCCCTAATTCACCATGGGAGAGTATATCCATGGATTTGATCTTTGGATTACCCAAGTCTATCCATGGAAATATGGGAATATGGACAATAGTTGATAGGTTTAGAAAACAAGCACACTTTATTCCTGTCAAAAAGACTCCAAATGGCAACTCTCTTCATATCTCAAATTTTCAAACACCATGGATTGCCAACATCCATTGTGTCAGATAGAGATCCTAGAATGATCATTAATTTTTGGAAAGGTCTCTTTGAAATAGGTACAAGATTGGATTTCTCTTTGGCCTATCACCCACAAATGAATGGCCAAAGTGAGATAGCCAATCTTACGATACTCAATCTACTAAAGACTTATGTTACAGAAGTAGATCAACTCTTACAATGGGAAAAGTACTTACCTCTTGTAGATATAAGTACAATAATACTATCGATACTTCTACGGGAAAAGCACCTATTGAAATCATTGAGGAAAGTCCATTGCTACTCAAAGTACATGGGAAGATCTTCGATGCCGATGAGAATAGTTGTGACCTACAAGAATCTTTCCAAAAGATTAAGGAAGATATACCCATCTCTCAACAAAGGTAAAAAGTTGTTGTTGCTGACAAGCACAAAAGGGTCTTAATGCTCAAAGAAAATGATTAGTTCTTACTTAAGTTTCCCAAGGCTTGATTGAGACAAACCACGGGCAAAAATCCTATGGGCCATCAAAAGTATCATGCTAAACTAGCAAAAAGATACTATGGTCCTTTTCAAAATTTGAAGCCAATCAATGAGATGGCTTATCAACTCAAGTTACCCAACCATTGGCTCATACACAATGATTTTCATGTGAGCCTAATTACGCCCTACAAAGGAGAGCCACCAAGTGAACAAATTATTGAAGACCCTCTCGAAATCAAAGACCAAGAAGAGGTTCTACAACCCGAAGCTATCCCTCGGCATGAAGACAAGGTACTGCAATATGGTAAGATTATCCAAAGGTATCTTATTAAGTTCAAAAATTATCCTTTTGAAGATGCTAGATGGATGCAAGTAATATAGCTTAAGGATAGTATGAACCTTGTCGATGCTTACAATGCTACATTAGAGTAAGCATGTACAAATTTCTTTTAAAATGACCAAAGTTGTGTCTTATAAGACTAATTCTCTTTTTATTGTGCACAAATTTAAGTAGTATGCATGCTTAGAATCATGTTTGTGATGCCATGACGTCTCTCAAACACCAAGTAGAATTTGTCACTCTACTTGGGAGAATGAAATGGACTAAAGGGCAAACATGCTTGCGGCAGCTATGTCTCCCAAGCACAAAATGGATCATCTTGGAATGATGTCGTAGGGTAAAAAGGCTCCTCTACCCGCTAAGAAACGTTGACTAATGACTAAGGCTTTATCTCTTCTATCTCATAGTCGAGGATGACTATGATTTTAAGCGAGAGATAATGTCATAAAATCTAATATCTAACCAACCCAAATGATTTTCTCATATTAAACTGATCATTTAATGTGGGAGAATAGAAGAGAACAAGGGTTGAATTATAGACATGTGCTTACGGGTCTATCTCAACACGGGGCCAATGGTAAAGGGGTCCAAATGAGAGATGATATGTCAAAGAGCAAGGTTAGCTAATGGATCTTAAAGGCCTTAGGGTTAACTTCAATAAAGACCTCCAATGGTTAGTGTTAAAAGTACTTTGACCTTAGGCAAGCTAGGGTTGTGCTCAAGGTGGGAACCCAGCCCAAGCTTGAGGTGCTTGCCGTGCTTGCTGACTCTGGTGCTTGTCGTGCTTGCTGACTAAGGTGCTTGTCGTGCGTGCTAGGTGTTTGAGGTGGTTAATGACTATGGTGCTAAGGTGCTCCGTGGACAAGGTGCTTGAGGGGGGTAAGGTGTTCCACAAAGTCAACATGATCCCTAATCAAGGGGGGGCGAGCCCTCATTGTAGGGGATAGAGAGAGAACACACACACTCTCACACAAGGCAAGCTTGGTACCAAGAAAGCAAATAGGAAACTTGTCAAGCTCCTCTTCATGTTTCCCTCATGGTGTGCCTAAAGCCTATTGGTTATCCTCCCAAGGGGTCCAATGATAATTTAGTTGATTTTATTAATTGTCTATCCATTTATCGTCCTCTCTCTCAAAAGGGAAAGGGGGACACTTGTCCCAAGGCTACCCTTTTTGCTTGTTATGCACTAAGCATGTGAGTGACCATGCTTGAGGAGGCCCAATCATGTGCCAGATAGTGCTATAAGAGGGGTCGATCAAAGCAAGGTGGGGGCTAGCTTGGGGGGTATACTCTCTCCCCCTCCCCCCCCTCCCACACACACACACACACACTCTCTCTCTCTCTCTCATTTTGTGAAGTGCAAAGTGCAAGAGCTCCATATCCTTCTCCAAGCTAGTAGAGAAGTTGAGAGCCTACACCAACACTCTTGGCTATGGAATGCAAATCCAACTAAAAGCCATGCTTCGATGCTTAAGCTTGCCATCTTCTCCATCTTCATTACTATGCTATTATGTATGCTAGCAAGAAGAGTGATGATAAGTAAGGAACTATTTCTTTTTCCTACGAATTTTTTTTCTTCCTCTTCCCTATCCTCATTCCCCGCTAGCGCTCTCCACCTTTGAAGGTGTTTGAGGCCTTGGGAATGAGGCCGGGGATGGTTAATTCTTTCTACCAAGTCTATGTTATGCTCGTGATGCATGCAGCTTGCCATCTTCATTGCATCACCTAGGTCACAAAGAACACAAACCAAGTCTCTCTTAATGGGAGAACCTATAATACAAGAGCGTATTGGAGGGGGGACTGGCTCCACATAAATCCAGTCCTCAACTATTGTCAAGTTCTCTAAACTCTCTCTCTTTCAAAAGTATTGTTCATGCCAAGTTAATTAAGTTTCTACCGCTAAATAAGTTCACCCTCTATGTTCTCAAAGTAGTCTCACAAAAATGCTCACTCTTATTCTCTTTAGTATGCTATTCTTAAAGTTCATAGGCCATTTCCATTACACGGCTTTTCGCAAACCTGGAATCATTTCTTAGGGGGTTGCATCCTAGTATTTAAATTTTAGTGAGAGTTGAAGATCCACAAGATTTAAATACTGCTATCATGTCGATCGTTAATATGGAGAGTTCTTATAGGTGTGCTCATGAACCACAACTAGTTGTGATGCCATCTCCATCGTATTACCCATGGCTAGCACCACACTCTTTGTCCATTCCCACTCCTAATTTATCTTTACATGCCCCATCTTATGTACGCAATTACAATTGACACCACCTCTACAATTACCATCTGTTACTCCAACTTCAAGATGCACCATCACCTCTTTTGCTCCCAACACCCACACCTACTATTAACACTTCTTCTGCACCCACCTCTCCACATGTCCCAGCACCAGTTTCTCATGCTCCCCAACCTTTTTGACTTATCCTCAATCTACTTCTACCACTACACCTTCCATGCATCACAAGGGCGGGGATAGTTATGAGAGCATTGCATCTAGTATAGGGGACTTGAAGGACATGATGAATAATTACATGAACCAGTTGAATGAAAACATGAAACTTGTGACTCTAGATGTGAACTTTTTGAATCATCAACGAAATTTTGTTGTCCACTCATCGTCTTGAGCCTAATCTCACTAAGATTGTGTGTCGAGCTTGTGGCGTACCTGTCCATCTTTCCAAATATTTTCCCACGGTTATTTGTACTTATGAGAGATGTTTGGGTAAGGGGTATGTTGAAGAAAATTTTTATATTAAAATGCACCACATGATGAATAGTAATTCTACAATACCATCGCTTGGCCCCATGAACCATTGGAGCGGGAATGAGGGACCTCCAGGCCCTAGTTGGACGCTTCTACAGAGAGGGTCTCCTAGTTCTCCAACCATGGTTTCTTCTAGTTTGGCACCCACTGCGACCAATAATCCATCAGTTGATATGATTGATTCTGTTGCGTTCCCTGTCCATGCCATTACACGAAAGGGGAAAGAGAAAGTTGTTGAGGAGGAGAGAGACCCTAGACCCACTTGTGTTGTTGTTCTCGTTCCCGACCCTTTGGCCCAACCTCGTTGTGTTCATTCTCACCCTACCCCAAGTAAGTTATTTCCACCTATTCTTTCTTTTGACCTTGTTGCTGCTCTTAATTGAGTGGAGCTTACCATGTCCCTACCACAATACCTTCTCACTTCTCCTTCTAGCCATGCCCTTTTGAGGAGGTAATGGCGAGATTTGGGTTCTCCAAAGGGGGTGAATCCCATTCTTCCTGCTATTCATAAGGTGGATTCCCTTCTTGCTAAGCGAGAGTGTCCCCGAGTGGAGTGCATGATCCTCTAGCTTGTGATCCCACATACTATAGTTGATGGCAGATTGGGTGTCAATGTTTTGAGTTACACCACCTTTGCCAAGCTTAGGCTATCTTTTAATGGAGTTCCTGTTACTCGGTAACGCACGGGTGATCACCGTTTTGTGAGTGCTGAAGGTTTCATCCAGGGTTTTCTCGTTACTGTGGCGGGCCGACGAACTATGGAGATTGATTGTTATGTTTTGCACCTTAGTCCGAGACCTGGGCATTACCAGCTTCTTTTAGGGAGACCTTGGATATGGTGGACCGATTGTGTTATTGATATCCCTAGAGGGTGGCTGCTTCTGGGTAGATGATCTTTATGGGTGGTTCTGCCACCTTATCCTTCTTCTACACGAGCCCTGGGTTGCTTCAAAAATTGAGGGTGGGGTTGATGATGACCATAGTTCTACTTCTTCTTGTACGTCCAGTTCTTATTGTATTTACCTTGATACTATTGAGATTACCCTTGATGAGGATGAGGAGACTCCACCTTTCACTAGAGAGAAAGATAATGTGAGGGCTCCTATAAAAGGGAGGAAAAACTTGTGCTTTTGGGAGCTTCTTTAGAGTCATCATTAAGGGATGAGGTTATTTGTTTATGTCGAGAGTACCAGGACATTTTTGCATGGAATTATAGGGAGTTGAAAGTTTTCCCACTCGAGTTTGTTGTGCATCGCATCCCACTTAAACCAAGTGTTGTTCTCGTTCATCAACGTCAACGTAGATTGCAAGAGCATTATAGAGAGGGGGTCTATATGGAGATAAAAAACTTTTAGAGACTGGGCTAATTGTTCCCATGGATAACACTGAGTGGGTTTCCCCTATTGTTGTTGTACCCAAGAAAAATAAGCAGCTTCATATATGTGTTGATTATAAACAACTTAAGAAGGCTACAATCAAAGACTATTATCCTTTGCCTTTTATTGATCAAATTTTAGATGCTTTAGCTGGGAGGGAGATTTATGGATTTATGGATGGGTTCTCCAAATACAACCAGATGGCCGTAGCTGATGAAGTTAACCTTTAAACCACTTTTACCACCATCTTTGGGACATTTGCATATCATTTCATGCCATTTGGGTTATGTAATGCTGGTGCATCATATCAAAAATATAAGCATGAAAGTTTTCATGATGATATTATAGAATTTCTCAAAATATTTATGGGAGACATAGGCGTTGGGACCACTAAAGAAAATTTTCTTAAAGCCCTCCATTATGTGTTTCAAAAGTGTCAAGAGAAGTCCATTGCATTGAATGCTCGAAAATGTATGTTGGGAGTCTCCTATGGTATTTTATTGGGACATCTTATTAGTGAACACGTGATAGCTATGGATCCTACAAAGGTTGAGGCCATCCTTGCCTTTCCTGCACCTACTCTGTTCGTCATGTTAGAGGCTTTCTTGGGGCTGCTAAGCATAGTAACCATTTTATTAAAGATATGGCTCATCTTATTTTACCACTTTTGAGGGTTGAGCCAAAAGTTTATTTGGGGGACACCTCAAGAGACCTCTTTTTCTTCTCTTAAAAGTGCATTTACTAAGGCTCCTATTTTTAAGCCACCCGATGCTTCTAAACCTTTTCATTTATTTTCCACTTGCTCACATTATGTTTTGTCTAGTTGCATTGCCCAAATTTATGACAAGAAATTGCATCTCGTTGTCGGGGGATAATTGTGTAAAAGGTGACCCGGGAAGGCACCGGGCCCCTAGCTGTGAGAGGTGCGGGGAAAAAAGGTGTAGCAGACACAATTAACGACAACAGAGTTAAAACAAGCAGTTCACCTAATTCCAGTTAATTGACAGAATCCATGGTTAAACAATCACTATGGATGCTTAAATGCTCTTTACAAGAAGAAATCCTAGCTTAATCCATGTGCTAAACAAAAAAATGATGATGTTTTTCTTACTCTACCTTTTGCTTCCCGATTCGAATGGCTAATGGGCTTCGAGCAGGTTTCGAATGGCTAATGAGGCTTAGGGAAGGTTTAAGATGGCTTAAGAGAGCTTATGACTCAGGCAATGAAAGCTTAGAAGATTAGGCTTGGTTTAGGGATAATAGGATTAGCTTGATTAAGGACGAGGTTAGGCTATGAAGTTTGGATTATGAGCTTGGGAAAACTTTTATTAGCGAGCTTAAACTCGGGAGCTTTAGATTAGGATGGCTTCGATTAGAGAGCTTAGGCTTGGCTAATGAGCTTACAATTAGGATTGCTCAAAGAGATCAAGAGCAAAGTTTCTTGGAGAGCTTAAGGTTAAGATAGCTTATGAGTTTGAGAGGCTTGGCTTAAGGCTTAAGAAATCCGAGCTTAGGCTTGGCTAAAGGAGATTAGCTTAAGGTTATGGACTCTCGCCTCCTCCCCAGGACAGAGGGTGATCAAATGAAAAGAGGAGAGACTCAAATTAACCACACGATGACTTTTGTAGGTTGCATGGCCCCTTTTTCTATATTTGGCTTACCCATTAGCGACGTCGCTAATGGGTAGCCACCCTTATGACGTGGCAGGGCCGAAATCAAGTAGCACGGATTACGTCGGGAGTGGTTCCAAACTTGCTCGCGCCGGCGTTTTGAGCCATTTTCGACTCTGCAGCGGAATCGCCCGAGCATCATAGCGCCCAACGCGATGCATTTCATCTCCTCCTGCCTCTTTTGCGCGCTGCCATGCCATGGCTTAGTTTCATTTTACATTAGGTTTAAAAAAAAGCCTATATTTTCCCCATTTGGAAAGGCATTGGCCAAGTGGCTTGGCTTGGGCGGTCTTTCTATTAGCTCCTTGGGTGGCCGGCCGTAATGGGCACCACATTAGGCAAACAAATTTACCAAGGCACCGATTGTATGTAAGTTAACCAATTGTATGTAAGTTAACCAAGGCTCCGTAATCCCTTCGCATTTGAGTAAAATTACCCGTGACTCCCTCGCCATTTGCATGGTATCTTGTAGTGAGACCTCATAAAAGAATTTATGCTTTCATAAGCACCACAATTGGCGTAAACATAGATTAAAGCATTGCTACCATCAACATCTTTCTTCACCCGCCCTCGACTGACATCATCATCGAGATTTTTGTTACCCAGTTTAGTGTTGTAGACCTTGCCACAATCGTGTCGGCATTCCCTGCAATCATTGCATTTCAAAAGATGACATTCCAAACACGAGACTCCTCAAAGAACTTGTTGCTCTTGCATATCAAAACCCAAATAAAGCTCAAAAAGTCTCAGATGGCACTCCGGCCGAGCCGGCTAGACTGACACGGAACCGGCCCCCGGAGAATCTTTAACTGCCCATAACTTGGCAAGCAGGACTCCGATCACTGATCTGAAAAGATCGATGCGCTCCTCAGAGTGATCACTTCAAGCCTGTACATTCATTTCAATTTTGTCACCTGAGCTGCAGTTGCCTAATCCGGTACGGATCTGAATCGACTTGAACTTTAAACTGCCATAACTTCTTCACCGTAGCTCCAATCGACGAGCCGTAAAGATAGGCCAGTAGAAAAAATCAAGCACTACATCTTTCATTAATAAAATCCCAGCTATGAACACTTCAAGCATACTCACTGTTTAGCATTACCAAGACATCTTTTGGCCCTTAGAGCCGCATCTGGCACACTTTCAACTTATAAATTGGCTTGTTATAACTGCTGATTAACCATGCAGGATTCAAATACTCTTGATCGGCATTCCTTTGCTCATTTTCTTGTCATGGGAGCGGAGCGACACGACATCGTTGCATATTATAGTCACAAGCTTAAAGATGATGAGACACACTATACTTTGGTAGAGCGGGCTTGTTTAGCTATTTTTGAGAGTGCTAGGAAGTTTTGCACCTATTTATCCATGTAGCACTCCATTATATATGTGTCTAAGGACTCATTACACCTTATGATGAATAAGTTAGAGCCCCCTGAACGTATTGTGCAATGGCTTGTTGAATTGCAAACCTTCGATTATGTACTTAAATCCAAACCTCCTACATTACAAAAGCTTGTGGATTTCTTGGCTAATGTGTCTCCCTGTGCTGATGAGCCTGTCATAGCTGAACTTGATTTGGTTCGTATTGAGCCTTCTCGAGAGTGGTATGACCAAATTTCTCATTATTTTTCTACCCTAGAATTTCTCCCAAACATGAGTAAGGCTGCTAAGAAAAGATTAGTCACCCATGCAAAAAAATTCTCTATTATTGATGGGTCTATATATTATAAGGGGTTTGAGGGCATTTATCACCGTTGTGTTGCACACGAAGAGACATTTTTCCGGGAAGTTGACCACATTGAAGATCTTAAGAGCAGGGTATTGGTGGTCTAGAGTGTTTAAGGACTCGTAATTTGAGTGGTGTAAGAGGTGGGATGTTTTCCAGAGGGCCACCCTCCTTGAGAATCATTTGCACCCTAACAATCCTATTATGGCCATATTACCATTTGAGAAGTGGGGCATTGACTATATTGGGCCCATCACTCCTACATTGAAGCATGGGAAATCCTACATCATTGTTGCAATTGATTACTTCACAAAGTGGTATGAGGCTAGAGCGGTGAGGAGTGATGATGCACACACTACTACTTCATTCTTGAGTGATCATGTTATTTGTCGTTTTGGGGCACCATAAAAACTTGTCTTCGCTAGGGGGACACAATTTTTAAATGATTTTCTTGAAGATCTCACTTATTATTTTAACATTGACATGATAAAACCACCCCTTATAAGCCTTCTACCAATGGGCAATTTGAGAGCAATAATTAGAATCTAGTAACTATTTTAAATTAGAATTAGTAACCTACTTTCAATTGGCGTATAACCTACTTTTAAGGACGCAACAGGTTTCACTCCCCTCTCTCTCGCTTATGGTCAAGAGTGTGTGCTACCCATTGAACATGAGCTTGCCACCTTGAGGTTCTTGCATGCACATTCCTTGCCTTTGGAGGAGAGTTTGAAAGAGAGGTTGGGCACAGTAGAACACCTAGATAAGTGGAGATTGAGAGCTTACTTACATCAAGAGGTAGCAAAGAAGCGTCAAACAAAACAAAGAGCAAAGAAGGATATAACCTACGACTTTGAGGACGGAAAATTAGTTCTCTTATATGATGCATATCATGAGTTATTCCTCGGGAAGTTGAGCCATGTGTGGTCCGATCCTTATTGTATAGTGAAGGTCTTTCCGAGGAACAAGGCCCAACTTGTAGAAATGGATGGGACATGGTTTTCAACGAAACTAATTTTGATAAAATTAAACTTTATTGGATGTAATCTTCTTCCTTGTTGCAGATACTAGCGGTGCATCTTCTCTTTGGTCTCTCTACTTTGATGGAGCTTGTCGTGGCAAAGAAAAGGTTGGAAGTTGTGGTATTGTCATATACCCGCCAAAGGGGGTTGCTATTTTCTTGGGAGTTCTTTTGGGCGATCATTTGAGTAATAATATTACAGAGTATCAAGCACTTTTGATTGGTTTGAGAGCACTACTTCTTTTGGAAGCAGTGGATGTTCATATTTATGGAGATTCACAGCTTGTGGTATACCCGTGGTACACCAGTTTCATGGTCACGCCCACACCCTTCACCCTTTGATGCACTACTATAGTCTTTTAGCCCGTGCCTCTTCACCCATTTACTTCTTCCACCCTTAACTTTTTGCCTCGTGAAGAGAACCATGTTGCAGATTCCCTTGCTTTGATGGCCTTATCTCGATCTTTCACCCAAAATTTTGATAGCTCCTTGGTGAAAGCCTCGTCCATCCATGATGATCCTTGAGATATGTTTCAAAATATTAAATGTTTGGGACTAGAGGGGTTACGTAATCATCATAGGAGTTTGCAAACCACCCACCCTATAACTATTGATTCCCTCATTTTATCCATGACTTGTAGACTTATTCACCTTTCTAATATCACTTTCCTCACTATTGACCCTTTCCATCTGCTTATGATTTTGTATCCCAATGGATAAGGCACCGGTCTAACCGGAAATTTTGGGTTCACACTAGCAGGCTAGTTTTTCCCACAAGCAGCCACTATTGCTTTTTTTTAGGGATAAGTGCATAGTTTATATCGCAGTACCACCACATACATTTTTATTTGCACATGTATTGCATTACCGCTGTGTTGCACTTGTTTGAATCATCATGATCACCATCTACACTATTATTGCATTGACTGATGCGCTTAATCTTGGTCGAGGAAGGGTTGTCGTTTTGCGATTCAAGAGCACCAAGCAATTTTGAAGTCGACAACACCGCCAAATAAAATTCCAAGCAAGTGGATTATCTCGTCGATTCAAAAATTTTGCACCAAAATGTGTTTCTGCTTACATTTAGGTCAGTTTTTGGGTAGTCGTTGTAAAGGTCTAAGGTTGAGCATTTTAAAAAGAGCATGATTTACAAAACTGAAATGGTGCATTGGGTTGGTGTCTTCTCATGAAGGAGAAGAGGGGCAAGGGGCTCCATTTTTAAGGGCTGGCTACTTAGTATAGCGTGTTGTGAGCATTACCGCATTCAAAGCATCTGTGTATGTAAGTGCGTGTGTGTGACCAAAGGGGAAGATATTTACTGCTTGTTGGAATCGAAGGGGGAGAGAGAGAGAGAGAGAGAGAGAGAGAGAGAGAGAGAGAGAGAGAGAGAGAGAGAGAGAGAGAGAGAGAGAGAGAGAGAGAGAGATAGATAGATAGATTTTATTATCGTCCTCGGAGGTCAAATATGACATATGGGACCAAAGTTACATGTGATGTAGTATGTGTATGGCTGATGAGTGACTCTCGATGCTCAAAAATTGTAGTGATGAGAGTCGCAATGGAGAGCCCACACTTTGGCTGGGAGAGGAAAGTGTGTAGGTCTAAGTTATGGCTGAAAATGTGAGAGAAGCAAGTTCGGATGTGATCAAAAGCTGAGCACTCTAGTAGTGTGTGGTACTCAGACTCTCGAGCTTGCAGTGAGCATAATGTGCACAATCGATTTGAATCTTCTCCATCGCCCCAACGCCCTATCTCGCATCGAAGGAAATGGGAGCTAAGCCGAATTGCTGCGATAGTGCGTATCGCGGACAAGGGAATAGGCTCAAGCATGTAAGTGTGAGTACGGTTTCCTCTCTCAGCGAAGAACATGGTTTTGTAGTTGGGGGCAATATAGGTGGTGTAATGTATGAAGCGTGACCCACCGCATTTCTCCCAAACCGTAATACATTGGTGTTGTAGAAAAGCTTCATTCACTTGGGAGTCAATTGAAGCATCATGTAGCAAGTGTAATGCATCCCATCTCCCAAACCACTTCTTTATGTCTTGCATCCATCCCGTGCTCAAGATCTTGCTTTTATGCGTCTTTTGAACTCTTTTGCTTGCTTCCCATGCAATTGTAGGAAGTCGATGTGAGGGGTTTTTACGCATCTTTATCATGTACTCCACAACCCTTTCCATGCCCAGAACCTCAATTCGAAGAGATCCCGACTCAAGAAGTAGGAGCATATATGGTGTTTGTGTCTTAACTTGGAGAAATTTTGTAAGAAAATGCTTTTGGACATTCTCAAACTCTTTCCAAGTAGACTTTGAGATGCTCCCGCTCCACACTTCAACTCCATAAAGAAGATCCGATGTCACCAATGCATCAAAAAGATAATTCTTGAGAACCAAGCACTTGATGTTTCCCACATTACACATGTTCTCAAATGCATAATATGCTCTCTTTCCCGCTTCCAAACGACGCATAGCACATTCATGCCACTTGTGATTGGATGGAACCTCAAGGCCAAGGTACTTAAAGCTCTCAACAACTTCAAGTGTCTCATCTTTGTACACAATGAGTGGCTTCTCCTTATGGTTGGTTTTCACAAGCATAACCATTGTTTTGGATTCATTCACAATCAGCCCACTATACAAGCAAAAGTTCTCAAGGACAACCATAAGCTTTTGTGCATCTTATAAAGTGTGTGCTAGAAGCACTACATCATCCGCATACAACACAAGCATGATTACCACATTGCAAATAGTGACCTCTTCAATACCTTCTTCTTGCATAAAGTCAAGTACCATTTGTTCCAATTGATCGATGCATAAACCAAAGAGAGTTGGTGACAACCGACATCTTTGTTTAACCCCAATAGTGCTTACAAAAATTTCTGAAATTTCTCCTCCCATGCGCAATTGACAAATCACCTTCTCATAGATTCGAGAAACCGCAAGCATAAACTCACTTGGCACTTGTAATTCTTCTATCCTTCTCCACAAATTGTTACGTGGAATCATATCAAAGGCTTTCTTAAAGTCCACAAAACAACAATACAATCGCTTGCCTTTCAACCGACTTTCCTCCATGAGAACACGAAGAGTGACAAGAGGATCAATGGTGCTATGGCATCGACGAAAACCCGCTTGTCCCTTTGCACGCTTGTCATTCTCTTCAGCCCAATCACTCAATTTCATCTCCATTATGCACCCAAACAACTTTGCCATAAGAGACCCAATCATTATAGTCCGGTAGTTGCTTACATTCTTTACATCCCCTCCTTTATGGAAAGGCTTAACCCAATTAGTACTCCAATCATAAGGCATACCATGTTGAAGTGCAAGGTTGAACATATCACACATCCACTCATGGGTAAAATCTCCCGTCCATTTGATCATCTCCGGCTTGATACCTTGAAGATCTCCCACTTTGCGAGTGGCCAACTTTTCAAGCCCACCGCATACATCCTCAATAGTAAAAAAAGACGGCATACATGGGAGTGAACCATAAAATGGCATTTTTTCAGTATTTTCTTGCTCATATAATTGCCTACAATGTGTGTACATATCCACTAGACTCAAGTTACCAAAATTCTCAACCCGCTTGCCTCTCAAGTTTCTCCAAAATCTTCCACATGCATGTGCCTTTTCTTGAACTTGAAATTCTTGTTGCTTTACTTCCCATCTTCTTCTTTTCTTTTGAATCAATGCCTTGTATGTACGCAAATGACTTTGATAGTTGTCTTTGTCTATAGTTGCATCAAGCTTTATCAAGGACTTTCGAGCATCTTGACATTCTTTATCAAACCACCTTTTGCGTGATCTATCTTTGTGGATACCATGGAGATGCTTTATGGCAAAGCATTCTTCCGCACAAGAACAAATAGCTTTCTTGAAAGCTTCCCATTTAGTTTCCAATGGTGCATTACATTGAAGCTTTGTCATCCATAATTTTTTCTCAACCATTTCAATGTACATTGGTGCCCGTTTGAAATCCATACATAGTGATAACTTCTCTTTCCTGTGGCTGAGATTATCATGCTTAGTTGCTTCTCCACATGAAAGGTCAATACATAAGGTGCGATGGTCGGATTCCGGGGTCCATTGACCAAACATAAAACTCTTTATGCGATACATGATGGCTTCAGAGAGTAGCATATAATCAGTCACACTATCCCCATTATGTCTTCTACATGTAAATCCATTGGTTCCACTCCACAAAGATACACCATTGGCAATGAGCATACCTGTGCTATTACACATGTGTAAAAGTAACTTTCCATAGTGATCCGGCTCTTTCTCATCCATTGAAGTACGATCATACAAGTGAACTTCCTCCAACTCCCTTGAAATGTATGGCATATCAAATTGTTGATTATCATGTTGCAATGTTTTTGTGCGAGCATTCATATCCCCAAATATAATAACATCACCTTCACCTTTGAAATAAGCAATGTCCTCTTCCAAATCAGAAAATGGTTGATCTCTATCCATGCAAGCATAAAAGGGAGAATCATGATGAGGAATGTAGCAACCGGCTACAAAAATGGGTGCTCTTTTTGGTGTCATAATTTTCAGCCATACATAACGTTTGTACTTGTCATCTTTCACAATTGATACAAAATCTTCCAATCCTTTCTTAACCATACATGCTAACCCTCCTTGTCCTCTTCGTTGCTTGAGATTCTTTGACCACATCAATGAATGTACATTGTAATCCTCCAAGCCGTTAATCCTTTGTGTATCATGCTCCCAAGTTTCAACAAGAAGTACAACATCGGCTTTGCTTGTTAGTTCATCAATGCCAACCCCCGCATTCCATGGGTATCCATTACAATTCCAAAAGCATATTTTCAATTGTAACTCGGTCTCATAGGTCACGCATCCCTCTTTGCTTGAGAGACTTGCCTCCTCCTTGGGCACATTTTCTTCGTGAGAGATCTCCTTGTTTTTATTATTCTTTTCCTCATATGCCTTGCGACGCATATTTTGTTGCTTAATAGTGCGATCTTCACATACAAAACATTTTGTATCCCTCAAGTAGATCCAACTATTATCAAGGATAATCTTTCGCTTGGTCTCATCCGGCATGGTGCATACAATTGGCCGTTCTCCCGAGCGAGGAGCTCCTTGCTTCCCCACTCTATGTGCTCCATAGACCATAACTCCGGACATGCCAAAGTGTGTTTTGAAGAAATCTTCAATAACAATGGCAAGAGAAGGAGGTGTCTCTAACTTCTCTTCGGGAATTCCACGAATAACAATGTTCTTGGAACGTCGCTCCCGTTCCTTCAACTTCTCCACATCCACATTCTCAACATTCTTTGTTTGAACCATAGCTTGCATGAGTGAGGAATTAGAAACCACATTGTTACCACATACATCAGCCCAAGACTTGTTTGTGCATACATTTTTCATGTCCCATACATCCCGGCTCATAGTGTCAAATTTCTCCTCTTTCAATACATGGTCATGCTCTACTTTGCTCATCCGCTCCTTCAAAGCATTCAAGTCCACAAGAGAGCGTTTACATTCCTTGACTTCCTCTTCAAGTTGCATCAAACGTGTTGTTTGCATCTCAAGTGTCCTCTTGAGATTCTCATTCTCAACCACAAGTACCCTTAGTGTGCCATTCTCCATTGCAAGTGCTCGTAAGTCTTCGCCTTGTTTGTTTACGGTCTCTTGCAATGATACCAAGTACGCCATGATCATGGTTTCCGATGTCGTTGGTTGGGTGGTTGTGTTGCTATCTCCATACTTAGGAGATTTTGGATCATTTTCCACAATGGTTGTGGACCTTGTTGAAGAAGAAGAACCCTTGCGAGTGCCGGAAGACATTGTATGTAAAATAGGAGATGAGAATCAATTTTGTTGAACCTGTTCACTTCGGAAATGCTGCTACAGAAACGCCTTCCATAACTCTGAAAATTTCTGTCTTTACATCAATGCGTAGAGGACTTCGTGCTCTTCGATTAAGGCTATAGATCACCCAAATCGGAGTTCGGATGAAGAAGTTATGATCAAAAGAGTGGACTGCTGTCTACTAGGTCAAAAAAAGGCTGCACTGAGAGAGAGAGAGAGAGAGAGAGAGAGAGAGAGAGAGAGAGAGAGAGAGAGAGAGAGAGAGAGAGAGAGAGAGAGGGCGCTCCTTGTTGCTGCCATAGCCAAAGACGAGAGGAAGTGAGATTGAGAGAGAGAGCCTAGCTACCAGTTCCCTGCAGAATCGAGTGGAGAGAGAACCATTTGTAGGGGCTATCGAGAGCCAGAGAGAGAGAACCATTTGTAGGGGCTATCGAGAGCCAGAGAGAGAGAACCTCTGAAGGTGGCTTCTGTGAGCAAGGGAAGAATAAGGAGAATCGAGGGGGAGAGAGAACCATCTGTAGAGGCTGCCAAGAGCCGAGTACAGAGAGAGGTCAAATCTCTGTAGCGGGCCATATCTGAGAGCGAGAGGGGAGTTGAGAGAGAGAGAGAGAGAGAGAGAGAGATTCTCCCTATGAAGTAAACGAGGAGAGAGAAGGCGTGCTTGTTGGAAATGAGAAGAGAGAGAGAGAGAGTGGGCTCTCTGTTGAGCGGGCCGTCGAGTCCTATATATATATATATATATATATATATATATATATATGTATATGAGAGAGAGAGAGAGAGAGAGAGAGAACTATCTGTTGAGCGAGAACGAGAGAGAGAGAGAGAGAGAGAGAGAGAGAGAGAGAGAGAGAGAGAGAGAGAGAGAGAGAGAGAGAGAGAGAGAGAGAGAGAGAGAGAAAATGATTTTTTCCCCTTGCTGCACGTCGATAGAGACAGGAAGAGATAAGTTAAAAAGAAAAGGGGAAAACTTGGTTTAATTAAAATACACAAGGGGGGTTCCCCATAGGGAAGGGAAAAAGAGAGAAAGAGAGAGATAGAGAGGTTGCATTCAAACTGAAAGGGAGAGAGTGGCTCACCACCAAAAGGTGAGAGGTGCTCTTCTTCTTGGCTTTTTTCTACTTGCAGACTTCAAGTTTCACTACAAAAGCTGACACCGAAGTGGTGTCTATTTTCAAACCTCAGAAGCAACGATGCGACGACAATACCAAAGTGGAGATTGCTTTACCTCTAGCTATATACACGCTTCACAAACTTTCGCTTCCATATAGCCACTCGTAGCGACTTCCGTCAAAGTTTGTAATAAAGAAAAATATTAAAGCTTTGTAAAATTTAACCATCAAGGGCCATGAGGGCCTCCCTGAACCTCGCCATCAAATTTTGACCTTCGATATAGCAGTTTCAAGCTAAGTTTTTGTTGTCTCTTGCCCTACTTTGATATAAAGACAAAGTAACTATCTGTGAAAGCATTTGCACGTATATATCATAATATAAACACAATTTGTGCCTATTTCCATTGTGTCGGCTCATGTAATCATTCTCTACACCATTTTGTTATCAATCATCATCATATTCATGATCATATTGTGTTTGTCATTTATGAGTGTTTGTTTATACTCCAACCACTCCAACGCTCCCTGGAAGTAGACATCTAGTGCACTATCTTTTCTCTAGGTCCATTCTACCTTCTCACTAGGCTTTGGGGTTTCTTTTGCACTTTCTATACTATCTTTGTGGGTATCTAGGGGGTCTTTGGGTCTTTGTCCTCTTTGCCTTGATTGTCTAGATATTTAACACATCTAGAAGTCCTACAAATAAACACTTGTTAATTATTTAAGTACATACTAGTATAAAATATTCAATAGGAAAAAGTAAACAAAAGAAAATAAGTATAAAAAAATTCAAAAGGCTATGTATAGCATTATGTCTATCTAAGGGGGGTGGTTTGTACCCCTCCCTCTGCTACCTCCATTACGTTTGTGTACATTTGAAATGATGTTACACGGTAATAGACATGCTAATAGGCACGGTAATGAACGCAGTAATATCCACGATAATCATTGTCCCCTAAAAAAGAAAGAAGGGCAAAGTATGCTACGTATTTGCGGCATACTCTGCCTTCTTCTTCTCCGCCATCGCACCTGCACCAAGCCTAGCCCTCCCTACTCCACCTCCCACACCCTCTACCTCTCTCTCCCTTGTCCATCTCTCCCCTCCTTCTCCCTCACACACACACACACACACACACACACACACACACACACACACACACACATATATATATATTCGGGTCATTTGCGAAGGAATCTTTAAAGGGAGGTTTTCGCGATCGTCATAGGACACTCAACCTAACGGTCAATGATATCTACAAGTAAAATTAGTCACAAAACCTCCCCCCCCCCCCCCCCCCCCCCCCCTCTTTCTTTACTGTATTCTACTCCAAACACACACATACAAACACGCACACATACGCGTGCACACACATTTACATGTATAAAGATAGAAACAATAGGGGATTAAGAAGTGCACATGTCTCATTCATTTGATTGATTGATGCAATATAAATTATCATTAATGATTTTTTGATGCAGGTTGCATAGTGAAGTAGATATATCTTCTCCCACGTCGTTGTAAACTTGTTTGCTTTGTTTGCAAATGGATTGTGAGAGAAATAAAAAGAGAAATAGGTTGAAGTAAATAAAATAGAAAAAACTTGAGAAATGAAAGAGGGAGAGAAAAATAGAGAAAGAGATGAAGAGATAAATAGAGTAAAATAGAGAGAGAGAGAGAGAGAGAGAGAGAGAGAGAGAGGAAGAAGAGAGAGGGAGAGAGAAAGAGAGAGAGAGATAGAGTAAAATAGAGAGAGAGAGAGAGAGAGAGTAAAATAGAGAGAGAGAGAGAAGAAGAAGAAGAGAGAGGGAGAGAGAAAGAGATAGAGATAGAGAAAGAGAGGGAGAGAGGGAAAGAGAGAGAGAGAGAGAGAGAGAGAGAGATAGATAGATAGGTTTTATTATCGTCCTCGAACGTCAAATATGACCTATGGGATCAACGTTACATGTAATGTAGTATGTGTATGGCTGATGAGTGACTCTCGATGCTCCAAAATTATGGTGATGAGAGTCGCAATGTAAAGCCCACACTGTGGCTGGGAGAGGAAAGTGTGTAGGTCTAATTCATGAAATGTGAGAGAAGTAAGTTTGGATGTGACCAAAAGCTGAGCACTCTAGTAGTGTGTGGTACTCAGACTCTCAAACTTGCAGTGAGCATAATGTGCACAATTGATTTGACTCTTCTCCATTGCCCCAATGCACTGTCTCTCATCGAAGAAAATGGGAGCTAAGCCGAATGGCTACGATAGTGTGTATCGCCGACAACGGGATAGGCTCAAGCATGTAAGTGTGAGTACGATTTCCTCTTTCAGCGAAGAACATGGATTTATAGTTGGGGGCAATATGGGTGGTATAATGTATGAAGCGTGACCCACCGCATTTCTCCCAAACCGTAATACATTGGTGTTGTAGAAAAGCTTCATTCACTTGGGAGTCAATTGAAGCATCATGTAGCAAGTGTAATGCATCCCATCTCCCAAACCACTTCTTTATGTCTTGCATCCATCCCGTGCTCAAGATCTTGCTTTTATGCGTCTTTTGAACTCTTTTGCTTGCTTCCCATGCAATTGTAGGAAGTCGATGTGAGGGGTTTTTACGCATCTTTATCATGTACTCCACAACCCTTTCCATGCCCAGAACCTCAATTCGAAGAGATCCCGACTCAAGAAGTAGGAGCATATATGGTGTTTGTGTCTTAACTTGGAGAAATTTTGTAAGAAAATGCTTTTGGACATTCTCAAACTCTTTCCAAGTAGACTTTGAGATGCTCCCGCTCCACACTTCAACTCCATAAAGAAGATCCGATGTCACCAATGCATCAAAAAGATAATTCTTGAGAACCAAGCACTTAATGTTTCCCACATTACACATGTTCTCAAATGCATAATATGCTCTCTTTCCCGCTTCCAAACGACGCATAGCACATTCATGCCACTTGTGATTGGATGGAACCTCAAGGCCAAGGTACTTAAAGCTCTCAACAACTTCAAGTGTCTCATCTTTGTACACAATGAGTGGCTTCTCCTTATGGTTGGTTTTCACAAGCATAACCATTGTTTTGGATTCATTCACAATCAGCCCACTATACAAGCAAAAGTTCTCAAGGACAACCATAAGCTTTTGTGCATCTTATAAAGTGTGTGCTAGAAGCACTACATCATCCGCATACAACACAAGCATGATTACCACATTGCAAATAGTGACCTCTTCAATACCTTCTTCTTGCATAAAGTCAAGTACCATTTGTTCCAATTGATCGATGCATAAACCAAAGAGAGTTGGTGACAACCGACATCTTTGTTTAACCCCAATAGTGCTTACAAAAATTTCTGAAATTTCTCCTCCCATGCGCAATTGACAAATCACCTTCTCATAGATTCGAGAAACCGCAAGCATAAACTCACTTGGCACTTGTAATTCTTCTATCCTTCTCCACAAATTGTTACGTGGAATCATATCAAAGGCTTTCTTAAAGTCCACAAAACAACAATACAATCGCTTGCCTTTCAACCGACTTTCCTCCATGAGAACACGAAGAGTGACAAGAGGATCAATGGTGCTATGGCATCGACGAAAACCCGCTTGTCCCTTTGCACGCTTGTCATTCTCTTCAGCCCAATCACTCAATTTCATCTCCATTATGCACCCAAACAACTTTGCCATAAGAGACCCAATCATTATAGTCCGGTAGTTGCTTACATTCTTTACATCCCCTCCTTTATGGAAAGGCTTAACCCAATTAGTACTCCAATCATAAGGCATACCATGTTGAAGTGCAAGGTTGAACATATCACACATCCACTCATGGGTAAAATCTCCCGTCCATTTGATCATCTCCGGCTTGAAGATCTTCCGCTTTGCGAGTGGCCAACTTTTCAAGTCCACTGCATACATCCTCAATAGTAAAAAAAAACAAGGCATCATGGGATTGAACCATAAAATGACATCTTTTTAGCATTTGCTTGCTCATATATTTGCGTACAATGTGTGTACATATCCACAAGACTCAAGTTACCAAAATTCTCAACCCGCTTGCCCCTCAAGTTTCTCCAAAATCTTCCATATGCATGTGCCTTTTCTTGGACTTGAAAAGTTTTTGCTTTACATCCTATCTTCTTCTCTTCCTTTGAATCAACGCCTTGTATGTATGGAAATGACTTTGATAGTTATCTTTGTCCATAGTTGCATCAATCTTTATCAAGGACTTTCAAGAATTTTGACATTCTTTATCAAACCACCTTTTGCGTGATCTAGCTTTGTTGATACCATGGAGATGCTTTATGGCAAAGCATTCTTTGGCACAAGAATAAATAACTTTCTTGAAATGTTTCCATTTAGTTTCCAATGGTGCCTCATGTTGAAGCTTTGCCATCCATAACTTTTGCTCAACCATTTCAATGTACATTGGTGCTCGTTTGAAATCCATACATAGTGATAATTTCTCTTTTCTTTGGCTAAGATTATCATGCTTAGTTGCTTCTTCACATGAAAGGTCAATACATAAGGCCCGATGGTTGGATTCCGGGGTCCATTGGCCAAACATAAAACTCTTTATGTGATACATGATGGCTTCGGAGAGTAGCATATAATCAATCACACTGTCCCAATTATGTTTCCTACATGTAAATCCATTTGTTCCACTCCACAAAGATACACCATTGGCAATGAGCATACCCATGCTGTTACACATGTGTAAAAGTAACTTTCCATAGTGATCCGGCTCTTTCTCATCCATTGAAGTACGATCATACAAGTGAACTTCCTCCAACTCCCTTGAAATGTATGGCATATCAAATTGTTGAGTATCATGTTGCAATGTTTTTGTGCGAGCATTCATATCCCCAAATATAATAACATCACCTTCACCTTTGAAATAAGCAATGTCCTCTTCCAAATCAGAAAATGGTTGATCTCTATCCATGCAAGCATAAAAGGGAGAATCATGATGAGGAATGTAGCAACCGGCTACAAAAATGGGTGCTCTTTTTGGTGTCATAATTTTCAGCCATACATAACGTTTGTACTTGTCATCTTTCACAATTGATACAAAATCTTCCAATCCTTTCTTAACCATACATGCTAACCCTCCTTGTCCTCTTCGTTGCTTGAGATTCTTTGACCACATCAATGAATGTACATTGTAATCCTCCAAGCCGTGCTCTGCTCCCGAGTTTCAACAAGAAGTACACATTGGCTTTGCTTGTTAGTTCATCAATACCAGCCCCCGCATTCCATGGATATCCATTACAATTCCAAAATCATATTTTTAATTGTAACTCGGTCTCATAGGTCGCGCATCCCTATTTACTCAAGGGACTTGCCTCCTCCTTGGACACATTTTCTTCGTGATAGATCTCTTTGTTTTATTATTCTTTTCCTCATATGCCTTGCGAGCATATTTTGTTGCTCAATAGTGCGATCTTCACATACAAAACATTTTGTATCTCTCAAATAGATCCAACTATTATCAAGAATAATTTTTTGTTAGGTCTCATCCGGCATGGCGCATACAATTGGCTGTTCTTGCAAGCGAGGAGCTCCTTGCTTCCCCACTCTATGTGCTCCATAAACCATACATTTGGACATGCCAAAGTGGGTTTTGAAGAAATATTTCATAACAATGGAAAGAAAAGGAGGTGTCTCTAACTTCTCTTCTGGAATTCCACAAATAACAATGTTCTTGGAATGTCGCTCCCATTCCTTCAACTCCTCCACATCCACATTCTCAGTATTCTTTGTTTGAACCATATCTTGCATGAGTGAGGAATCAGGAACCATATTGTTACCACATACATCAACCCAAGACTTGTTTGTGCATAAATTTTTCATGTCGCATACATTTCGACTCATGGTGTCAAATTTGTCCTCTTTTAATACATGGTCATGCTCTACTTTTCTCATGTGCTCCTTAAAAGCATTCAAGTCCATAAGTGAGCGTTTACATTCCTTAACTTCCTCTTCAAGTTGCATCAAACGTGTTTTTTGCATCTCAAGTGTCCTCTTGAGATTCTCATTCTCAACCACAAGTACCCTTAGTGTGCCACTCTTCGTTGCAAGTGCTCGTAAGTCTCTGCCTTGTTTGTTTACTTTCTCTTGCAACGATACCAAGTATGCCATGATCACGGTTTTTGATGTTGTTGGTTAGGTGGTTGTGTTGCTATCTCCACACTTAGGAGATTTTGGATCGTTTTCCACAATGGTTGTGGACCTTGTTGAAGAAGAAGAACCCTTGCGAGTGCTGGAAGACGTTGTATGTAAAATAAGAGATGAGAGTCAACTTTCTTGAACCTGTTCACTTCAAAAATGCTGCTATAGAAACGCCTTCCTTAACTCTAAAAATTTGTGTCTTTACATCAATGTGTAGAGGGCGGTGTACTCTTTAGAGAGAGAGAGAGAGAGAGAGAGAGAGAGAGAGAGAGAGAGAGAGAGAGAGAGAGATTTCATTATCATCCTCGAAGGTCAAATATGACCTATGGGACCAAAGTTACATGTGATGTAGTATGTGTATGGCTAATGAGTGACTCTTCATGCTCCAAAATTGTGGTGATAGGAGTCGAAATGGAGAGCCCACAATGTGGTTGGGAGAGGAAAGTGTGTAGGTCTAATTCATGGCTAAAAATGTGAGAGAAGCAAGTTTGGATGTGACCAAAAGATGAGCACTCTAGTAGTGTCAAACTTGTAGTAATGTGCACAATCGATTTGACTCTTCTTCATTACCCCAATGCCTATCTCACATCAAAAATGGGAGCTAAGTTGTTGGACGGATACGCCACGACGGACGTCAGCATAGCGAGAACTCACCTAACATATAATGTCAACTGAGGACGGAGCTCGACCCACAGGCGCGTGGAAGCAAGCAAAGGGTGTCAACCTCTACTCGACCGACTAATGAGTACTTCCTACAGAGATATCAAATCTACATGCCATCGGTTCTGTGAATGTGAGAGGCTCCTATGATGCTACCGCAAGTCAAAATCCCATTAGACGTTCTCGAAACGTTACGAAACTTGAGGGATATCCTATCAACACCAATAGGTCACTCTCCCTAATTTTCGTGACCAAAAAAACCTACCCATACCCTCCATGCAGAAAACGCGTAGGATGTTTGGTCGGTTTTTGCAGGTCGACATTTCCAAAAACTAAAGTGCCTAATGTGTAGCTCTACTCGCTCTGATCGCATGGATATGCTGAAATGCAAAAACGGACAACAGTTACTCACCGAAACTCCAAAAGTAGCTCGCGAGTGAATCTGCCAAAACACAGACGAACGCGCGTGATGTAAGCATCAACGCGTAGCTCTCCTCATGGGCAACACACTGCTACTCTCCGTTTGTGATTCCAACCACCGTAGCTCCTGTAGCGCACACACACACACACACTCTCTCTCTCACTCTCTCGTAGTCTCCCAACGACATAGAAGATCATATTATTAGAAGTCCCTTTACAAAGCTTTAGGTTTTGGCTTATATACTAAGCCTTAGAAAACCTAATGTCCGACCAAAATGACCTGATTTGTCCCTAGGCTTCTATAGAGCTTAATTACAACACTGTGAGCTGGCTTTTCTCATCCAACAAGCATCTCTGGCCAAAATACAATTGTCAACTTAAAATATGAAGTTCCCGTAAACATTACAAAAGTGGCCGTAATGGCTCAAAATAATAATAACGGGATAATCGATGATGTCCATGAGCTTGTATCTTCACATTACAGCATCTATCTTCGTCTTCATCACTTCATCAGCATCTTTATTTGGAATCTTCAGAGAATCTTTGAGGAATCTTAATGGAATCTTTGTGGAAGCGTTGTTGAAAGGTTGACCTTTTAACACTCTCCCCCTCTGAAGTCTTGTCGTCCTCGACAAGACCCTATGTCTGCAGTGGCCTTGACGAGTGCTTCATGTTTTGGTGTTGGTTGAATCTTTTGTTGTTGCAGTTGCCTCTACCAGATGCTTTGTATGTTGTAGAGTTACCTTTTTCTTATACATGTAGTGTAGTTGAAGCCATAGCTCTCCCCCTCCGATTGGTTGTTGTAGCGTGAATAAGTCGAGTGAGGTTTGTTGTTGCAGCAAGCCTTTATCTTGGCAGCTCTGTATTGTTTGTTCTTTGGGTGTCATCCTGCACGTGTACCTGTAAACTTGAAGCCTTGATTGAATTTTTTCTAGGCCGCCCCCCTTTGATTTTATAGCTTATGAGCATGTAGTTGTTTGGGGATGTCATTGGTCTGTTTTTCTGTGTTTTAATAAGAAAAATAGTAAAAATAAAATGTGGTGTATATTACAAAATGAAGGTCTTGGATACCTCGATAAGACTAAAGGGAAAAACCCAGTGGGAAAAAATGCCTTTAGTCACAATTAAATGGGAGGCTATGTGTACTTATGTCTGATGTAACCGAGTTTTGTTGAGTTTGTGTACTTATGGCCGTATGGCTACTATTATTGACTTGATATACATTGGACATGTGTTAGTAGCTTGAAGTCAGAGTCGTTGTTGAGCAAATGCTTATGAAACCTGTTACCGCTTCGTCATCGTCATTTTGTTGTGTAAGTGCATGGGTGGAACACAAATCGTGTCAAATGCAAATGGTCAATGATGCGATATTATATATGCTTGCACAAATAGATGCATGGGAAACAATATGCGGTGCGAGAAGAGTTTGAATGGGTGCTTCTAGGAGTGAACGTAGCTAGAGAAGCAAAAATATATTTGACTTCAAGAGCTGCCGTTACTCACAAGAAGGGTTTTTGTCGACGAGGTTTTTTTCACTCTCCTCACTGTGTTCATGTGCGTGAGTGTTTTCTGGACTACTCTGCTACTCCACCAATTAAAATAATAGACTTTGACTCTTATGCTCACCTATCCAGCACGAGCGACTCAATTTTACAATATGCTCAACTCTTCCAGCTTGAGCTATAATCTAAATATCGAGACTCATAGACCACAAAAGTTATTAAGACATAAAGCTTGGGTCTGACGCTTGCTCATTTAGTGGCTCAGCTGCCCGACTTTTGACTCTTATGCCATTATTTTTATGGCGACTTGACTTACTCTCGAGAGCTTTTGACGAAGAATAGGTTTTGAAATTCAAAACTCCCATCCTCGAAGAGAGGATTTGTAAAGGACCATACTGGCAATATTGGTTTCTTTTGCCATACCTGTGTGACCTTGGTTGTCAAAATTTCTTTTTGTTGTTGTTGGTCCCTTGGTTGAGAAGATTGGCTCGCTCCATTCTCCGTAACACTTTGTCTATCATGTCTTGACATTTCTTGAGAGCTAGAGATGACTTCAATCTTCTTCGGTATGTGTGGTTCTTTTGGCACCCATTTGTATCTACATCATGTGATTAGGGTGTCTTTGCAGATATCCTTTGCCTTGAGTGTGACATTGTCCTTGGTTTTGCCTTCCGTGAAATTGCGATTATCTTCAAGCTGAAGTCGTCTGATTGAAGAATGTTTACCTGGCATCTTTGGCAGCCAGATTCTCCGATTTCCTTGATAGTAACCTTGTGCTTGAAGAATTGTAGATGGCACTTCCCATGATGTTTTTGACGTCGTATTCAGATGTACAAGAGTGCCATTTTTGGGATTATTTACCGATGAAGTCCTATGTTGGTATGAAAGCCAGTTGGATTTGAAATTTCCTGCATCCCTTTGGCGAGCCTTGTTGGTTGGTCTCCTTTGGTGATATAAATATGAGCTTTGTTGCTATTGGGGATGGTTTTTGAAACCTTTATCCACCACATAAGCCGAGGTCTGTGGTTTTGGTAACCAAAGTTTCTTTTGACCTTCATAATAGCCTTGCTCTGCTAAGCTGTAGTGGGAGGCTATCCATCCCACGTGTTTACCTTTCGTCAATTGGCTAGGATCATTTACCCATATTGGGTCCTTGACCTTTATTTATTCTGCTTTACTGTAGACCTTTGAAAACCTTTGGCGGCGGCTGTGATCTCGCAGTGTAGGGTATTTCTGTTGAAAGATTTTCTTTGGAGTCTGTCTTTCATGTGGAAGCATGTGGTCAATTGATGTTGAAGCTCTATCTTGAACTTTTCGGGGCTGGACTGAAGACTTTGATTGAAGAGGATGCGTCTGTTGGTAGGACATTTGTGGGCTCATTTTGGCTTTGCCTTTGTCGAAAGCCGATAATCTTGGAGCAGTAGTAGGCTGGATTTCTTGAGAGCTAGTCGTGATGACCATCATTGAAGATTTCAGAAGCCCTCTGTCACTATTTACTTCTTCTAGCACTTGAAGGTCATTCAATGGTGACTTTTCTTCTTGGAAATCTTTTGAAGCTTGTGTAGCAGGATATTGAGGTTGACTCTCTTCTTCTGATGCAATGGTCGCCGTGGCCTTTGGTTTCCATTGTTCCATGGGTTTTTGTAGAGTCTCTTCTCGAAAATATTCATTCATATCATGTATTGCTTGTCCTTGGTAGTCAATCTTGGACTCCGTCATTTCCTGTCCTTTTGTGCATTCTATGTCTTCAGTTACATCTTCTTTTAGCTTCTCATACTCTTTGATTTGTTCAATCACCAATGAAGAGTCCACAATAGAGAATTTATTTGGTAGACTTTCAGCTTCATCCATTGACTCTATTTGCATGTCTTCCACTTGTGATGTGGCACTAAGATTTTTTGTTACCTCTACCATATCTTCTTGTGTTGGCTCACTATCGTCAGAATCTTGGCTTCTTTTGCTCTCGAACCTTGAACTGCGAGCTTCATCTTCATCACCTTGTGGATGCTTTGACTTGTCCTCACTGAGGTTCCTTAAACGATCTTGAATCAGCTGATTCAATTGATCTTTTTTGAAAGCCTGATTCTCTATGATAATGTCATTGACACCCTTGACTTCAAGCAACTGTGACTTGAGCCTATCTTTTGTGCTCTGCGACAAGATTTGCTTCTTTTCTGGAGATCTTGTTGGGGATTCTTGCTTTCGTTCCCTTGTTGTCACTGTCTGAACTTTGCTTTTGGCTTGTTGCTTCTTCTTTTCCATCTAGAGCTTTGCTGGGAAGTCCTTCACTAAATGACCAATGGCACATTGGTCGCAATATGTTGTTATCTCAACATGTGCACCCTTTGGACGAGGAAGCTCTCCATAATACTGCTGATAATGGTTTTATGTGGTATCTAGATACAAATATGACCTCTTCTTTGCATGCATGAACCTGTAGATACAAATATTTGTATCTAGATACAAATATTTGTATCTAGATACAAATATGACCTCTTCTTTGCATGCATGAACCTGTAGATTACGACTGACTTAGGTGTATCACTGGCTTCGTCTCTTTATCCTTCATCGTCTTGTCCTTGAGAAGCTGAAAATAGCTTCCATTATTGCTTCCATACAAGATCAAATCACTATCCATGCTTTCTAGCAGTTGTAATGCTAATTCTTCCATCAGTATATGGTCTTTGATGTGGGGCTTCTGCATAGCCTTATGCCTATGTTTCCGAGTTGATTTTGGTGAGTTCTGCACCAAGGGTGAATGTAAGGTCTCTGACCCGATCACAAGAGCACCCTTGTACCACGAAATGAATACAATGGAATAAGTTACTATTTTTAGCAGTTTTCCAGATTCTGTCAGTGCCATGATGTTTAGAATGTTATAAAGCTTCAAAATGTGAATTAAAATAATTTTTGTGAAAAATTTCTAAAAATAGTAAGTTTTTGGTCACCCGACCCGTCCAGTTTTGATCGTCTCGAAAAACTGCACCCGTACCCCAAATTTGAGAAAAATGCATTTTTGAACCCCGAGGGCTGCTAAATATGGCAGGTACTCGGGCTAGTACGTCTTAGTTAGAGCTTAGTATAGCAATTTACGGCATCAAAATCCGACTCGTATGGCCCGTTTTAGCCTAGAACCAAATTTCCTAAAAATTATCCGGGAAGCACCGGGGGGCCCGAGGCTGTGTGGGAACAGGTCCCAGCCCACTCCAGACCTGCTTTAGCAGCTAGGGGGCGCCCTCTTGCTTTGTGGGAGTCTTGGGGAAGCTACCAAGCCTGCAACTCAGTCTCAGAACCAGTTAACCAAGCCAACCTGACACTTGGTGGGCAGAGAACTGGACTTGCCATGCTTAACTGGAGAAGCTCCCAGATGCATTTAGCAACCTAGATCGATTTTCAGCCTGTAGGAGCCTATTTAAAGACCTGCATACACACACACACACACACACATACACACTTATGATCACACACACACACAGTGCATACACACACACACACATACATTGGGGAGGTGCTGCCGAATCACACACCTATTGGAGAAGAAGCTAGGAGGGAGGTGCTGCCGAATTTTCATCTTAAGAAGCTCGATTAGATCAGAAAATCGAGAAGATTACAAGCTCTTAATCACGGTAACGACAGTTTAATTAATGCCATCTGAAAATCCCTTTCTCTACCACCAAAAATTTCTCGTACATTATGCCTATTCCTAGCCGAAAATCTCTATGACTACTCTCTGAATTCTCCTTATTCGTACTCTATTATGTAATCATCATTCCATAGCTGAATTATCAGCCATTCTTCACTCTCGATTAATGATTAGAGCATAATTATCAGAATCTTCTCTCTCTAGATAGCATAGTAATTAATCGGTAAGCTAGTATTTGTGCAGATTGAAGAGAATCACTATTGTAATCACTCATTAACATTCTTCACTCTCGATTAATGATTAGAGCATAATTATCAGAATCTTCTCTCTCTAGATAGCATAGTAATTAATCGGTAAGCTAGTATTTGTGCAGATTGAAGAGAATCACTATTGTAATCACTCATTAACATTGTAGCTTAATTGAATTCATTTCTCTTATGCATTAAGACGTAATTAAGGAGAAATTAATCCGTCAATAAGTCTCTAAGAATTGGTTTTTCCTCACACATATGCATAGGGTAAATCTGCATCATCTAATTGCTAGGAAATAGTTTAATCATACTTAATCCAATTCTCTGGTAATTCCAATAGTTAAATCCTAATTATTCTTGATCATGTAAGCCGAATAGTTATCTTAGAGCCGGTTCCCATAGGATTATGTGCCATCCTTAATGATTGCTTTATGAAAGAAATCTAGACTCTCATATAGGAGGGATTAATTGATGTCACTAATCTACCCATTGGACTGTTATGATGCTTGTGAACCTTAGCTCTTTCTCCAAGCTAATCATTTAAAGTAGTGAGAAATGGCCCCGGTAAAGAGGACGCGCTTCGGTGGTGCCCATGATCGCGAAGCAGGAACGAGCAATGTCAACGGGAAGGGGAAGGCTCCCCTAGACGAGCAAATACCGGCCATCTCACGGGCTATTGACGAAGAAATGGAAGAGGTAGGTCCCAATTTCTATTCAAGTTGTTTAATTAACATTGCATACGATTAGTTAGGAATGAACATATCCCCGAACATGTTGGAGAAATCCGACAGAAACCTCAGCATTGAATGCATAGTACATTTAAGTATAAAGTAGGAAAGAAATGATTGATGGGTATGTTGTTTGCAAGAGGAAAGAATGTTTGCTAGGAAAAATTTAGCTCGACATGTTCATTTTATTTCCAATGTTGAATCAGTCCTGACCCCCCTACTGATCACAGGGGGCAGAGTTCCTCGTTAGGGCTCTTCAATCCACGACTTGCTTTCTATGCGGTGGGAACCCACGTCTTGCTTTCTATGCAGTGGGAGTGTCCATGACATGCTTTCTATGCGGTGGACATACCTAGTTGTATGGGCAGCTAGGCGACAACGGGAGGAGTGAACTCTCGCTGGAGGGGGGATGTTGTACCTCCAGAACATTGGAACTTTTATGAATAAGTTTGAGTAGAATTTTTACTAGAATTCTGTCTTGGTGTTGTTTGCAATACTGGTTGAAGGGTTGTTTTAACAAACCATGTGATTCGGAATTAAACAAGGAATATCTATGTTGAATAACATTTGTGGTAGTAATTAGGTCACACGAGGAAGTGTGAGTGTGGGGGTGGAAAGTGGGGGCTTGGCTCGGGTTGCCAAAGCCTACGAGATGGGTGGTCCCGATTGGTCGGGAACTCTCTGTCCCCATAGTGCTTACTCGATATTGGTATTACTCATTGCCCCTAGAGCGGCGAATCCTCGAGAGTACGTGCCTCTGAAACATGGGGAAAAAGGCACTCGGGGTTTCTCTCCTCTTGGAAGGTGGGTCTTAGGATCGCTAGATAGTTAAGTACGCTTCCCCTGCGAGGTGGAGCTAGATCTCATTGCTAGTAGGCTCGAACTCGACTCACTTTGTGATGAGAGATCGTCCGCTAGTTGAACCTTGAACCATTTTGTTTGCTTCCGCTATAGATCTAGTGGCCACCAGGTTTACCATCAGATCCGTTGTTGATACGACGGGGTGGGGACCTCACAGTGAAGATCGAACCGAATCTTTGTTTTCCATTTCCTTGATGGTGCTTTTGGACGGGGTCCAAGTATGTGACTTACAGGTTTCCCACAATTTCTAAACTCATCCATATTTTTCACATCGGCTATTTCATAGTGCCTATCGTATTTGTCGACCACAATGACATCTTGACTTGACCTTTTACATTGGGCATTGTGAATTTCCAGTGGTCTCTCCTCCGGCTCGGCATCTTCCTATGCTTCTTGAAATTCCACTTGGACTCCTGAAAAGGACACTACTTCTTGTAAAACTGGACTTCTTAATCTCTTTTTTGAGTTTGAACGCCCCCCATCCGAGAGGGTTCCATATCTGATGTTGGCATCTGTTTAATGCCTGATGATATAACTTCTTGTGCTCTGTTAAGTAGCTCTTGAGACCAAGCTAGTTCTTTTTGAAGTTGTTGCTATCTTCATAGGTGATACTTCTGGTGTATTCCCTGTTTGTGCAATTTGGTGTGCTTGTGCTTTGTCTTGTGCTGGTGTGGTGCACGAGACTTGTACTGTGTCTTTCCATGTTGTGCCTTGTTGTGTGTCATGTCGTGTGTCACTCATTTGTGTAGTGACAGCTATAGGTGTCAATTCTTCCAAGTGCGTAGTTAGAGGTAAACCCATGACGAGATGGTATACATTACCACCTTTAGACATGTAGTCTTCTCCTCTTGAGCCAAACGCTTCTGCTAAAAAATAATGATTGTTTTCTACAGGAACTTCCTGACTTGTGATAGCCCTGTAGTATTGACCGTCTTCGTCACCATAGAGGGTACCAATTTTCCGTTTTCCATCTTGTGCTTTGTACAAAAAACTACTTGGAGGATATGTGTAGATATCTGTAAGTTGATCTTTGTACAACATTTCTATCTCATTGTCTATGTATTTTTCGTGCCTCATGTAAATTGATCCCAGACAGTCTTCCATGAAATCTGGATGTGGGTGTAGTACATTCTTCGCTGTTTCAACTTCCACATATTGAGATGTACGAGTTTCCTCTGTATCTTTCTTTCTCTTGATGTACAAATTCCGATTGACATCCTCATAGCATGGCAGTCCTTTGTAGTGGCCAATCAGATAGATCCAAATTTGCTCTCTTGTAATTTCTATGGATGTACTTGAATCTTCGTCTCGGCTGGTCTGATTCCTTTGAGATGCCATTGCTTTCGTCTTGACTCCCTTCTTGTACCTGTTCATTGATAGCTCTAATTGCTTGCCTCAATGCTAATAAAAATTATTAGAACCCTTGTGTCGGTCTTTTTCGCTTGAGGTCCTTCAGCTTTTGGGGATGCCTTAATCTCTGAGTTTTCTGAATTGGGCTTTTCTTGCACTGCTTGAACTTCTTAGCTCCCTTGCTTACCAAGGTTGATACTGTCTTTTCTAGATGCTTGCTTTTCCTAGAGCTTTTTAGCAGGCCTCGATCTACTGAAAGCACTGTGATAAGTTATGCAACTTACCACTATACTGCAACGACTGCTCCCTTTGTAGCGATTCTTGAGTCGAGCTAACCTGTGTTCACTTTAGCACACAATCTACAAAATTCTATTTAGTTGGCAAACTTTTTCACAATGAATGCAAAAATTCTTGATGTGCCTTTGACAGCCACACTTGTGCCTTGAGCACCTTCCAACGGGTGACCAATGGTTTTTCCAAAAGATAATTTCAATCTGCTAACTTAGCAGTCTTTGACGGTCAATTAGAAGGTCTAGAGACCAAATCTGGCTTCAAATTTCAGCTTCCCTGATGATGAAAATCTCACATGCACTCGAGTCTGCTCTAGGTCGATTTGAGCAGTCTGTTCTAGAGCCTGGGTCGACTCTAGCCGATGACCTCGCTTAAGGCTCACTAGCCCCTCTCCTAGGGAAAAGTCAAATCTATGTTCAAAACCGTGCCCGTTTTCTCACAATTCTTTCGAACTGTCGATTTTAGATACCCCTGACTTCCGGATGCATTTTGAGGCCTTAAACGACGTGTTTTGATATAAAAACTTTACCAATCCCGATACCGTTTGTGAAAGTTATGGCCAAAACAGTGAATTGCAGTTTAGAATGGTCAAAATGAGTCCAAATTCAATTTTGAAAGAAGATTTGGGATCTCTGTGACACTGTGAACACTCTTGTATAGTCAAAATTATAGTTCGACCCTAAAGCTGGCGTGGAGACATCCTACGCGTAGGATGTCTATATGCTCAGAATTTAACAAAATTTGGTCTAGAGACTCCCCTTAAATCCAGCAACACAATGGTATGATCAGAATTTCATTTGGACCTAAAAATGGCCTTGAGACATCCTACGCGTAGGATGTCTTTTTGCTCAGAATGACTTGAAATTTTCACCTCAGCTTCTCCTTGATGTGCTGATCACAGTGGTGTGCTCATAGGTTGGTTTGGAGTCCTAAATCAAGCTGGAGACAGACTACGCATAGGATTTCTAAGTGTTCAGATTTTGTCTAAACTTGATCCCAAGATTCTCCTAGGGCTCAGCAACCCAATGGTATGCTTAGATTTGAATTTGGATGCCAATAGGTCAAGATTTGGGCTGCATAAGCTTCTAGTGCATGGCAAGAGTAGGATGTCTCACAATTCCTGCCTTTTCTTGGTAAATAGGCCAAACAAGGTCCAAATTCACTTTTGAAAAAATTTATGGAATCCTTGAGACACTGGGAACCTCCCTATATGATCAAAATTTAATTTTGACCACTTTATGACCCTGGAGACATCCTACGCGTAGGATGTCTTTTTGCTCTGTTTCAGCTCAAACTTGCACTGTAGCTTCCCCTTGATGTGCTAAACTCACAGCTATTTTTACTTTTTGATTCTGACACCTATAGGTTGGTCAAATGATCAAGAATCTGTTCCAAAAGCTTGATGTCTGTTCTGATGAATTCCCAAGTCAAATCAACTCCAAGTTGGACCAAATTTGCCTAGGAGGCTTATCTAAGGCTATATGACAGCATGGTATGGTCACAATAGAATTTTGGTTTCAGAATTATGCAGTAGACATCCTACGCGTCGCGTAGGATGTCTTTTTGCTCAAAATGAACCCAAACTTGCAACAAAGATTCCCCTAGTCTTCAGCAACCCACTGGTATGCCTAGATTTGAGTTTGGATGTCAAAAGACCCCAAAACTACCTATTCTTGCCTTTTTCAGTAAAAAATGCTAAAGTCTGTTCAATCTTCCTTCCACTGACCCAAATGATATGAAATTTATCACATGCACTCAATACTGTTGGAATTAGGGTTGCAGAGAAACACACACAGCTTGGAGAAGATGAAGGAAGCTCAAGGCACACAATAGAGAGTGTGTTACTTAGTGTGCAATGGAAAGATAGATAGCCCTAGAGTGATGGGCGTATATACAATGCACGGGGGAAAAAACCTCCTAAAGAGGGAAAAATGCCCCGGCGGTCCTAGTGTGTTCACACACATTACTACCACATGTATATGGTAACAAATCCCCCCTGGAGTGATGCGGTGAACGAGAGCTGGCACATGAGTAAAGGGAAGTGCCATGCCCTGAGGACATGATCAGTCCACAAAGGGGAGTAAGCCCAAAGCTTTGCGGAAAGCTTCAAGCTTCTCATGAGACAATGCCTTTGTGAAAAGATCTGCAAGGTTGTCCAGTGTTGGCACATAAGCCAAGCTGATCTCTCCTGCTGAGAGCCTCTCCTTGACATAGTGGTAATGCACCTCAATGTGCTTTGTGCGAGCATGAAAAACTGGGTTCCTCGCAACTTCCAATGCGCTCTGACTGTCAGTGTAGATAGTGTTGGCAGTGTCCTGTCCAACACCCAAATCAGCCATAAGGCGTCTGAGCCATACACACTCAACCGTAGCTGTAAAGACTGCCCTGTACTTAGCCTCACAACTCGAAGTGGCCACAGTAGGTTGCTTCTTGCTCAACCCTGATATACATGAACTGCCAATCATGAAACAAAAACCACTTGTGGACACTCGCGTGTCAAAAGAACCAGCCCAATCTGAGTCCGAAAACGCATGGAAGTCTGGCGGTAATGATCCCCCCTTGGGATAAAACAAGCCAAGATGTAAAGTGCCACTAAGGTAGCGGAAAATCCTCTTGACAGCCTGCCAATGCTTAGACCCTGGGCTATGCATAAATCTGCTGACCTGTGAGACTGCAAACTGAATATCCGGCCTTGTGTTGCATACATAAATGAGGCAGCCAACAGCAGTTTGGTAAAGAGTGAAATCAGCAGGATCGCCAGCATCATGTAGACTCAACTTCAAACCTGTTTCCATGGGAGTGGCAATAGGTTTGCAATCCTCAAGTCCACACTTACATAGCAATGTCTCTATGTAACTTTTCTGACACAAGGCAATACCACCATCACACTGCTTAAACTGTATACCCAAATAATGATGCAACAACCCCAAATCTTTCATCTTGAAAGTAGCATTCAAATCATCCTTAAATTCAGCAATATGTCTCTCATTTGGCCCAGTGATCAACAAATCATCAACATAAAGAACCACAATGAGAAGTACATCACCCTCACGCTTTACATACAATGTGCTTTCTGTTGGACTGTTACGAAAGCCTTGTTTGACCAAATGAGTGTCAACTTTCTCATACCAAGCACGAGGAGATTGCTTCAACTCATACAAAGCCTTGTTACATTTGCACACTTTGTTCTCTTGTCCTTTTATGACAAAACCGCGAGGCTGCGTTACATAAGCTTCCTCAAATAAGTCACCATTCAAGAAAGTAGTAACAATGTCTGATTGATGTACATCCCAACCAAAATGAGTTGCACATAGAAAACGCACAGTAGTCATACGACAAGTGGGAGCAAAAGTCTCTTCATAGTCTATGCCTTTTTGCTGTGCATAACCTTTTGCAACAAGTCGAGCCTTATGGCGATCGATCTCACCATACGGTTTGCATTTCAACTTGTAAACCCACTTCGTACCAATGGCCTTTTTGCCAGGAGGAAAATCACATAAAGTCCATGTGTCATTCTCTATAAGTGCATCATATTCTGATTGCATGGTAGCCATCCAATTTTTTGAATTTTGTGCTTCATCAAAACTCAGAGGCTCCTCAACATCACGTAAGCTAGACACAGCCAAAGCATAACAATCTGATGCATAAGATGCATGGCGAGAGCTTGAACGAGTACGACTAGACAAAGGTGCATCCAATTTACTGTCACGCAAAGTGTGTACCAGCCATTTTGGCAAACCTCTAGCCTGCTCATTTTCAGCCCTTTCCTCATCAAGTACATCATGTACATCTGCATCAGTAATAGGCTCATCTAAAACATTTTCAGAAACCCCCATAGGCTGTACATTTGCCTCATTGGAACTTACATTCGTATTTCCACCACTGAAAAGAGGCAACAAAGTGTCATAAATGTCCTGTGAGCTTACATTACTGTCTCTAGTACATGATAGCAAGGGCTGAACAGAATCTTCCACAAACACTACATCCCGTGAAACCAGAATACATTTTGTTTGCGGATGATACAACCTATAACATTTGCTTTCAGCACTATAACCAACAAAAATACATTTGAAAGCCTTATCATCCAATTTTCTGCGCTGCACTTGTGGCACCAAAGCATATGCCAAACAACCAAAAACACGCATGTGCTCAATAGAAGGCTTTCTATCATGCCATGCTTCATATGGAGTAATAGATTGCAAAGCTTTCGTAGGACACTTGTTAAGTACATAAGTGGCACACATAATGGCCTCAAGCCAAAAAGAATGCAACAAAGCTTGACTTTTGACCATACATCGTGCCATTTCCGTCAGTGACCTGTTTTTCCTCTCAGCAACACCATTTTGCTGAGGTGTATAAGGCACTATACATTGGTGTTTTATCCCACGACTAGCCAAAAATGCATTAAATTAATGAGACATATACTCCCCCCCTCGATCAGAACGGAGGGTGCCCATAGTACATTTCGAGACATTTTCAGCCATAGCCAGAAATTGTTTGAAGCACATAAAAACTTCAGACTTCGCTTTAAGTGGAAATACCCATGCATGCTTGGAGTAATCATCAATGAAAGTCACGAAGTACAGGTAATTGCCCAAGGACGGAGTTTGCATGGGCCCACAAACATCACTATGCACAAGTTGCAACCTGCATGTGGCCCGAACTGAACCATCCTTTGGAAATTTAGAACGCTGCATCTTACCCAAAATACAGCCTTCACAAACATGTTTGATAGGTGCTTCAAGAGGCGGCAAAGAAGCAACCATATCAGATTTTAGCAAACGCAGCAAACTGGAAAAATTCAGATGACCAAAACGTGCATGCCAAAGTTTTGCATCTGAAATAGCCCTTGAATCTGCAACAGCATTTGCAAAGTTTTGTCCACACTTGTCATACAAAGTGAGCTTATACAGCCCACGACACAAAAGGCCAGATGCAACAATTTCATCACCAAAACTGAGATCATGAACTGTACATCTGTCATCCACAAATTTGACTACAAGTCCAAGTCTAGCAAGTGCGGATACAGACAAGAGATTCTTTTTTATCCCAGGTTCATAAAGTGCATCAACAAGTGTGAAGGAACTGCCATTAGCAGCGGTGAGCACAATCTTTCCAACTCCTTGAACTGGATAAGAGGCGTTGTTTGCACAAGTGACTGAATTCCCATGAGGGACTGACTCGAGAGAGGTAAACAATTCACGATGTGAGGTAATGTGCTTTGTAGCACCATTGTCGAAATACCACACATGTGAATCTGCAGCAACTGACAAGCATGCATCATGGACAACAGGATTGTAAGTGCACTCTGCACTAAAAGCCCATTCCGCATCAACATCAGCATCATAGTCTCCTTTCACAGAAGACTCAGCAATCGCTGCATTTGTAGTGGAACCAACATTTGCAGTGGAAACACCCTCTTTCTTCTTAGCCTCTTTGGCCTTCAACTTAGGACACGACTTGATCAAGTGATCATTGGCTTTACAATAATGGCAACACATCTTCTTTTTTCCCTTATCACCAGAATTGCCAGACGAAGTACTGCCAGCAGAAACATTAGGAACAGAATTTTTGCCACTCGCAGCAGAACCATAAGAAGTGGCTGCATTACTATTACCACCCTTTCTTTGAGAAGCAATAAAAGCATGTTCAATTGCACGCTGCCTAGTCCTGTTTTTTCTGGAAAGTGACTCTTGCAACAGGAATGTGCATAATGCATCAAACTTGACAACTTCAAGATTTTCTTGGGTCATCAGTCTCCAAGTACTAGCAAAAGTCTGGTAGGAATCTGGTAAGGCATTAAGAACAGTCTGCACAAGGGAACTGTCTGAATTGACTTCACCTGCAGAAATAAGCTGCTCATTGATATCCTTGACACTAGCAAGGAAAGTGTCCATATCATCTTCCTCATGCATAATCTTCGACTCCAGCTCTTTACGTAGCAAAGCAATTTTAGCCTCATTGCGGCTTGCATAAAGACCTGCTAAAATATCCAAGCCTGTTTTGCAGATTTTGCTGAACGGATGTGAGGAACAATGGTGCGCTTCACAGACAACGCAATCAATGCATGAGCCTGCACATCCTTAACATCACAAAGAGCTTGTTCTGCCGTAGGCAAAACAACTCTAACAGCTGCAATCCTTGCAGCAAGACCTGCAACATCCTTAACATCGCCTACATCCTCAGAACCAGGACGTACATCAATGCTCTGCACAATGTTCCAGACACCCTTTGACACAAGAACATGTTGCATCATATAAGCCCACATAGGGTAGTTGTCCCCATCCAACCTGTCCTCAGCAGCAAACATCTTGAACACATCTGTGTTGTTGTTGTCAGCCATGGTAAATGCTGCACCTGATGTGAAAACTGTCCGAAAATAGGAGAAACGGAGCGGGAACAACATGTGCTATATAGCACAAACCGTGAAAGACTATAAGGCACCTGTTATGCAGCAAACGGCACTGAGAGAAATTCTGCACAAAATGACGAAATAGCATGTGCAATACTGCCTGTAGTGGAAACGGAGGCCGAAATGAGCCCAAATCAAAATTCTGAGCAGACCAAGCTCTTCGAGATCTCCCAAAATTTTTGTCGACCTGCGAACGCTTGCCAAAGCTCATTGAAATCGGAGAAAGTGAGCAGGCGTGTGCTGGAGCAGCTGGCGACTAAGCCCGGGAGTACGTGACCTGCTCTGATACCAATTGTTGGAATTAGGGTTGCAGAGAAACACACACAGCTTGGAGAAGACGAAGGAAGCTCAAGGCACACAATAGAGAGTGTGTTACTTAGTGTTCAATGGAAAGATAGATAGCCCTAGAGTGATGGGCGTATATACAATGCACGGGGGAAAAAACCTGCTAAAGAGGGAAAAAATGCCCCGGCAGTCCTAGTGTGTTCACACACATCACTACCATATGTATATGGTAACAAATACATCATTTAGAACATGCCTTTGGAGTCATCCTATGGTTTGGTCTTAAAATTAGGCCTTGGACACAATTTGGGTAGGATGTCTGGCAATTCTCATCTTTTGGCTTTGATCTGTCAAAATTTGGTCAAATTTCCACTTTCCAAGTGAAAATAGGGTAGAACCTACCTTCTAAACACACTGGTAACCTCAGATTTTTCAAAAAGTGCCCAGATCACCCTGTAGACATCCTACGCGTAGGATGTCTACTGCTGATTTTTTCAGACTGAAGTGTCCCTGATGCCTCCTTATGCTCTCAGAAAGTGCAAGTATGCTTCACAATTGCAAAAACATGCAAAAATCACTCAATTTAAGCCTTTTTTGAAATTTTACGTTTTCTGACTTCGCCTTTTGGCTTTTGGTCAACAAAAATAGGGAAAAACACTCAAGTCAATATGTTACTAGGGAAAAACTACCCTCTGAACCCACTGGTAACCTCAGTTTTCCCAAATTCCCTACCAAAAGTGCCCTAGAGACATCCTACGCGTCGGATGTCTACTATCTTTAAATGCAAATTTTTTCTGGCAGTAGTACTCCCTATGCTCTGTAGAGCTCTCAGGAAGAATCAGAGTAACTTTTGGACTTCAAATCAGCTTCCAAAGACAATTTACCATCTTTCCTACTTAGTGTTTTTCACTTCTCTGATGAGCCTAACAGCAAATAAGACATGCATAAAGTACTCTAGATTAGCAATCAAGATATCCTACTTACCCTACTCCTACTCATCATGTGAGATGGTGATATTGATGTCTTGGTTGCTTCTTGGCCTCACACGGAGTCTCAAGTCAACCTACCACCACACCTACCACTCCAACTCCTACTCTCTACACCACAACCTACTACTACCTAATACTACCTAAGACGAAGGATCTAGGTCAAACACACGCTCCCTAGACTCCCCCTAAGACCAAAAGAGTCCACCACTCTCCGATCCTATCTAAAAGAAAGAATATACTCTGGCAAGCCAAAGGGACCTCTATCCTCAAGGACTAGTCTCGGTCACCTACTTAGGGCCCTCGTCCTCGGCAACGGCGCCAATGTTGGACGGATACGCCGCCATGGACGTCAGCATAGCGAGAACTCACCTAACATATAATGTCAACTGAAGACGGAGCTCGACCCGCAGGCGCGTAAAAGCAAGCAAAGGGTGTCAACCTCTACTCGAGCGACTAATGACTACTTCCTACAGAGATATCAAATCTACATGCCATCGGTTCTGTGAATGTGAGAGGCTCCTATGATGCTACCGCAAGCCAAAAGCCCATTAGACGTTCTCGAAACGTTACGAAACTTGAGGGATATCCTATCAACACCAATAGGCCACTCTCCCTAAGGTCCGTGACCAAAAAAACCTACCCAATACCCTCCGTGCAGAAAACGCGTAAGATGTCTGGCCGGTTTTTGCAGGTCGACGTTTCCAAAAACTAAAGTGCCTAATGTGTAGCTCTACTTGCTCTGATCGCGTGGATATGCTGAAATGCAAAAACGGACAACAGTTACTCACCGAAACTCCAAAAGTAGCTCGCGGGTGAATTTGCCAAAACATAGACGAATGCGCATGATGTAATCATCAACACGTAGCTCTCCTCGTGGGCAACACACTGCTGCTCTCCGTTTGCGATTCCGACCACCGTAGCTCCTGTAGCACACACACACACACACACTCTCTCTCTCTCTCTCTCTCGCAGTCTCCCAACGACATAGAAGATCATATTATTAGAAGTCCCTTTACAAAGCTTTAGGTTTTGGATTATATACTAAGCCTTAGAAAACCTAATGTCCGACCAAAATGACCTGATTTGTCCGTAGGCTTCTATAGAGCTTAATTACAACACTGTGAGCAGGCTTTGCTCATCCAACAAGCATCTCTGGCCAAAATACAATTGTCGACTTAAAATATGAAGTTTCCATAAACATTACAAAAGTGGCCGTAATGGCCCAAAATAATAATAACGGGATAATCGATGATGTCCATGAGCTTGTATCTTCACATTACAGCATCCATCTTCGTCTTCATCACTTCATCAACATCTTTATTTGGAATCTTTAGAGAATCTTTGAGGAATCTTTATGGAATCTTTGTGGAAGCGTTGTTGAAAGGTTGACCTTTCAACATAAGCCGAATGGATGCGATAGTGCGTATCGTCGATAAGGGGATAGGCTCCAACATGTAAGTGTGAGTATGGTTTTCTCTTTCAGCAAAGAACATGGTTTTGTAGTTGCGGGCAATATGGATGGTGTAATGTATGAAGCGTGACCCACTGGATTTCTCCCAAGCCGTAATACATTGGCGTTGTAGAAAAGCTTCATTCACTTGGGAGTCAATTGAAGCATCATATAGCAAGTGTAATGCATCCCATCTCCCAAACCACTTCTTTATGCCTTGCATCCATCCCGTCCTCAAGATCTTGCTTTTATGCGTCTTTTGAACTTTTTTGCTTGCTTCCCATGCAATTGTAGGAAGTCGATGTGAGGGGTTTTGACACATCTGTATCATGTACTCCACAACCCTTTCCATATCCAAGAGAGAGAGAGAGAGAGAGAGAGAGAGAGAGAGAGAGAGAGAGAGAGAGAGAGAGAGGAAGAAGAAGAAGAAGAAGAAGAAGAAGAAGAAGAGAGTTTTAACACACACACACACACACACACACACACACACACACACACACAGAGAGAGAATAGATAGAGAAAGAGAGACACACATACACACACACACACACACACACACAGAATAGGTAGAGAAAGAGAGGGAAAATAGAGAGAGAGAGAGAGAGAGAGAGAGAATAGATAGAGAAAGAGAGAGAACACACACACACACACAGGGAGAGAGAGAGAGAGAGAGAGAGAGAGAGAGAGATAGATAGATAGATAGATTTCATTATCGTCCTCGGAGGTCAAATATGACCTATGGAACCAAAGTTACATGTGATGTAGTATGTGTATGGCTGATGAGTGACTCTCGATGCTCCAAAATTGTAGTGATGAGAGTCGCAATGGAGAGCCCACACTTTGGTTGGGAGAGGAAAGTGTGTAGGTCTAAGTTATGGCTGAAAATGTGAGAGAAGCAAGTTCGGATGTGATCAAAAGCTGAGCACTCTAGTAGTGTGTGGTACTCAGACTCTCGAACTTGCAGTGAGCATAATGTGCACAATCGATTTGACTCTTCTCCATTGCCCCAACGCCCTATCTCGCATCGAAGGAAATGGGAGCTAAGCCGAATTGCTGCGATAGTGCGTATCGCGGACAAGGGAATAGGCTCAAGCATGTAAGTGTGAGTACGGTTTCCTCTCTCAACGAAGAACATGGTTTTGTAGTTGGGGGCAATATAGGTGGTGTAATGTATGAAGCGTGACCCACCGGATTTCTCCCAAGCCGTAATACATTGGCGTTGTAGAAAAGCTTCATTCACTTGAGAGTCAATTGAAGCATCATGTAGCAAGTGTAATGCATCCCATCTCCCAAACCACTTCTTTATGTCTTGCATCCATCCCGTGCTCAAGATCTTGCTTTTATGCGTCTTTTGAACTTTTTTGCTTGCTTCCAATGCAATTGTAGGAAGTCGATGTGAGGGGTTTTGACGCATCTTTATCATGTACTCCACAACCCTTTCCATGCCCATAACCTCAGTTGGAAGAGATCCCGACTCAAGAAGTAAGAGCATATATGGTGTTTGTGTCTTAACTTGGAGAAAGTTTGTAAGAAAACACTTTTGGACATTCTCAAACTCTTTCCAAGTAGACTTTGAGATGCTCCCGCCCCACACTTCAACTCCATAAAGAAGAACTGGTGTCACCAATGCATCAAAAAGATACTTCTTGAGAACCCAACACTTGATGTTTCCCGCATTACACATGTTCTCAAATGCATAATATGCTCTCTTTCCCGCTTCCAAACGACGCATAGCACATTCATGCCACTTGTGATTGGATGGAACCTCAAGGCCAAGGTACTTAAAGCTCTCAACAACTTCAAGTGTCTCGTTGTTGTACACAATGCATGGCTTCTCCTTATGGTTGGTTTTCACAAGCATAACCTTTGTTTTGGATTCATTTACAATCAGCCCACTATGCAAGCAAAAGTTCTCAAGGACAACCATAAGCTTTTGTGCATCTTCTAAAGTGTGTGCTAGAAGCACTACATCATCCGCATACAACAAAAGCATGATTACCGCATTGCAAATAGTGACCTCTTCAATCCCTTCTTCTTGCATAAAGTCAAGTACCATTTGTTCCAATTGATCGATGCATAGACCAAAGAGAGTTGGTGACAATGGACATCCTTGTTTAACCCCAATAGTGCTTACAAAAATTTCTGAAATTTCTCTTCCCATGCGCAATTGACAAATCACCTTCTCATAGATTCGAGAAACCGCAAGCATAAACTCACTTGGCACTTGGAGTTCTTCCATCCTTCTCCACAAATTGTTACGTGGAATCATATCAAAGGCTTTCTTAAAGTCCACAAAACAACAATACAATCGCTTGCCTTTCAACCGACTTTCCTCCATGAGAACACGAAGAGTGACAAGATGATCAATGGTGCTATGGCATCAACGAAAACCCGCTTGTCCCTTTGCACGCTTGTCATTCTCTTCAGCCCAATCACTCAATTTCATCTCCATTATGCACCCAAACAACTTTGCCATAAGAGACCCAATCATTATAGTCCGGTAGTTGCTTACATTCTTTACATCCCCTCTTTTATGCAAAGGCTTAACCCAATTAGTTCTCCAATCATAAGGCATACCATGTTGAAGTGCAAGGTTGAACATATCACACATCCACTCATGGGTAAAATCTCCCGTCCATTTGATCATCTCCGACTTGATACCTTGAAGATCTCCCGCTTTGCGAGTGGCCAACTTTTCAAGCCCACCGCATACATCCTCAATAGTAAAAAAAGATGGCATACATGGGAGTGAGCCATAAAATGGCATTTTTTCAGTATTTTCTTGCTCATATAATTGCCTACAATGTGTGTACATATCCACTAGACTCAAGTTACCAAAATTCTCAACCCGCTTGCCTCTCAAGTTTCTCCAAAATCTTCCACATGCATGTGCCTTTTCTTGGACTTGAAATTCTTGTTGCTTTACTTCCCATCTTCTTCTCTTCTTTTGAATCAATGCCTTGTATGTACGCAAATGACTTTGATAGTTGTCTTTGTCCATAGTTGCATCAAGCTTTATCAAGGACTTTCGAACATCTTGACATTCTTTATCAAATCACCTTTTGCATGATCTATCTTTGTGGATACCATGGAGATGCTTTATGGCAAAGCATTCTTCCGCACAAGAACAAATAGCTTTCTTGAAAGCTTCCCATTTAGTTTCCAATGGTGTATCACATTGAAGCTTTGTCATCCATAATTTTTGCTCAACCATTTCAATGTACATTGGTGCCCGTTTGAAATCCATACATAGTGATAACTTCTCTTTCCTTTGGCTGAGATTATCATGCTTAGTTGCTTCTCCACATGAAAGGTCAATACATAAGGTGCGATGGTCAAGAGAGTAGAGATAGAGAAAGAGAGGGAGATAGAGAAATGAGATAGAGGGTGAGACAGATAGAGATAGAGGGAGAGAGAGAGATAGAGAGGGAGAGAGAGAGAGAGAGAGAGAGAATGTCATTTGCACATGCGAGCTTGTAATTAAGTAAAGAGCAATGATTGTAAGGCAAGCCACTGTTTTGTGGGGTGTCATGCAAGAGTGCAGAGGATTCTGTAGAGTGATTTGAAAAATATCTTTTTAACGTCTCCAAGATGGAGTTCAAAAGTGACTTTCTACGCTCTTATCTCTACCTTCTCTATCTTTGTCTCACTCTTTTTGTCTATCTCTCTCTTTCTCTCTACAGATGTGGAATTAGGTTGAAAACCTTTCATCGGCATAGTACCTCAAAATGGAGGCAGTCATGTAATGTGCACAATAATCTCTCTCGAAGTAGTTGTTGTGAAGAGATGTTGCACAAGAAGCGCAATAAAGAAACTCTTCTTCAAAGCACTCTACAGAGGTAGAAGCACTCTTGCAAGTATGGGAGCATAGCACCCAAAGGTTAGACACTTCCTCTTGGGTATAGTCCTTCTTTAATCGTGGCGTTGCGGTCATTGATCCACTCATGCATGATTACCGCAACGTACCTTTGGTTTTACCACGATTGAGACTGTGATGATATCTAAAGAGGTGCCACTTGACCTTTGTCACTGCTAGCCCCTGCTTAGGTCTACTAGTATATATATGTATCTACGTGCGTATGTGCATATATACTTGTGTAGATATATATAGATGAGTGAGTAAGGGGGGGAAGCTAAATCTCATATTGCTCTTTGTAATGTAGATGTCAGACGAGAGACCACCTAGTGGGGAGCAACCATATTTTTCTTCTTTTGATTGGTTCACATCTTAGGTGGGATCCCTCCCGGGGTGGACATTGCCTCGAGGTCTTGAGGCGGTGAAACCAAGTAAAGCAATTAAGAATATATAAGTCTAGTTAACCCTAAACCATGAGTGTTATAGGTTTATTTTTGTTAATTGTAGGCATGACCATCCTACACCTACTCTACTCAGGTTCCTCCATCGATGGTAGATCCAGACCTACAGTGGGCTATCTCTTTACTACACCAGTACCTCCGTTCGACGGATGCATTGTTTGTCCGGTACACTTTGCAGCATCTTGCGACCTATGGTATTTCTCCATAGTCCACGCCACGGGGGAGTCAGGGAGGGACTCCTTACATCCAGAGCCTTCCATAGATGGTACCTCAGTCTACAGCCCCTTCTTACCATCCCACTCCCCTTCCATTGCAGGGTCCTGGTCTTATGGCAATGCAAGGTCCCACGCCACTCCATTCCACTCCTGCCTTGCCAGAGCACCGTCGATGTACTTAGCGGCACACATCAACGTTCGTCTCAAGGCAGCAAGCGTCTAGAGAGACGAAGCGACGGGGGATCTTGTGGCTTCGCTTATTTTGGTGTGTGTGTGTGTGTGGGGGGGGGGGGGGGGGGGGGGGGGGGTTCCCCCTATTTCAGAGTGTGAGGCACCTGATGTTGAGGACGAGGATATTGATGCACTCATGCCAGACACGCATGGCTGCTACTACAAGGTAAAATATGACAGGGAATTGAACTTTGGTACAACACAGGACAGGGTGTTTCAATGCCATCTTTAGATTCTTATACATTTGATGTATAAGATTTGTTTTGTAAAGTTTAGAGATCGGCTACCCAATCATGTATGCTACATTAAGGATGCACTGCATGCTAGATTTCCAAATGCCCCCGATTAGCATTTTTCACAACAGTGGTTGGAGAGCTACATAAAAACATTTTTCAAAAACAAGCAGTCCAGTGTATGGTGCACAATGGCCAACCAAGTTAGAGATCCAGATAGAAGCTATCACGGTGACAACATGGCAGATAGGAGTGGGAGTGGCCTATGCAAGAAAAGAGCAATCAGGTTGCAATGGGCTCATCCTACAGACAGCAAAGTGAAGCTCGGTCCAGCCAAATTCCCACGCACTATGACTCGGGAGGCAAAGCTACATGGAAGGACAAATATGTAAGATTGGTTAAATTACAACCTAAATCGGTGATTATAAAGATTTTAGTTGATGATTTGTTATTGTTATTGCTAACTTAGGAAAATATCACTCTTAGTCGACCAACTAGATAGATGGTCAAGTTTTGAGAGCGGCATACAAAATTTAAAACTTAGTGATGGTTGTTGGAGAACAACCACATCTCTCACGAGCAATTTGACACAGCGGTTGGATCACTACAAGCAGTAAGTTTAAACAAATAATATTATATCAATTGTTTTAAGCTGTTGTGATATTTGTTTAATTTGGTTTGGGTTTATGTAGAGTCGAGGTGATCAAACATACGTACATGTGGACGAGGAGGAGGAGGATTAGGTAGAAAAATATTTGTCCAAACTTTTATAAAGTCCCAATGTGGCACAATGTATATACAACTATTTTTATTTTATTTGTAACTTTTTGAATAGTTGATCTTTTGCACATTAAATTGTCAAGTTAAAGTAAATTCAATTTCAATTTTTTGTTTACTCTTTTAAAAAATAATTGATGTTTCATATATTTTTTTATGCAGGTAAAAAACAAAGGTGCTCATTAAATTGGGTGGCCCAAATGAGCACCTTTATTTTTTTAGAGGCATTTAGCGGTAATATCAGCGGGAATGCATGCAGTAATAGTGGCGGGTATATATCCGCAACTATTACCACATATATTACTATTTAACCACTACCATGTGCTTTGCCACTGCTATTGTCGCACACACAATATTTTCTCTTTCTATTTTCCTTTGTTTTTTCGTGGAAATCCTAACGGTTGTGGAATACTCCTCTTATAGTGCATCCCTAGATTGAAGATCCGCCTTTTACTGGATATCACCAATTCAAGGAAAGAAATGATATACAAAAATCACGTAGCTGCTACTAGCCCATTGAAGTTCCATTTAAAACCTGCTTGCTTGCTATTGCAAGGGGCGGATGTTGGCCCTTTGGCCAAGTGCGGGCCCTCCACATTGGTGGGCCTATGGGGGAGCACTCTGAGTTTCCATCAAAAGGACTACTTAAGAAAAGTAAACCCCTATTATTGGAGATTTGAATTGGTAGTGCATACTCTCATGACTCTAGAGATGAATGTGCTTTTTGAATTTAGTGTAAGATTTCTAGATGATCAAGAATTTACTACTAAGGTACCACACAGATTTTTCTTCCTTGAAGTTAATCAACTCGACTCTGTGTGTGTGTGTGTGTGTGTGTGTGTGTTGAGTGAATATATGCATGCGCTTATGACAAAGTGATGTGTTGAAAGCATACAAAAGAGAAAATTTCAAAAAAAATCACAAGTACTATTGGTGTCAAGCAAGGATGCCCACTTGCATTGAATCTCTTTGTACCACTCATTGATGATTTGGAATACATGGTACTCGAGTTTATGCAACAAGAAGGCATTGAAGAGATTAGGATTGCGACTGTGGTGATTATGTTTTTGTTGTATGCCAATGATGTGGTGCTTTTACCCCATACTTTAGAAGGTGCTATGATTGTCTTGTAAAACTTTTGCTTGCATAGAGGGTTGATTGTGAATGGCTCCAAAACAAAGGTCATGCTTGCGAAAACTTTCAACAAGGAGAAACCATGCATAGTAATGTACAATAAAAAGCTTCAAGTACCTTGGATTTGAGGTTTTGACCGTTCATAAATGGAATGATGGTGCCACATGACACTTAGAATCTAGGAAGAGAGCCTTCTATGCGTTTGAGAACTTGTGCGATGCGTAAGAGATTAAATGTTGTGTTCTCAAGAAATACCTCTTTGACAACTTGGTGACACTTGGTAGTTCTTTATGGAGTTAAAATGGGGTGGTAGCATCTCTAAGTAAACATGGAAAGATTTTGAGAATGTCCAAAAGCATTTTCTCATGAACTTTCACAAACACCATACATGATTTTACTTCTTGAGTCCAAATCACTTCCCATTGAGGTGGGTACCAAGAGAGTCGTGTAGGACATGGTTGAGAGAGGCATAAACCCTTGGTATTGCATGAGCAAATTACAAAAATCCAAAGGCATTACAATTGCTCATAAGCAATACAGAAAATTGATGTGACAGTTAGAAAACCCTTGGGATCTGACATGATTACAAAAGCATAGGGAAAAAAATACCAGTCATGCAGAGGCACAAAATGGAAAATACATCAAGAGCTAGTAGTAAGGGAGTATTGGAGGACTATATAAGAGAGTTGTAGTAGAAAAAATCCACCCAAGACCTCTAACCAAGAGGCCAAAAAATCCACAAGAAAATTCTCAAAATCTGACTCCGAATCTCTATACCAAAGGGTGCACTCCAAAATTAGATTCATCTCACCCACGTAACAGAACTACATCACATCCAAAATTTATTGGTTCCAAAAACCGATGCCAAAGAAATGGCCAACACCAAAACTCACATGAGCAGCTCCAAAAAATAGGATGGGTCGATGAAGACCATTGGAGAGAGCCACCAAGACTTGCACAAACATCTTCAAAAAGAAGGACAAGTCAATGAAGAGGAGTCTTCCATAAACATAAACTTTAAGTGGCAAGGTGGACCAAAGAAAAAACCATAGGAAAACCAAAAAACAAGAAACAAAACAGAGACTAAAAACACATAAAGATATATGTTGAAATCATGAAACAAAGAAAAAGAAGAAGCACGGCATGCATGGAGAGGTATCTTTGAGGAAAATGAAGAGAGGAAGGGTGAAAGGAGCTAAAAATACTTGGGGAGACCTATAACTATGAAGGGAGACACGCCATCCACGAGTGGTAGGTAGCTGAGAACTGACAAGAGATGGTCACACTCGCAAAGAATAAAGGGTGACAATAGAGGGGGACAAAGCAACATGATAAGGCACAATGTAGGAAGCACTCATCAATCTAATCTCTCTCGCTCTCTCTCTCTCTCTCTCTCTCTCTCTCTCTCTCTCTCTCTCCCCCCCTTAGGTTTGACTATCAAGTCTAGTTAATCTCTTGGTACCTTCCTAAACACTTTCAACATGGTTTAGATTCACAACAATACACAATAGTAAACGTTTGGACTCAAATTTGGGCCTTATAATAAAGGCCATGTCAACGTAGAGAGAGAGATAATGGGAAATTCATTTAGGCTCCTTCTCCAAGTAGGGGATTGGATGGAGATTTTTGAGGGAGCTCTGGAGGGATATTTTCATGAAAAATGGGCAGGTTGGTAACTTTATTAAAAAGTCTCTCTATGGATTCCTTAATCTTATGCAAAAAGCTCCCTCCAGCAAATGCTGGTAAATGTCGCAGCCGTTCACCCAAAATTGTGCTACCACATCAACAGACACCCCTATAGAGTGGTGGTTGGGATAGAGATTTAGAGAGAGAGAGAGAGAGAGAGAGAGAGAGAGAGAGAGAAAGAGAGAGAAACTTACACTGAATAGAAAGACGCAATCGATGATAAGTTTAAATATAGCTTTATATGCCTTTATATAGGCAAACTCTCGTGAATTCTCTCTCTCTCTCTCTCTCTCTCTCTCTCTCTCTTCATTTTTGGTGGAAATATTTTCTCTATATTTCATTTTCTATCCATCCGTTTATGACTTGCACTAGTGGCAATATTCCCCTATGCCTTTCCCTCGACATTGAGTTGTGTGCCACTAATCCACTCACACTCTATTCTAAAAGCGCAAGCAGCTAGCACTGAAGCCGTTGGCTTAATTACTTGAGGAAAACCATCATAAGCTTCAGTGTGGTCAATCTTGCTAATATTTTCTGCCCTCCTGTACTCCACTTCGACGTTTACTCTTTCCATTTCTTCGGCCTCTGTCATCTGCATGCATCGCCAACAGCCTGATAGCATCAACAGAAAAATGTACTGCGAAGGCAATGAGTTTTGGTGATACAATTCAAGATTAGGCCAACTGATCATTGATTGAAATTTGATATCTTTGGCATATTGAATGCTATCATCTCTCAAACAGACTTCGAGTGGCTGATCAAGGTATGTGATATTTGATAACCAAGAAAATTGATGGGTCATGTGATGTGTAGCTCCAGTATCTAATAGCCATAGGTTGTTGGATGGAGAAGAGATAATACTAACGTATAAGTGTATAGGGTAATGAGGGGTACTATCATATGTAGAAATTTCAACATATTGGGCTTGACCAAGGAGAGATGTGGAGGAAAATGAGGGCCTTGTCCCCCTTGATGGTAAGATGGGTGATGATGTATGTAGGCAAAAGAGATAATAGGGGGGCGTTGGTGAACATTACCTTGATGCTTGGGTTGTCGATAATTCTTTTCCTCGTGCCCAAGCCGATGACAATTGGAACATTTCTTGTGCTTGTTGTGGTTATTACTACTTTGCGGACTATTATAGGACTTCTTTCCTTGACCTTGTTGTTGACATTGTCGAGGTTGTTGAGGATTACATGGTTTCCTTTGAAAATGCTTCTGATGCTTTCCATTAGTAATAAGAGCCATAGGCTTATGAGAACTAGAGGTTTTCTCTCTAAGAGTTTCGTCTTGTTTAACCTTTGCCACAATATTATGTAGCTATAGATTTTCAACTGTTGCTTGAATAGTAATAAAGGTTCTCCAAGATGACAGGAAAGATGCTAATAAAAGAATAGATTGCAGCTGCTCTGGGATTGTTAGTCTAGATATAAGGACTTCATCAAGCAATACTTGCTAACATTCTAAAGACTTGGAAGATGACTGACCTTCTGACATGGTAGTGTTAACTAGCTTCTTGATCAGGGAAACTTGGTGAACAAGATCAGTATGCTCATAGATTTTCTCAAAAAAAATCCAAATAGCATGAGCAGTAGGAAGGGTTCCTACCATTTGAACCTGCTGATCTTGGAAATGCAGAATCACCTCCATCTTTGCACTAGTATGTTTGGTTTGCCAAGGATTATAGGCATCTACAGTGATCATAGATGCCTTCTTTTTGGGTTGGTCAGATTGCACCTCTTCTCCTGACATTATATCCCAAAGTTGGAGTTGTTGGAGATAGAGCTCCATTCTAATCTTTCATACTTGGTAATTAGTGCCATTGAACTTATTGATGACACAATAGGTTTTGTAAGCAGTTGTAATAGCGGATGTAGAGGCAAGCTTGGCCATCTTACAAGGTTTCGGATCCCTTCAAGATGATTTAGAGGTTAAGCACTAAGTAAGAAGATAAGCTCGGGAGATTAAAGCTTCATTAGCTCTGATACCATGTGAAAACTTTAATATACGAGCACTAGAAACGACTTAATCAACTTGCTAACAAGGAGAAAGAGAGACTGCTGCGAAAAGAGATAAGTGAACTACTAATGACATTGAAATTGATACAAAGGATTAGCTGTGCTCAATGGGAGAATGAGCATATTGGGTGTGAGGTTGAGTAGCCTTTACATATATTGGGGCTGATCAATCAGTGCCTAGATTATAGGTGATTGCTAAGTCTGTGGTAGGTGAATAGACTTGAGTTGTTGATTTCTAAATCTATGGGATATTTGGTGGTGGGAATTCACCCTTACAAGATAAAAAGTAATTTGTTTTCTAACACTGCTCGGCTTGCTGCTGCACGGGCAAACAGTGTGGAAAAGACTTGGTGTGAATCTTGAGAATTAGGCATGGGGACCTGCTGCATATCATTTCCATGAACATTGAAGGATGGCCGAGGGCACAGGGTTGTTGAATCTGCATGAGCTATACGTACTTGGAGCGGCATAATGCTGGCCATAACTAGTTGCATCTATAGAAACGAGCTGAGTAAGGTAGTTGAAGTGGACATATTTTTCAGCTAGCCACTGGGTCTTGTTGCACACAAAGTTGTGATAATCGCTACGCACAGGTAGGCTTATAATTAGGTGTTGAGACTTCACTGCAAAAGAAGGCCGATTCCAATATGCCGATGGGGCAAACAATGACATTATCAACCTTGTACTGCTGGAATGAATAGGGAGGAGCTTGGCCTACATACTATATTTTAATGAAGAATTCTTATAGTGTTGTCACTTTTGACGACGTTTTCCCTACGGGCTGCTCTTGCTCAATCATCAGGTCCACTCTCACAGGCAGCCTACGTTTGTGAGAGAAAGAATCCTCGCGTGCAGGGGGGGGGAGAGAGAGAGAGAGAGAGAGAGAGAGAGAGAGAGAGAGAGAGAGAGAGAGAGAGAGAGAGAGAGAGAGAGAGAGAGAGAGAGAGAGAGAGATCACCCTCTCACATAGCCCAACGCCCCCAAAAGCTTGTGAAGTGTGAAAAATAAGGATGCAGTCGTTGAAATTCCTGGCCATGTGGACGATCATCCTTCTAGATTTTTGACTATGTATATATGCTAATGAAGTAATGATTTGTGGCTCTAGCACTTGGGCATAAGAAACGAGAGAGAGAGAGAGAGAGAGAGAGAGAGAGAGAGAGAGAGAGAGAGAGAGAGAGAGAGAGAGAGAGAGAGAGAGAAGGTGGATCCATGTCTTAGTGTGAGTGCTGCTCATATGATTGGTGAAGCTATTCAACAAAAGCTACGAGAGCGCCATCCGTTATTGGAGGAAATTTTTATTCATATTGGCAAGTGTTGGTTATTGGATGTCTTCCAACAGCCAAATTCCCCCCCCCCCCCCCCCCCCCCGCTTCTGCTCAGCTGCCCCTATCATGGTGCTTATACAAAATGCCAAATTGTCCAATACAAGGGGTCATCTGCTGCTAAGTCTTTCTGCGTTGTTCCCCAGATCCTGCATATGCATTTGCGTCATCAACCTCCTCAACTAAGGAACGTGAAAGTTTCAAAGGTAACGGCCATATGTAAACGTACAACTCTTATCAGAAATAAGAAGTGGATAATAAGCCCACCAACTTTAAAGGCCCACCTTGATAATAAGTGGAACCAAGAAATCATAATTAATAAGCCCACTAAGAACATTATCTGCTTACTTTATCTGAGAGAGAGAGAGAGAGAGAGAGAAATGAATTGTTATATTAAACATCTTCAAAAGGCCAAAATGACCTACGAGACCAAACTGATACAATCCTTGTGGATCTAATCAAATATGTGTGTGTGTGTGTGTGTGCGCGCGCACGCGCGCGTGTGTGTGCGTGTGTGCATGTGTGTGTGTGTGTGTGTGTGTGTGTGTGTGTGTGTGTGTGTGTGTGTGTGTGTGTGTGTGTGTGTGTGTGTGTGTGTGTGTGTGTGTGTGTGTGTGTGAGAGAGAGAGAGAGAGAGAGAGAGATTTTATTATCTTCCTCGGAGGTCAAATATGACCTATGGGACCAAAGTTACATGTGATGTATTATGTGTATGGCTAATGAGTGACTCTCGATGCTCCACAATTATGGGGATGAGAGTCGCGATGGAGAGCCCACACTGTGGATGAGAGAGGAAAGTGTGTAGGTCTAATTCATGGGTGAAAATGTGAGAGAAGCAAGTTCGGATGTGACCAAAAGCTGAGCACTCTAGTAGTGTTTGGTACTCAGACTCTCGAACTTGCAGTGAGCATAATGTGCTCAATCGATTTGACTCTTCTCCATTGCCCCAATGCCCTATCTCGCATAGGAGGAAATGGGAGCTAAGCCGAATGGCTGCGATAGAGCATATCACCAACAAGGGGATAGGCTCAAGCATGTAAGTGTAAATACGGTTTCCTCTTTCAGTGAAGAACATGGTTTTGTAGTTGGGGGCAATATGGGTGGTGTAATGTATGAAGCTTCACCCACCGGATTTCCCAAGCCGTAATACATTGGTGTTGTAGAAAAGCTTCATTCACTTGGGAGTCAATTGAAGCATCATGTAGCAAGTGTAATGCATCCCATCTCCCAAACCACTTCTTTATGTCTTGCATCCATCCCGTGCTCAAGATCTTGCTTTTATGCATCTTTTGAACTTTTTTGCTTGCTTCCCATGAAATTGTAGGAAGTCGATGTGAGGGGTTTTGACACATCTTTATCAAGTACTCCACAACCCTTTCCATGCCCATAACCTCAATTGGAAGAGACCCAACTCAAGAAGTAGGAGCATATATGGTGTTTGTGTCTTAACTTGGAGAAAGTTTGTAAGAAAATTCTTTTGGACATTCTCAAACTCTTTCCAAGTAGACTTTGAGATGCTCTCGCCCCACTTTTCAACTCCATAAAGAAGAACCGGTGTCACTAATGCATCAAAAAGGTACTTCTTGAGAACCCAACACTTGATGTTTCCCGCATTACACATGTTCTTAAATGCATTATATGATCTCTTTCCCGCTTCCAAACCATGCATAGCACATTCATGCCACTTGTGATTGGACGGAAACTCAAGGCCAAGGTACTTAAAGCTCTCAACTTCAAGTATCTCATTGTTGTACACAATGTGTGGCTTCTCCTTATGGTTGGTTTTCACAAGCATAACCTTTGTTTTGGATTCATTCACAATCAGCCCACTATGCAAGCAAAATTTCTTGAGGACAACCATAAGCTTTTGTGCATCTTCTAAAGGGTGTGCTAGAAGTACTACATCATCCGCATACAACAAAAGCATGAATACCGCATTGCAAATAGTGACCTCTTCAATGCCTTCTTCTTGCATAAAGTCAAGTACCATTTTTTCCAATTGATTGATGCATAGACCAAAGAGAGTTGGTGACAATGGACATCCTTGTTTAACCCCAATAGTGCTTACAAAAATTTCTGAAATTTCTCTTCCCATGTGCAATTAACAAATCACCTTCTCATAGATTCAAGAAACCGCAGGCATAAACTCACTTGGCACTTGGAGTTCTTCCATCCTTCTCCACAAATTGTTAACAAATTGTTACGTGGAATCATATCAAAAGGCTTTCTTAAAGTCCACAAAACAACAATGCAATCGCTTGCCTTTCAATCGACTTTCCTCCATGAGAACACAAAGAGTGACAAGATTATCAATGGTGCTATGGAATCGACAAAAAGCCGCTTGTCCTTTTGCACGCTTGTCATTATCTTTAGCCCAATCACTCAATTTCATCCCATTATGCACCCAAACAACATTTCTATAAGAGACCCTATCATTATAGTCCGGTAGTTGTTTACATTCTTTACATCCCCTCCTTCATGCAAAGGCTTGACCCAATTAGTACTCCAATCATAAGGCATACCATGTTGAAGTGCAAGGTTGAACATATCACACATCCACTCATGGGTAAAATCTACCGTCCATTTGATCATCTCCGGCTTGATACCTTGAAGATCTCCCGCTTTGTGAGTGGCCAGCTTTTCAAGCCCACTACCTACATCCTCAATAGTAAAAAAAGAGGACATACATGAGAGTGAACCATAAAATGTCATTTTTTCAGCATTTGCTTGCTCATAATTGCCTACAATGTGTGTACATATCCACAAGACTCAAGTTACCAAAATTCTCAACTCGCTTGCCCCTCAAGGTTCTCCAAAATCTTCCAAATGCATGTGCCTTTTCTTGGACTTGAAAAAGTTGTTGCTTTACTTTCCATCTTCTTCTCTTCTTTTGAATCAATGCCTTGTATATATGCAAATGACTTTGTAGTTGTCTTTGTCCATAGTTTCATCAAGCTTTATCAAGGACTTTCGAGGATCTTGACATTCTTTATCAAACCACCTTTTGCAAGATCTATCTTTGTTGACACCATGGAGATTCTTCATGGCAAATCATTCTTCGGCACAAGAATAAATAACTTTCTTGAAAGCTTCCCATTTAGTTTCCAGTGGTGTGTCATATTGAACCTTTTTCATCCATAAATTTTGCCCAACCATTTCAATGTACATTGGTGCCTGTTTGAAATCCATACATAGTGATGATTTCTCTTCCCTTTGGCTGAGATTATCATGCTTAGTTGCTTCTCCACATGAAAGGTCAATGCATAAGGTTTGATGGTTGGATTCCGGGGTCCATTGGCCAAATATAAACCTCTTTCTGTGATACATGATGGCTTCAAAGAGTAGCATATAGTCAATCGTTCTATCCCCATTATGTTTCCTACATGTATATCCATTGGTTCCACTCTACAAAGATACACCTTTGGCAATGAGCATACTCATGCTATTACACGTGTAAAAGTAACTTTCCATATTGATCCGGCTCTTTCTCATCCATTGAAGTACGATCATACAAGTGAACTTACTCCAACTCCCTTGAAATGTATAGCATATCAAATTGTTGAGTATCATGTTGCAATGTTTTTGTGCGAGCATTCATATCCCCAAACACAATAACATCACCTTTTCCTTTGAAATAAAAATTGTCCTCTTATAATCAAAAAATGGCTGATCTCTATCCATGTAAGCATAAAAGGGGAATCTTGATGAGGAATGTAGCAACCGGCTACAAAAATGGGTGCTCTTTTTGGTGTCATAATTTTCAGCCATACATAACGTTTGTACTTGTCATCTTTCACAATTGATACAAAATCTCCCAATCCTTTTTTAACCATACATGCTACCCCTCCTTGCCCTCATTGTTGCTTGAGATTCTTCGACCACATCAATGAATGTACATTGTAATCCTCCAAGCGGTTAATCCTTTGTGTATCATGCTCCAAAGTTTCAATAAGAAGTACAACATCGGCTTTGCTTGTTAGTTCATCAATCCCAACCCCCGCATTCTATGGGTATCCATTACAATTCCAAAAGCATATTTTCAATCGTAACTCAGTCTCATAGGTCATGCATCCCTATTTGCTCGAGGGACTTGCCTCCTCCTTAGGCACATTTTCTTCGTGAGAGATATCCTTGTTTTTCATATGTTTTACTCATATGCCTTGCGATGAATATTTTGTTGCTTAAGAGTGCAATCTTCACATACAAAACATTTTATATCCTTCAAATAGAGAGAGAGAGAGAGAGAGAGAGAGAGAGAGAGAGTTGTAGAGAGTGAGAGAAAGGAGAGAAAGAAAGTGGAATGCCAAGAGAGGAAAAAAGAGGGAGAAATAGAGAGCTCCACAGAGAGAGAGAGAGAGAGAGAGAGAGAGAGAGAGAGAGAGAGAGAGAGAGAGAACATTGGAGGGGAGATAGCCAATAATAGAGATAGATAGAGAGAGGGTGGGGGGGGAGAGAGTTAGGTTTAATTTCAATTAAGAGAATGGCTCTTTGTGTAGTAGGTCAGAGGCAAGGGGCTCTGTGTAGTCGGGTCGGCAGCAGGTGTGTGTCGGCAGGTGCGGCAGGAGGTTGGTTTGATGTCGGCAGGAGTGATAGCAGCGAGATCTTCAATGGAGCTCGGGCCTTGGGTAGGTCGGCGGGAGTGACAACAAGCGTTTAGGCTTGGTTCTTGGGCGGCCTAGGTGTAGTGACGCCCCCCCACAGGGCCACCCTCACCTAGGGGGAGACGCGCCTGAAGCTTCCTTAGGGTTTTGACAGGCAGACAGAGAGCTTTTGACACGTACAGAGAGAGAGAGAGAGAGAGAGAGAGAGTTAAGGGGGAAGATAAAGAGTGTGGAAAAGAAGATAGAAAGAGAAAGTAGCGGAAGATAAAGGTAGATAGAGAGATATGGACAGAGAGCGATTGAAGAGGCAAGAAATTGATACTAATAAATTCCTCAACCACCATGGTTATCTCCAATATTTACTTGATGATAGCTTAACGTATAGAGAGAGCTTCATTGCTAGCTTTGGGTGTGTCGATTGTCTAGAAATATAGTTTAGGGTGTCACCTAAAATATATTTGGATAGCCACTAAGCTCTAGAAATTTCTACCAATGATGGCTTCCTCTTTGTCATGCAAGGTGAGTTTGGTCTTGAGTACAGTTAGCGGTGAACCTTTGTTGCTTGATTTCCCTGTAAGATTTTCCATGGTCAATCATGTAGATTATAGAGGTTGTAGTATCAATGAGAGTGCTTGCCATCATTTCCACTACAGATGGCAACATTCAGACTCAGGTGAAAGAGGCACAATGTCATGAGGGTAGGAATGCAAGAAAAATTCATGTTGGACACTTCTTCTTCATGCGGTGAGAGGTATGAAATAGATATTTCAAGTAGCCCAATTTGTGCATGTGGTGACTTTGCAAAACGAGTGGCACAAAGCAAAACCCTACATGGCTTGCAAGCATATTTACTTCTTCTTCCTTCGCTTCTTGATCCATCAAAGCAAGCTAACAAATGAGGATCTACTTCGTTTGTTGAACGGACATGGTACAACATAAAAAAATCATTGTAATTAAATTAGTTCGCTCACATCCCCTAGTGCCCATATGTAATTGTATGGCACAAATTGCAACAACTGATTTAATATTGTAGTTCTTTTTTTTGGAATTCATGATATGAGATATGGCTTGTGTCTTCTTGTCCTTCTCCTATGTTCGAAGCATATTTTTTTTCCAATTCACATGTTACTTTGAATGTTCTATTGGATTGTGGAATAACAAAAAAAGCTTCCTCCAAAAAGCTCTCTCCACCTAGGCCCAGAAAGCTTTTTCTCTGCAAACACTACACCAGTGAAAGGCTTAGAAAAAGCTCCCTCCAAAAGCTCTCTCCATTCCCATCCCCCCTTTTCCATATAGCTTGTTCAAAGATTCGAATATTCTAGGGTACATCTATAAAAAACCAAAAAAGTAATCCAGTAATAATAGCACTTCATTGACTACAATGGCTAGGAATAGAATGTTTCTGCATTTTTTAAAACTAAACTCTGCTTTCTGAACCTATTCTTCCCCCCCCCCCCCCCCCCCCCCCCATTCTCTCATGTGCACTCTTGTACATGAATATTGAATGTTCTTCCTCCATCACCCTCACCTCCTCCTCCAAACAGTTTTAGTTATTCATGTCTCAATTGAGGCTTATGAATTCTCTAGAAATAACTTCTACAAGGAATCAGAGAAATCTATATCATATGCACGTAGAACTCTCATGAGAGTATGAGCCCCTTTGCAAGAAAAACAAAGAAAACACCATTTTTTAGGCTTAGAAGGAGAGCTTTCGGTCACAGGGAATGAAAAATATGGACCTTTGGGTGGACGGTAGAATGTACCCTAAGCATCTTGTCACAAACTCCACTCTACCTTTCAAGGATATAACCTCTTTGGTGAACTATGTGGGAGATGGTCACAATGGCATGTATGGCTACACCAGGTAAATTGCCAAGCAAAATGATGTTCTATATCGAGAGAGATACATTGCATGCAACGAGAATGTGCCCTTACACCAAAAAGATACATCAAGCACACGCTACTTCCAAACCTTTCTCTATTCAAAAGACAAGACAGAAAGTGAATGAGGAGATGCTTCACATGCTTGAAAATGCTTTCCACATTGAAGCAACATACAAATCACCAAAATCAAAGAAAGTGGTATATGACAAGTATAACAATAATTTTTCTTTTTTGATTTCTCTACAGACATACATTTTAGATGTTACCTTAGAAAAGTGTGCCAACGGTGTTCTAGAGTTTGTGATCAAGCTAGGTCGGTACACACGTGTAAAAGAGACGAAGGTTGAGTGAGTCAAAATCACACTTATGAATCGAGCTTTGGGTGCAAGAATTGGACATGATGACTCTAGAAACATTAGCGTGCAATTTGAGCACAACAATTTTCTTCTTACAACCTTCAAGGTGAGCTAATATTATGTTGAAGGGGAGTTGACATTATGTTTAACCAAAGTTATATGCTTTTGAATGCACATTCCAAACAACGTAAAAGTATTCTTTCAAGTTTCAGTCCAGAACTTTGATCTATTGAATTGGGTTTTTCATCAAACTAGCATCCCAAAAATAATAAGCAAACAAAGGAATGGAAAGAAATTGGATTTGGAGGGAATGGACTCCTACACAGTTGAGTGGAACATGGTTGGAGACCTAAAGGCCTTGAAATGCATGTACAATATTTCCAAAAGAGAAACAAGAAAAAGCCCTTGGTTGTATTGCATGGGAGGGGTTCATATCCAGCACAAGCCATATTGGAGAAGAGCACCAAATAGGAATCTGGGACCCCAACTTTTGACCCGTTCTGGACACCCCACTATCCAAGGTATACATATACAGAATGCATGCACTTTGTAGGATAATAGAAAAACTAATGTTTCTCTGCATCTCTTTTGCATGGACCACTTGACCTCTCCTTGCAAAAAAAATGGAAATCTCAGTCTTAAAAATAGTATTTTTAGAGATGTGATTGCATAGAGGACGTGTTAAGATAGAGCAAGATGAAAAGAGGCCTAAGAATGGTTGGGATGTTCCAAAGAAGCTATCTATTGGTGGTGTGAAAGACCAACTCTTCTTATCAATTCCTACAACTGGAAGACAACGTAAAATCCATAGTGTGAAAGAAAAACAATCATTAAGATACATTAGGTGGAATTTTCACAATGTTGTAGTTGATCAAGCACACAATGGTGCAACTAGGACTTGCAAGGTGAAGGTATGGAAAATCTTCGATGTAATATTCACTTTTTTTGAAGCAAATACATGGAATGATGCAACCATGGGAATTTCCAAGAGGCTACGAAGACCTTTCAAAAGACATTCATCAGTGTGTCGATAAATGAACATATCCCTCACTACATGGTGATGTAATTGGTTTGACAATATGCTAATGTTTTGATTTGTAATTATGTTTTCTTTGTAATTTTTGTTCTTGATTTGTGTGAAACACATTATATGTAATCGCATGCCTTGTTTTGCAAGGCAATATGATATTAAGTCTACACAGGACATGGAGAAAACCCACTACCAAGCTCGTACTGGTTATTTCACCCACGCTCAACATAGAGGTGGTTTAGACAAAGCCAATAGCTTAAAGAAGCTACGTTCAACGGACGTATCAAAACTTATGCACATGTCACACCGCAAGAAACAAGTCAAAGACAATCAAATTGGCCATGCAGTGAGATTAGTCAAAAAATGGCAAAAGGAAGAAAATGTTGGGTAAAGGCCACCATGGATGTGACCGTGTGAACCCTCCCTACTCTGACTAAGTCAATTGACATTGTTATATCTCTTATACAAAGTAATAAAGAGACACCAGCTATTTTTCCACACGGATGTGTGTTTCCCCCAAACCTATCCTCTTCTTCTCCTTCCCCTTAGTCTTGCACGCACTCGCTTGGGGCAACCACCCTTTCAACTAGTATCAAAGTTGTCTTCTGATCACGAGACCCGACCCCTCCCCATCACCGGGTGTGCATGCAATCCAAGCAAGAATTAAATCTCAGCAGGTAGATGGGCAAATATTTGAAGCAATCAGGCACTTAGAAAAAAGAAGGAGAATCGAGCAATGTAGGGAATGGGGAGTTGAAGGAACTAAATCAAGGACTTTCAAAAGCAAACTAGGTAGCGCTGGTGGACAGGGGCTTTTTTTAGAGAGTGAAAGCCTGCAATCATGTAAGCTTGCCAAAGTCGAACAGAACTGCAAAACAAGCAATTGAAAAAGCAGAAGTGCTTGAAATCAATGGTGCTAATCTGCAAGCAAGGACAAGCAGTTTTGGGTGTGAATGTCACACTCTAGCTAAATTGAAGCCGCACAGATCTGAGAAGCTCCTGGTTACCAATTCAAGCTTTGTAAGTCAGGTAGAGCCGAGCTGAGCAAGAGATTGAGGCTGGCAAGAGTAGCTCACTTAGCGAAAGGGAACATGGTGTGTTTATACACGCAAACACAACTCTGTGTAGACAGTTTTCGACAGCAAAGCTTTCAACAGAGCATTGAAAGCAATTTTTTTCCTTAAACTTGTATACGAGGGTGTGCTCACCCGCATAATCAAACTGAACCCCGAAATTGACTTAAAAGCAAGAGAAGGCTTACGAGAAAGAGTATCGAGCCCACACTCACACTCCAATACTATCAACATCGATGGCGACAATGACAACTTCCTCCGTCAGTCACATCCGGCCATCTCAATCTGTTTTGCCAATTAGCCACATCGGTGACACATTTCACGCAATTGTTGCACCGTCTTCGATGACTTACGGGCGCGCGCGCACGCGCCCACACACACACAGAGCATAGGCTTTCTCCGTGCTTCGCATCTCAAACTCTTCATGTATTGTCCAAGGGAGGAAGTCTTTCCCATGTTTCCCTTGCCTCACATCCATGGGGACGAGGAATGAACTTATCATCGTAGATAGCAAGAATGACATCATGGAGTTCTTTGACTTGAGAGACAAGTATTTACTTCTATACTTTCTGAGAATCTATAGTATAGTCGACTTTGGATTCTTTCTTGGATGTCCCTCTAACAGTAGGCAAGTTTGTTGAACAATAGAGGCACTAGTAATAGTATATATGGATGTAGCTGCATGTGCCACGACGTTCCAAGCATAGGTGGAGTTCAAGGTGGTACAAGAAAGGCTTGGAATAACTAAGTTGGGGAGAAATCCTCTATCAATGTCATTGGTACTCTCCTCATCCTCTACAATGAAGAGCTCCCTTGACCTATGGAACATTGCATTAGGAGAAGAAGATGAAAACAAGAAGGTATACTTTTATTTAGACAATTAATTTCTTTCATGTTGGTAGTGCATATATGAAGACTTCCATGTATATGTACGAGCACTTGGTTTAATTTCTTGTAGCTTGTATTACATAATGATAATGGCCGGTTGGGGGGGGGGAGGTAGGAAGGACATTTGTTGGCAAAGCTCTCTCTAGAAGTTGTACACCCTCTATTACATGTAAAACAACTCTTGGGGGTGTCACCAACTTGTCACCTATGACTAAAGACTGTTGACTGCTCTCTGCCTCCTGTATTGTGCCCCAATAGTCATCTAGACTTACAAAGTCAAATAACATTATGAATGCAAAGAACCAAAGCTTCAAGGAACCTCACTTTACCTGCCATTGGCCTAACAATTTCTTGATGAACAAAAACGCATCATCTTTCACTACCAACTTTGAAATGCCAAACTCCATGCACTACTTCAAACCCAAATGAAGAGTAAAGTACTCTGCCTCATTGTTGGTGTGGACATCTTCAAGATCACAGGCCTTTGAGAAGGTCACTTTGCCCTCCGGGTCATGTATTACCACACCACCTCTTGCCTTCTATACTACTCTTCTATATGCACCATCAAACCACATAATGAATGCCCCTTCCAAGTTTGGTGCTTCTTTGGCTTCACCTCACACTATCATTAGGAAAGAAATGGACTCATTTTCTGACCTTTCAACTCTAGTGAGAGAATGCTCCTTAGCCAATAGGAAGAAGGCCAACGTTACGTTGAAAAAACATTTTTTCTCATTTTGAAAATGTCCATGAAAACCATTTTGGTGAAATTGTCACTATCATCAGAAAAGTAAGGCGCTTGATAATGACATCTCGGACAAGCGTCGAACGCCTTTTTATGACCCGTTGTGTTGGGGTATAAAGCCCAATGTGGTCGCCCAGGTAAGTGGGCGGGCCGCCAGGTATGTACACATATTCTTTTGTAAAAACCTAATAAGAACTCACTATGCTCTACACATTACAGTAGAGCGCGTTCACCATATCGTCGTGCTCTTCTTCTCGCACTCTCTCTCGCGTCGCACTTCCGCTCGTACTCCTTCAACTGGTATCAGAGCTCAGATCGAGGCTCGGGGCAGCACTGCAGGAGGCTAGAGTCACCAGCTCAGATTGGAGTGAAATTCGACAGGCGAAGACACGGCCCCAAATCTCATGGGAGAACCCGAAGGACTTGGTGTTGTCAGAATTTCATTCTGAGGTCATCTCGGCCACCGTTCGGCTTCGACAAAGGTCTGCACAAGCCATTTTTGACTACGTGGTCCCGACGGGTGCAGATCCGACTCTGCAAATTTGGGGTTTTCGGCCTACGATTGCAGGTGCTAAGGATATCGACACTCCTAGAGTGTTGATTTGTGGTTGTCTACACATCGAAGGACGGCTCACAGTTCTTGGAGGCGTGTCACATACGACACGGGCGCATCTACACACAGACTATAGGCGACATCCACTAGTTCATCAGGTAGCTTGTGTTTGCTGCTTGATATTCCATATTTCATCCTGACATTGCAGGTACTTCCACATGGGATGTATTGTCAGAGATGATGTATGTCTGTTGAGGGTTTGCTGGCTATGAGTCATGCAGCAAACAACCGCCGCAGCAGTTACAACAAACAGTGGGAAATTTGTGGATGTATGAATTTGTGGGAAGTCTATGTACTGTCAGATTTACTGCAGCCTTTGTTGAGGGTCGAGTGAGGTTTTATTGAGCTGGGGGATTCTCAAATGTTGAGATCCTTTCGGTGATACAGGTCTTGGAGCGATCCCTCGAGCACCCTTAGATAGGCAGCTAGGATGTATTGACTGTGAGTTAGACAGTTGGGATTGCATCTTTGCTTTACTGCCGTTGAGGCATTGTCGCAGTCTATGCTTACAGGACAGTGAGAGACAGTACAGGTGCAGGATAGGTTTACCCGCAGCTTACAGTGTCAGAGAGACAGTGTTTTTTGAGTTGTTTTTTGGTCTGTTTTTAGTACACCAGAGCCATTTTACAAAGGAGACTCTGCCAAAATTTCTACAGAATCTGAAGCTTTCTTGGTTCATTTGACAGGTTGATATTGGTTCAGAGGTCAGTTTACAGGGGAAACTCTGCCGAATTTTTCCCAGAAAAGTAAACTACTGTGAAGCGTAGCTATGGCTGGATCAGAGGACACTGCTCTTTACAATATCAAGAAGCTGGATGGAACCAATTTCCCATTGTGGAAGAAGCAGATTTGGCACGTGTTCGTACAAAAGAAGCAGATAAAACCTATAAAGCTCAAGGGGATAAAACCAGAAGATATAGACGAAGATGAATGGAGCAAAATGGATGAATAGCCACTTTCTACCATTATGCTGACTTTGGCAGAAAGCTTTTACTTCAATGTAGCAGACGAGATGTCGGCTTATCAAGCATGGTTAAAGCTGAGTGATCTTTATGAGAAGCAGAGTGCAGCTTCACAGGTATACTGGCTTAAGAAGCTTGTTGACTTGAAGATGAAAGAAGGGACACCTATGTCCAATCATCTAAATGAATTCAACACAATCTATAGTCAGTTGTCAGCTCAAGGTGTCAAGTTTGATGAACCTGTTAGAGCTATGTTCCTGTTGATCACATTGCCGGAAAGTTGGGACACTTTTCGCACAGCTTTGAGTAATTCTGCACCTCCAGATGGTTTGAACATAGCAGGTGTAGAAGGAAGTCTGCTTACTGAAGAAACCAATAGAAAGACAATGGACAAAGGCAAAGGAACAGCCTTAGTTGTCAGGGGAAGGACCAAAGAAAAGTACAAAGGTGGAAAGAGGAATCAGTCTCGTAGCAAGTCCCGCAGTGCTAAAGGCAAGAGTGACATAGAATGCTACCATTGTGGCAAGAAGGGTCACATGAAAAGAGACTGCAGAGAATGGAAAGCAGAAAAAGGCAAAGAGAAAGCTGAAGACCATAGTGAAAAGAACAAGTCCTCAGTGAAGATTCAAGAAATAAATGTGACAAACACTGTTGCAGAGGATGACAGTCTAGTGTCAGGAGACATCTACTTCTTGAAGAATACAATGGACTCAGCTCTTCTTACAGCATCTGATGGAAATGCACCGAGTGACTAGATTATAGACTCAGGGACATCACTTCATGTGTCTCCAAACAAGGAGTGGTTTATCTCTTATGTGACCACTAAAGATCATGTTCGGCTAGGCAATGGGCAGACATGTGAGATCTTAGGTGTTGGAGATGTTCGATTGAAGTTTCAGAATGGCTCTTCTTTCACGCTGAAGAATGTGAGACATGTTCCCGCAATTACAAAGAGCTTGATTAGCACAGGTTTACTTGATGATGCTGGCTACGTCACCACTTTTGGACAAAACATGTGGAAGATATCCAAGGGTTCTATGACAGTAGCACATGGAGTAAAGTCTGGAGGACTTTACATGATTTATGTATCAAATGTCTCTAAAAATGTAATCAATGTAACCGAGGAGCCGAACGTTTCTTTGTGCCATAGCCGGTTAGGACATATGTCCAAGAAGGGAATGGAAATCTTGTCTCATTCTGGTTATTTGCCTGGCTTTTCATTTAATGATTTTGAATTCTGTGAACATTGTCTGTATGGTAAGCAAACACAGTAGCCACATAAGCATAGAAGCAGTAGAAGAGATACACAGTTGGCACTTGTTCATAGTGATTTGTGTGGACCTATGCCTAACCTATCTCTAGGGGGAGCTTCTTACTTTATGACATTTATAGATGATTACTCGAGGAAAGTATGGGTTTACTTTCTCAAGCACAAGGATGAAGCGTTTAGTATTTTCAAAACGTTTGTGACACTTGTGGAGAATCAAAGTGGCAAGAAGCTTAAATGCTTACGCACTGACAATGGTGGAGAGTATGTTTCAAAGGCCTTTCAGGACTTTTGTGAGTCAAAAGGTATAAAAACGTGAACTTACTGCTCCTTACAATCCTCCTCAAAATGGTGTTGCTGAGACGATGAATAGGACCATACAAGAGAAGGTCAGAAGTATGTTGTTGTCTAATGCACAGCTTCCAAATGGGTTTTGGGCTGAAGCTGTATCAACAGCTGTTCATCTTGTAAATAGATCTCCTAGCAAGGTTTTGCAGAAGGATTCAGTGCCAGAGATGGTATGGTCAGGCAAAATGCCCTCATACAAGCATCTCAGAGTCTTTGGCTGTGAGGCATATACTCATGTTCCAAAGGAATTTAGGAACAAACTTGAGCCAAAGAGTAGAAAGTGCATCTTTCTAGGCTATGGTAATTCTGGTGAGATGGGGTACAGACTTTGGGATCCCGAATCCAGAAAGGTTGTCCGCAGCAATGATGTTCACTTTAATGAATCCAAATATCATTCTAAACCAGAGAGGGTTGAGGAGATTAGAAGAGTTGTCTTCTAAGAAGATGGACCTGCACGTGCAAGACAAAATGTCAGGGCTCAAGAGGAGCAAGGACAGGATAGAGTGGAACCACAGGTTGTGGCTGAGCCTGAGCCACCTATTGTGCATAGATCTGGACGTGTCACGCGACCTCCTGATAGGTTTGTTCCATCTATGAACTATGTCATGTTGACTGATTGCAATGAGCCTTCATGTTACAAGGAAGCAGTGCAAATAAAGGACTCCGGGAATTGGCAATTGGCCATGCAGTCAGAGATGACAGCTTTGCATAAAAACCAAACATGGAAGCTAGTTAAATTACCACGGGACAAAAAGGCTCTACCCTGTAAATGGGTTTACAGGTATAAGATCACCGCTCATGATAGTCAGCCAAAGTACAAAGCAAGGCTTGTTGCCAAGGGCTTTAACCAAGAACAAGGCATTGACTTTGATGAAGTCTTCTCTCCGGTGGTCAAGATGACTACATTGAGATGCTTTCTTGCATTGGTTGCCATATTAGATTTGGTGTTGCACCAAATGGATGTCAAGACAGCGTTCTTGCATGGTGATTTAGATGTGGAAATTTACATGCAGCAGCCAGAAGGGTTTGTTGAGAAAGGCAAGGAAGATTGGGTATGCCAGTTGTTAAAGAGTCTTTATGGCTTAAAACAATCACCGAGGGCATGGTACCATAAATTCCACAAGTTTATGCTAAATTCCACAAGTTTATGCTTTCTCAAGGCTACAAACGTAGTGAGTTCGATCACTGTCTATATACAAAGAAGGCTAAGGATGGCAGTTGGCTGATCCTTATTTTGTATGTGGATGACATGTTGATTGCTGGCAAGAACTTGGAAGAAATTTCAGCTTTGAAGTCAAAGATGGCAAAATCGTTTGACATGAAAGACATGGGTGAGGCAAGTCATATACTTGGTATGCACATTGAGAGAGAAAGATCAAAGAAGTTGATTTGGTTATCTCAAACAGAGTATATTGACAAGGTTTTGCAACGTTTCAATATGGAGAAGGGAAAGGCATTGAGTGTTCCATTGCCACCATATGTGAAACTTAGCAAACAAGATTGTCTTGTGTCTGAGGAAGAACAGGTTGAAATGGATAAGATTCCATATGCGTCTGCAGTGGGTAGTTTGATGTATGCAATGATTGCTACTCGCCCAGACATTGCATTTGCAGTGGGAGTAGTAAGTCGATACATGTCAAACCTAGGCAAGAAACATTGGGAGGCAGTGAAAGGAATATTGAGATAACTGAAAGCTATAAAGAGTATGCGTATATGCTATGGGAGTCAGGAGCTAAGTGTAAAGGGTTTTACAGACTCAGATTATGCAGGTGACTTAGACAACCGAAGGTCTACGTCAGGGTATGTCTTTACATTGGCTAGTGGAGCAGTATCATGGCATTCTAGATTACAAGATTGTGTTACTCAGTCTACTATTGAGGCTGAATATGTTGTAGCATCAGAGGCATGCAAAGAATCAATTTGGCTTAATCGACTAGTAACAGATTTGGGAATCAAAGAAGAGATGCCTGTGTTATATTGTGATAGTCAAAGTGCTATACAATTGGCTCGCAATCCAGTTTATCACTCAAAGACAAAGCATGTGGATGTGAAGTATCATTTCATCAGGGAAATGCTCGAGGATAAGCAACTTCAGCTTGTCAAAGTTCACACCACAGAAAATCCTGCTAATCTACTTACAAAAGGACTTCCCTCAGAGAGCTTTGCGCATTTTCGCAAGCTGTTAAGTGTAGGGTAGTACATCACTTCTCTACATCTCTTGTATATTAGCTTGTATAGTAGCTTCTCTCACACTTAAAGTACCACATTGGACTTTAAGTGGGAGGTTGTTGGGGTATAAAGACCAATGTGGTCGCCCAGGTAAGTGGGCGGGCCGCCAGGTATGTACACATATTCTTTTGTAAAAACCTAATAAGAACTCACTATGCTCTACACATTACAGGAGAGCGAGTTCACCATATCGTCGTGCTCTTCTTCTCGCACTCTCTCTCGCGTCGCACTTCCGCTCGTACTCCTTCACGTTGTTGCTATCATATAAAGTGAAGTACTTGTACTTGTGCATCTCGCACAAGTATCAATCACATTTTTATGAAGTAATCGCTTGGTACTGACCTCATGAGGCCCTAGGCTTAAAAATGCTATATCTTGAGCTAGAGACGCCAGATTTCAGTGTTCTAAAGAGCTATCCTATGGTTTTTGGACATTCCGAATGCAGCCGTGGGCTTAAAAAGTGCTATATCTTAATCCTAGGGCCTCATAAGGTCAGAACCAAGCGAATAGAGGTCCCAGAGACCCCTCAAGCGCCTCTATTCGCTTGGTTTTGACTCCTTCATAGTCTTAAATAGTACCTATCAATCACTATCAAGTACAATCTGTTCGTATTTAAATTGCGAGTACTTCATAAAAAGGTGATTGATACTTGTGCCTCTATTCCGCAGCATTATTTTTGTATTTTGAAAACAACTCTTATGTGTTTTCTCTCATCGCACATCACATCGCTCATTAAGATTCACAGACATGGAATTTTGTGGACACTTAAGTTGGGCTTTCGAAAAGCATTTTGTACGAGCATGCATTTAAGTGATTGAGAAAACTTTTACGTATGTACTATGAGAAATGGAATTCCAAAAAAAAACTTTTGCATTTTTCATAATTACCTCTGTCTATGCTGAGTTGGCGTTTCTTACAGGGCCCAAAATTGAGTCCAAGTTTCTCCTAATGCTGTGGATAAATTGGCAAGTCAACACCCTTGTTGACTAAAATATTAGTTAAGTGAGACCTACTAGTATGGTTGATCTTGAACTCGAACTCAAACTCTTGTAGCTATGCACTCAATTTATAATTTTCTTCCTTGGCTTTAAGTGCAGCACCACTTCAGGCAATAGACTGTCAAACATCAAAACATAAAACTCGTGCACAATGAGATGCACTTTGAACTTCTTGCAAGCAAAAACCAAAGCCATCACCCACTGCTCCGCTTCGGTGTATGTCGTCTCTCCGAGACTTATCACCTTGCTCTCAAAGTAGATAGGTTTGTAGCTTCTCCCTACCTTCTGCAACAGCACCGCCCTAATAGCCACGGTACCTACCGTCATGGCAATGTAGAAATCATCCTCTCCATTGGGAGGACACATTGTTGGTAGTTGGCACAAAATCTCTTTCACCATGTCAAAAGCCTCTTGAGCTTCTTCATCCCATTGAGACCCATGAACCTATTGAGTGAGCCCTCTATTCAAGAGGATACACATATTGTGATAGCATCCAAAAAAACCACGACAAATACTTCAGCTTATGCACAAATGAGGCCAAGCCTTGAGCATTAGAGGGATGCTCCATCACCAATAGGGCTTTGAACTTCTCCAGGTCCGCTTCTATTCCATTTTGCAACACCGCATGACCTAGAAACTATACTCAAGGCTATGGAAACTTGCATTTTTTTGGGTTCAACTGACCTCCTTCTTTGTCAAGCCTTTGAAACACAACTGCAACTTTGGCAGGTGCTCCACCTACAGCTATAACAGCCAATACCATCCATAAAATCCTTGATAAACCTACCCAAATACGGCCCAAATACCCCGTGCATCCAATCTTTGAAGATAGCATATGCATTCACCAACCTGAATGGCAACCTGCGGTAGGCAAAAAATCCCCATGGAGAAATAAATATAGTCTTCAACCGATCTTCAAGTGCAATCCCTATTTAGAAATACCCCAAAAACCATCCATTATGGAATACCTCTCGTGCCTTGCTACCTGGTTTAAGATCTTGTGTTGGAACTGCAAAGGGTGATGATTTTTCTTGGTAGCCACATTCAAGGTCTTGTAGTCGACATACACCCTCCAATTCCCATTCTTTTTTGGAGTGATGACCATTGGGGTTGACATACACCTTAACTCTCACATCATGAGCCACGCCCAAGCATCTAGTTTTAACATGTTTTGCCATCCTTATTCGCACATTTTATTTGGCAATAGCCTTAACGTTTGTCTCTCTCGTAGCTGCTTCCGTCATGACACCTATATGTGCTGCAACATCTATATAAGCCTGCACTTTCATCCTCTTCTCAATGACAGTATCCACAAGGGAAAGAATATTGGCTAGACTTCTACCCTCAAGGCCATGTTTTGCATGGCAGGTACATCATCCTTAACTCTTGGCAGCCAGTGCCTCCTTAGCTTAGGATTCAAAGCCAACAACTTTCCAAAAATTATGTTAGCCTTTTGACTCTGAACATCACTTACCAGGTCGTAATTGGGGTTGTCACGTCCTAGCTAGAAGTCCGTCTACTTGATCTTCCAATGCCTCCTTCTTTTGATAGTCTCCGGTTGTGCTCTACCTTCATACACTTTCTCCTTGTCTTTGCGAGCATTGATCTCCTATTTGGTCTCCATTTCCCTGTCATCTCTTTCCCTTTTTCTAGCTAGAACCTTCACATCCTACTTATACACTCCGATGATGTTGACCCTAGGGACTTCACCACTATCTGGTGGAGCTGGCGGCATAGGGTTCTCAATCGCTTTCTCTCTTTGGCCATTAAATTGTCCTTGTCCTCTTCCTCTACCAAACAGTAGGTATATACATCCTCCTCTCTCTAGATGGATACGGGTAGTCCGGTGGCGCATAATGACCCTCTTCTTCACAATTGTAACACCTGCCAACAAGCAATGGCCTGGCCCTGCCTCTTTCTCCTCTTGATTGTCCTCTATCCATCACACTTAGTTGCAACTCTTGCATATGCTCAGACAAATCTTGAACTATTTGTACCCAATTATGTGGAACAACTACTACACCTTGGTTCCCATGATTCTCCTCATGGACATCTCAAGGGATCTACGGATGGGTGGGAACCACCGTCTCATAGCCTGACTTGGACTACTCAATCTTCTTTTCAATCTTCCTGCCCTTTGATTGTGCAATTGCCACTACACCATTGTAATTCTCCGGGCTTTCAAATTCCACTTTTTCCCTCACTTTAGGATGCAGGCATGCCATGAACCTATCCAGCCTAAAGTAATCCCCATTAGCCAATTGCATGGCTGCAGCTAATTCTACCCAACATGCTTCAAAACAATCCAAAAATAGATTGAAATCTTGCATCTTGACTGGAGACACCTCTCTGCAAAAATCATGCAAAAACCATGCCTAAAGAGCCGACCAAGCATGCCTTGACTCGCCCTCCAATGCTTCGTAGCACACCTCCTCTTTACCGACGCATCACCAACAAAAATGCATGCATCTTGCTATTCTCATTTGGCATATGCAATGATAGCATATACAGCTCAAAATTTGCAATCCAATCATCTGGATTCTCTTCACCTGTGAAAATTGGTCCATAGCTTTGCATTGCCATACTTACCGATGCAAAAATCTACGCCTTCTCGTCTACTTAGAAGCAATCACTACTCTCCTCCATGGGGGGACCAAAAGATGCGGAGGGGGAATGTGGAAACACACCCAATACACTACACAAGGCCTCTCTATAGCTCAGGGCATTCACAACACCCCTACCCTCTCAAAAACACCTTTAAAAGAATTGATTGACACTAATAAACCATTGTTTGCACACAAACCAACACACAGACACTTGTCAAGATCACCAAGCTACACTCACACACCATTGTTGTGCACATTGACACTCTTAGCACACACACCAACACTATCTCACTCCCGCCACACACAAGAACCATCGGCTCAGGGGGGCACACACCTCCACACTGCTAACACCGCGGACACAAGACGAGAGCAAGAGAAAGAGAAGGGGGGAAAGGGGGAATTGGCACCAAAACGGGGCAATGCATGGCTTGATCTTGATTGAAAATAGCTCTTTACCTTATCTCAAGCGCCACTCTATGGCCGACTTGGCAAGACAAAACACCTCTTTGAGGTTGCACATAGCAAATTTTCCCCCAAACTACCAGTTATCCCCAAAATGATCAAAAAAGTTTGTTTTACAGGGAATCCTCGATCAATTTTAGCAACCACTCACTTATTAGCCCTCTTGAGCACCTGATTTGGCAGCTATGACAATCTTAATACTTCTTGTTTGGCCTTCTACTTCTCTCTCTCATTCACCTTCATGACTTTGGGGAGGGAGGGCAGTAGCTCTAGCACTAGTGCCCTCTAGCGTTCAATTTAAAAGGGGGGTCCCTTGAGGGACCCCGCGTGTGAAAGTTCCTATAGCCATGTCATCACCTACTATCAGAGTCACCATCCACTATCGCAATGTCATCTAACAGCAAAGAGTGCCATCCCACTGTGAAAAATTGTCGACAGAGCCACCAAGCCGCCACGCACGATAGCAAGCACCCGCCATGGCCACGAGGGAGGGAACTCCCATCTCTCTCCACCTTTGCATACAATGGGGCCATGCCCTAGTATAAATATCTCGGGCTCCATTAGCACACGCCTGCATGTGAGTTTATTGGGACTCCATGTGATAGGCCCACGGTAGCCTCACCTCTCCAAGGTCAAAAAACCTTCAAAATGTGACATACAGAAAACCCTTTTTCACCTCAACTTTCCTGCTCCTTTCAAGCGTTTCCATTCTCTACTCACAAGTCAGATCCACATCTTGTAAATCCACCATCAAAGCTTGTTTTTTCGACTTTGCCATGGCCTCCAATTGACACCCGAAAATGGGCAAAAATCATCTAGCACCATCTCTTTGGCAATTAGATTCAATTTCACCCACCGGTATCTCGGCAACTGTGACTCCGATCAATGAGCTGTCAAATCTGGCCAACTCTACCTAGTGCACACTACCTTATGGAACTTTGACATGGCAAAAAATTCACCAAATGGCACGCCTACCAAGGCGATCAAAGTGGCACAAAACTAGCCCCCTTGAAAACTTAAATTTGCCATAACTCATTAGGAGAAATATGAACCCCAAAAAAGGCCCTTTAGGGTCAAAGTGTTTTTAGAATATACTCTCTACCAATGAGAATGGGCTTGTGGCCACGGTCCCACCAAATTTTGGATTTTTGTTTTTGAATGGCCATAACTTGAGCATTTTAACTTGAGATTGTCAGACAATAGTGCATTTGGAGCACATTTCCGAGCTCTTTCTATAGATATCTTACATGATATAGTTTTGAGGTACGTAGATATGGGCTATCCATTCCCCCCCCCCCCCCTCCCTCCCTCTTTTATGTCCTCTTGTTGATAGGTTGCTCTTACAAGCCCCTTGGGGTTCATATTTTTCCTAATGTTGCCCATTCAAGCTCCGATTGATGATCCAAAAATACCGGCATGCACCATAGCTTGAGCACTTTAATCCTATCCACCAACATCAATTTTGACCATGTGTCTCCACTTTCCCTATCCGTTGGGGATTTGCAAAGCACCCCAACTTTGAACTGCCATAACTTTCACTCTAGAGCTCCGTTTGAGGAGCCGTTTGGACCGTCTTGTAAATCACATCGAACACCACATCTTGAGGCATAGTCTTGGCACTTTGGACATGTTTCCTTGCCATCCTAATGGCCCCATTTTGGAGATTTTTTTGCCTAAAAATGACATTAAGCATACATCTCCATATCCCTTTAGTTGCCCATTATCTTTATACCAGCTTCAACCCTTTGACATGCACATGTATGAACCCATAGCACTGCATTGTCGTGCTCGCAGCACGCACCACCTTTGATTGCTCCAACATTTAAACATGGAACGAGGCCAAGAGCCAACATATGAAGATTCTTACACTTAATCAAGAGATAGAGAGATAGCAAAGGCCATTGATGAATCCAACAGGGAACCCCTTGTCTCCCTTGGTTCCCATTATGACATTGACCTTCATGTGTGGGGATGCATTTTATACTTTTCCTTTGGTCTTAAAGAGATTTCCATATTGTGAGACGGTATGAGGTACCTAATAGACCAAGTTGTAAATTTTGATCCATGGTATATGAAATTTGTTTTGCAAAGCTTGTTTTCTGATTAAAAAATGTTTAGTCTCCTGATTGAATTGTTTTCTACTCGCAACATGCTGGTCTCCAACCTTTCATGAAATATTCAATCCGAGGTAGTTGTGCTAGATGCTTAGCTACTATCAATGGTGCTCACCTCAAATTTCACCTCCTTGATTGATGTCGTTGATTGGTTTCAATCCACCAACATGGACACAAGAAAGGTTTTAATTTTAGCTTACAATCAAAAGTAAGCGTTGTGTTTTCTTGTCATTGTTTAGGTATTGTGTCTATTATGAATAACAGCTAAATTCATTCTTTGGTGCAAATAGTTTTCATTGGAGCCTTGTTTGATTGGGTGTATGCATAATCAAGCATACCCACTTCTCACAGTTCCACCTTAGCATGACATCTGCCATGTGGCTTACTCATCAAGATACCCTCGCTCTCGAAGCACCAGCTTGTAATGCGTGGCATTGCACAAAACTTGCCAAGTTACCAAATGGGCTCGCCATGTAACTTGGCGAGATATGTGGCCACTTCACGATGGATTGAAAATAATTCAGCGTCCCTGTCATGATGGACCAACCACGTAACTTGGTGAGTTATGTGGCGGTTCGATTCCATGGAATTGTGGTGCCACATGGCCACCATGCAAGATGCACACGTAACTTGACGAGTTAGGGTGAGGGGGGCTCATAAAAAGGCACCCCCAAAGAAAGGACAATGATACCCCCAGTAATAAGACAAAGTTGTACCTACTTTGTACAATTCAAAGGATGCTCAACGGTCAGCTTATTTGAATTGAAGCCTTTTCTTTGGGCAATGGTGAGTTCAAGACTTGTTGGCACACATGTCTCTCTTTTGGGGTTCGCCCCATCTAGCTTTTTACACACATTTTTGTTACACGGGATTGCACAAATGGAACTGTAACTTCCGGGTCCGATTGTGAAAAAATATGAGATCAATTTTTTCAAAAATCTCTCTACAAGACAAAACAAATGAAATACTCTTCTCTTTGTAATTGAGCTCAGAGAAAGGAGGTATAGGTTCCACAAGTTAGGTGGCCTTATATTGGCCCCTTTACCCTACATGCATGCTAGCGTGGAAAGTCGTTCATGACCAACGTGGTAATCTAGTCAGATCGTTACGTAACTCGTTGAGTTATGTGGTGACTCCACCGTGGCAAGACAAGATCGCCACATAACTCGCTGAGTTATGTGAGCATACTACATGCATGAACCCCAAGTAACTCAATGAGTTAATCTTTCTCTCTACCTCCCATGAGGTAGTCGACTCTCTCTAACAAATCTGGCAGCACATGGGCATGTAGATGTAAAGCGTGGGTAAGGTCTTGATCTATAAATTTGTCCCCTTTTCTATCATATGTATCATTCTTGCACCTAGTGAGTTCAAGAAGCACCTGCTGCATCCTTCAAGTAGTGTATACTACTGCTGAAACACATACCCCTCACACCATGACATGTGTACACACACACACCCCTCTACAAGCATGCACAAGGTAGACAAGAGAAACCACCTTTGGCACCTTGATAGCATTGATGAACCCTTTGACCATCCCAAAAATTTATTTCTAGAAGCTTTGGGATCTCTATAGTATTATAGAAATATGGTAGTATCTACGAAAACAAGCTTTGTGTGCCATCCAGTGTTAGTATTTGACGCCCTTCTTCCCTTCTTTGACTCTCAAGCCCTTCGTATGAAGGCCACTTTGAGGCAACACCAGTGTTTTGAAGGGAGAAGGCAAAATATGCCCATCCTCCAAAATATGCCCATCCTCCTGGAAGGATGCTAATCCCACTTTCCTGTCATTAGTAGGGCAACCCTTAGGAAAGCCCTTCCTGGACTTGAATTGAGGTCAAGGCCCACCAAAGGTAGGAGTGGAGACATTTGCATTCACATTCGCATTTTACGTACTGACAGGAATTAAAAGTAGATGAGGGGATCAGGGTGTGTGGTTAAGCCATTCATAATTTGTTAATTTCCTAAATTCTAATGGGAAATGGGCCAGTGGCCACTGCTAAGTTCTAACTTAACCTAATGGGAAATGGGCGACTTAGTGCTCACCCAAAATTTTGAATGAGCTAGACTCCAAAGCCGTGGTGCGAGCACCGCGAGTGTAACTCTTGCTCTCGGCCTCTCTGTGTAGGTGCCTGTAGGGATTTGGAAAGATATCGAGTGTCGATGGTCACAAGAAATTGCAGCAAAAGAGGGGAAAGAATTGTGGGATTTGCTACGTCAATGCATGAGAGAGTTGGAAGGTCTTGTGACAACAGGAAGACTCATGAGTAGAGACTTGCGAGCAATCTTCGAACTCTTCTCAGGCTCTCAGGCTCTCAGTCTGCCCCCTATTAAGCTTCAACCTCGGATAGTGTAAGAATTGATTAGTTTCTCCAATAGAGTCTTCTTGTTTCTTGTATGGAAAATGGATGCCTTGACGTTCAATTTGCATTTGTACAAATGAATGTTGCTACGACTCTTTGTTGGTCTTTGTCATGAACAAGTATTTGGTAGTGCTAAAAAATGCTTCTTCGTTAAGTTTTCTCTGCTATGTAAGGGTACATTTTTTATTCTTCTGTCATTGGAAGGGAAATGTTAAATTTTTCCCTTCTATCCAGAAGGGCATACTTCTTACATACCTGTCTTTTGACATTTTGAGTTGCCTGTCAAATCCTAACACTGGTGCCATCCGTAAGAAAAGTTATTTTAAGTTTGATATTCATCTCTACACCTCACAGTCTAAGAGTTTCCTTATTTATCTATTAGAATTTTGTTGCATCCATGTATATTTTGTCATATTGATTGTGTTATCTTTTCAATGCAGGCACCATGTCACACAGCAATCAGAGCAGGGAGGTGGTGACCTGCCACAATAGCTAGAGCCCCCCAACAGCTGGCTCCAGGTGATGATATAGACTTTTGGTGATGTAGAGGTCTCCTTGTATGAGGTGGACTAGCCAACTAGAATTAGGAGAGTAGGAGAAAAACCATAGAAGATGGAAAAATGTCAAAATTCTAAGGCTTGGTACTTTACCAAACCAAAGAAGAATAAGCACATTGAAAGTTAAGGTATTTGTCCAACAATGACACAATGTTGTGAGAGGGCATGACAAAATGAATCAGAATAGTCCTTGCACACTGAAATTTCCATTTTGATGTGAAAAATTGAAGATCAAAACTTTTCATTGTGTTTACAACAATGTGTTTTGTGTGCCCACCAAATCTTGCCTCTTCAAAGTAAGTGCAAGCGAGTCAAACGTAGGTAGGAGTGTCAAAAAACAGACTTTTTTTTACAATGTTGGTGGGTAAAACTGTTAAACCGGGTATATCTTATCATGCATACACCTGACTAAACGTGGAGCGCAAGTGTTGCTACCTTGAAAATGCCATGCACAAGTTTGGCATGGAACTATTCGGAGGTTATTTACTTTTGCAATTTTGATGCAATAGGTCATCACTCTCTGCCTAATCCTCCACGTCTGTTCAAAAATTTGTGGTTATCCTAAAATAATTCACCCAAGATTAACTATGGGATGACATACTAATTCTAAGTTGCGAGGTACAGAAACAGGACGACACACATTCTTGTCGATGGTGAGTTGTTGCAAGTGCAAAGCTATTGGAGTGCATTTATGTTGCGGAGGAGAATAGAAGTGTAAGTACAAGTTTTGTTTTGGTAATGGGTGACAAAACATCTTTCCTTATAGTTACTGAGGGTAGGAAATCGTTTTGCAAGCTAGGAACCTGGTAGATTATTTTGATACTCATGTTGAGGTCTTGAAGATGATAATGGTCTAAAATGTAATTAATCTTATGGAGATGTGGCCCAATGGAGCCCTCGATGCATTTGTCCCACCACAATCGAGGCCACAACCATGGCCTTCACCTTGAAAGTACAAAGAGGAGCCTCAACCAACACAACACAAGCACCTACAAAGGCCTTCGCTAGTTTTTCTGATCAATCTACTTCTAGCCTTTTTGTTATACCTAATTTTATGGAGGACAAGGAAGCCACTACAAAATCCTCTCTTCAAGCCTTGGTCCATCACCCAACACCCCCAGGATTTCCTGCATGCTCTCTTCCTCATGAGCCTACACCTCTGCACTCTCCATCACACTCTCCTATACATCAACTAGCACCCTAACCATCTCCTCAACATCACCCAAAACCTTCACTTGCTCATGCTACCGAGGCTACTCCTTCACCCACTCATGCACCTTCCATCCCTACTGCCTCTCCTTTTGTACCTCCCTAAAGCTAGCCTTTACATTCTATTGCCATGATTATGAAGCCTAAAAAGAACCCCCCCCCCCCCCCCCCCCCACCCCCCAATTGTAAATGAGAGTTAAAACTCAATGAAACTTATTGGACAATACATTGTACATGATTATACCCAATGTAAAGACAATTTGACTCAAAATCAAAAAAACAATCATGCTTCGAATATGTTTGCAAGAAAAGTGTTTTTGCATTAATGTATATATAACATTCACAAAAGTACTCTTTACATCTTTGTTACAAAATTGAGGTCAAAGCTCTTTGGTAGCATCATGGTGCTTTGTGTGAGCCGCCTTCTTGGATTAGGAATTGCAATGCACTACCATTAGTTGGTCATCTCTGAGACTCTCCACATAGTATCTTCTTCTCCTTACTATGAGGGACCTATATGACAGAGTTATTCCAAAATATATGACAGAGTTATTCCAAAATATATATTAAACAAAAATACTGTGACAATGAAAAATAAGGAAGGTATAAATGCAACATCAATGTGTATTTACAAAACATACTACCTTTTCCATGTTGCATTGGAAAAGAAAATTTGGAGTCAGGTTGAGGTCAACCTCATTCTCCAAGTCCTCGTGCACATTTCATAGTGTCACATTACATTGAATGCTAATAATTGTCACCAGGTCAAGTCCACACCACACCTCAAGCATCCTCAAAGGATTATTAAAGTTGTCAAACAAATGCTCGTCCACAACTACCAAATGAACATTCACTCGATGAGACCTTAAATGTAGTAGAAGAAAGTTATGGAGTTTCGAGGAGCTAACATGCATTTATACAAAATAGAATTCTTATCCACCTTGCACAAGATGCCATAGAATCATGGACATCCTAAGAATTATCTAAAAAATCAAGGCATTTTTCTGACTTGTAGATAAGCATAGTAGCAATCTTCATGAGCTCCTCATCATGGAAGAAGTTAATAAACGCATGTAGAGTCCCAAGAGGAAGATAAAACAAGAAGACAAGTTTCAATGTTGCGGGTAAAGAATTGATAAAAAGGACCAACAAACACCACAATTCAATTTTGATTTATATGACCAAAAAACAACCATAGTATACAAGTTGTGTTTTCTTTTATCCCCATTGTACATTGTATAAGCACATTTCAAAGGTCAGCCCAGCTAGTGTTGTGTTGTACGAGTTATGGGGCACCCTGCTAGGTAGAATATGCACCTTGGGGAGCATTAGGACTTATTTGGGGTCTTCTTGGGCCCTTTAATCTTCCCCAAGCCTAATGATAGAGATTTTGTAGTAGTGGAGCAATAGGAGGAAGCCATGTGGACAAAAATGTTGGGTTTGTCAGCTCCTACTTTCTAGGGGTCAAACTTGGAGTGTAGGCTTTTCTTTTTTGTAAATGGACATGAAAATTGCAAAATCTTCAAAAATAAAATAATTGGGCCTATTATTTATTCTAAATTGTGTTGGTTGGAGTAAATGGGCCTCCCTCAAAAAGTGGGCTAGCCCCAAAAACTCCCTTTTATCATTAATTTGACATTTAAGTCTACTTTTTCCTCCCTCCACTCACTCCTTCTCTCTCTACATACCAAATTTGACCCCTCCTCTCTCTAGAACCAAAAATCTTGCTATCACTCTCTCCTTATTGAAAGAGTACCTTCCTAGCCTCCTCTCTCTCCAATCTACCTTTCCCTTCTCTCCCAAACCTAGTTCTGAGTTTTGGCTCCTTTTTGGCTATGGAGAGCTTGTAATATAGTCCATTTTATCCTTCTTAGAGAGCTTCATCTCAAGCTTGCACCCATTCTCCACTTTCATCTTGGGGTCTCACATACATCTTGTAGAGCTAAATAGCTTCAGCTACCCAAGATTAGGGTTTAGGGGCCTTCAATTTGCATATCTTTAAGGTTAGAGAGCTTCAACTTAAAAGGCTTTAGGCTTTAGGAACCTTAAACTTGCAAAGATTTAGGAGTAAGGGAGTTTTAGCTTGCACAGTGCAAGAAGCTTGGATGGCATGAGTGGTAGACCTCATTCAAGGGTAGACTCATTCTGCTACAGCAACAAGCAAGACAACAATGGCCATCGGGTAGCCACAACCTTTGTGACAGGCATGTGGGTGACAATGCAGCCAAGCACAAAGGGAGCCCACAAAGTCTCTCGTTGATTAATCGGGTTGAAGTCTCATCATTGGAAGGGTCGTATATTAAAGATGAAGCAGGCAGCCGATGGAAGCAAGCAAGTGAAGATACAACACGTCTACAAAGCTTCTCAACTACGGATCAATGATGCCGATTGTTGCAAGCACTTTCCTCTAATTGTAAGTATTTTTGGTGTTGTTTGTAGCAAATGCTATACTTTCGCATGAAGTCTCTAATGAGGAAACTCTATGGGAATGGCGTTTGGCTTGTGCAGATATTTTCCATCAACATTTATGGAATGGGAACCTTTGGAGACGCTCTGCAAAACTTTTGAGGCTCACCACTTTGAGTTTGTCTCATTGCTGTATTCCGGATGCACTACATTGGAGCTTGCAGAACCATCCATCTTCTTGTTTGATGCAGAGTATGTAGTCCCAACGACAAGGAACAGCTACAGGACCTTGAAAACACTTAGTCCACCAACTCTGATGGCCGGTGATTGGCCAACTCCTGACAGTACCTCTGTTTTATTAACCAAGCGACAAATTGAAAATGAAATCTTCAAAGCAATGAAGTGCACGTATGGGTCACATCGAGCAACACTAATATCTTTTATGCCTCAGTATCTTTTTGTTTTTTTGTTCAAGGTAGACAATGTTCATCGCATGCCTACCATGTGGATTGCTAAGGGTGGAACAACTGCCTTCCTTCCATCTTCTTGGGACTCAAAGATTTTTCAACACAATGGGGATACCATAAATTGCATGACTATAATAGAAAAAATGATCATACTATACCACATTGCAAAGTAGAAAATCTCCATTTTATTCTCTTACCTATGGTGGAAGCAGACGTGAGGTGAACGGGAAGCACTCAATTTGTATGGAGCAAGCTGAAGTGCATGTGTGCAAGCAAGAGGAAGTGTGGGACGTGGCTATCAATGATGATTGGAATATGGAAAATCTAGATTCTAAGGGAGTTCTTGGCGCTTAGGTTTGAGCTCAAGATGGACTACTCATTTACAGTAATTGGTGTCAACCCCCTGTGTAAGAGAAAGGAGAGAGTCTTTCTTTGTAAGAGCATCCCCTTCCCTAGATGTATCCATATCAAGCAAGAAATTGTCGTTGCAATGTAATACTCTCATATTAACAAGATACATTTTTGTTTAATTTTGTGATGCAGGAATGTCTAATTTTCAAATTTAGGAGCCTTAAGTGACTTTAGAGTCTTGGTGAGTGGTGAAGTTAAGATGTTTCAAACTGTGGTATTTGGATGGAAACTATGCATTATAGCCCATGATTTTTGCGAAAGAGAATGTTTAAATTTTAGTCACCCGCTGAATTTTTAAGTTTTATAAAAGTGTCCTATTTTTAATTTTCTCCTTTGTAAGTGACTTGCAAGACCCTTTTTAAAGTCACTTTCTTGTTTTTTAGATTCTCTCATCTTCTCCACTGCTTCCTTGTTGTATCCATCCCCAAGCACGTGCCATTGTCCCTTGCACTCCGCCAGTAAGAATAGCTGCTACTAATCAAGCCCTTGTTGATCAACTCTTTGCGCATGACCTAGGACACATGATGGAGAAGCTTAGCACCGTGTTCCAGGTATCCATCAACATGGAGGCCGGACCCGAAGCTTTTTAGGATATTGTCGCCTTTTCCTCGAGCAAGGAATGACAAGCAAGGAAGATATTGTATCACGCATTGGTGAACAACCATCTTTAAAGAGCCTAAGTCAAGATGCTTTCAATGAGCTTGTAAAAAGGCTATCTTAGTCATGTGCATTGCATGTCTCGATGTATCTTTGAAATTAATAAAGTTATTAGCTTGAGTGAAGTTTTGTTTTGATCCATGTGCATCATGAGCCATTTGCACACTAAATGATTTTGTCTTTCTGTAGGTGAGTCCCACGAGCCGTATGAACCCTGTCGCCGTACACATGGCAAGAATTCAAGCCATTCCATGGCCACGTGTGCCATGAAGTGGCTTTTGGTAGTTTGACCCAGGTCAAACTTCCAAAAGTCGCTCCATGGCACATAGGGCCACAAAACGTCTTGTTATCTTGCCATGTGTACGGTGACGGGGTTCATATGGCCTGTGGGGCTCAAGATGGGTACCACGTCAACCCATATTTCTAATTTCTAGCTCACACAGACCCTGTGAGCGGCATGATCAGATTGATTAGAGAAATTGACCCAAGTAACCACATTCAAATCCATAATCAACACAAGCTTAAAATTTGATAATTTCATTTTCAAAACAGTTACATGATAAAGCTGACAAAGATGCCGCTTGAGAAGTTACAACGGCTTTCTTATCTAGGTTTTACAAAAGCAATCATCACCACGTAGGCAAAGTGCTGAGTTCATATCTAAGGGCTTAATAGTCACACGCTTAGCTTGGGCCATTTCCAAAACGGTGTCTTGAAAGAGGGATACAGTGATGTCCTCCACTGCTTGTTGCAACGCACCTAGTCCCGTTGCTTCCACCCTTGTTATAGTGTCTGAGTACTCATCCATAATTTCTTTCATGAGTTGGTAAAATGGGGCCTTAGGGATGATAAGCTGTGTACTCTTCTAGTACTTGGGTATTTCACGCAATGCACATGTGCCAGGTCTCTAGCGATGCTTCTTCTTGAGAGATGGTGGTGGTGGTGGAGGTTGGGTAGTGCAAGCCCAAGGGGCATTATCGTTGTGGTACTTCTTGCGTCTCTCATCACACTGGTTGGACTCCTCTGCAGTTTGTGGAGGATTCTTTCTCTTCTTCATCGTCTTCCCTTTTGGTGCATGACTACTTTTAGCTACTGCTTTAGCTGAGGATTGTTTGGCCTTCTTTGGACTCTTATGGGGTGGCTTCTTGGGGATCTTTTGTGTGGCCTTCTTATCCCTTTCCTATTCTACTCTCTAAGTTTTCTTTTTCTCTCTCTCTTGCAAGGTGGCTTACCTCTTCCATCCTTGCCCTCCATCGTTCATCTTCCATCCTCCTTTCATTGCTCAAGTACTTCTCATAGATTTCTTAAATCGTGCTATTAGAAACCTTCTCTATGAGATCGACCACCTGCTTATCAGTGAGTAGTTGTGAATCTGTGTTAGTCCTCTGATCCCAACGTCTCTACTACTTTGTACTGACCTCTGTGCTTAAGACCTCAGCAATCTTGTCGTGTGGATATCGTTGCTCTTGGAGAATCTTGTAAGTCTTATTTGCTTTTGCGATCAAATACTTATCTTCCTCTTTGTAAAATTCTTGCTCTCTCACCCTGTGAATATCTTGTTGAGTCCGATCAAAGTTTGTTTGCTCTTTTGGCGCTCGCTCTCGGTTCGCAAGTGCTTTGTCTCTTTGTTCAGATATTGTAGTTGCTCGATGTTTGGTAGCGTTGACCTCTGAGCATGTGGGAGTGGACCAAGACTATCAAAGAACTACTCAAGTCCTGATGTTGGCCAAGTTGTCTGGGACATTGTTGGTTTCCTGATAGTTGGTTTCCATGGTGGGAGGTTATAGTAGGGAGGAGGAGACGTGAGAGAGAGAGAGAACTCACAAACTTATAAAAGACTCTAACAACTCACTTTGATATTTATAGGGCCCAAATTTTTAAAAAATTAGTATGGTCCAAAAAGTGAAATTACAATCGTTACTGCGTGAGAAGCCATGCGTGCCCTACTCTTCGTGGATTTCTCCTCCATGCCGAGGCAAGAGAAAGCTCTCAACCTCCTTTCTTCATCCTCGACGGTAGTGATTAGTATTCTTGTTGTGTGTCCTTGATACTTGCTTGCATAGCCACGTTTATAGCCACATACACATCCGTGCTTAGAGCCATTAAATGGCGTTTAAAAAAAAAACACACCTATTTTGATAGCCCACCAAAAAATAGTTGTCCTCATTTTTGAACCTACAAATAAACATCACAAATCAGCACATAATAATTGACTGCTCATAAGGACATAAGCTATAACAAGTTGAGAGTCAATTGAAATTGAATACTCTCAGCTAATGAATTGAGTTAATACAAAAGTTGTGGCCTTGCAATAAGTACAAAGTTTCCACCAAATAGACCATCTAAATAGGCATCCTCATTTTTAAACATGGAAGTAACACTACAAATCAACACATAACAATCGTCAACTCACAAGGACATAAGCCATAATAAGTAGAGAGTTAATCGAAGCTGATACTCCCAATAAAATAAATTGAGTTAATACAAAAAGTTGTGGACTTTCAATAGGTAAGATTTGGCCTAGAAGGACCTCCAACAAGTACTAAAATAAAATACGCATTAATTAAAGCCATGATCTAACTAAGCCTCTTAATTAAATCCTAAATGATTGGGTCTTTTGTAGAGTGCGCAGGTGATGGAGAAGGTAGGAAAGAAGACTACACACACACACCAACACACATCGAGACACACACACACAATCGTTACCCTGCAGCAGCCATTCAACGAGCTGCTCTTGTCTTCTTCTCTTTTCTTGAACTATTATCCAAAGTATATTTACAACATAGTATAGTCAGTGTCCGGCCGCCCATAGCACAATGGACATATTCTTTAACATCATATTCTTTAACACTCCCCCTCAAGCTCAGAGTGAGCTTGCATATGATGGATTCCCAATGCTTCACGAAAGTAGCAAAACTTCTCCTTTCCAAGAGCTTTTGTGAATATATCCGCAACTTGATCATTTGTCTTCACATACACCAAATCAATCTCACCTGCCAAAACTTTTTCTCTAATGAAGTGATAATGTACCTCAATGTGTTCAGTGAGAGCATGGTAGACTGGATTCTTTGCCAACATGATGCTGCTAATATTGTCACAATATATAATGACACTGTCAAGATAGTCAAAACCAAATTCTACCATAAGCACTCTCAACCATGACTCTTCACATGCTGCCAAAGCTGCTCCACGATATTCAGCTTCTGTACTTGATAATGCTACAGTTGATTGCTTCTTGCTACTCCAACTTATCATGCCATTGCCAATGGAAAATGCATAACCACTTGTAGATCTTCTATCCATAAAATCTCCTGCCCAATCTGCATCTGTGTAACCATAAAGACAAAGCTTCCCATTCTTTTCATAAAACATTCCATAACTGACAGTGGCTTTCACATATCTCATAATCTGTCTCACTGCATCAAGATGACTTTTACATGGATTTTGTATGAACTGACTCACAACACCCACTGCATAACTCAAATTTGGCCTTGTTATTGTCAAGTAAATAAGGCTTCCAACGATCTTGCGATACATAGTGACATCCTCAATGTAACGTCCATCATCAAACAACTTCACATTTTGATCAAGAGGTGTATCAACCGGTTTGCACGCTGTCATTCCATACTTCTCAAGCATATCCAACGCGTATTGTCTTTGTATCATCCAAATTCCTGATAAAGTATTGACAATTTCAATTCCCAAGAAATATCTCAACTCACCAAGGTCCTTCATGTTGAATTCTCTCAACAAACTCTTCTTGACATGCAAAATTTGCTCAGCATGACTTCCAGTGAGAATCAAGTCATCAACATAGATAACAATAACGACGATCTCTCCATCAACATGCTTCAAAAATAATGAGTGGTCAGCAGTAGATTGTTTAAATCCAATCTTCTTCAAGAATCTGGTTATCTTTTCACACCAAGCTCTAGATGCTTGCTTCAAACCATACAATGCTTTCTTCAACTTACACACATAATATGGAAACTCTGGATGTTGATAACCCTCTGGCTGTATCATATAAACTTCTTCTTCCAAGTCACCATTCAAGAATGCATTATCCACATCCATTTGCCATAACTTCCAACCGAACATACTTGCCATTGCTATCACCAATCTGACTGTTGTCATCTTTGCAACTGGACTAAATGTCTCATCATAATCAAGACCTTTTGTTTGTGCATAACCTTTAGCAACAAGCCTCGCTTTGTATCTTTCCACACTACCATCTGACTTGCACTTGACTTTGTATACCCATTTTGAACCAATTGCTTTCTTTCCACTTGGCAAGCAAACCAAATCCCAAGTGTCATTCTTCACAAGAGCATCCATCTCATCATCCATAGCTGACTTCCATTCTGATTTTCCAATTGCCTCTTGAAAACATGTAGGCTCTTTATGTTGCACACGTGAAACCATGTATGCATAATGTGTACGCATGTAACCGTTGTATGTCAATCTATCAACTGGATAACGCACCCTCTCTTATCTTCTCAACTGTGGTGCACTCTTCTCTTCAACTCTTGCATATGGGGGTACATATTTCTCAATATGCTTACTGTCAGGTGTCCTCAAATGTGGTAAATCATGATCTTCATTGAGGCTTTCATCTCCAGAACTCTCTTCAACCACTTTCTTCTTGCCTTTCTCGTCTTGCTTCTTATCTCGCAAACGACCGCTCCATGGGTTGACACTTCCTATACTCTCCTCTGCCATATGTGGTCCTGAAATAGTTCTTGTTGATGGTCCTGGCTTATCAACAACATGACGCACATTCTCTTGCTCTTCATACTCATCTTCTATCATCACTGGCTTTGGTTTATACCATGGTTCATGCTCACAAAATCTGACATCTCTACTAACATAAACTTGTCTTGTCGTAGGATCATAGCACTTGTAACCTTTCTTTTCAACTGGGTAGCCCAAGAATATACACTTCACTGCCTTTGGCTCCATCTTCTTTCTTGCTTCATTTGGCACATGAACATAGCAAACACATCCAAAAACTTTCATGTAGGAAACTGTTGGCTTGATCCCATAAAGTCTCTCATAAGGTGAAATTTCATGAATGGCAGCTGTTGGTGTTCGATTCATAATGTGTACTGCTGTATGAACTGCTTCAGCCCAATATGTTAATGGCATATTCATCTCATTCATCATGGCTCTTGCAATCTCTGCTATGACTCTATTCTTTCTCTCATACCATCCATTTCAAAAAAATTCCAAACAGGATCACCAAACAAGTTCTCAAACAGATTTCAAACTTAAAAATCAATCTCGACAGGTTTTCACATAGTGAATGATGAAGACTAAAAAGGGCTTAGGACTTACATTTTAAACTTCAAACATAAGCATAAATTTTGAGACTTAAGTTTTAGGCTTGAAACAAAAGCCTAAACTTTGAGACTTAAGCCTTAGGCTGGAGCTTAAGATTAAGCCTCACTTTCAAATGTGCTTTAGGTATCATTATGGTTAGCATTTCTGTGTTAATGTGCTAAATGGAGCCTTTCTAGCATAAAACGTTTGGGGTAGATGATGGAAATGAAATGGATTCTATGGTTATTGAAAATCCACTAGACTATTTTCTAAATAGGTAAAAATTTGTCTTTTTTCATCTTTCAGATGAAGACAACAAAATAGAAGACGGAGATAACATATCTCAAGCAGCACAAGTGCTACCCACCATTGTTGGAGAGGCCGAGTTTCATAAAGGTGATCTTGTAGAGCACAAAAGTGATCTTGTAGAACAAACCTCTCAAAAAACTTCAAATGACATGACTAAAGAGAGCGAGAACATGGTACCTACAATTGGAGAGACCCAAATTCATGAAAGTGACATTAGGAATAGTGAAGAGGAGATGGTGGTTGTAGAGCATCAAAGTGATTTTGTTGTGCAAAATTCTCCAAAACCTTCACACGACACTAACAACATGCCTCAAAGAGATGAGGATGCAGAGGGTAGTGAGAAGAAGGGTGAAGCCAATGAAGAGCTCCAAGCGACTCTTGCAAGAAAAAACTGACAAAGGGATAGGAAAAGCGACACCAAATACAAACAAAGTCCAGAGCATTCAAGAAAGGGAGCAAGGGATTGAAGTTGGTGAGAAAAACAAAGGTACTTATTTGTCCAATATGATTAGTATAGATATGGCCCTTTTTGGAAGATAATACAAAATTATATTATGTTGTCTTTGCAGGTGAAATTGACATTCAAAATCAAGGATCCAGTGTGCCACAAGTAGACATCAACGTTGAGGAGCTACGTCCTGATGCACAAAAACGTAGGCCACTTGGAAGCTTATATTCTTTTGAGAGAGATGGAGATAAACTACTCTTTCAATCTTCCCACATCAATAGAGAAATGCAATCACTTTTAGGAGACATCATTATAGATGAGTATGGGAGTATGAGACGTAAATAAACGTGTGCAATTTACAATTGTGTGCTGCAAATATATGGTCCCTTGTTTTGATATTTATAAGTGCAAAAACTTAAATTGTTATCATTCTTTTGTATCGTATGCAGAAAATATTGCTCATGCAATCAACATGAAGAAACATGCACTCATTCTTGATTTTAATGGAGTTTTACTTAGCAAAGAAGACGAGAGGCATCCATGTACAGAATGTGTCAAAATTGACCTTGGTCACACCACAATTGTTGTTCGCCCGGGTTGTTTTGAATTTTTGGATGAGATATGTCAGTACTTTCATGTTGGTATTTGGTCCACCATGCTACAAAAGAATGTTTGCACTTATGTGAACATTCTTGAAAAGCATGCACATAAAAAATATCATTTCTTTATGGTATGGGGACAAGAAGATTGCTACATCCATAATCTTCGAAAAGTGTATAGACCGGATAAGCCTAATGTTGAGGCTATGTTTAAGCCTTTGTTGAGGGTTTGGTATCAGTGCAGGAATTTATGCAGTACAAAGAATACATTGCTCATTGATGATAGCCCTTTCAAGGGATGTATTAACCCAAATGAGAACTGCTTATATCCTGAAAGTTTTCAAGGGAGGCCTGACTATCTTCTTTGCAATGAGCTTCTACCATACCTTTTAAATCTAAATAATACAGATGACATTCGATCTGTTATTTCACTCAATCGGCTAGGACAATCTCCAATCATAGAGGTTCATGAACTATTTACAAAGTTTCAAGACATTATGGAAGAATGGGGCATGTTCAATGTCCAAGTTCTAAGGGAAGAACTTGACAACAATTCAGTTGAAGTGGAAAGCTCATCTTGTGCATCTTCACAGCTACCATTGTGCAATAACAAGTTAAGTTATGTTCAAGAAAGTAGAGGCAAGAAAGTAGTAAACTCCTGAAGCAAGGATCTAGCTATGTTGGCATCCAAGTTTGGTGTACCACTATTATCTTCAAACCAGCTGAACTTGTTAAAATTGTCTCACAAAACAAAAAATTTGAGTGATCAACATGCTATTGCTTATGCTACTAGCTTGGGGTATGGTCGTGGTCATTTCATTAGCGGAGTTGCAGCAAAAGCATACATATCAAAGCTACAAAAGGCCTACTTAAGCTAATGGGTAGGACTCACTTTAGATTTATCAAAAAATATATAAATTAAAATCAAATTTTTATCTAATCTAGCATATTTGTTATTGCAGGTGGAAGAAAACAACCAACAAGGGCTTGGCGAGCACGTTGACTCAATCACCTGGAATGTTCACATACATCTAGAGTGGTGGAAATGTGTTAAGAAGATTTTGACCAAAACAATGTGTTGGGCTCTAGTATTGCGGCCAAAACAATGTGTTGGGTCCAATTATTTGAACATGAACCAAATATGTACACTTTTATATTTTATCAACTAGATGTTATTCAGCCTTGGAAAAGAAGTCTCTCTTTTATCTTTGTGGTTGGAGCTCTTTGTACAAGATTTCTTCTGTGTATTGAAGAAAAATATTTTCTTTTGTTGTCTTCTCAAGGTTTAAGTCTATATATATCATGGATAAAATAAATAATGTTGGTGCACAGTGTGTTAATTGAAAATAATATCTCTTCCATTGACCATCATGCCTTTTTTTTGGAACAGGAGATTCTGAAGCATATAAATTTGATTTCAAATGTACAAAGCATTTACTATTGAGGTGGCACATGTCATTGAGGACTCATAGGCCTAGAAGGAAATTGATTCCACCACCCTCAGATACTATACGGAAACAAAGAAGAGTACTAATTATTGAACTCAATGGTGTTTTACTTAAGACCATTGAAATGCAACATGGTGATGTATGCCCAGATTGGGGAAAACATATGCATCTCGTTGAAGAGAGTACAAATATGTGGCATTTTATTCGCAAAGATGCATTCACTTTCCTTGATTTTTGCATGCAATGGTTTGAGGTGTGGATTTGGAGCACTAATAGATTGCAAAGGACTCGTCGTATTCTTGAGTTATGCTTTCCACAACACCATCAAAAATTTAATGTCATAGTAGGATAGGCAGCATGCCAGAAGACAGATCTTCTAATTGGATATCGATTTGTATACCACAAGAACTTGGATGTAGCATGGAGAATTTTTCATGATCTAGATGGAAATAATACCTTAATTTTTGACGAGGCCCTTTACAGTGTAATGTGGAATATGCCCGAAACTTACTTGATTTTTCCAAAAATGTGGAATCAATCAAATGAAGAGCTTGAAAGTTTTTTGGAGAGAACAATCACTGCATGGTTACTTGGTTGGATCTATGCAAGGGACAAACGAGAGTATACTTGCAATATGTTGGTAAATGAAGCAGCTTGTGATAGAGAAACCTTGTACATATTGGAGCAATACATGAGAAAACGCAAAGTTTAATGATGTATTTATAGTCATTGAGCCTCTTGACATAGTATCGTTTCCTCAGATGAGTTGTACAATACTTGGATCCATGCAAATATGTGAATTGGATTTTATTTTTTATCTTGGTGTTTCTAAACACCACACTACTTTGAGGTCCCTTCAATTCTAAAATTTGTTTTTGATTATTGTAGATTCTTTTTATGAGTGTTGATATAGCCAATTCTTTAACGTTAATGTCTCGAATCTGAACTACTGATTCAAAGAACTTTTTCTACATGAATAATGTAGTATAATGCAAATTGAGGTAGTGCCATGCTTCCCTCATTCTTTTGATGTCATTGTAGTTGATGCATATAAGTATGTATATAAATACACATATCCCTATAGATATGTGTTAAGGGGTATATGAAACATAGAGTGTAACCGTGAATAGATGATAGCTCAAACTACACAAAAATACTAAGTTTTTTAATAGCGTTATAAGAAATGGGACTTGAATAATTCCCAAAATTCCTAAATAGGTCTTATAAAAGGACAAGAGGACAAAGTGTGAAAATGTAAGAAGGCTTTGTATGGGTTGAAGCAATATCCTCGTGCTTGGTATGAGAAAGCTTACACTCATTTGGTTAAACAAGGCTTTCGTAACAGTCCAACAGAAAGCACATTGTATGTAAAGCGTGAGGGTGATGTACTTCTCATTGTGGTTCTTTATGTCGATGATTTGTTGATCACTGGACCAAATGAGAGACATATTGCTGAATTTAAGGCTGATTTGAATGCTACTTTCAAGATGAAAGATTTGGGGCTGTTGCATCATTACTTGGGTATACAGTTTAAGCAGTGTGATGGTGGTATTGCCTTGTGTCAGAAAAGTTACATAGAGACATTGCTATGTAAGTTTGGACTTGAGGACTGCAAACCTATTGCCACTCCCATGGAAACAGGTTTGAAGTTGAGTCTACATGATGCTGGCGATCCTGCTGATGTCACTCTTTACCAAACTGCTGTTGGCTGCCTCATTTATGTATGCAACACAAGGCCGGATATTCAGTTTGCAGTCTCACAGGTCAGCAGATTTATGCATAGACGAGGGTCTAAGCATTGGCAGGCTCTCAAGAGGATTTTCTGCTACCTTAGTGGCACTTTACATCTTGGCTTGTTTTATCCCAAGGGGGGTCATTGCCGCCAGACTTACATGCTTTTTCGGACTCAGATTGGGTTGGTTTTTTTGACACGCGAGTGTCCACAAGTGGTTTTTGTTTCATGCTTGGCAGTTCATGTATATCAGGGTTGATCAAGAAGCAACCTATTGTGGCCACTTCGAGTTGTGAGGTTGAGTACAGGGTAGTCTTCACAGCTACGGTTGAATGTGTATGGCTCAGACGCCTTATGGCTAATTTGGGTGTTGGACAGGACACTGCCAACACTATCTACACTGACAGTCAGAGCGCATTAGCAGTTGCGAGGAACCCAGTTTTTCATGCTCGCACAAAGCACATTGAGGTGCATTACCACTATGTCCGGGAGAGGCTCTCAGCAAGAGAGATCAGCTTGGCTTATGTGCCAACAAAGGACAACCTTGCAGATCTTTTCACAAAGGCATTGTCTCATGAGAAGCTTGTAGCTTTCCGCATAGCTTTGTGCTTACTCCCCTTTGTGGACTGATCATGTCCTTAGGGCATGGCACTTCTCTTTACTCATGTACGAGCTCTCGTTCACCGCATCACTCCAGGGGGGATTTGTTACCATATACATGTGGTAGTGATGTGTGTGAACACACTAGGACCGCTGGGGCATTTTTTCCCTCTTTAGGAGGTTTTTTCCCCCGTGCATTGTACATACGCCCATCACTCTAGGGCTATCTATCTTTCCATTGCACACTAAGTAATACACTCTTTATTGTGTGCCTTGAGCTTCCTTCGTCTTCTCCAAGCTGTGTGTGTTTCTCTGCAACCCTAATTCCAACAACTTGTTCTCCTTAGGCTTTCCTTTATTGTGCTTCATCTCCTGTGCGAGAGCAATCACTACCGCCTTGTTGAGATCTATTGGGTTGAGTACTTCAACACCAAACTTGATATACTCGTCCAATCCATAAAGGAATGCCTCTTTGCGCTCATCATCCCATTTGCGTAATTGGGTGTCGAGCTGCAAAACACGATTAGAGAAAGACATAACGGGCATACCATTTTGCTTGAGACCATGGCAATCATCTTTCAATTGTGCTAGGTACTGAGGTGACATAAACCGCACCTTGAGCTTGTCTTGGAAGTTGCCCCAATTGAAAGAAAGGGGCACGCATTCTTCAGATTCCTCTAGGTGCGCGGTCAACTGTGCCTCTTGCCATGTGTGATACCAATTGATGGCATCCTCGGCAAGGTACATGGCTGCCGTCAAAACCTTGCTATTTCTTGTTATCTTAGTTATTGCAAAGTAAGCATTAAATTGATGCAACCAAGAGTGAATAATAGTAGCATCCATCTTGCCGTCATACTTATTGAACATCAACTTCTCAGTGACGGGGCTGTTAGTATCCACTTCTCGACTTGTGCTACTTGATGATTCTTTGATTGGCTCGGACTTCGAGGTGAGTACCTGTAGGACCAACTCTTGCATTCATTGGTCTCTCTCCGCCTCACGTTCTAATTCCAAGGCCGCTCGTTTGTCTTCGACCCCTATGCATTGGGCTTCGCGTGCTTGCTCATGCTCAAGCTCAATAGATGCCTTTCTTTCTTCGGCCGCCAAGCACGCTTGCTCACGCTCACGCTCACGCTCCAAGGCTATCCTTCTTTCTTCGATTACCTGTCACTCTGAAAACACGATTAGGAATCAACACATCCAAGTGGACTTGGGTTACGTGCCACCACAACAAGCAAAAAATTTTATGTGGTTCTTTCCTTGAGTGATACAGAACATTTCCAAAGCTCTGATACCACTGTAAGGTGCAGCAGAAGTGAATGTTGAACTTTGCTCAAGATGAGTGCTCCAAACTGTGCTCATGGCATAGTTACATGGAACAAGAATAGGGAACGGGAACGGGGGCCTCCGGAACGCTCTCGAAAGGGGAAGGGGGGGGGGACAACGGAACGGGAACGGGGGCCGGAACGATGAACCTAAAATATGCCATGGGGAGGGGGGCTGTTTTTGACTCTTGAGAGCTTGAGGGTTTGGATTACCTAGGAGAGGATGGGAAGGATACCCACCTTCCCCCCCAATGAAGCTTGTAATTTGTGCCATATTGATGGCGCTTGAGCCTTGAGGCTTTAGCCATATTGATGGTTTCCCATTTCGCTTGAGCCATATTGATAGCTTGTAAAGAAAAAAGAACCCCATGCCCCTCCCTTGTCTTAGTCTTGATAGGTTTGAAATCTCCCCCAACTGCCACCTCTCTCTCTCTCTCTCTCTCTCTCTCTCTCTCTCTCTCTCTACTTTTTTGATTTTGTTGCCCATTCCGCCATGCCGTTCCGGATGTCCGTTCTGTCCGTTTTGGATGATCCGGAATGCTTTTCCGTTCCCGACATCGTTTCGACGCACAGAAGCCGTTTCGGTACGATTACCCCCCGTTCCGTGTTACTATGGCTCAAGGGTTCCTTTTACTTACGGAAGGGAGAGCCTTTGGTTCCTTTAGTGAGAGAGTGTAAATGATCACAAACAAAGTGAATGACACTGTGAATGACGGTGCTGAGACTGAGAGAGAGAGAGAGAGAGAGAGAGAGAGAGAGAGAGAGAGAGAAGAATACGACACGAGACGGTTCTCAAACACTCCTCCAAGGGCCCTCCTCTCTATGGCGAGAAAGGTCTATGTTGTTGATTGCACCAATATGGTACATTGGTCTAGATGCAATGGACTTGCCGGCGATGTCGACGACAATGACGACGACGATGAGGATGGGCTGAAATCTGAAAAAGCTGATTTTCTGCTGAATACTGACACTCTGTCGAGGACGGCGACGATGATGCACTGAAATATAGATGTTGAAATCCGTGGACAACGGGCTGAATCTGATAATGCTGGCTGATCTGACATTTCGGCAAGGATCTGTTGTGGTTAGGTGAGATTTGCATGGCTAGGGGCTGATTCTGCGAGGTCTAAGTGTTGAAAACTGAAAATGCTAATGCTAGGGGTTGATCTGACCCCGAAAAATTGCAAAATGCTAGCAAGGTCTGCAATTTAGAAAACGCAAGGGACTCTGTAACAAAAAATTGGTCTTGATCTGCTATCTGCTAACGCCACGTCTGATTTGGTACTGCTGAAAATGCTAGGTTGAAATTGTAGCCAAAACGATATCTTGTTCTGCTGTTGATTGGAAACGCTAGGCCTCCTGCTAGTCTTGTTGAGAAGGTGCACTGTAAGTTGATGGAACTTCTGTTGCCTCTTCTACTAGAAAGTTCTAGGGCTAGGTTTCTTTTATAGAACTTAGCAAATTTGCCCTACCCAGTTCCCCAACAAAGTCACTTATTAATAATAAGTGAAAAATGGATAAAATAGAAAAAATGGGTTCTGTGCACTGTAAAATGCTCATGATGGGTACTGGCTGTCATGCTGATGATCATGCTGTGTGCAACCAGAGGATATGCAACTACTCTAAGTGCCTGGACATGCACGACCTGTGCATAGGCTCACAAAGGTGCCAAAACATTCCTAAGCTGATCTGAACCCTAGACCTGAAGTAGCGTGTTCACATGCACATAGGGTTAGATGTGCACGTGACATTTTCCCTTGGAGGAAAGCTCTCTAGGGCGCGTAGTGAAAATCTATTCACATCTTCTCAAAGGTCTTTTGTGTAGCGGGCGGTCGAGGTAGAAACTCCATATGGCAGCCCATAGTATGCCGAATAGGCCGAGTGCAATTATTGCCAACAACGACTTAACATTCTATATCGCAGGGCATATTGCTGTTAATATATTGTCTGAGTGCGGAACCAATTTCAGTGTCAAGAGGATTGTACAAAGTTTGTCTACTGTTGAATGTAGTTTACAACCTCAAGATTCAAAACTTATTTTATTATACACTCAATATATCATATATGTTGGGTGCCAAGCACCCTCTTCTGCAAATACATTCCTCATGATGCTGCATCTTATCTCGATTTTCTTGTAGAGATGAGTCAGCTTTCAATGCATTTCTTATTCGCTTAGCATATAAGGGCATGGTCACACGAGGCATAGTTATCCATTATATCAAAACATTTAGTCGATGAACGTTTTGTGGTCACGCGAGAGCTGCCGGTATCTGTAGCACTGACAACTGGAGGTTGCATGACAACACGACTCTCAGAAATTGATGTTGGGCAGTGCAACATGGACAATAGAGTGATGACGTGGCTGCCTATACAGACTCCTGCAATATGCATTGGCAGACAATATGGACGCTTGGAAAAAGCGTTGAAATGGCTAACTTGGCAGCGTACGCATTTCCTACGTTTTACGCTGGTGCTGACATGGCCTCGCTGTACGGATTTTCGTAATTGGTGCTGACTGGTTTTGATGGAAGATTTTAGCCAAAGATGCGTTTGGAGTTGATTGCTTTTGATTTATTGCTTTTGGGGGCTCTGCTTTTGGCATCCTTTTGTAATCTTTATAAGTGACCCAAGGGGGCTCACTTCTCAGAGCATCTGGACGCAAAGTCTAGAGCGAGCACCCACGGGTAGTTGTGCTTTGGTCAAAGATTAATATAAAAGAAAGACCGAAAGGGGCACCAATCTTTGGGGCCTATCTCTCTTGGCACGGAACTATGCCGGGTCGTGTCGACTGTTAAGTTTGTGAAGTGTTTTGAAGTGAATCTCTACTATGTCACGATAGAATCGTGACTTGGGGTGTCCAATTTGTTACAATGGTATCAGAGCACGGCCGATTTCTCTTCTATCCAGAAATCAAATCTCTTTTCTCGCGACACTTATGGCCTCGGACTTATGGATTATAGAAAGAACCAATCAACCTCTTTTGCAAGCGCTGAGGCGGGAGGAGGCAACGCAGAAAATTCAAACGACTTAACAGAAGATGAGTACTGAGTATCAGCTTCCCAGTGACCATATTTCTAAGTCTCAGACTCAGTATTAGTACCACTATCTGTTACTGGTTTCTTCTCTGTTCTGCTATGAGTTCCCTTACTTTTGGTGTGCTTATTTGCGGACCTAGACCCTTGAGACCTAGTTCGGCACTGCTCACGTTCAGCCTGTCGTCTCCTGAAATGATTGGAATACTGAGAGCCCCTTGCCTCTTCAACAGTACCATGCTCGAGAGGAGCGTCAGTTTCATTCCCACGCTATTTAATTGTGTCAGAGCCTTGCTCCGATTCTTTAATAACGGTACTGATCCGCTCTGCTTCGCCACAAAACTTGGTCTCGCTAACTTTCGGCCACGCGTTACTCTGGGTGGCATGACTACATTTTAGAACACCAATGGGGAGAAAGTTCGCTGGTCAATGAACAGTTCAACTCTAGCCACTATGATCGCCAAAATGGAATGAGCTGGTCTCTTTACGTAGCTATTCGAGTGTTGGATTTCAAAGCTAGTTGTAAGTTCAGAGAATTCAGATGGTGCATATCAGACCAGACAACTAGAATCGAAGTACTGGATTGGAACAGAGACCTGAACTAAGACAGAGTATTGAACTGAAAAGAGTACTGAATTGGAAAGACTGAAGACTGAAACACTGGAACTGATAATGTATATTTAGATTAGTATGCATAATACAGAAAGTACAAGCTAAGCATTAAAGTACAAATGGCTCCAAGCTGAAAAGGTTCCCAGGATTAATACAAGAACTTTAGAGATAAGTACAGAGGCTAACAATAGTACATGACAACTAACTAACCCACTAACCAACTAATCAACTAACTATCCTAGTTGGTTTATCCACTCTCCCTCTCTGCAACCAACTAACTAACCCACTAACCAACTAACCCCGTAGAATGTGTAATGGGTCCTATTTATAGGATTGCATTGTACTGCTGTGCACACACTTCTAGATGGTTGGCAACTATGAAAACACTTGTAGATGGTTAGAAAAAGCTTCTTCAGCACCTGCCTCTAGCTATGTACACACTTGTACACAGTAGCAGATGAAGAGCATCATCTTCTTCAACGCCTGCCTCTAGAGAAATGAAGCTTTACTAAAGCTGAAGGAGAAGGAGCTACGTTCAAGCCTGACTATCTTGAGATGCCCTGTCTCTAGCGAAATGAAGCAAGAGAGGCATCACACACACACACACACACACACACACACACACACACATAGATGGTTGGCAACTATGCAAACACTTGTAGATGGTTAGCAAAAGCTTCTTCAGCACCTGCCTCTAGCTATGTACACACTTGTACACACTAGCATATGCAGAGCATCATCTTCTTCAACGCCTACCTCTAGAGAAATGAAGCTTTACTAAAGCTGAAGGAGAAGGAGCTACGTTCAAGCCTGACCATCTTGAGATGCCCTGTCCCTAGCGAAATGAAGCAAGAGAGGCATCACACACACACACACACACATAGAGGGAGAGGGAGACAAGTTGCTGCTCTATGGGCTCCAATCATTTTGCGGTTCTCTACTCATATTCCTGGAAGGATTCTAGGACTAATACTTAATTAAGTACTTAAACTCATGATTAAGACTTAAGAAACTTGAATTGAACTCAAAAACAAGACTCAGAAGACTCTGTGTTTCATTGATTGAATGAATGCTTGAAAATTGAGTATAATATGCTCCTTATATAGGAGACGAAGAGTCACGAATGAACATTCACATCTCATGGCGAATAGACATGACTCTAGGCATAGAGACACATCCCTTGGACGAAGAGCTGCAACCATTGGGCGAAGAGTCGCATCCATAGAGTGAAGGGGTGTGACCAATCATGGAAGGAGTGTGACTTTTGACAAAGAGGTGCTACCATATACATGTGGTAGTTATGTGTGTAAACACACTAGGACCACCATGGCATTTTTTCCCTCTTTAGGAGGTTTTTCCCCTCGAGCATTGTATATACGCCCATCACTCTAGGGCTATCTATCTTTCCATTGCATACTAAGTAACACACTCTCTATTGTGTGCCTTGAGCTTCCTTCGTCTTCTCCAAGCTGTGTGCATTTCTCTACAACCCTAATTCCAACAATTGGTATCAGAGTAGGTTACATCCTCCCGGGCTTAGTCGACAGCTACTCCAGCACACGCCTGCCCACTTTCTCCTATTACAGTGCGGTTTGGTTCACAGTTCGTAGTTTGTAGAGCTCAGTTTGCTCAGATTTTTTATTCGGGCTCATTTCGGCCTCCGTTTCCACTACAGGTAGGTCTGCACATGCAATTTCGTCATTTTGTACCTAATTTTTGTCAGTGCCATTTTCTGTATAACAGGTGCCTTATAGTCTTCTACGATTTGTGCTATATAGCACGTGTTGTTCCCGCTCCATTTCTGGGCAGTTTTCACATCAGGTGCAGCATTTACCATGGCTGACAACAACAACACAAATGTGTTCAAGATGTTTGCTGTTGAGGACAGGTTGGATGGGGACAACTACCCTATATGGGCTTACATGATGCAACATGTTCTTGTGTCAAAGGGCGTCTAGAACATTGTGCAGGGCATTGATGTACGTCCTGGTTCTGAGGATGCAGGCGATGTTGAGAATGTTGCAGGTCTTGCTGCAAGGATTGCTACTATTAGACTTGTTTTGCCCACGACATAACAAGCTCGTTGGGATGTAAAGGATGCGCATGCTCATGCATTGATTGCGTTGTCTGTGAAACGCACTATTGTTCCTTACATCCGTTCAACAAAATCTGCAAAATAGGCTTGGGATATTCAAGCAGGTCTTTATGCAAGCTGCAATGAGGCTAAAATTGCTTTGCTGCGTAAAGAGCTAGAGTCAAAGATTATACATGAGGAAGATGATATGGACAATTTCCTTGCTAGTGTCAAAGATATAAAAAATGAGCAACTTATTTCTGCAGGTGAAGTCATTTCAGACAGTTCCCTTGTGCAGGCTGTTCTTGATGCCTTACCAGATTCTTACCAGACTTTTGCTAGTACTTGGAGACTTATGACCCAAGGAAATCCAGAAGTTGTCAAGTTTGATGCATTATTCACATTACTGTTGCAAGAGTCACTTTCCAAAAAAAACAGGACTAGGAAGCGTGCAGTTGAACAGGCTTTTATTGCTTCTCAAAGAAAGGGTGGTAACAGCAATGCAGCCACTTCTTATGGTTCTGCTGCAAGTGGCAAAAATAATGTTTCTAATGCTTCTGCTGGCAGCAATTCACCTGAAAACTCAGGTGATAAGGGCAAAAAGAAGATGCATTGTCATTATTGTAAAGCAAATGATCACTTGATCAAGCAGTGTCCTAAGTTGAAGGCCAAAGAGGCTAAGAAGAAAGAGGGTGGTTCCACTGCAAATGCTGGTTCCACTACAAATGCAGCCATTGTTGAGTCTTCTGTGAAAGGAGACTGTGATGTTGATGTTAATGCAGAATGGACTTTTAGTGCAGAATGCACATACAATCCTGTTGTCCATGATGCATGCTTGTCAGTTGCTACAGATTCACATGTGTGGTATTTTGAGAGTGGTGCTACAAAGCACATTACCTCACATCGTGAATTTTTCGACTCTCTCGAGTCTGTCCCTCATGGAAATTCGGTCACTTGTGCAAACAATGCCTCTTATACAGTTTAGGGAGTTGAAAATATTGTGCTTACTACTGCAAATGGCAATTCCTTCACACTTGTTGATGCACTTTATGTACCTGGGATCAAGAAGAATCTCTTGTCTGTATCTGCACTTGCTAGACTTGGACTTGTAGTCAAATTTGTGGATGACAGATGTACAGTTCATGATCTCAGTTTTGGTGATGAAATTGTTGCATCTGGCCTTTTGTGCCGTGGGTTGTATAAAATCACTTTGTATGACAAGTGTGGACAAAATTTTACAAATGATGTTGCAGATTCAAGGTCTATTTCAGATGCAAAACTTTGGCATGCACGTTTTGGTCATATGAATTTTGCTAGTTTGCTGCGTTTGCAGAAATCTGATATGGTTGCTTTTTTGCTGCCTCTTGAAGCACCTGTCAAACATGTTTGTGAAGGTTGTATTTTGGGTAAGATGCGGCATTTAAGTTTCCAAAGGATGGTTTAGTTAGAGCCACATGCAGGTTGCAGCTTGTGCATAGTGATGTTTGTGGGCCCATGCAAACTCCGTCCTTGGGCAATTACCTGTACTTTGTGACTTTTATTGATGATTACTCCAGGCATGCATGGGTATTAGTTAGGGCCACATGCAGGTTGCAGCTTGTGCATAGTGATGTTTGTGGGCCCATGCAAACTCCGTCCTTGGGCAATTTCCTGTACTTTGTGACTTTTATTGATGATTACTCCAGGCATGCATGGGTATTTCCGCTTAAAGCAAAGTCCGAAGTTTTCATGTGCTTCAAACAATTTCTGGCTATGGCTGAAAATGTCTCGAAATGTACTTTGGGCGCCCTCTGTTCGGATCGAGGGGGGGAGTATATGTCTCATGAATTTAATGCATTTTTGGCTCGTCGTGGGATAAAACACCAATGTACAGTGCCTTATACACCTCAGCAAAATGGTGTTGCTGAGAGAAAAAACAGATCACTGACGGAAATGGAACGATGTATGGTCAAAAGTCAAGCTTTGCCGCATTCTTTTTGGCTTGAGGCCATCATGTGTGCCACTTATGTACTTAACAGGTGTCCTACAAAAGCTTTGCAGTCTATTACTCCATATGAAGCATGGCATGATAGAAAGCCTTCTATTGAGCACATGCGTGTTTCTGGCTGTTTGGCATATGCTTTGGTGCCACAAACACAGCGCAGAAAATTGGATGATAAGGCTGTCAAATGTATTTTTGTTGGTTATAGTGCTGAAAGCAAAGGTTACAGGTTATATCATCCGCAAACAAAGCGTATTCTGGTTTCACGGGATGTAGTGTTTGTGGAAGATTCTGTTCAGCCCTTGCTGTCATATACTAGAGATGGTAATGTAAGCTCACAGGACATTTATGACACATTGTTACCTCTTTTCAGTGGTGGAAATACGAATGTAATTTCCAATGAGGCAAATGTACAGCCTATGGGGGTTTCTGAAAATGTTACAGATAAGCCTATTACTGATGCAGATGTACATGATGTACTTGATGAGGAAAGGGCTGAAAATGAGCAGGCTAGAGGTATGCCAAAATGGCTGGTGCACACTTTGCGTGACAGTAAATTGGGTACACCTTTTTCTAGTCGTACTTGTTCAGGCTCTCGCCATGCATCTTATGCATCAGATTGTTATGCTTTGGCTGTGTCTAGCTTACATGATGTTGAGGAGCCTCTGTCTTTTAATGAAGCACATAATTCAAAAAATTGGATGGCTGCCATGCAATCAGAATATGATGCACTTATAGAAAATGACACATGAACTTTATGTGATTTGCCTCCTGGCAAAAAGGCCATTGGTACAAAGTGGGTTTACAAGTTGAAACGCAAGCCGGATGGTGAGAACGATTGCCATAAGGCTCGACTTGTTGCAAAGGGGTATGCACAGCAAAAAGGCATAGATTATGAAGAGACTTTTGCTCCCACTTGTCGTTTGACTACTGTGCGTTTTCTATGTGCATTGGCAGCTCATTTTGGTTGGGATGTACATCAATCAGACATTGTTACTTCTTTCTTGAATGGTGACATATTTGAGGAAGTTTATGTAACACAGCCTCGCGGTTTTGTCGTTGGACAAGAGGACAAAGTGTGCAGATGTAAGAAGGCTTTGTATGGGTTGAAGCAATCTCCTCGTGCTTGGTATGAGAAAGCTGACACTCATTTGGTTAAACGAGGCTTTCGAAACAGTCCAACAGAAAGCACATTGTATGTAAAGCGTGAGGGTGATGTACTTCTCATTGTGGTTCTTTATGTCGATGATTTGATGATCACTGGACCAAATGAGAGACATATTGCTGAATTTAAGGCTGATTTGAATGCTACTTTCAAGATGAAAGATTTGGGGCTGTTGCATCATTACTTGGGTATACAGTTTAAGCAATGTGATGGTGGTATTGCCTTGTGTCAGAAAAGTTACATAGAGACATTGCTATGTAAGTTTGGACTTGAGGAATGCAAACCTATTGCCACTCCCATGGAAACAGGTTTGAAGTTGAGTCTACATGATGCTGGCGATCCTGCTGATGTCACTCTTTACCAAACTGCTGTTGGCTGCCTCATTGATGTATGCAACACGAGGCCATATATTCAATTTGCAGTCTCACAGGTCAACAGATTTATGCATAGCCCAGGGTCTAAGCATTGGCAGGCTGTCAAGAGGATTTTCCGCTACCTTAGTGTTGTTTTGACATGCGAGTGTCCACAAGTGGCTTTTGCTTCATGCTTGGCACTTCACGTATATCATGGTTGAGCAAGAAGCAACCTACTGTGGCCACTTCGAGTTGTGAGGCTGAGTACAGGGCAGTCTTCACAGCTACGGTTGAGTGTGTATTGCTCAGACGCCTTAAAGTTACACACTCTCTATTGTGTGCCTTGATCTTCCTTCGTCTTCTCCAAGCTGTGCGCGTTTCTTTGCAACCCTAATTCCAACAAGAGGCATGTCCTTTGAGCGAAGAGTTACAACCATCCAAGCATAGGGATCCTCCTAGTCATGGCACTTCGCATATCTGCGACTAGGAGTAGGTGTAATACTGTAACATAGTCACAATCATGACATTCCCTACCATTTAAATTAAAACCCAAGGTAGTTGTAGAAACTCCGGGAGAAGAAACTGTATTGTTGTAGTGCTTCTGCATCCAAAGCTCTTTCTGTTAACTCCCATGTCATGGCACTATTATTGACCATAACAATTTTGCCAAACTGAAAACTGATCGTATCTGCAACTTGATTAGTGCCTTTGTCAAAGTCATATGTAACTTCGAGCTTTGTCCAAGAAAATATTGAATCTTTATCTACTTCGAGTGAAATTATTGGTAAACTGACTTGAGTTTTCTGTTGAGTGATGGCCATGTAGACATGTAGTAGTGTTAGTGTGTATACGCGCTTCACCAGGGGCACTTTTCTCCCACTGGGTTTTCCCCCCTGGACATCTGGTGTGAAAGGACACCTTATCTCTTAGGGTTTCATATAAGCTTTGTAGCTCTGAGTTTATATACTCTATTATTCAAATACAGAGAGAGAGAAACTACAGAGATCTCGTACGCAAGCTCTGTGTCTTCTCCTTCTCCATCTTCTTCCTACTCTGAGTTGCTGTCTTCCTTCTGTTTCCTGTCTCATCATCTTCAACAATTGGTATCAGAGCGAGGTGATTTCCAGAGCCTCTACTTGCGTTTTCGCGTCCGCGCGCGCAATCGCAGTTTTCAGGCAGTTTTCGCAAAATTTGGTCGTGGGAGCATCCTCGACGTTCCGGGAGTATTCTGATCAGGTGACCTACAGTTTTACCCCCCTTTTGAAGCCGTTTGAGCCCTCAGAATTTTGTTCTGAGCAGCGTAGCAGAAGTTACTTTTCGGAGGCGTTTAGATCAAGAGGGTGTGCTTTTTGACAGATATTCTTCAGGTAAACGGTTCTTTTGGGAAGCAGCTTGTCTTAGCTTTGTGCTGAGATTTTGTATAGAGTTTTTCTTGCATTGGAGAGGAGATTTGTGAATCTCTTGGAGGTTCTTTTGCTCTCTTGTGTGCATCCACAGTATGGCTCAATCTACGGAGAAAGAGATTTTTGGTGCGTTTACATCCGAAGACAAATTGGATGGTACCAACTATTCTCTTTGGTCTTTTATGGCCAAAAATGTTTTGGTTGGTAAAGGATTGTAGGATTATGTATCTGGAGATGAAGTTCGTCCAAGTAGCATTGCACCTGCCACGCCTGGTCGTGGTGCAACTGTTGGTGCAGGACCCTCACAAGTCACTCCAGAGCAAAAGAGATGGGATACTAAAGATGCACAAGCTATGGCTGTGATTGCCTTAACCATAAAGAGGACAATCACACCACATATCAGATCTTGCAGAACTTCTGAGGATGCTTGGAACACTCTGCAAGCTATGTTTGGAGGAAGAAACGCTGCCAGAATAGAGTTTTTGAAGAAACAACTTGACAAAATACAGATGGACGAAGGTGACGATATTGTCGAGCATCTTACAAAAATCAGGGATCTTAAAGAGCAATTGCTTAGCATTGATGAAGTGATTCCAGAGAAGGACTTGGTTTCCAAAACACTCAATTCACTACCACCATCTTATTTGACTTTTGAGACTTCTTTGACTCTGTCTTTGCGAGCTAATCCTGAGCCTCTTCATTTTGAAGAGTTAGTGGCTTTGCTATTGCAGGAGGATCAATCACGTAAGAACAAGTCTTTACAGGTGGATGGTATGGATCATGCTCTTGTTGTACAGAACAAAAACAAGGGTAAAGAGAGTGCTCATCACTCCAAGTCTGGTGCAGGACAGTCTTCAGAGAAGTCTAAAGGTGATTCCGACAAGTCCAAGAAGAAAGGTAAATGTCACTACTGCAAGAAACCTGGTCACTACATTAGTGAGTGTAAAAAGTGAATTGCTAAAGAAAAGAAGAAAGAGTCAAGTTTGGTTGTTTCATCTTCTGGTGATTCTTCTACAGCTAAAGAAGAGTCTGCAAACTTTGTGCAGGATTCTTATGCTTTTGTAGTATGTTCAGATTTTTCTGCTTACAGAGTTGACGAGACACAAATGATTTGGTACTTTGATAGTGGTGCATCCAGGCATATTACTTCAAGGAAGGATTTGTTTTGTTCATTGGATGCAGCTCCAGCAGGAAAGAAGGTGACTTGTGCAAATAATGCTTCTTATCCAATCAAAGGCGTTGGTAAGATTTTGATTACCATTTCAGATGGTTCAGATTTATGCTTGCGAGATGTCTTATATGTTCCAGGGATCACGAAGAATTTGTTGTCTGTATCCTCTCTTGTAAAAAATGGTCTTCGGGTCATTTTTGAGGATGACAGATGTGTTGTACGAGATCGAGAGAATGGTTATTCTCTTATCACTACAGGTACGCTGGAAAATGGACTATTTGTGCTAGATCGTTATGAAAAGCAGATCCAGGTATGTATTGCAGAAACAAAGACTCATGCCATGCAGGATGCTGAGTTGTGGCATGCTAGATTTGGGCATGTTAGTTATGGCAGTTTGATGACTTTACAACGTCATAATATGGTGCATGATTTGTCTTTATTGGAGATGCCACCAAGACATGTATGTGAAGGTTGCGTTCTTGGAAAGATGCACAGATTTGCATTTTCGCAGGATGGTTCAGTTAGAGCGACACGAAAGTTGCAGCTTGTACACAGTGATGTATGTGGTCCTATGAGGACACCATCTATAGGAAACAGCCTTTATTTTGTGACCTTCATTGATGACTTTTCCAGGTTTTGTTGGGTGTATCCACTCAAAGCAAAGTCAGAAATGTTTGCAGTTTTTCAACATTATGTCGCCATGGTTGAAAATGAAACAGGTTGCAAAGTACAGACTCTTCGTACCGATTGAGGAGGTGAATACATGTCAGGTGCATTTAAGGATTTTTTGGGAAAGAAAGGCATTAAACACCAATGCACTATGCCATACACACCACAATAGAATGGTGTTGCAGAAAGGAAGAACAGGTCTTTAATGGAGACGGCTAGATGTATGCTCAAGGCTAAGAGTTTGCCTCATAAGCTATGGATGGAGGCAGTTGCTTGTGCAGCACATGTTTTGAACAGGTGTCCTACTCGTGCCTTGAAGACCATTACTCCATATGAAGCTTGGTATGACAGAAAACCTTCAGTCAGTTATCTTCGTGTTTTTGGTTGTCTTGCTTATGCTCACATCCCTCAGCAGTTACGTGGGAAGCTTGATGATAAGGCAATCAAATGTATATTTGTGGGGTACAGTAGTGGAAGTAAAGGTTATAGACTTTACAATCCTGCTACAAACAAGATTTTTGAAAGTCGTGATGTAATTTTTGCAGAAACTACTGCTCAACCTATGGTTGCTTTTGATGTACCTCATATGCAGACACATGATGTATTTGAAGGTTTGCTTCCTTCTTTTGTAGAGAATCAAGAATCACAACAGGTTGATAATCCTAATCAATCTTTTGATTAGCATGTGACACCTCATGATATAGAGGAAATTGTGCGTGACGAGCAAGAAGTTCTCAGGGAAGAAAGAACCTTGCCTAAATGGGTGCAAAAAACTTTGCAGGATAGCAAGTTGGATGCACCATTGCCACGAAAAACACGTGCTGGTACTACTTTTGGCAGAGAGCAAGTAGATTTGGCTTGCTTTAGCACTCTTTGTGATGCAGATGAGCCTTATTTATTTGAACAAGATTTAGAGTGTGTTCAGTGGAAAGATGCTATGCAGCAAGAAATTGATTCTATTCATAAGAATCATACATGGGATCTAGTGGACTTGCCTACAGGTAAAAAGCCTATTGGTACAAAGTGGGTTTTTAAGGTAAAAAGGAAACAAGATGGTACTGTTGACAGGTACAAAGCAAGGCTTGTGGCAAAAGGCTATGCGCAACAAAAAGGCATAGATTATGATGAAACCTTTGCTCCTACTTCTTGTGCGTCCACAATTAGATCACTAGTTGCAATTGCTGCTCATCATGGTTGGAAAGTGCATCAGCTGGATATCAAAACTGCTTTTTTGAATGGTGATTTGCAGGAAGAAGTTTATTTAAGTCAACCAAGTGGTTTTGTTGTAAAAGGTCAAGAGCAAAAGGTATGTAGATTGCGTAAAGCTTTGTATGGTCTCAAACAGGCTCCAAGAGCATGGTATGAGAAGATACATACTTATTTGATTGGCCAGGGATTTCAGAATAGTCCAACAAAAAGTACTTTGTATGTCAAAAAGAGAGATGGAGTTCTCATTATGCTAACACTTTATGTGGATGATATGCTTCTTACAGGCAATAGTGCAGATGAAATTGAAGCGTTTAAAGATGCTTTGAGAAAAACCTTTGAGATGTCTGATCTTGGTTTGCTACATTATTACTTGGGTATTCAGTTTGTGCAATCAGAGGATGGCATATACATGTTGCAGGAAAAATATTTGCATAAAATTTTGGACAAGTTTGGTATGCAAAATTGTAAACCAATCTCTACACCCGTAGAAACTGGATCAAAGTTGAGCATGCACGATGTTGGAGAACCTTTTGATGTACATACTTATGCAACAGCGGTTGGTTGCTTGATATATTTGGCAGGCAACACTCGTCCAGACATTCAATTTGGGGTTTCACAAGCAAGCAGATTTATGCACAGCCCAGGTATGCATCATTGGCAGGCTGTGAAGCGCATACTTCGTTACCTTTCAGGTACCCCTAATCTTTCCATGTTCTTTCCAAGGGGGGATATGTATGGAAAGCACAGTTCTATGCAGCTTCTTGGTTACAGCGATTCAGATTGGGCAAGTGATTTTGACACACGACATTCCACAAGTGGCAATTGTTTTTTCTTGGGAAATGCATGTATATCTTGGCTAAGCAAGAAGCAACCCACAGTGGCTACATCAACTTGTGAAGCTGAGTACAGGGCAGCTTTCACGGCAACAGTTGATTGTGTATGGATACGCAAGTTATTGGCAGATCTTTGTGAGTGTCAACAGGCACCCACTACCATTTTCACTGACAGTCAGAGTGCTATGGCAGTTGCAAGGAATCCAGTATTTCATGCAAGAACAAAGCACATAGAGGTTCACTACCACTATGTCAGGGAAAGGCTACATGCAGGGGAGATTACACTAACTTACTGTCCTACACAGGATAACATTGCAGATCTATTTACGAAGGCGTTATCACGAGAAAAGTTTGAAGCTTTCCGAAAAGCTTTGGGCTTACTCTCATACACATGATGATCTACTACCTTGTACGGATTCACACTATCACTACAGGGGGGATTTGTAGACATGTAGTAGTGTTAGTGTGTATACGCGCTTCACCAGGGGCACTTTTCTCCCACTGAGTTTTCCCCCCTGGACATCTGGTGTGAAAGGACACCTTATCTCTTAGGGTTTCATATAAGCTTTGTAGCTCTGAGTTTATATACTCTATTATTCTAATACAGAGAGAGAGAGACTACAGAGATCTCGTACGCAAGCTCTGTGTCTTCTCCTTCTCCATCTTCTTCCTACTCTGAGTTGTTGTCTTCCTTCTGTTTCCTGTTTCATCATCTTCAACAGGCCACTGGTTGGAAATTTGTAAGGTATTCCATTGGTTTGTGTGGAACAGTAAAATCCTCCTGAAGGGATGTCGTAGACTAAGATAGAGTAGCGTTCGGAGGTATATCCATCTGTAAAGGTTTATCTATGGAACAAGTTGTGTCCAAACATTCAATTGCAGCGACGACTGAAGTCATTCCGCAAAAGTCTGCATCTGTTTTATCCTTTGTACCACTGAAGGTAAGGATTGGTATCTTCAAGTTTGAAGAATTATCATTCACCATAGCATATGATATTTGTTCAGAGAGAGAGAGAGACTGTATTCTGCAAAGGTGGTGACGAGGCAAGTTTTTCTACTTGGATCACGGCCAAAGAAGGGGTTTTGTGCTTGTCCGTTATCACACAATAATCGGAATCTTTTGAATCTTCAATTGTTTTAGCGGGTATTAAGGCTTCCAATTGAGAAGGGGGAGGTCGAGGGAGTTGTTGCCTCTTAGACCTATGAAGGATACTCTTGCACAATGAAAGTGTAACAAACTGTTGATGTGTCAAAGCCTTGAAGAAGGGGTTCAACTTGCAAATGTCGGCAGAGGGGCCTAAACCCTAAGAAGAACAAGTAACAGAAGAAGAAGTCCTACCAACTTATGGAAACCCCGTTCGATGGGGCCCCAAGTGACATAAAGGATTAAAATAAAGTAGGACCCGCACACACACAAAAATTGATGATATGGCAGATTCCGAAAATCACGCTGGCTGATGACATGGCATGCTGTACGAATTTTCGTGTTTTGCGTTGGTTGATGATGTGGCAGGCTATACGGATTTCCATGATTTACACTAGCATCTTTTGGCATTGCTTTTTGGACCAGAAGCTTTTGAGTTTTGAAGGCTTTTCACTGTAACTGCTTTCTAGGCCAAGGGCCTTTAAATATGAGGTTAGGGCTCATTCTCTGGCATGCTTCCTGGAGAAGGTGCAAAGTCTGGAGTTCAGGCTTGTATTGTGTTCATGCAATATAAAGAAATACCAAAAGGGGCGCCAAGGTTTGGGGCCAATACTCTCTGGGGTGGAATTCCGCTACTTCGTGTCGTGTGTCGTCTCTCTCTCTCTCTCTCTCTCTCTCTCATTTCAATTGTTATTGAAGTGCTAAAAGTATCTTTCAATCTATTCTTTTCTATTGGCACGTGCTGCCCATCTTGTGACAGTGGTATTAGAGCATCAGGCATGTGCTTTTCTGAAAGCATACCGGTCTCACAAAAGAGCAGACAGAGCAAACCAGAGACTTGTGGAATTTATTCGAGGTATCTTCGGCCTTTTCTGAAAGCATACCCGTCCCACAAAAGAGAAGACAAAGCAAACCAGCGACTTCTGGAATTTATTAGAGGTATCTTCGGGCTCCAACCCGGGCCACTCCCACTCTTACTTCATCGTGCATCGGGCGCGCTCCCGTCTTCACCGCTCATGTCTTATAGGGCATAAGCCATTAAGATCACTTGCAAGAGAAGGATCCAAGATTTGTTTTGAGCTGCTGTTTTTCTCAAAGACAGTACCATGCATATGTTGATAGCTACCAAGCAGCATACTCCAAGTACTTGGCAAGCTTTCAAGAAAAATTTTGCCCGAAGTTATATGGTTTCTCACATCTTCCTTCGGAGTGCAACTTCTGGCAGAGTGGGGTATCCTGAAATGCTTGCCATGGAAACCCTAGTAGATTATAACTTGAAATTTCTAGATATCTCTTAGTAGGTATCTCTTGTTGATAACCTCGGAGGTTCGGTGCGATTGCTATCTTGGGACTACTATAAGATGCACCGGGATGAATGTTTGAACTTTGCTCAAGATGAATGCTCCAAACTGTGCTCAAGGTTCCTTTTACTTACGGAAGGGAGAGCCTTCCATTCCTTTAGTGAGAGAGTGCAATGGGCACAAAAAAAGTGAATGGACACTGTGAATGGAAGTGCATGAGACTGAGAGATAGAGAAGAGAATACGACACCAGAATGTTGTCAAACCCTCCTCCGAAGGCCCCACTCTCTATGGCGAGAGCGGTCTACTTATGATTGCACAAATCTCTACAATGCTTGGACTTGGACGACGACGAGACGGGTTGAAATGTGAAACTGCTAGGGGTTGAAATCTGCAAATCTTTATTCTGTTGAATTCTGACTCTATGTCGATGACGATGTCGATGGCGATGATGCAACGACGACCCGCTGAAAACGCAGATGCTTAAATTTGCGTTTCCTGGGCTGAAACTGTAAATTTTGATGGATCCCACCGTGCGGCGAGGAACTGCTACGGGAAGGTGAGGTCTGTGAGGTTCGGGACTTATTCTGCAAGTGCTAAAGATTGAAAACACTGGTCCTATGGCTGATTCTATCGTGATGATCTGCAAAAATGTTGAGGTTGATCTGCAAACCAAGAACGCTAGGGCTAAAAAAGGTCTTGCTGTCACCGATGGTTCTGCAAATGCAAAACGCTAGGCTAATCTGCTGTGTCGTGATGAAGTCGGGGCTGATCTGCTGTTCACAAAATGCCAAGCCTGATCTGATGCAAAAATGCTAGGTCTTCTGTGGAGAGAAAACGCTAGGGCTACTACGGGTGTTGGTCTTGCTGAGAAGTTGCCTGTTGAGCGAGGTGCTCCTGCTACCTCTTCTACCAGAAAGTGCTAGCGCTAGGTTTTTATTTATACAAACTTAGCAAAATTGCCCTACCTACTTTCCAACAAAAGTCACTTAAAAATAATAAGTGAAAAATGTCAAAAATAGGGAAAATAGGTTTAATGCACTGAAAAATGCTCCTGATGGATTTTGTTGGATTCTGATGGTAATGTTGATGATCATGCTGTGTGCAACCAGAGGATATGCATCTACTCTAAGTGACTGGTCATGCATGGTTTGCGAACAGACTCACAAAAGTGCCATATCACTTCCTATTCTAGACTGACTTGACTGAATTGAACCATGGTCATGCTATAGCTTGTCCACGGACACATAAGGTTGGACATCCCCTCCTTATCAAAATGAGGTACTAGTACCGAACTGTATAGCGTCGAGGGAGATCGCCAATAACATCCGGAATCCTGGAAGGGACTCTTTGCCAGCCCACTCTGATGTGTGGATCATGCGGTACTTGAACTTCCTAAAGGTCTGCAACGCTTGCTTCTTTGGGCTGCGCCAAAAGCGACACAAAGTCTACTATGGCTCCTTCGATGCTTCAACTTTGTCTACAATCATGCTTCTTCCGTCTTCAAGAATCTCCACGGTCAAAAATTCCTGAAACCACTTCCAACACAAAAACATGAACATACCCATAAAAATATTGTCTTCCTCAAAGACTGTGCATGCAATGTAAATGAACAAAGAGACGGAGTGCCAAACAGTTCACCACACCAACGCAAACAATGAGATCGAATCTCGTCTTTCTGATCTAAATCAATCAATTGTGGCAAATCACTATGGAAATGCCTATGCTTGATGCTCAATCCTTCTTGTGCTCTTTCTGGAACTGTGTCGTGCCAAGGAAGAGACATGAGATGTGACTTCCTTGAATGCTTTTCATCTTTTCATGAACAATCCGCATACATTCGTGCTCATTCATGAGTGAAACGTGCTCAACGTAAAATATGTCATGCCTAGGAAAAGGGATCACATAAGGATGGTGACTAAAATATAGGAAACGATCACGAATGAAACTCTCAAACAATGCGTGCTGATGAATCATTCGAACACATAATACTTCCTGTAAGGGTTCTTTTGACCTAGGCTCAAGAGCCAAGATTGGTTCTTCGTGTTTGATCGAATGTTCCTGTGGGGGTTCTTTGGACCTCAACTCGAAAGCCAAGATCGGTTCTTCGTGATTGATTGTCTCTGCAATGAGGTTACCTTCACTAGAGAAAGTATCAACTAACACATCATCCTTGTGAACAATTACATCATCTTCGTGCAAATCATCATGCTCATGAGAAATCACATCTTGATCGTCATGCAAATCATCATGCTTGTGAGAAATCACATCTTGATCAGCATGCAAATCATCATGCTTGTCATTCAAATCATCATGCAAATCTTGTGTATCATGCTTTGGAGAAGAAGAGACTGAGAGAGTCTCCTTTTTCCGAATCTCTTGCGTTTGTGATTGCACTTGAGAAAAGAGCCGCGACAACTCTTGCATGTGTCGCGCTTGCTCATGCTCACGCTCTATGGCTGCCTTTCTTTCTGCTTCTCTTTTTGCTTTTATTTCTGCGTGTCTGCGATCCATTTCTGCCATTCTTTCTAGTCTTCTTGCTTCGCATTCTAACTTCCTGTCCATAAACATCTACTCCAACTCCTCCATAGGAGTTAGTGCAATCCTTGGCATAGATGGGGAAGGGGGAGGGTCGGAAAAACCTCCTGGTGGGGAAAATTCTTCTTCGCCTTTCTCATGCTCATCACCTCCTGCGAAGTATCCATTCCGCTTCGAGTGATGACCATCCACTGAAGTCATGGGTTCTTGTGGTCTTGGGTTCTTAAGTTCACGACTTGGGTTCTTGGGGGTCTTGGTTCTTGGGGTTCTTGAGGTCTTGAGGTTCTTGCGGGTCTTGAGGTTCTTCTTTTGCTTGCAATTTGTGTTAAAGAAGGATCTTCTCTTCACCCGAGTTCTGCTCTTTTCCGCGGGTGCACCCCTTGGCGGCCTTGCGCTCACACAAGGTTGCTTTTTCCCACCTCACGTTGATTGGCCGGCTGCTAAGTGCATGGTCGGCTCTCAATGAGTAAAAAGAGGCACAAGGGGAGGCTGGAAAAGCCCTTCTTTCTTGGGTTTCATGTCACTCTTCAAAAACACGATTAGGAATCGACACGCCCAAGAAATCTTGGGTTGCGTGCAACCGCAACAAGAAAAAAAAAAATCTGTGTTTCTTGTGGTTCTTTCCTTGAGTGATACAGAACACTGCCAAAGCTCTAATACCAATGTAAGGTGTAGCGGAATGAATGTTGAACTTTTCTCAAGATGAGTGCTCCGAACTGTGCCCAAGGTTCCTTTTACTTACGGAAGGGAGAGCCTTTTGTTCCTTTAGTGAGAGAGTGCAATGGACACAAACAAAGTGAATGGACACTATGAATGGAAGTGCATGAGACTAAGAGATAGAGAAGAGCATACAACACCAGAATTTTGTCGAACCCTCCTCCGAAGGCCCCACTCTCTATGGAAAGAGCGGTCTACTTATGGTTGCACAAATCTCTAAACTGCTTGGACTTGCCGACGATGAGGACGACGACGAGACGGGCTAAAATCTGAAACTGCTAGGGGCTGAAATCTGCAAATCTTTATCTCTGTTGAATTCTAACTCTATGTCGATGGTGACGATGCGACGACGGCGCACTAAAAATGCAGATGCTAAAATCTGTGTTTTCCAGGTTGAAACTACAAACTTCGATGGATCCCACTGTGTGGCGAGGAACTGCTACGGGAAGGTGAGATATGCGAGGTTCGGGACTTCTTCTGCGAGTGCCAAAGGCTGAAAACTGAAAATGCTGGTCCTATGGTTGATTCTGTCACTATGATCTGCAAAAACGCTGAGGTTGATCTGCAAACCAAAAACGCTAGGGCTGAAAAAGGTCTTGCTATTGCCGGTGGTTCTGCAAATGCAAAACGCTAGGCTAATCTGCTGTGTCGCGATGACACCGGGGCTGATCTGATGCAAAAATGCTAGGTCTTCTATGGAGAGAAAACGCTAGGGCTACTGATAGTGTTGGTCTTGCTGAGAAGTTGCCTATTAAGCGAGGTGCTCCTACTGCCTCTTCTGCCAGAAAGTGCTAGCACTAGGTTTTTATTTTTACAAACTTAGCAAATTGCCTTACCTACTTTCCAACAAAAGTTACTTAAAAATAATAAGTGAAAAATATCAAAAATAGATTTAATGCACTGGAAAATGCTCTTGATGGATTTTGATGATAATGCTGATGATCATGCTGTGTGCAACCAGAGGATATGCATCTACTAAGTGACTGTCATGGACGGTCTACGAACAGACTCACAAAAGTGCCAGATCACTTCCTATTGTAGACTGACTTGATTGAACTGAACCCTGATCATGTTGTAGCTTGTCCACGGACACATAGGGTTGGATGTGTCACGTGACAACTACCATCGCCGCCAAAGAAAAATTGTCTGTCCAAGAGCTGATGGACCATGCTATGCTCGGCTATGACCTTACGAAATGAACCTAACCCTAATTTTTGGTGGGAGTTCCAGGATGGAAAGCCGTCTCTTCTGTCCATCTTTGTGAAAGAGAGAGTCAAAACGAAAATTGGGTATATGTTAGAGAGAGAGAGAGAGAGACTTACTTGTGACAAGCAATTAGGGGTCGAGAAGCAAGTGCAGTACGGAAACTGCGTCGATTTTGTGCTGATCTTATTATATCGGATGATCAGAAAAGCGTCGTGCGAAAAGCAGGCAGGCAAGAGTCAAGAACACTTGGCATAGTAAAAGCCATTGGCAAGGGAATTTTTTTTATTTTGATGTAGCTCTGAGCACTGGACGACCAAGACAATACTGCCAAGCACGACATCTTTCTTCAATAGCCTCCGACTCACAATATACTTCTGAGTTTTTGTGCCCATATCAATATCTTGTGTAGAGCCACATGCCTTCAAGATACGTGCAAAGGTAATTGCATTGGAGAGAGATCCTCACTTTGCATACTTATCGACCAAGACAGTGCCAAGCACGACATCTTTCTTCAATAGCCTTCGGCTCACAATATACTTCTGAGTTTTTGTGCCCATATCAGCATCTTGCGTAGAGCCACATGCCTTCAAGATGCATGCATAGGTGATTTCATCGAAACAGAGCCCCTCGCTTCGCATGTGTTACATTGCGAACAGAACACTTGCTAGGTAGCATAATAGATTTGAAAGTCGTCAATGCCTGTGATCGACGTGTGATTAAAATATCTTGCAACATGTGATGCTTGTGTAGGTGATTGCATCTATGCCTGCGTAGGTGATTGCATCTGTAGAGACATTCCGGACAGGAAACTCCTCCAACACTTTTTGTGCTTTCTCAAGCACACCGCATTTAGCATACATATCGACGAAGAGAGTGCAAATCACGACACTTTTTCTTGCATAGAGCCACATGCCTTCAAGATGCATGCATAGGTAACTGCAACTAAACAGAGGCCCTCGCTTTGCATCTGCTCACATTGCAATCTGAACACCTGATAGGGAGCATGATAGATTTGAAAGTTTTCAACGCTTGTGATCGACGTGTGATTAAAAAACTTGCGACATGTGATGCTTGTGTAGGTGATTGCATCTATGTCTGCGTAGGTGATTGCATCATGAGAGAGGCCCTCACTTCGCATCTGGATTTTTACTGCAACGATTAAAAAAGCGCGACAGAGCCACATGCCTTCCAGATGCCTGCGAGTAGGTGATTACAACTTGAGAGAGGCCCTCACTTTGCATCTGGATTTTGACTTCCAGGCAATATCAGCCCACAACCTCCTTGCCACAGCCATGAGGGGCATATCTTGCAATTAATGTGCCCCACGATATGGCAACCGAGTCCTACGTAGTGCCACATGCCTTCAAGATGCAAGCAAATGTGATTCCATGCCCTCACTTTCATCTGCTAAAAACATCCCAAAAATTCTTGGCCCTTCGCTTGTTGGGGATGTCCCACGATCAATGCGTTCCAAGGGACAACATTTCGGACACAAATCTCGTCAGGAATCTTGGCACTAAGGGTCCAGGAAGGTCTGGATTGTTTTCAACATTCCCTGACTAACAATATCGACGTGAATTTTGTTTCCCATATCCTTTAAGACAAAAGCATACTCAAGCACTTTTTGGTGTTTTCTTAAGTACACCACATCTCGCATTCATGATCATTGCTCCTATGTAGAGTGCCACATGCTTTCAAGATGCAAGCATAAGTGATTACATCAGGAGAAATGTCCTTGCTTTGCATCCTGAAAATAGCCAGCAAGAGCTTCCTAGCAGAGAAGACATTCCGGACATCAAGGCATTGCCACATGCCTTCAAGACAAAAGCATAGGTGATTGCATCTAGAGAGATGCCCTCGCTTTGCATCTATTGGAAACAGCCCAGGGCAGGGCTCCGTGGCCCTGCCACATTTGGCATAGATGTCAACTAAGGCAGTGCCAAGCATTACGTTTCATAAAAGGGATCCACAATATTGATCAATCCACCGCCAAGCATGACATCATACTCCCAACAGCCCCCGACTAGCAATCACATCGTGGATTTTGATACCCTTGCAATAGGCATATTGGGCATATCTTGCAACCAAGATGTTGTAGGTGATGAAATTCTAGAGAGAAAGCCCATCATGAACTTTTCATGCTTTCGTGACAGTACCACATTTGGCATACATGTCAACCAAAGAATTGCCAAGCATGACATCCTTCACCAAGCGTGTTGGATCAGGTATCTTCTCATTAATACGCTCACCTATGTCAACGGCTCATGGAAGGTCACTGGCCTTCAAGGTGCAAGCATTTGCATTCAGATTACATTTGAAGAGATGCATCCGTGAAAGGCATAGATCTTTCTGGCCCTGCTCCTATCACGTGTATCCCACAATCAATACATTCCAGCTTTGACATTTAGGATAGGAAGCGCCTCAAGCACTTGGTGTGCTCTCTTAAGCGCACCACATTTGGCATAATTATTGACCAAGGCAGTGCCAAGCACGATATCTTTTTTCAACATCAGCATCTTTGTGAATTTTTGTGCCCGCATCAGTATCTTGGCGTAGATCCACATGCCTTCAAGATGCATGCATATGTGATTGCCAACTGGAGAGATACACTTGCTTTGCATCCGCTGAAAAGAGCCTAGAACTTTTTGGTCCCGCTCTTGTTAATCATGTCCTGCAATCAGTGTACTCCAAGAGGTGACATTTTGGACAGGAACTTCCTCAAGAACTTTTTGTGCTTTCTGGCAAACACGACATCTTTTTTCAACATCAGCATCTTTGTGAATTTTTGTGTCCATATCAGCATCTTGTGTAGAGCCACATGCCTTCAAGATGCATGTGTAGGTGATTGCAACTAGAGAGACACCCTCATTTTGCATCTGTTGAAAACAAACTAGAGCTTTTTGGCCCTTACCCTATGCGGCATATCTTGCAATCAATGCATTCCAAGAGTCCACACTCTGGATAAGAAGCTCCTCGAGCACCTGCGTAGATCCACATGCCTTCAAGATGTAAGCATAGCCTTCAAGACCAAAGTATAGGTGACTAATCTTGCTTTGCATCCACTAAAAATGGCCTAGAGCTTTCTGGCCTTGCTGTTGTTGTGCACATCCCGCAATCAGCATATTCCAAGAAGGCGCCATTCTGGATAGGAAGCTCCTCAAGCACTTTCTGTTCTTTCTCAATTGCACCACATCTGGCACACATATTGACCAAGACAGTTCCAAGCACAACATGTTTTTTCAACATCAAAATCTTTGTGAATTTTTGTGCCCATATCAACATCTTGCATAGAGCCACGTGCCTTGAAGATGCACGGCGTTGTGGCAAGGGAGGTTTGTTATTACAGAAGGTTCTTGATGGGTACATCATGCAATCAATGCGCTCCAATATTTTGGACAAGGAGCTTTTTGTGCTTTCATGAGGACATCGAGCAAAGCACTACCAAGCACTCTGCAATAGCCCTTGACTAGTACTCTTATCCTGAATTCTCTCACCCATGTCAACGTCTTGCATAAGACCATACACCTTCAAGGTGCAAGCATAAGTGATTGCATTTGAACAATTGGAAAGAGGCCTTCATTTCTCATGCAGTGAGAACAACATAGTGCTTTCTTGCAACAACCATATTGGGCTTATCTGTAATAGTGAAGACAGTTCGGACATGAAGCCGATCAAGAACTCCTTATGCTTTCATGAGTATACCTTGGTTGGGGTGCTCATGAGCTTGACAAGCTTGAAAGTTTGTGATGTGTCCAAGATGTGTGCTTGAGGAATTGAGGCTGCAAGAGGATTTAGAAGTAGATTGTTGTTCAATGCTGCATCCCAACACTTGTACTCTCATTGGTTTGCTTTGCTTGGAAGATCTCAGTACATGTATGCCAAATGTGGTAGGCTAGGAAAACCTGGGCTGTTCTCAGGAGATGCAAAGCGAGGAATCGCTCCAGATGGAATCGCCCATGCTTTATCTTTAAGGCATGTTGCACTACGCAAGAAGTTGATAGGGGCAAAAAATTTCACGAGAACATTGTTAGTTAGGGACTGCTGACAAAAGGAGTTGTGCATTCATTGGCCTCTGCCGCCTGCATCGCCAACAGCCTAATAGCATCAGCTAAAAAATGTGTTGAACGGTCCTTGCTCATCACGTCGGCAAGCATCCAAAGTACCCTCCAGCTTGATGATCTGCAGAATATAACCAGGGTTTGAAAGGTGTTCTCAGGAGATGCAAAGCAAGGAATTGCTCCAGATGGAATCGCCCATGCTTTCATCTTTACGGCATGTTACACTACGCAAGAAGCTGATAGGGGCAAAAAAATTCACGAGGATATTGTTAGTTATGGACCGTTGACAAAAGAAGTTGTGCATTCATCCGCCTCTGCCGTCTGCATTGCCAACAGCCTAATAGCATCAGCTAAAAGATGTGTTGAACGGTCCGTGCTCATCACGTCGGCAAGCATCCGAAGTACCCTCCAGCTTGATGTTCTGCAGAATATAACCAGGGTTTGAAAGGTCTCCAGTACTGGTTTCTGGTTCTTCCCGGCTTGCTGCTGCAAGGGTGAACTACGCGGAAATTCCTACCTGCTCATGGCCCTCCGTCCCTGCTGCATCACGTTTCCCTGCGCGTCTAAGTCTCTCGCTCTTTAAATTGCTCAGCCATTTGCTTTTCTACGAACGACCCCAGATTTTGATTATGGGCTTGATGCCAGGTGGACGAACGTGGAGCCAGAACTGAAAATTTGCCTTCTACGCTAACGAAGTAAAAAAAGCCTTTGGCTCACCAAGGCAAAAAGAAAAAACGGGGTTTTTGATGGCCGATTGCCATGTCACCGAGGGTGGATTAAAAAGCAGAAGCTTTTAGTGCCTTAATAGAAGCAGCCGCCCTAATGACCCATATAAAAAATTTGAAGCTCCACGCCATTGATGATTGGGGAGCAGCAACCCTTCAAGGGTGTCAAAACACTGAACTCTTGGATACTCTAAACAATGGGTGAGCGAAAAGTGTTGAACAAGTACTATCCCCTAGATTTTGACCCGTTGCATATCCCACGCCCTAAACGCTCTACGAACTCTCAATCGAAGGTGCACATGATGCCGCCCATGAGCCTGAAATGCAACACACGTGGCCACTACCTCGGTATGGGGTACCAGGTTCAACACCCGCAAAGAGGATGCACAAGGTGAGTCTTACTTGGGCATCCAGATTTTTCGCTTCTACTTCAAATGTCCACATTGTGCTTCTGAGATCTCTTACAAGACAGATCCTCAAAATAGTGACTATATGGTAGAGTGTGGTGCCACTAGAAATCATGCACAATCTAGTGACAATGCTAAACATGCTACCAAACATGACTATCTACAAGCTTTGGAGAAAAAAGCCCTTGCATCCAAAGTGGAGATGGATCAAGATGCAACTATCCGCGAGCTCGTTTGTTTAAAAGCAAGGCATGCATACCTCACAATGCATGATAATCTGCTCCAAGCCTTGCACGAACAAGAACAAGCAAACTTAAAGGCTAAGGAGCTTGCCCCAGAAGATAAAGCCCTTGTACAACAGTTTCAATTTGAGAAATCATTCCGTGTTCGGCGATCTAGTAATGACCATTTTGAGGAGGTTGTCAATAGTAAGCCTCATCATTCTCAGCTAAAACGCTTCTTTATGCCAACTCTCAAGATTGTAACGAAGCAAGCCAAAAAGCCCATGATAGGGTTGTCTCTATTGCGTACGACATATAATGATTGTAACGATTGAAATGATATTGTTTCCGGAAATTCACAAACGAGTATGTTGGTTGTCACTTCTAATGTGTGCTTTTAAAATGGGCATATTTTTATACACACATATGCATGACAATGTGCCATAAACGAACACAGAGCATATAAATTTCACTTCCATGATAGCATGTGCCATGAGAAAAGCAAAAATAAACACATACTTTGTGATGCTTACATCTACTTTAGTTGTGCTTAATATGGACATCTTGCAGAAGATTTATAGATTTGTCTACGTTCTCTAAGATGGCTATCATTCTCTTGTCTCTCAATCTCTACAGTGTGCCGTCTTGTGCTAGTGACAATATAGCGACCCCCTTATTTTCACGATAGCCTATCCCCTGCCTCTTCCTTTCCTCTCTTCTTCGAGCCTGTCTGGAGCATGTATGCAATGGCGGCAAGGTAGGATTTGCAATGAAAAAGATGACAAAGTCCGGATCCGACCATTGCCAACCTCATGAACTTGATGCAGAGCATTACAACAGGGTGTAGGTGTAGTCCCTTGCCGCATGGCGACCAACAATAATAATTTATTGGGTACTCACATCAACAACAGGGATGGTGTTGGACAACCTCAACGCACGCAAACCATGCTAAGCGGAAAAAAAGGGGGGGATTGGAGCCGCCCCATCATTCGCGCGCGTGCGGATGATGGGAGGGCTCGAGCCCCTCCTCTTTTTTTTCAGACTTTTTTCCCGACGAGTCGTTCTCGTGCATATTAGGTGGCCATATTTTTGATGCCTACGCATGGCTCTTGCCCCATCATATGTGGTCCTTGTCTCACCATGTTTCATGTCTAATGTTTGCAAGACTTTGAGAGAGAGAGAGAGAGAGAGAGAGAGAGAGAGAGAGAGAGAGTGTGTTTTTCAAATTTCAGACTTTGGACATCGTCAATGCATTCAAACCATGCTAAGCGAAAAAAAAAGGTGGGAGTTGGAGCCCCCCATCATCCGCGCGCGCAGATGATTTGAAGGCTCTGACACCTCCCATTTTTTTGTAAAAGATAGCTTTATGGATAGCTTCATACACATGGCGATTAACCACCTCACCATCTCATTGACAATGACGTAGAGCTGCTCCATGTCTATATAGACACATATAATAGTGAAGGCCATGTGTATGAAGCTACCCATAAAGCTATTTTTTACCCAAAAAAAAGGGAGGTGCAAAGATCAACCATCGTCCACGCGCGTGCGGATGATGGGTTTCAACACCCACCCCCCCCCCCCCCCCTCCCCCTTTTTTATAGCTTTATGGATAGCTTCATACACATGGAGATCACTGCGTGGATGATGGGTGAGCTTTGCACCCCTTTCTTTAAAAAAATAGTTTGATTTGGAGTGAAACAATTGTAGGCTATGTTGGGAAGCATAGGGTGTAGCTGGCGAAGCTTGAGGTCAAGGAGTGGAAGACCGATCCGCTCTAGGAATAAGTGCAAAGAAAGGGCATCTCTCCAGTTGCAATCATATATTCTTGCATCTTGAAGGCATGTGGGAGTACATAAGATGTTGACTAATTCGGCAAAAAAATTGAGGATGATATTGTCAAGCAGTTGTTGTTGACAAAGAACGTCATGCTTGGCAATGCCTTGATTGACATGTATGTTAAGTGTGTACTTCAAAAAGCACAAAAAGTGTATGAGGAGCTTCTTATCTAGAACATTGTGGGGTATACCCTAAAGGACCAAGGCCAAGAAGCTCTATGCTATTTTGAGGGGATGACAACTGAGGGCGTCTCTCCAAATGCAATCACATATGCTTGCATCTTGACATAATGTGTCATTAGGCAAGATGCTAATATGGGAATAAGAACCCAATACTATATTGTTGGTTAGGGGTTGTTATAACGAAACATAATGCTTGGAAATCCCTTGGTCGACTTGTATGCCAAATGTGGTGTAGTTTAGAAAGCACAAAAAGTGCTTGAGGAGGATCTTCTCTAACCGGATGTTATCTCCTGACACACATTTTGTGAGGATATGGCCAGGATGCTATGGGGCGCTTTTGATGGATGTGAAGCTAGGGTGTCTCTCTAGATGGAATCATCTATGCTTGGATCTTGAAGAATGTGGCACTACAAAAGATGTTGATGAAGGGGATCGAGGAGCACCACAGACGCAGAGTGAGAGAGAGAGAAGGAGACACACACAGATATGGGTGGGGAGACTCAAAGAGTGAGCAGCCCCCTATACACTTATGCTATGTATAAGGTATACAAGTCAGTGGGCGCCCAGACTCTGGGCGGCCGGGCAAGGCACAGACGCCTATACCCCAACAACCTCCCACTTAAAGGCGACTGTGCCTTTAAGCAAGAGAACCTAGTCTAAAGACTACAAAAGGTGAGAGAAAACCGCTCTCAACCGATGCCCACTGGCTGGCTGTGATCGTGTGCATCCAGCTGTCCTGCTCCCGTGTAAGTCCATACACCACCAGACGTACCGCACACGTACTGCAAGTATGTACGCAATACCTGCATATCTCCCTCATGCACTATGCCATCATCAGTCAACAAACAACTGACGACCCCAACTGCAAATGCTCCCACTGCAGCTGCGATATCCGGTCTCAAGATCAACATCTCATACATGAGACCACCGAATGCCGATGCAATTCTAGCGGGCCCTGCTAGCTCTACGGAGCATGCATCAACATATATATCCCTGGCAATAGGCATCTCTGACTGACAAGGCGTGTTAGCCACATGCATCTCCTGACTGTCCGCAAAAGACGCATCAACCTGTCGTGCAACCTCAGAGCAAACCAGCTGCTCTAGGTGTCTGCTGGAAGACATATCCTGCACAACTATATCCCCATGCTCACTGTCGAGCATAGAAAGGAATGACTGCATAATCGCTGACATCTCAGTCTCCTCTGCAATCATCCACTGCAAACATGACCACTCAATCTGCTGTGACTCACTAGAGCTCTCATGCTCTAACTCCGTATGCATAGACTCTTGCACAACGTCCTCCTGTCGTGACTCACTAGAGCAAGACCGCTCTACCTGTCTATCCTGCATAGAAGTATCTCGCACAACTGACTCTCTGCTTTGCTTAGTCACTAGCAAAGCATGCATGTCTGACTCTGTCACCTCTCTGTGTGACTACTCAAGTCGTGCCCCAACTGTGTGCACAACGAGCTCACTACTCTGCACTCCATGCAAAGCACCCTGCAACCCACAAGCAAAAGAGACTCGCCTGCTCTCTCGCTGTCTACCTGGCTGCATGATCACAGAGACAACACCGTCTCTCCTGTGATCCACATGCAATGGGTAACCTGTACCACTCCTGGCACCTCTCGCAATCACTAGCGAATCCAAATGCATCACAAAATCTCGCTCTCGTAGCGAAATCTGACATCCACAATCTCTAAGCTGACCAATCGAGATCAAACTCACTATCAAATCTGGTACATAGCGCACATGTCGTAACAAGTAAGATGCACCACTCGGTAATGACAGTCTCACATCTCCTGCACCTGCTATCGCATGCACCGATCCATCTGGTTGAGTCTGTTGACTGGCATCTGGTTGAGTCTGTTGACTGGCAGGTCTCAAGGGAGACTACAACTCATGCTTTATGGCAAAGTTTACATGCTATGTACGCGACATCCATGTCTACAGGGGAGTCTAGTCCCACTTCTATGTCCATGGGAGAGATTGGTCCCACACGCAACTCTCGACGGCATAGAGACTTGACATGTTGGCATTGTGGACATAGAGGGCACATTAGGCGTCGATGTTTCAGGCGTTTGAGACAACGGAGGCGACAGATGTGTGATGCATATTTGGGCATGACAAATACTAGTGAGATCAGTACGGTGGTTACTGAGTATGCTAGTGACGGGGATGTCACTTTTACCTCGAGCTATGCACGAGATGCTATACATGTGGATAGTGCACTCCCTTCGCAGTGGTTTCTAGATGCAGATGCTATGTTTCATGTCACGCCGCATCGTGAATGGTTTTGTAGCTATTCTAGCGGGATGCTTGGCAGTGTACGTTTGACCGATGGATCGGTGCATGCGATAGCAGGTGCAGGAGATGTGAGACTGTCATTACCGAGTGGTGCATAGCGCACATGTCATAACAAGTAAGATGCACCACTCGGTAATGACAGTCTCACATCTCCTGCACCTGCTATCGCATGCACCGATCCATCGGTCAAACGTACACTGCCAAGCATCCCGCTAGAATAGCTACAAAACCATTCACGATGCAGCGTGACATGAAACATAACATCTGCATCTAGCAACCACTGCGAAGGGAGTGCACTATCCACATGTATAGCATCTCGTGCATAGCTCGAGGTAAAAGTGACATCCCCGTCACTAGCATACTCAGTAACCACCGTACTGATCTCACTAGCATCTGTCATGGCCAAATCTGCATCACGCATCTGTCACCTCCGTTGTCTCAAACGCCTGAAACATCGACGCCTAATGTGCCCTCTATGTCCACAATGCCAACATGTCAAGTCTCTATGCCGTCGAGACTTGCGTGTGGGACCAATCTCTCCCATGGACATAGAAGTGGGACTAGACTCCCCTGTAGACATGGATGTCGCGTACATAGCATGTAAACTCTGCCATAAATCATGAGTTGTAGTCTCCCTCGAGACCTGCCAGTCAACAGACTCAACCAGATGCAAACGAATCGTAGACATTGCTAACTCATCAAGATCCTGCCAATCATCATCACGCATAGACTTGGGCTTTGCCGATAAACCACGCAAGGGTTTATCCTGCCCCAAATCCGCCAATGCAACAAGCATATGCTCCTTCCAAGCAACAAAATCTGCACCATCAAACTGTGTCAGACCATAATGCTGGAAGTCAAATGAAAAATCAGCCATAATTCTCGCAAAAGAGCAACCAACAATGAGTAGCAAATGTCAACCAAATCAGCCCTAAACTGGCTCGAATCGCATCAACAAAAGTCTGCAAATATGGCTGTAAATCAGCCCCAAAACAGCCCCAAAATTCAGCTCTTAAACAGCTGCATAAACAAGTCACAAACGTGTCCCAGATCAGCCTACAACTGAGCCATACATGGACACCTGCAAAGAGGAAACAATGGTTGAAAATTCAGCGCCCAAATAAGACCTCAAACCTGCCTGTAAACTTGTAAACCTGTAGCTGAAACCTGTTGAAAAACCTCAAGCCATTAGTGCTCGAATCTGGCTACCTAGCTCGTAGCCACATAAGCATACATCACAATATTCACTCCTGTGAGTGTGCCAAGATAACTGTACGCCTGTCAAACCCGTGAGCTAATCACCAAGCCCACAATGTGCGGTATCGATGCATACACACGCACAAATCTCCCACCTGCAGAGAACACCGCACGCAAATGCTAAGCGCAACCCGCAATCTCTACCTAGATCGCATAAATGATACGCATAAAACTCCTGGGAAAATTTTGCCAGAGTTTCGTCAGTAAAACGGCCACAAAACCAGTAACCAAACTGACTGCACGCTCAAAACCATGAGCAACCAAAGCGCATCAAACCGCACTCCAAATGCATGCACCAATCTCCACACTTTGCAAACACCTGCAAATCTAGTACACAAATATCTTCTCTACCTGTGACTGCCAAAAAACATGCTCGAGGCATACATTGCCGAGCTCAAAATGCAATCACATTAGTCTCCCTGAGCATCAAACCACATAAGGCATACATCGTATCCTCCCACCTGTGAGGAAACTTGCAGCAAATATCACTCTCACATCTGAGAGCAAACCATGTGTGGAATCCTCGACACACAATAAACAACTGCTGCTGCTGCAGAAAATTCAGCGTTCAGAATTTTAAAATTCTGATATGACGAGCGCGTCCGGAGCGTGCCAAAACCCCAAGGTAGACTCTTGGATCACATGTATCCGAGTCCGGGTGTGAAAGCTATGCCAAAAACCTCCGTATCGACCCAAAAACGCAGCATAAACTGCCAAAAGAGGGCTGAAAAATGCAGCTCCTCAACCGTAGCTCGAATGAAGTTTTGATGGCTCGAATGGCTTCGAAAAGGGGGTAAAACGTCAGGACTCTTGGTGTTAACGCTCTCGAAAAGCTGAATTTGCCGATGCCGAAGTCGAAACCCTATTTGCACTCTTGAAAATGCGGGCGCGGACGCGATTTCGGGAATGAAACTGGCTCTCCGCTGTCGTCGCGACTGTGCACACACGCGCTCCCTCCGCACCTACGCTCTGATACCAATTGAAGGGGATCGAGGAGCACCACAGACGGAGAGTGAGAGAGAGAGAAGGATACACACAACACAGATATGGGTGGGGAGACTCAAAGAGTGAGCAGCCCCCTATACACTTATGCTATGTATAAGGTATACAAGTCAGTGGGAGCCCAGACTCTGGGCGGCTGGGCAAGGCACAGACGCCTATACCCCAACAGTTGATTTGTGCAAAAAAAATTGAGGATGGTATTGTTAGTCAGGTGTTGTTGAGAAAGAATGTCATGCTTGGCAATACCTTGATTGACATTTATGTTAAGTGTAGTGAACTTTAGAAAGCATAATAAGTGCTTCAAGATCTTATTATCTGGAACTATATCTCTTGGTATGCACTAATTGGGGGATATGCCCTAAAGTGATGAGGCCAAGAAGCTCTAGCTTTTTTGAGCAGATGATCAGCGAGGGAGTCTCTCTAATGCAATCACTTATGCTTGCATCTTGATAGCATGTGGCAACTCAAGCTAAGGCGATGTGCTAGGTTTCTTCTATCAATGCTAGGTACAAGTCCTTCAACTCCACAGGTGGATGATCTTTTCAATTCAAATGGAGTTGTAAATGTGTTGCTTCAAGTTTATGTGAAGATACATTTAAGTGATCTTTCTGGAGACACTATTTCTTTAAATGTTATGTCCCTCTCAAAATTACAACACATAGGTATCCTTCGTGGACTCGTTCAGATCACGTTTAATAGATTTATTTTTCCTTTCTAGATAATAGAATCTTGGTGAGAATCTATTTGGAAGTTCTTAAGTCAAAGGAGAAGCTTCAAGTTCTACAACTTCAACAATTGTTAAGGTGGCCATCAAGCCACCACCCAACTACACAACCCTAGGCATTGACTCGAAGGAGGTGTCCCGGCGATCGTGGCTAGTGACATCGTTGATACATTAACAAATTGTCCGCCTTCAGCAAATCAAGTTGCGAGTGTTGGAGATGACATTTTGGGGCTTGATGGTTTCAACACTTCTGGCTCTCTATAAAGCTATGTGTCACAACCAGATTTCTCACTAAGGCTAAAAGCAAGGGATGGTGGTACAAAAAAAGGACCAATTTTTTTTCCACCTTTTTGGTACCACTGAAAAAGTGGGGACTGGTAAAATTTTTGTAGTTTGTGTCAAAACTTGTCCGACATTCTATTTTGATGTTCCTCTTTTAAAGATGTATCCAATGATATATAATATGATAACTAATTTCTTTTATGACTTGGATAAATCGCATTGCAAAGATTTGTCAAAGTACCATCAAAAGGTACTGTCAAGGACAACCAATTTTGTACCACCATCCTTTGCTTTTAGCCCTAAATGTATTAGCATCTTCTCAACCTACTTTATCAAGGGATTTTTATATAAGCCATTCCTTGTATACATCTTCTTCTAACCCACCATTTCCAATTGGTGAGATATCCAGCCATGCAAAATCAGGGAGCATAAGATTGTAGCAGGAAAAATGGTTTTAAACAAGGCCGACTGTTTAGGCCGATAGTCTTAGCAAGGGCTTGATTGATTTGAACATAGTAAGCCATAAGATTCTTGGTACTTCTTTTACTGGTTTAATTTTCTAGTTTGAACTTGGTTACTCACGTTCTCCTCTTTTTTTTGGCAGCTAAAAGAAATCCTTGAGTAGACATATATACTTGATCAATTGCAAACAAAAGGAATAAAGGAAGAGTACGACAAGCATATAAAAATCGACAGGCAAGAGTACGACAGGCATAGTAAAATCGATTGGTTTTGGTTCAAGACTTGGGGTGGCGGCAATAGTTCCTCTTGCTATGCCAATGGGGATGGCTCTCAACATGGGCATAAGTATGAGCGTGGCAGTAGGCACAAGAAAGGGACCCATGATGCATATGGGTTTGAATCAAGCAGACCTGGTATGGGGTTGGAACCAATAGTAGGTGTTGGTAGGAATTCCACCCCAGGAGGTTTTTCAAGTCAGCAACAATGGTATGGTGGATCCATATGAATTGGATCTAATAGCTTGCTAGTAATGGCAGTTGTACTAACGTGTGCTCTGCCTTTGGCATGTTTATTGAAGATACGACATGAATTATGGTAGTATATTGGCAATCTAAACACAGCCACCACTGATCTTTGTACTGAACATGGGCTTGAACAGGATTTCTTGAAATCGGAATAAATAAATGTGAGATTGATTTAAATCACGCTCTTCTTAAAACCTCTCTATATGTAGCATGATTGGCTTTGTAAGATAAGAAATGAAATGGAGAATTGTAGCACACCTTATGCATTCTTTCTTAAGAGAATTATTATTATTGTTGTTGAAATTGCAAAGGATTAATTAGAATCAAAAGATCTAACAGGGTGAGTAGTAAAGAACATAAACTTTTTTATTTGTTTATTATGGATATATGCTAGAAATGATGAATAATGTCTAAGCATGATTTTTCCTCCAGGAAAAATTTGTAGATGGAAGCTACTGCAAGATGTGTAAACTTATGAATGACAATTTTGAAATGTACGGGCTCCATTAGACATGAGAAGGGTTGTGCTTAATTTTGTGTTATCACGGTTTGTACACTTCCTTTACCAACATGCATGACTTGCAGTACCTGTTTGTATTCAAAACACCATTAGCTATCTAGCTATTGACGCCGTCATGGGTCACCCACCTTGTCGGGAACTGTAAGCTAGTCTTCTTAATAATATTTGCTTGTATTTTCCAGAATAAACATCATAATTAGGGATATTTTCAGCATAGCTTGTAATCTCCACCCCACATCTTCCTTCTTGAAGGCAACATAGTTTTAAATGGTTGCAAAACATCTTTTTTCTTTTTATGAACATGGCTCATCATCCACTATGTGTTCTCATCTTGCTCTGAGTGTCATCAACAATATGGACAATGATAGTCTTCTTAGAGATGAACATGAATAGGGGAATATGCAAGATTTTCATACATGTCTAGTTATATGATATAATTATATATGGGTGAAAGCATGTTAACTTGTCATGCTTTTTCATGTCCCGGACAATGCTAACTAGCACAATTTTGACATATGCTAGCTAGTACAATAACTTGAGCTACATCTCCACGATCTATGACATATGATATATCAATAGAAAGCACTTGAAACAAGGAATCCAAATGTACAACCTCTGATAAATTTTGATATTATTTGTAAAAAAATTTACCGGACACCCAACTTTTCGAAGATGTGCTAACTTGAAACTGCTAACTAGCACAAAAAGCGCGACAGGTTAACATGCTTTCACCCATATAGTTAGATTATACAATCATAAATAGTATAGCTATATAGATGATATAATATATTTATAGTTATATATATATAACGATATAGTCATGTATAGTATAGTATAATGATATATAGTGTAGCTATATCATGATATACTTATATATTATTATACGCTTTCTATTTATATAATTCTATATAGTATAGTTATATATATAGATGTATGCTTTGTGGTTCATATCTTGCTAGATGTTCAAGCTCAAAGTTAGGACTTTTTGAAGCTTATACACTTTTTTTTAATGTGTATTATATAAGTAATGTATGTTGTTTTGGTTAACTTTTTGTGCCGTTAGAAAATCCTCCAAATTAAATTTTAAAAAGCTCGCAAAAATGGTTTTCTTTGCAAAAGCTCGAAATTGAAGCTCGCTAAAAAAACACGCTTCAAGAAAGCAGCAATAAAGGCTACACAAGGATTCATGTTGATATTCGTGTTAGTGAATTACTTGTATAGTTGGGGAACATGTTGGTTAGTATGTTTGTCACGTGTGGTGCACCTATCATGGTGCAACAAGTCTTTGACGAGCTTCTTGTGTGAGATGTCATCTTTGATTGCAAGATATGCCGATAGGGAAGGGCCAGGAAACTCATGGGTTGTTTTCAGCATACAATATGGGCACAAAATTTCATTTTGATATTGTTAGTCAGGGGCTATTGCAAAAACATGTTGTGCTTGGAAATGCCTTGGTTGATATGTGTGCCAAATGGGGTACACTTCAAAAAGCACAAAAATTTCTTGAGGAGCTTCTTGTCATCAGGAATGTCGTCTCTTAGAGTGTATTGATTGCACGATATGTGTAACAAGAGTAGGGCAAGAAATCTTTAGGCTGTTTTCAATGGATGCAAAGCGAGGGCCTCTCTTGAGATGCAATCACATATGCGTGCATCTTGAAGGCATGTTGCTCTACCCAAGATTTTGGTATGGGCATAAAAATTCACGCTGACATTGTTAGCCAGGGACTGTTGAAAAAAGATGTCGTGCTTGGAAATGCCTTGGTTAACATGGTGCACTCTAGAGAGCACAAAAGGCGCTCAAGGAGCTTCCTTTCTGGAGTGTGGAATCTTGGAATGCAAGATTTTCCCCACAAGGGCAAGGCCAAAGCAAGTGTATCTCTCCAAATTCAATCACCTCTACTTTTGTGTTGAAGGCTGTGCTTACATCTTGCAGGCATGTGGCATTATGCGAGACACTGACGCTTGTGATGAGATTCTTACCCTAACTTTCCTTCCTTTTGGTCCTAATAAGCAAGACACAATGGGTGGAGAGCACTCACCAAGGGAATAGGATTAGCATGAGGATGAACATGGCCCTCTTAGGTGACCACTAAACAGGACGAGTTCACCTGGGAGATGGGAAGTTAAACAGCTAATAGCGCTAGGGGTCTTGGATATGAAATATTAGCCCAATTATGATTTTGATGGATCTATACTCGAGTATCAAGACTAAGGTGCTAAAGAGGAGCTTGAAATTGATTTCAATCAAGATGAACTAGCCTTATTAAGAGGGCAAAAAAGGCATTCCCTTGATATGTCACTTGTGAAAATCATAAGAAATCTAGATGGTTCTCTTTCGAGAGCTGAAATGACACAATGAGTTTTACCCAAGAGAGGAGAGAATTGAAAGAGTAATAGCAAAGGATATGTTTACTCCATCCCAAAGGATCTAAATCTTCCTTGGTAAGACCCCATGCAAGAGCAGGGGAGGAACATCTTGCTCAAGAACTGTAGTCTAGGATTTTGTGCAGCTTTACCCAAATAGAAGAGAGAATTGCAAAATCAGTAGCAAAAGACATGCTTGATTCCATCCAAAAGGATATAAATCTTCATTGGGAATATCCCATGAAAGAAACAAGAGAGGAACATCTCACTCAAGGACTACAATCTTGGATTTTTTACGTACGGAATACAGGTTGGAAGAAGGTTTCATTTGGTAAAGCACCGACATTTGATACATCAAAGTTTGTGCTTTGATGGGGTATATCATCAATGCACATACTAGTGGCTTGGTGATGGAACATTGAAAGGAACATTTGGCAATCGATCCACATCAAATTTATTGAAAATATTGTAGATGAATGTGACAAGGATTGGAGAACTTCTGTGATGTACAACAAAGGGACATTTCGAGAGTATTGAATATTGCAAGCTGACATAAATCAGTGGTAAGGAGTTCTTCCTCCTACAATTGCAAGATTTTTAAAATAAGAAACTCTCCAACATTGGAGGAGACTCCATAAGTCCCCCTTCAACACAAGAGGGGGAAAAAGTGGCGGGGGAAGGCCACATTCCCTACGGTATCATTATAATTGTGGAGAACGTGCCAACTCCACACCATATGTATGTATGGTTTTTCTTTTCTTTTTAATGGGTACAAGCATCCGAATGCACAAATGCATCTCATATCTTTAAAATTTACTATTTGCAAATTTCCTCCATACATCTATTAATGTTGAATTTCATTTGTCTTGCAACATCGTGGAGCTTTTGGTAAAAACTTTAAGGAGAGATGCTACAAAGCTTCTAGAATAAGAGACGATATGAGGTGAAAGTTACAACACTGCTCCTCTTCTTTAATTCACACCATTTCAAAAGTGAATCAATCAAAGCTCTATGTAATTTTCAACGAATGTATCTCTCCATATACAATTACCTATTCTTTCATCTTGGAGGTGATGCTAAGTAGGACACAATAGGTGGTGACCATGCACCAAGGAATAACATTACTTTTTCCCTGAGAGATGTGAACCAAACAACAAGGCAATATTGCCTATTGATGATGAAAAGATCTTTGGATGAGGACAGTGAACATGGCCCTTGTATGTGACCTTTAAAGAGAACAAGTTCACCTGAGAGATGGATGCAAAGTCAACCTATGGGACAAATGAGGTGTATCAGGGTGTATGTCCTCTATCATCTAGGTGTGTCTCTCCTAAGTGCCCTTGTAGTACCAGAATTGTTGTGGCATAGTCTCCGAACTCTTGATCCTTGAGTTGTAATTATCTCCCACTCTCTCAAACTATTCTTGTAGGCTCCATGAGTGCCTTGTGTGTATTTGGAGCAAGAAGCACCCCTACTGATGTTGGTCTCTGGACTTAATAATGTGTAGTAGAGTAGGCAAGCGTGCAACCCATCAATGTTTAACCATGCACTGACTTGACTATATCCTACCAAAAACATCGGCATGTAAGGAAGCTTTGAACTATTTTCAAAGTAAAAAGAGCCTCTCTCAAGATGCAATCACCTATTATGCACCTTGAAGACATGTAATTATGCGAGACATGCCACAAGCAATAGTATTCATGATGAGGTTGCTAGTCAAGGGCTACTGGAGAAACATGAGGTGCTCTTGCAAAGACTGGATCAACTTCCTGCTTGAAATGTGGTCTCCTGAAGTGTGTTGATTGCAAGATATGTCCAACATGGGCGTGCCAAGGAAGCTCTGGACTACTTTCACGAGATGCAAAATGAAAAGAGTGCTTCTTCAGATGCAATCACCAGTGTATGGACCTTAAAGGCCTATAGCATTGTGCAAGATGCCACCATGGGGGATAGTACTCATGATTATATTGCTAATGAAACACAGTAAAAAGAGTTGACAGCAAGGATTCAAGAATGAGGGCTATGTTGAGTGGAAATTCTAGCAAGTAGTGAGCATAGGTTTGGGGCCAACGTTGGGGTTGCAAAATAGGGGCTGAGCTTAGGCCAAGGGCACGACATACATCAAAAGCTCTAGATAATGAGTTCCTTCTGTAAAGAAAGAGGATGCAAGAGAGCTACACAAGACAAGCACAAAGCACACAGAGATGGAAAGCTTCTTCTTCTTCTCACAGAAAAGAGAGTACAAAATGACTAAGTGCTAAAGCTAAAAAGTAGCACATATGTACATGCGGTCACTAAGTGTGAACACGCTAGAAGCGTACTAGGCTGGCACTATAAGTGTAGTTCAGTTGTAGAATCACTGGCAGAAATCCTCCGTGTCGGTCACCTAACGCGCCAGTGAGTAAATGTCGTAAGCGGCCAAGACCCGTAGTGGATGCCAGCTCAAGATGTAGAGCTCGACATCTCAACACTCCCCCTCGAGCTCTGCATGTCGCAGAGTCCAAGCATAGTCCGGAAACGTCGAAGCTTCTCAGCTCTGAGGGCCTTGGTAAAGATATCCTCTATCTGCTCCTCTGTGCTGACGTAGACCAAGTCGATGTCGCCCGCCAACACTCGCTCTCGAACGTAGTGGTAATGGACCTCTATGTGCTTGGTTCTGGCATGGAACACTGGGTTCCTAGCCAACTGTATGTTGTTGAGGTTGTCACAATGGATGAAAATCTTCTGCTCCACCTGCACTCCCAAGTCCTCAAGTAATGTGCGTAGCCAAGCTACCTCGCACGCCGCAACTACTGCACCTCTGTACTCGGCCTCTGTGTTCGATAAAGCAACCGTAGGCTGCTTTTTGTTGCTCCAAGTAACAGCAGCACTCCCAAAAGAGAACATGAAGCCACTCGTAGATCTCCTATCAACAATGCTACCTACCCAATCTGCATCTGTATACCCATACAATGCTAATGGCGCATCTGTTGCATAGAACAATGCGTAGTCAAGAGTCCCTTGCACATACCGAAGTGTGTGTCATACTCCATCCAAATGTGGCTTCCTCAAAAGCTACATGAACTGACTCTCCAAGCCTACTGTGTAGCTCAAGTCTGGCCTCGTGATAGTCAAGTAGATTAGACTACCCACAATCTTCCTGTACATCTTGACATCCTCAACAACATCACCCTTCTCTGCACTCAGCTTTGCATTCACATCCAAGGAAATAGAAATTGGCTTACAATCAGCCATACCATACTTTGACAACATGTCCAAATCATATTGTCTCTGTGACAGCCATACACCCTCTGGAGTCCTGATCACCTCAATGCCAAGAAAGTAGCGCAACTCGCCCAAATCTTTCATTTCAAACTCCTATTTGAGAAGACCCTTCACATGGTCAATCTCCATAGCATTGTCACCCACAATAATAAGGTCATCTACATATATGGTAATGACCACAATCCCCACATCACTCTCGCATACATAGAGTGAATGATCAGCATGAGCTCTCCTAAAACCAATACTGACAAGATACTTGGCAATCTTGTCATACCATGCTCTAGAGCCCTGCTTCAAACCATACAAAGCTTTGAGAAGTCTGCATACATAATTTGGGTAACCTGGATCGACATAACCAGGTGGCTGATCCATATACACTTCCTCTTGCAACTCACTATTCAAGAAGGCATTCTTTACATCCATTTGATGCATAATCCATCCTCTAGATGCAGCCACTGCTATGACAGCTCTCACAGTCGTCATCTTTGCCACTGGAGCAAAGGTCTCCTCATAGTCTATGCCATACGTCTGTGCATAGCCCTTTGCGACCAGCCTTGCCTTGTGACGCTCAATGTTACCATCAGCCTTATTCTTGGTTTTATACACCCATTTACAGCCAATAGCTTTCTTGCCACTTGGCAATGGCACCAACTCCCATGTGTCGTTTGCTTCCAATACAGCCATCTCTTCATTCATTGCGTCATCCCAATGCACATTTCCAACTGCATCCTCAAAACATGTGGGCTCCATATCCTGTATCACCTTAGCCATGTAGGCTTGGTGATGCGCTAGATACCCATCATAAGTCAATTTTTGAACTGGATTTCTGACTCTGTTAGATCTGCGCGGTCCTGGGTCACTCCTTTGCCCTCTAGCATCTTACTTTCCTTACACCAGGTGTCCTGACAGCCGGAATTCCAAATTCCTCATCAAGACTTTGCTCAAAACCATCTGAATCCATGTCTACATGTGAAAACCCTGATGATGCATCAGCCATAAAGGGAGGTTCATCAACCTTTTCCTTTCCTTTTCGTGATACATTCCATGTACCTGCTGGTGGAGTAACTTGCGTACGTAGTCTACCATTCCATGGCTTCTCAACAGAGCCACGAGAAGACGACTCTTGTGGTCCACTCAAAACCTGTGACTATGGCCTCACATTTTGTACAACCACATTATCTTTTACATCAGCCCCAATAGTGCCATGTGCATTACTGTACCAGCTGCTCATCTCATCAAAGACTACATCTTTGCTCACTCGTAATTCTCGTGTAGTAGGATTGTAGCACATGTACCCCTTTTGTTCAAGGGAATATCCCACAAGAATACATTTCTCTGCTTTAGGATCCAATTTCCTACGCAACTCATCTGGTACATGCACATAAGCTATGCATCCAAACACTTTCAAGTGTGCCAAATCAAGCTTTGTACCTGTAAACTTTTCCTCAGGTGTTACATCATGCACCGCAGCTGTAGGTGTCATGTTCATAATGTACACAGCTGTATTTACAGCTTCAGCCCAAAAATGATGAGGCATGTTCTTCTCATTCATCAATGCACATGCAACCTCTACAATGTGCCTATTTTTCCACTGCGACCCCATTCTGCTGTGGAGTATATCTGCATGTAAACTGCCTGCGTATACCATGCATTCGCAGAAAATCTAAAAAATCATTGGAGAAGTACTCTCCCCCTCCATCTGACCTCAATGTCTTGATTTGCATATCTGTCTCCTTCTCAATCATGACTTTGAAGTTCTGAAAGTGACCAAACACTTCACTTTTGTTACGCATGAAGTAGACCCATACTTTCCTTGTATGGTCATCAATGAAAGAGACATAATACCTGCAACCATGTATAGTTGCAGTATCGGTTGGACCCCAAACATCTGTGTGCACCACCTCAAGTGGCTTTTTATATACATTGCGCTCATGTGGAAATGAGCCCTTTGACTGTTTTCCAAACTGGCATGCTGCACACACTTTATGCATACCATCGACTTTGAATTTGGGCAAACCTTTTACAATCTGTTTTGATTGCATGCTGCGCAATCTCTGCTCATTGACATGGCCAATGCGTTTGTGCCAAATGTCAACATCAGCCACAACACCTGTGCCCTGTGAAAATAATGCAGCTTTTACCTCAGGCATGTCTACATTCAGCGTAAACATTCTGCCCACACATTTGCCCTCTGTGATCAGCTTACAGCCATTCTGGAAATCTTCTACATAACAGCCATTTGGATTGAAGCGAACCTACAAACCGTGCTCAACCATTTGTCCAACAGAAACAAGATTCCTTGTAATGTTTGGGACATGAAGTACATCTGCTAAGTACTTTGATTTCCCACTCTTCGTATTTAGAGGTATGTCCCCTACATGAGCAATGGAGTGAGCTGTGTCATCTCCTGTCTGCACATAGCCTGACACATCTGGTTTGCACATATCTCTAAACCACTCTCCACGAGACGTCATGTGATTAGAGGCACCCGAACCCACATACCAAACATCATCTTGGGTGGAATTCTCTGCAGTCATTGTATTCATTACATGCTACATAACAAACATGCGCTCGTTTTTGCTGTCATCTGCATCTCTACTAGTAGATGCATAGTTTCCCTATTCTCTCTTTCCACTTGCTTTTCCCTTTGGATAGTCACGTGACATGTGACCTCTTTCACCACAAGTCCAACATTCTCTGCTATCTGCAGTATGTTGCTGCCTGCTTGATCCTGCACCACGACCTCTTTAACTCCCCCTGCCTTGAGACTGGTTTCCCCTGCCACCTGTATTGTTTTGATTTGATTGACCTTCTTGAAATTGGCCCCTGCAACCCCTTGGGCCTCGACCACGACCTCTACCTCTACCTCTGTTGGAGTTAGAATAGAAGGCCTGTTCAGAATTATTTCTGCCATGAGAAGAAGATGTGTCAAGACCAAGGTTCTTCTCCTCAAGAATAAGCATAGAAATCAAATCTTGGAACACGGGGATGTCGTCTCTTGTATTCATGGAAGACCTGAAATGTACATACTCATCTCCTAGACCATCCAAGCATGCACGGACAATGTCATCGTCTTCCACTGAGACTTTAATAGATCCAAGAGCCTCAATGATACTCTTGATCTTCAAGGCATAATCATTGATGGAGAGGTTGTTCCTCTTAACCTGATTTAGCTCCGACTTTAGTTGAAGCTTCCTGGCCTTGGTGTTCACCTCGAACACTCTGCCTAAGTTTTTCCATGCAATGGCGGGGGTTTCAGCATCCTGTAGATAGCCCATCATGCCATCTGTGATGCTCATAGAAATCCAATACATCACTTTGCTCTGGCCTTGTTGCCAGTCCCTCAAAGCTTTTCTTTGTTCTGCTATAGCATTTGCCTCGGGAATCTCTGGTTCCTTTTCATTGTCTCCTTCTACATAGTCCCAATAACCTTTTCATTTTAGGAAATTTGTTATTCTGAACTTCCATGCAGGGTAGTTATTTTTCTCAAGCTTCTTAGTAACAATCTGACTGAAACCGTCAGACATCTTGAAGCACTAAGACAAAATAGCTGCAATCTGCAAAAACCTGCAAATCTGCTGAACCTGCTATCGTGGTACCTGTAACGCTTTCTACACTCAACGAGTGTCCACAATCAAGCGTACATACAACCACTATACTTGTACTGTAAATCTCTGTGAGCGAAGGGATTGTGATGCTCTTGCTCTCTTAGCCTCTCTTGCCTGCACCAGGCTCTGATACCATGTAAAGAAAGAGGATACAAGAGAGCTACACAAGACAAGCACAAAGCACACAGAGATGGAAAGCTTCTTCTTCTTCTCACAGAAAAGAGAGTACAAAATGACTAAGTGCTAAAGCTGAAAAGTAGCACATATATACATGCGGTCACTAAGTGTGAACACGCTAGAAGCGTACTAGGCTGGCACTATAAGTGTAGTCCAACTGTAGAATCACTGGCAGAGATCCTCCGTGTCGGTCACCTAACGCGCCAGTGAGTAAATGTTGTAAGCGACCAAGACCCGTAGTGGATGCCAGCTCAAGATGTAGAGCTCGACATCTCTCAACACCTTCTTATACAATTGTAGTATTTTTACAATAAGAAAGTATGTCTAGCACTGGATGAGAAGCATAAGTCCCCTGTAAGGTTTCCAGTTTCTGAAACCTTAAAGATTGTATAAAGCTTAATCAAATTGATATGATTATTGAAAAACCAATGTAGAATTGTTCGACCATGGAAAATATTTGTATTTTTGGAATCTTAAGCATAGCAAACCCCGGGCTAGAAATTTTCAGAACAGAATTCCAATAAAATCTGGAAAAGTTACGGGCTCTGAAAGGTTACACTATGAATTTAATTAGTTAAGTAAAATTGGATGGTTTCAGTAATTATTATTAATAAAGACTTTCTTATCCTAAGCTTCTAGAAATTACTGAAATTTCCAATTTTTATAAATATAAATGAGTGAAATTAGTAAAAATCAATTCTGCAAGTTAGGGGGGCTGTGTGGAGCTGTGGGAAACGTGTCCGGAACTAGATTTAGCAGCAGGGGACGTTTTTTGACATGTAGGGCTGCTTGGGATGCAAGTTATTGCCATTTGCCAGCCTGTGAGTGCCCAGAAACCTATAAATATGACCCTTGCTTCACAATTTCGGACAAACTTGGAGCCTTGACACACTCTCTCTCATTTAGAGAGATCGCTACACAGAAATCACTAGAGATTAAGCTCTAGTTGATTAACTTAAACGGTAATTAGCCTAATCCTTCTTTATTAGCAAGGCTAGATTAATCTATTTTCTTAATAAATTAAAGATTAAGCTTATGTATACTCATAAATCCTCTCTTAATTAAATATTCTCTGCTGATTGTTGTAATTAAAGCTTAGAAATATTAAGCTAATTAATTATCCTATCATATTATGGTGTACACGGGATTATACTGAACCAAACTGAGTGTGTCTCTTTCTCTTAAGGCACTTCCTTATATTACCATCAAGCGGTTACAACCATAACATGTCCGACCACACTAGGTGGCCGGACTCTACCTGCACGACCACACACCACACCTCCCCCCTTAGGGAGAAAAAAGATGGACATCTTTTTTACAATTTGGGCTAAGAATGAACTCGACAAAAGAGGGATCAACTCCAGCGTCTCATCTGGGGGGAGTGATCATACAATGGCTTCAGGGCTAAGGGACTGAGCTTGGGGGCTAGGGACTGAACTTGGGACTAGACTCGACACAACTATACTCGACAAGAAAATCTCTCGACATAGGCAACGCACTAGGTCGCTATCCCATTGCGAATGGCTAGATGAGGAAGGACTATGACATACAATCTCCAATCCACTTCAGAGTTTGGTGTGGGTATAGTGCTGCTTATTGAAAAAGAACTACATGCTTGACAAAACTAAACTAGATATAAGTTCAAGAACTAAAACTATAGCAAAAGGCACCTCTGCAATCAAGTTGCAGTAACTCCGTTTGCCAGCAAGAAAACTCAAACCAAGTGCCCCGGCTGTCTTGGCTTGTGCTTGAGCTCTGTTGTGAGTTGTCACTGATGGTGAGAATGAAGGCGAAGAGTTGCTAGATGGAGATGTCCTCGGCATACTTGAAGACCTCCCATACATGCCCGAATATGTGCTGCCATCAACAGATTCCTCTCTTTTGGATCTCCTCCTTGTTATTATTTGCCTCTTTGATGCCTCCAGGTGTGCAAGAGTCTGCAATGCTGCAGTCTGCAAGAACTCCTTGCTTTGCTTCTTGGGCACAGGAACGTGCTTGTCTTCCAGGTACTCTTTGAGCTGATAACTCTTCATATTGAGGATCTGCTCCACAGTGGGGTGATCCATGGCGACCAATATCAGCAGCACAGAGTCGCCCAGGAGCACTCAATCCAACGGTCCAAGCCTGTGGAGTAGATGGTCGAGACGTAAGGGCGGCACAGCTCGATGTCTACCTACACGACCACACACCACTCGCTGCAGACTTGGCCATCACAGCGGCCGATCTTCTGACCTCCTTAGTCCCTCTGCCTGATCGGAGCCCTCAGCAAGTGAAGGTTCAAAAGGCCACGTTTTTGCTGCGGCTCGATTCAGGCTATGGCAGGGAGAATGTACGATAACTCCTTTTCTCTCTCTCTCTCTCTCTCTCTCTCTCTCTCTCTCTCTCTCTCTCTCTCTCTCTCTCTCTCTCTCTCTCTCTTCCGGCACTTCCTTATATTACCATCAAGCGGTTACAACCATAACATGTCCGACCACACTAGGTGGCCGGACTCTACCTGCACGACCACACACCACAATATTAGGGCTAAAATTATCCAAATTAACCATAAATTAATGGGAAATATATTAATTAAGTTTAGATTAGGTTGAGGTAATTATCAGAGTTGCATTAGATAGTCATTAAGCTAGGAAAATTATCTTATAATTTTTTGAGTAATTGTCATCATCAATTAGGCAGAATTACACTCTTTTTTAGAGAAAATTAAAGGGAAAAATAATCAAATTGATTCAAAATCATTTGAGCTATTTATCAAAGGTTAACTATATGTTAGGAAACCCGTGATAATTATTTCAAGCTCAGATAATTAATTTACCTAATTACTTTAGCAGAAAACTCTATTTTTAGGACAAATTAAAAAAAGGAAATTAGTAAATTGATTCCAATTGCCTTGACTTGTTTATCTGAGGTTAATTACATGTTAGGGAACCCGTGATAATTATGTCAAGTTCAGATAATTAATTTACCTAATTACTTGAATAGAAATACTTTGTTTTTAGGACTAATTAAAAGGGAAAAATTAGTAAATTGATTCCAATTGCTTTGAGTTATTTATCAAAGGTCAATTACATGTTAGGGAACCCGTGATAATTCTATCAAGCTGAGATAATTAATTTATCTAATTACTTTAGGAGAAATACTCTATTTTTAGGACAAATTAAAAGGGAGCAATTATTAAATTGATTCCAATTGCTTTAAATTATTTATCAAAGGTTAATTACATGTTAAGAAACCCATGATAATTATTTCAGGGTGAGATAATTAATTTACCCAATTACTTTAGCAAAAATACTCTATTTTTAGGACAAATTAAAAGAGGGAAATTAGTAAATTGCTTCCAATGGCTTTGAGTTATTTATCAGAGGTTAATTACATGTTAGAAAACCCATGATAATTATGTAAAGCTCAAATAATTAATTCACCTAATTACTTTAGAAGAAATACCCCGTTTTTAGGACAAATTAAAAGGGGAAAATTAGTAAATTGATTTCAATTGCTTTGAGTTATTTATCAGCGGTGGCGGTTAATTACATATTACGAAAGCCGTGATAATTATTTCAAGCTTAGATAATTAATTTACCTAATTACTTTAGCAGAAATACTTTGTTTTTAGGACAAATTAAAAGGGGGAAATTAGTAAATTGATTCCAATGGCTTTGAGTTATTTATCAGAGGTTAATTACATATTAAGAAACCTGTGATAGTTATGTCAAGCTGAGATAAATAATTTACCTAATTACTTTAGCAAAAATACTCTGTTTTTAAGACGAATTAAAAGGGGGGAAATAGCAAATTGATTAAAAATGCTTTGAGTTACTTATCCGAGGTTAATTACATGTTAGAGACCTGTGATAATTATGTTAACCTCAGATAATTAGTTTACCTAATTATCTTAGCAGAATTACACTGTTTTTAGGACAAATTAAAAGGGGGAAAAAAAAAGAAAATTGTTTCAAAATGCTTAAAGATAATTATCAGAGGTTAATTATATCTTAGAGAATCCGTGATATTATGTTAACCTCAGATAATTAGTTTATCTAATTATCTTAGCAGAGTTACACTATTTTTATGACAAATTAAAAGGAGAAAAATAGAAAATTATTTTAAAATACTTTAAGATAATTATGAGAGGTTAATTATATCTTAGGAAACCCATGATATCTATGTTAACCTCAGGATAATTAGTTTACCTAATTATCTTAGCAGAATTACATTGTTTTTAAGACAAATTAAAAGGGAAAAATTTGTAAATCATGTGCTATGATTACATGCTATTTATCATAGCTAGATTATAAGAGAAAGAGACCGTGATAATTATTTCAAGGTTATAAAAGTAGTGTAGATATTTATCTAAGCCAAATTATACTAATTCTAGCTAGAAACTAAAGGGGGAAATTAGTAAATCATGTGCTATGATTACATGCTATTTATTAGAGTTAGATTATAAGATAAAGAGGCCGTGATAATTATGTCAAGGTGAGAAAAGTAGTATAGATATTTATCTAAATCAAATTATACTAATTCTAGCTAAAAACTAAAGGGGGCAATTAGTAAATCATGCTATATGATTACATGCTATTTATGAGAGCTAGATAACATGATGAAAAGGCCATGATAATTATGTCAAGGTTAGAAAAGTAGTATAAATATTTATATAAGTCAAATTATCCTAGTTTTAGCTGAAAATTGAAGATGGAATTATATAATTAAGTTAGAAAATAATAAGATAATTATTAGAGGTCAAAAATACCCTTATTTACTTGTGATAATTATACCATAATTAATTAGTGAGTTTAGGAAATTATAATTGACCAAAAGTCCTATTTTTAGTAAAAGATTAATTAAAATAAATAGACTTTGCGGTCAAAAGTTTTTAAGAAAATTAATAGTAAGTGTAAACTTATGATATAAAGTAGAGGAAATGAAATATTTAAGGTAGAATAAATATTAAGCTCAAAATAAGTAGATTCCAAGCTTAAGATTCGATAGAAAATTAGAATAGCTTAGAAAACCCTTAGGAAAGCTGTGGAAAAAGTTATTATGCCTATATAGACAAATAAGAAATGACTAGGTCAAGAATTTACCAATTAAGACTATAAATTTAACCTAGATTTGGGTAAAATTGAATACAAAGGTTAAGTTTAGATTTCAAATAATTTATCTAAAGATTAGACGTCCTTTTTATAAGGATAAGAATTTATGGCACCTAAAAGGACCCAAGCAAATCTTACATCTGATGATGAGGACGTAGCTCCAAAACGAACTAGAGCATCGCACGACGACGAAGCCGGGCCTAGTAGTAGGCCTACGGAGGAGAGTCTTCAAGCGCCAGCACAACAGCAGATAGCCGATCAATCCCATGTGTGTTTGCCATTATTCAATTAAGCCTTTTAATAGTTTGATTTCTTTCATAAGTTGGCATTGCATACGTAAGGAGTGAGTAAGAATCAGAAAAAGAAATTGACCAAAAACGGAAGGTAACTTCCAACGTGCATTTGTTTATAAAGTAGGAAAGAATTGTTTGGGTTAAAACTTGTTGAATTAGGAAAGATATGATTGATCATCCTTAAGACAGCTTGTCTCAAGACACCTCCGACGCCTTGGTATAAATTGATGAATAATGATGGCTTTCCAGCCACGGATAAGTCGGTTACCCCCATGAACATTGAGTTTCTACTCCGTGTCATGTCTTAATGTTTCTACATAAGTTAGGATATCGTTTTTTATCCTAGGGGAGCCGTCCGGTTGTATGGGCAACTGGTTTGGTGTATAGGCACCCGGAACCTTGGGTGGGGGTTTATCCACTCCGGATTATGAATAAGGAATGAGTGCCGTTTTTTCACCCTTAGGTGGTCTTGAGAAAAGAAGAGTACTGGTCATGGTTATTATGGACAATGTTTTGATTGACAGTACCCTGTCTTAAGTTTAAAGATGTTTATTTGCTAAAAGAATGTTTTCAATACTGTTTTCAAGTACTATTTTAATAAAATCCTATTATGAAGGATAAAAGAATCATTACTTTAATTGTGATGAGAACATGGTAGTAATTAAATAACAAATGAATCATGTATGAGTGCGGGGTGGTAAGTGGGGATTGACTAAGGTTGTCAATCAAGGACGGGTGGACTTGATTAGTCAGGTAACTATCCATTCTCGCGCACTAAAACGTTTAGAAACTTCTTCACTTGGAAGAGGAATCCACCAACGGCTGTGCCCTCACACATGTTAGGGGGAAAAAACCGTTGGTGGAGGATACCTTAGCCCAATTGTGGCAGTTATAGGACCGAAATAGTTTTTTTTAATTTTTAATACATTGTCCCGTTTTCACTACGAGACAGAACTAGGTCTACTTCTAAGGCTATAGACCCAAGCCATTGTCAATGGTAAGGGTCCTTGGATTTTTCTTGTTTAGAGACTCTGATTTTTATCAGACCTAGAGACCTGTCAAGGATCCCATCCCGATCTTGGTATCGGCAGGTTGGGGATCTCACATCCCCCTTCAACACAGGAGGGGATAAGAGTGGCGGGGGAAGTGCACATTCTCTATGATCTTATTATACATATGGAGAACGGTGCCAACTCCACACCAAATGTATGTATGATATGTATGGTTTTTTCTTTCTTTTGATGGATACAAGCATCACAATGCACAAAATGTATCTCTTTCCATGTTTAAATAGTATAATTTTCACCTCCATACATCTTTTAGTGCAAAATCTCATTTGGGTTATGCGAGGTCATAGAGTTTTTGACAAAAGTTTCAAGGAGAGATGTTATGGATCCACATCACAAGCTATGACATGAGGTAAAATCTACACCATTATCACTTTTTTACTTCTTACCATCTACATAGTGAAGCAATCAAGGCAAAGTAGTTTATTCCATATAACTGAAAGGTGGCCAAAGCATAAGAGGAGTATCTACTATGTGAAAGGATATCATGTTTATAGATATTTCATTATTTAAGTGCTCTTTCTTAGCTATGGCTATGTTTATGTCTAGGTAGACAATTTATATTCATTTTGGTTGAAGAAATCTATAAATAAATACATGCAAGAGGGAAATGCTCACTCTTGCACGAGGGAAAATTGAGCCCAATGTCTGTGTTATTGTTCTCGTCTCTCCTCTCTCATCATGCCGGTGTAGCACTCCGCTCTTGGAGGTGCATCTGCATGCACCTTTGTGCCATCTCTCACTGTCTGTATTTCCCATATCAATGTTGTTGTGGATTTTTATGGAATTGTGATCGCCAGGTATGCTGTTTTTTAATTTTAATGTCTATCACATGCTATTTGTGTACTTTGCAGGCATGCCTTGCTTTTCGGCTCTTGCAATGGTACCAGAATGTGGGCTACACTCTTGGTTAGAAGAAGTAATCTTGGTCGTACCTAATTCACCTCTTAGCAACATACATCCTTCCAAATTTTATACCAAATTTTGTGTTATTTAAATTTGTATCTCTCTTGTAAGTCTTAGGGTACATTAATGGTGATTCCTCTTAAATTGGTGATAGGAAGCGAGAAGAATAGGACAGCAAGAGCAACAATACCATATGTCATTAGGAAATTTTAAAAATGGTTAATACAATGACTATTATTTCTTAATAATATTGTTGAAATTTGTCAATAAAGTAGTAAAGTCGCATGTGATTAGGGAAATTACTTGATTAGATCATATGTTTTTGTGTGTAGGAAAGAGAAGTAGAGAAATTGTAGTACTAGTAGAAGCAAAAGATGGAGATGACTAAATAGAAAAATTTATAATCGACCAATGAGGGATTAATTAGAGATGGTTAACATAATAATATTATTTAAAATATCAAGTGTGGGCCATACTCCAAACAACTGCACTTATGTCAACTAACTCTCACCATTATTGGGCAACACCCACCCGCCCACTCACGCCTCATAGATACCATGCAAAGTGGTAGTTGTCCTCTCTCTCTCTCTCTCTCTCTCTCTCTCTCTCTCTCTCTCTCTCTCTCTCTCTCTCTCTCTCTCTCTCTCTCTCTCTCTCTCTCTCTCTCTCTCTCTCTCTCTCTCCTGCACGCGTGTGTCGATTTGCACCACACATGGTTGCACATGTTGACAAGAGAGTAACCACCCCAGACCTCACCCACCTCTCCTCTTCTAGCATACCCACTTTCCACACCCGCCTTCTATCATTTCTTCAACATCGCATAGGCGTTAGGTTCCTTTGCACCTACTCTCAATAATCTTGATAGTGTCTACCTTTTCATATACTTCGCCCACCTGCCTCAGGATACTTCATCCTCCTGATTCTCAATAGTGAGATTCCCATAGTGGCTAGAACTTTTGGATATTGTTTGTGACTGCTCCTCATGCTTGAGGCCACTAGCATTTGAAGACTCATGAACCCAAGTACTAGCCCTTGATGTTGATATCCATCACTCTCCCAAGATGATATTGGGCACTAAGAATTCCAAAGCTATTCAAAACGGTAGCAACGGAAATGGACAACCTCTTAACCATGCTCATGATTACAATGGCTTACTTGCATCAACTACAGACTCCCTACACAGTAGCATAAAGAAAATTTTCCCTACATCCTCTCTCTAATAAAACATAAGCTCGCTTAGTGCTGGTTCTAATCCTAAGTGTTTGCACCATAATACCATGGTGTTATCCATGGTGGCCCAATATATTTGATTCATTAACCGATATTTATAGTGAAGCAGCAGAGTGAGAATCTAGATAGCTTATCAGCTTTGGACTTTGAGAGCTTGATTAGTAAAGCAGCAGAGTGAAAATCTAGATAGCTTGTCACCTAAGCTTTGGACTCTCAGAGCTTGACTAGCTTTTCATCTCACTAACAATATTCTTGTAATAAATAAAAATTTGAAGTCATTAATTATGTATATACCATCTTGCTTGTTTATTTAATTTTTTGAAATTTTTTAATCATATTGGGATCAGACATCAATTCTCTTCAAGTTCTTCACTCTTACTAGGCATTACTAAGACAAACTCTATATCCAAGTGTCTATACTTAGATGCCATTCTTTCTCAGTAGGTTTAAGAACAATGTATTTTAGGCCAAAGTCCTTTAGTGGCATAGAAGCCTTGAGCAAGACTTCGTATGTATTGCAATCATTGTGATTATTTTTTACAAGTATACAACACATTATTAAATATTTTTTTCTCCTTTTTGCAACCTTGTCAGATATTATATTTATAGCTTGTTGATACTTTTAACTTGGATAAGTACATACCTTTAGTTGATCATATCTTCAAATACCCCCACCATAAGCTTAATTTTGTGACCTTTTCCTGCATTCCCAAATTGATGTTGACCTACACTACATAGTTTTTGCACAATTCCCTCATAAGTTGATGTCATAAAATGTTATGAAATGCATCTATAGGGCTTATATTTTATGGTACTTACAAATTTGAAACTTTTCTTAATTTTATTGTATTTAAGTGACTCATTCTTATGTTTTTCTCATTGTTGATTACATAAAAGTGGTTTAACATCCGTAATTTTGTTTATACTATATATTTTTTTAAAGATAATCCACTTGCCTATTTTAAATGACATTAATTAAATGATGATTTTCAAGCTGACCTTCATTTCTAAGAACTTGTTTAGCATCTGACCATTCGCATAATGTAGAACATAATGTAGCCTACCTACCTTTTTTATCTTAATGCATGCATAAGCACATTTGCAGAGAAGCAGCCAAATAAGTCCTCTCCTCCTCTTTGTTTTCTTTTGTTTTTGCAAATGTTAATCATTACCTCTCTCAATAGGCCCACATGCCATATCTAATGTACCTCTATTGCCTTCTTTTTCTTAAGATCTCCATATTATACACCATCTCTTACATAGTTATCTTTTTATACAAAAATCTCCCGGTTTACTATACACATTGCATAGATGATCACTTTGATTATTCCCTTGTAAGTTACTCTCTTTGTAAACTATCTAAATGGATACACTCGAGCAGTTTTGCAAAACAAGTGAGAATACCGTCGGACACTTTTAGGAGACAGGGCTGTGTTATTTATCTACATTATGTTATAAGTTGTAAAATCAATTATCTCTAATGTCATGGCTTGTACTTACCATAAATGTAGCTTCTACTAAGATAACTTGTCATGAAACTATATAACCACTCACATCAAGTGATTTGGTATGATCGTAAAAGTATTTTTACATACTTGAGTACTCCAACCTACTCCAATTTGGTATCAATCAAGTAGTAAATATTTGTCTTTTATGCATTGTCTAGTCCATTGGTCACATGCACATAGTGTAAGGGCCTCCTCCTAGCCCTTATTCTTGACCAATGCATTTAGGCCATTGACTTAAAAAAACCAAAAACAAAAACAAACAAAAATGTTTAGAAATTCGAGCTAAATCAAATCACCCTAGACGATTTTGGTTTACATCATGGGGACATGGGCATAACCAATGTATGAGAAATAATCTTTTTTCTTTTTAGATAAAATTAACAAAAGGGAAAAGAAAGAGAAGATAAGGATAAGGTGAGTAAGTGAATTTTTGAAGAAGTTTTGAAAAGGAAGAAAAGTTATCAAGATAGCTAAAAACAACTTATCTATAAAGAAGATAAGCTATCTAGTTGGGTAAAGGCTCTATACAAAATAAGCATAAAAAGAGGTCTTCTCTACTCATTCAACACTTCTCTCCTTCATTTTTAAAGGTTCAAATTTGAGAATAATCTTGGGAAAGTCATAGCTAAGGCTCTTTCACACAGACCTCCTTAACACACCGCTCTTCAAGAGAAGCCATGGTCAAAACCTTAATCAAGCTTGCCATAACTTGATCTTCATCTTCTTATTACACTCTCCCTTTCCTCTCTCCTAACCCTCAAGCTTTCCATAGCTTTAATCTTCCTTGTCTCATTCACTTCTCTCATTCCAAGTAGAGCAATTGGTGGTCTTCATGTGAATGTGAAGAGGAAGGGAGCCGACTACATCAACAAGCTTCTTCCATAATCCCCCAAAGCAAGAGAAGACTCCACCATACATACACCAAAGTAATGTTTTGTTGTCGTTGTCATGCTATTGCACATCTTAAAAATTGGTTACTTTCATTCTAAGTTAATTCATGCTTCAGTTCTCGTGTTTCCATAAGCAAGCTTTCCTCTTACTTAGAAGAACAAATTGTCATTTTTTCTTAACTAACAACGTTACTAATCACTAACTATGATGTTATTTCAAGTTCCGTTATTTCAAGTTCTCTATAGACAATCCTCTAGAAATGACTTGTAAACATGCATTCACCATTACTCACAAAATTGCATGGTAATATATATAATTGATACAGATTGTTAACAACCAACTTGGTTAAAGAGTGCTTGATTGGAATAAACTTACAAAGTTTCGGCAATCTATCTACAAGTACATATACCAAGCCATGATCATGTTGGATGTTGGTAGACCCATAATAAATCCCATAGAGGTATTGTACTTTTGTGCCAAAAACCCTTATAAGCTATCATATTCATGGGGGGTTTCATTGTACGGTTAAGGTGGGTGGATCAGTGTGCCATTCATGCTAATGGACATATGAGGTGGAAGGGGTTGTTCACACAAGAGATGCAACAAAAGCCCGCATCCCAACATTCATTTTTTGAACTAAAACCCACAAGCTTATGAGCTGAAGGTCAAAAAAGGTAATAAAACTAGTTCATTCTTATGAACGACCAAACATATTTCAATGCAAAAATCCCAACGACTATTAAATTTTTGTTCAAATACATTGTAAGACTCGAAAAAAAGATTCAAGGTTGTCAAACCTAACATCCATATTCAAGGATGTCACTCTACTTATAAAATTGATTAGTACCTAAGTACAAATTACACTATGATTCTCAATGTTACTTAGCAATTGGAGACAGCAAAAAAAGATCAAATAAGTCATAATTTGAGATGTCCTAGATTGTGGACTTAGATTGAAAGATGCATTATGTTTACATATGAATAAGAGCTCTATGATAATTCCACCTAGTGTGTACTTTTGACCCTAAGTAGGGAATTGCCATGTAAGTAGTGCTCATTCCGTATTGGTGCTTGGGAGAATTCACCTTCCTAAACATGCCTACTTTGTTTTCTTGATTCCTTAGACAATGTATTTCTAACAAAAATGGAAATCTACTTTCCTTCTACTTTTATACATTTTACACTATGTTTTAAACATTCTAGGGGAAAATTTTTCTTCGTTTGAGATTTTTCTCAATTGAAAATATTGACTTCTAAGCAACTTGGTTGTAAATTGAAGCATAAATGGTCTCAATTGCTATGTCTCTCTCGTGCAGCTATATTCATCACTTGTTTTCAAGGGAATGACCCTTGAAAAATAGTTCATTATTATATAGTAGCTTGACCCTTGATTCCACTCAAATTTTTCCAATTGACCTTGAGTTTAATTTCCAACATATAATATTTTTCCTTCTTTGCATATAAGTACTTTCACACAATTGACCTCAAGTTTAATTGACCTTGCGTTTAATTTTCACATATGATATTTTTCCTTCTTTGCATATAGATTTTTCATTTTTGAAGATTTTTTAGTCAAAAATTACTCTTCTTGTTCTTTGTAATTACGTAAACCTCACAGGTTGACCGTAAAAGCAAAAATTCAAAGTGTTCTCATAAGTGAGATGTATAGAACATGGCTATTTTTTTGCAAGACAAAAACGAAATCTTTTTGTAGTACATGAGAGAGAGAGAGAGAGAGAAACTCTAAGTCCCCCTATCTCTCTCTACCCACCCCCTCTTCTCTCTCTCTCTCTCTCTCTCTCTCTCTCTCTCTCTCTCTCTCTGTCTTTCCTATCCACCATTTTCTTCCCTTTTGTCCTACAGTAGGAGAGATAGGAAAGAGAGAGAGAGAGAGAGAGAGAGAGAGAGAGAGAGAGAGAGAGAGAGTGTGTGTGTGTGTGTGTGTGTGTGTGTGTGTGTGCGAGAGAAACGGAGCGAGCAAGAGAGAAGAAGAAGAAAAAGAGAATTTTAACGTTGTAGAAAACTATCCCAAGAGACCTTAAAGATATATCCAATGAGGAGAGTTTGCGGGGGGAGAGAGAGAGAGAGAGAGAGAGAGAGAGAGAGAGAGAGAGAGAGAGAGAGAGAGAGAGAGAGAGAGGATGGGGAGAGAAAGAGAAGGGGGAAGAAGGGGAAGGAGAGGGGCAGCCAGAGAGAGAGAGAGAGAGATAGGGGGACCGAGAGAGGAAAATGGGGGGAAGAGAGAGAGAGAGGTTATATAGTGATAGGGAAAGAGAGAGAAAGAAGGGGAGAATCTTGAGGAAGAAGGGCGATTGATGGAGGAGGGAGGGCGGCTAGTGGAGTAGATGGAGAGAGGAGGTGGAGGAGGAAGCTGAGGAGGAGGAGCAAGAGAAGAGAAGGAAGCACACAGGTGGCAAGGGGAGGTACGGAGGGAGGTCCTCCAAAAAAAAAAAAAAAAAAGCTCCGTTGAGCTTGCTCGAAGACCTAACTCAGAAAAGCAAGGGAAAAGCAAAGAAAGGATCTTGATCATGCAAAATTAAAGAAATGTCCAAACAGATTGCTGAGATTTCCCAAATCAGACCTTCCGTCAGAAAGATAGAATTTTGGTGCTCCAAATGCAAATCTAGAGATGACATCTCGAATGAATGTCCACAATGCACTTATTGTTGTAAGGCTTATGGCCATCTCTGGAATAACTGTGCCATTAGGATTCATCACTTCAAGAAAGGCAAAGATCTATCCTTGATAGCATTAACCAACACGGAACCGGTAAAAACAAAAGGAGCCAGTGAATCCAAAGCAGAAAATCCAGGCACCAGTGGGACTGATAATGGCCGAGGCAGATACCTAGGGGGTACTAGCCGAGGTAGAGGGTATGGAAATTTTTAGTGCAGCAGTTTTGACTGCTATAATTGTGAAAAGTATGGGCATTTTGTAGCTTAATGTCCAGATGCAGTCAAAACTAAAGCACCTAATGTAAAGGCACCAGAACTAGTGCCGCTTTGGGTAGTTATTAGAAGCAAAGGTGTAATCATCAAAGAAATTCCAAAGGACCTCCAGTAGCTAGTAGTCGTTGAGGCCAAGAAGTGGGAACAACAAAGAGAGGTTTGGAAGGCCAAGGGCAATACCAAGGTAGTGGATGAGTGGCAGGAGTAGCAAGAGCTGGCAACCAAGATTACAGAGAATGTGGCTAAAAAGCTACTGTAACAACCACAGTGTTCTGAGGCTCGCACCATCCAGAGTATCCCAGCCTAGTGAGAAGGGACAGACAAAGCACCTAGCATATGGAATTGAAGAATCTATGATTGTTGCGGTACAAGGTCTAGTGGAAGAAGTCAGGCAAGTCAAATCAAACTTGGCCAAGACTGACGCAACTGAACTGGTGAAGGATCAGTGCCTATCCCAGTGTCAGCAAGTGGAAGAAGTCAGGCAAGTCAGATGAGAATTGTTTGAGACTGAAGCAACTGAGCTGGTGAATGATTAGTGCATATCCCAGTGTCAGCAAGTGACCAGCTCAAAGAAAGGAGCTGAATGGAACTCTGAGGATAGTCACGAATCCTCTAGTTCTGAGAACAGATTCGGGAACGAGAGAGATGAGATCTATATCAAGGTGTGAAGCATCCAGAAGTTGACAGTGGAACTGGATGATATCAAACAAACTTTACCAGAAGCTGCAAAGTTCATTAGAAAGAAAAGGAAAGCTAAAGTCGAGGCAAGGGCAATAGACCTTTTAGCGGTAAGAGATGATGAAGTACCACTCATTCAGGTTGATTATAAGTTGAGGAAACAATGGGAACCTTTACCTAATGTTATTTTGGATGGAGGTGCCAGAGTCAACATATTGAGAGCAAACATCTCCGACAGAAGTTGAACATCATTGATTTGAAGCTAGCACCATTCAAAATGAGAATGGAAAATCATAGGGTATTGTAGGCTACTGGTCTAATAAAAAACATGCGAATACGGGTGGGTAAGGAAAAATTCAAAACCAGCTTTCGTGTGTTAGATGTCCAAGGAGCATATGGAATGCTATTGGGAAGATCTTGGCTCAAAAGTGCAAGAGCCATTCATGATTATGCAAATTAAAGGGTCACTATTGAGGGAGCTAGTAGGTAGATTCAGATCCAAACTGATAATACCAAAAGCTAGAAAAAAGCCTGAAGACCTGAAGGATTATGCAAGACGTACAGTGCTAGGAAGATAGAGGGAATGCTTGAATATATTTACATTAGCAGAGATTGACTTGAATGCAGTATTAATGGATAAGGTGTAGAAGAGACGGTTCCAATACCATTTCACTGAACTGCATGCTGGAGAAAGGACAATCCAGTTAGATGGTTGATCAATGAACCAGTCTGACTCTGAATTGGACAAATTTGATTTCAGATCAATGGCAGACACCAGTCAAGAAGGCATTGAGATGGCAATTGAAGGTATTGAAGTCCAAGGTACAACTCTAGAATTAGGAAATCCATTCAAAGATTATGCATCTCGAATTCGTGCTAAAAAGGAAGTAGAGTCATTAGCCAAACAGAAGGGAGGTGGCCCAAACTGGTTACTTCTAGATGACCAGGAGGTAGAAGAATGGAACCTTGGTTCAAAAGACAAACCCCCAATGGTCAAAATCAACAAACACTTGAACTCAAAGGTGAAGGAGAAAGCAAAGGCTCTTTTCCAAAACTATAAAGATGTGTTTGCTTGATAACACATTGATCTAAAAGGTGTAGATCCAAAGGTTTGTCAGCATCGAATACCACTGAAACCAGATGCCTTACCAGTACGGCTGCAGCGGTACAGAATGAATCCTAATTATGCCAAGAAAGTCAAGGAGGAGATAGACAATTTTCTTTAAGCGGGATTCATTACTGAAGTGGACAGTAGTGACTAGTTATTTCCAATAGTGGTGGTTCCAAAGAAGAATGGGAATTTGAGGGTTTGTGTGGACTACCAAAAATTGAATGCCCAGACTATTAAAGATCCATTCCCATTTCCATTCACAGATATGCTTTTGGATGAAATCGTAGGCCATGAAATGTACAACTTTATGGATGGATATAGTGGCTATAACCAGTTGAAGATAGCACCTGAAGATAGATCCAAGACTACATTTATCACTGAATGGGGAGCATTTATGTATCTAGTAATTCTATTTGGTCTACGCGATGCTCCAGCAACATTTCAACGTTGTATGATGGAAATATTCAGTGAATTCCTACACAAGTTTCTAGCCATCTTCATGGATGATTTTATAGTCTTTTCTAAGGAAGAGATGCATCTATTATTCTTAAAAATGGTATTTGAAAGGTGCAGGGAAAAAAGAATCTGCTTGAATCCATTCAAGTCAATCTTCATGGTCTGGAAAGGTCAGCTTCTAGGACATATTATGTCCCAAAATGGTATTGAGATGGCCAATGACAAGGTGAAATGTGTCGAACAAGCTAAGGCACCCAAAATTGTGTCTGAATTAAGTTCATTCTTGGGCTATATCAACTTCTACAGAAGGTTCATTCATATGTTTGCAACCAAAGCCTTGCCTTCATATGAGCTCACTAAGAAAAGCAATAAGTTTATATGGACCACCGAGTGTGAGGAAGGTTCCAGTGTCTGAAATATGCAATTATCACAGCAAACCAATCCTTCGACACCCAAACTGAGATGTTATTTTTCATGTCCATGTGGATGCTTTGGAGCTATACTGGCCCAACCTGATGAAAAGATCGATTACCCATTTACTTTGCCAATCACAGGTTCAGTATTGATGAACAAGGATATACCACTACGAAAAGAGAAGCAGTGGGAATGGTGTTGAGTGAAACTAAGTTTAGGCACTATCTACTGAGAAAACTATTTCATTTTTATGTGGATCATTAGGAAATATTGTTTTTGATCAACAAAGTCATTGTTTAGGGAGACTGATTTGCTAGATGATGTTCTTGATGGAATTCAAATTTTGCATTTTCCACAAACCCGGTAGGTCACATTATGGCGCTGACTTTTTGTCCAAAAGAACTGAAAGGATATCCCTGAGAGATGAGGTAGTGGATGTTGAGTTATTCCAAGCTTTAGCTGAAGGTAATCCAGATCTAGAATGGCAAGAAGTATATGATTTTCTTAGAAAGGGTGATTCCTATACACTTGGTCTTAGAATCAGAAGAAGGCATTGATTGTCAAAAGTTTGAAGTTTACTCTTATTGGGGGTTTACTATATAGGCTGGGTGTGGATGGTGTTCTCCAAAGATGTGTATCGATGCATGGCAGAATGCTGGTCATTATTGAAGCCCATAGTGATGATTCAGAAGGTCACTTTTCTATCGGCGACACTTATAAGAAGATAATGCAATCAGGACTATGGTGGCAAACTATGATAGCTGATGTCAGGGCATTTTGCAAAACTTGTAATGCATGCCAGAGGATGGGCAGGCCTACAGCAGAAGATATGACTCCTCTCACTCCAGTACAACCTTTGGGGGTATTTATGAAATGGGGTCTAGATCTTATAGGGCCATTTAAGAAAGTCACTCCTAGATGGGATGCTAACTTCAGACTGCTTTATGGGCATACCAAGTAGCTTATAAGGTTACCATTGGAACGACACTGTTATAAATGGTATATGTAACAGAAGAAGTCGTGCCAATAAAGATAATTATTCCCAGTCTCCAACTGGCAGAGGAGCATGGCATGAACTTCAATCACAATCTTCAGCAAAGATTGGAAGAATTGCTACAATTGGATGAGTACATGCAATGAGCAATGCTGGAACAAGAGGTGGTTCAGCAGCAAAGGAAGCATTGGCATGACGATAGAATCAAAGTCAGAGAATTACAGAGAGAAGATCTGGTTCTACTTTACTAGCCTAAACTGTGACCCAAAAAATCAAACCTCAAGATAGCCTGGTCTGGGCCATATGAAGTAGACTGGGTGTTTACCAAATATGAAGTAGACTGGGTGTTGCCAACAGTACAGTCAGATTGCAAGATCTGTCTGGATTATTGTTGCCTGAAGTGTAATAATGGGGACAAAATCAAGCCTTACTATTCCATCAATCTCAAGGGGGTCCAGAGAATGTTGGTACTAGTCCTTCTGAGACATCGGTACCAGTAGACCAATATGAACCAGAAGTAGAGTCTCTGAATCATTGGCATGACGATAGAATCAAAGTCAGAGAATTACATAGAGAAGATCTGGTTCTAATTTACCAACCTAAACTGTGACCAAAAAAACCGAACCTCAAGATAGCCTAGTCTGGGCCATATGAAGTAGGACTGGGTGTTTGCCAAATATGAAGTAGACTTGGTGTTGCCAACAGTACAGTCAGATTGCAAGATCTGTCTGGATTATTGTTGCCTGAAGTGTATAATGGGGTCAAAATTAAGCTTTACTATTCCATCAATCTCAAGGGGTTCCAGAGAATGCTGGTACTAGTCCTTCTGAGACATCGGTACCAGTAGACCAATATGAACCAGAAGCAGAGTCTCTGAATCTTTTTCATATCAGGCCAGTAATAGCATCACTTCCAAAGATAGTAGATATTCAGGACCAGACACAACCCAAGTCAATCTTAGGTGATGGTCCAAAGGGAATCAGTTATCAAATCATTAAGGGGATTATGTCAGAAACATCTGGTAGAAGTGACCAATGCATGTGTGCGGTGTCAAATCCGGTGCACATAAATCCAGAAATGGAAAGTAGTAGAGCTTTTATGGCACAGACCCGTATAAAGATGAGATGTGTAAGATTTTTCACGCACACGTCTCATACACGATGACTTTCTGTTGTTGCCCATTTGCCATCTCCAAGCTCCAGGACTCCCACAATACTGCCTGCAACCTCGTCGTCGTCTTCTGCAATACGTCATCCTGCTTTAGCTGACACACCATGTTATGACTATGAGAATACAAGTGAGTCTTCTTCCTCTCCACCATGTTTTATGCAGACACGGTACAGTATATGGGCAGACGAAAGATGTCAAAAAGGATGCAAGAGCAAATGGATGAAGCTACATTAGTGATCAATACTATCACAGAAGCTCTGCCTTTCATTAAGTACAACAAGATTCACAAATATGTATTCACAGGCCAAGCAATAAAGCTCCTAGAGCTTTGGGATTTGCAGGTAGTGGTTGAGGCCACAAAACTCGATTTTGACACAGAAATCATTAAGCAGGTGCTAGATACATTTGATGCTAACCATGGTACTGCTACAGCCAATGGAGTCCAATTGCATGTCACAATTGATGAAATGTCTTATGCTTTTCGACTACCTCATGAGAAGAAACCTTGTCCAGCTACACTGGAGCAGGTCAATATGGTACTGAAGGAAGATGACATGCCAGAAAGAAGAGGAAAGTTGGTGGCCTAGGGGTTCAAGTAGCAGCATTGGAATGCCCTTCAACATATTGGTTTATTGCTGAAGCCATCAATCTGAAGAACAATCCCACCTACATCTTTGAAAATCTCTTTGCCGTGCTGCTAGCAAAGCTACTAAACCCTCATGCTCCTATCAATCTCAATCAATTTTTGGCTACTAATGTGTTGCAGCAAACTGCCAAGCTGAAATCACAAAATCTGTTCAAAGCTTGGTATGTTTGGCAATCTCTACTAGGCTCAAGGTCTAGATCCTCATTAGAAAGCCAAACAAGTTTGGGCAACATCACCTGGTGCACCGCCTAAAAAGTTTACAATATCTTCTAATGAGGAAGAACCAGACCAAGATACACATCCATGCCAACAATTGGTTGTTGTGGGTCAGAAAAGAACTGGTGAAGCTACTGAGACCAGTATTCGTAAAAAACCAAGGACGAGTTTGGCTAAAAGTTATGAGGTACTGAAGGATTTGCACAAAAGATCTGGCGAACCAACATCTTCCACTGTGCCTCCAGAAACCCAGCTTACTGAGCAATCAATGCAACTAGAGAAGATTGACAAATGAAAGAATAAAGTATATACCATTCCTCCAAGTCAGCAAAGCAGTGGTCAGCTTTACCAGTAGTAAGGTGTGACCGGCTCCAACGTTTGCAAAAAAATCTTCTGAAGGGTAGGATGGTAGTGGAAACGAGATAGAGCAATCCTTCCATATGCGGCTCCTGTGCTAGTTTATGAGCCAGAAAATTCTGATATAGCCACTATTACGGATGGATACTCTACTGCTATTCAGACGTCTTGGAATACTATTGTACACTCCCTCGGAAAAATGATGGAAGCATCAGTGTCTAGCACTGAATTAGAAAACCTCAAATCAGAAATGGCCACAACTAAAGCTGAGACTCAGCAAGCTCAGACAGAACTTGCTAACCAAGCTCTTTGCCATTGTATTGAAGAAGCCCAGATAGCTCGGACCATCATTGCTCTAGAGACTAAGCTTCTTAGGTTGGAATATGAAAAACAACGTATTCCTGAAGCAAAGAAAAAAGCCCAGACTGATGCTGACAGATTTCAGAACCTGCTAAGCATGAAGCGATCCGATTATAAAGAGCTACTCAAAACACATACTCTGTTAAAGCAGACTGTGCTGGAGAAGTATATTTACCAAAATATTGCTGATATAATCAATCTTGAGAGTCGTGTTACATTGAATCTTAAAGATCTTCAAGCAGTGATTGACTCCATTCAGAGCAATTTGTAGGACAAAGTAAATGATTACAACACAACACTGGTGAATCAGGCCATAACTAATTATATCAATACTCAGAATAATCCTGGAGAAGATTCTGACAAAGAGGAGGAGGAGGAAGATACAAGGGACGATCTAGATAAACTTGATGACCGTGATGATGATACTCCCCCTTCCCCACCATCAGGCTTGGGATCTAGAGGGTCAACTATGGCTGGGGGCAATGGTGCTGATTAAGGCAATAATGGTGTTGTTGAAGACCAGAATTAGATTGCTACCCGGCAAGATACTAAAGGAACCCCACAAAACACTGCACCTAGGGACCAACAGGAACTCCAACATCGAACATCACTAACCAGCTGAGATAAACCTAAAGCTATAGTCTACCCTTTTGAGTCTGAAACCACTGATCAGCATTCTCTACAACTGATTACACTCAATGAGAGATTAAGGCATCAAGCAGCACCCATCACAAGGAGGTTTTTGGAAGACGAAACTATTTTCTTTGATTTAGAACGTTTCCAGATGCTCTATGTTGGGGCTAGGCAGATGGTATGGAATTGGAAATCAGCCAATTTTCATGATCAAGAAGTTTGTCAGTTACCCCCTCATCCCAACAGTATTCAATGCTAGACAAAGTCCCTGAATGGACACTGACAATAGATGATAAGGTTGTTAATCCATTTTTGCAAAGGAATTCAACAACTGATTTGAAATCTTTGGGTCTGGAACTTGATCTATTGTTAGGCAACCCGCCTACATACAAACGTATGAAAGAGATCTAAACTCGACTCAAATAACTTTTGATTCAAATGCAGAGTGTAAGGGGAATCTTAGACCAAAGAGTGAAAGCTATGATTGAGGATCAGGCTACCATTAGCAAAGGACCCCACTCTCAAATATCGGTAGGAGCTCAGGCAACCGTTCTCTGAAACGTCTTCCAACTTGTAAGGATTACTAGGAAGACGATGGAGCAAGTTAGGTCATTCTCAATTTCCTTTTGTACCTAGCTCTCCAGTCCTTTTATATGCTTTACCAGTTGAGGAATCAGAGTTGTTAAAAAAACTCCCAGCACTATATCCTCAGTATCCAAAACCAATTGACCAATTCACATATCTCAGAATTACATATGAGATCTGTGACCGGTATGACAGAGCCATTGTGTTGACTGGAGAGCTTGGTAATCAGTAGTAGAGATAGCACTTCAAAAAGACATTGTACCTTATTTACAAGCTGCCATTCAGCACTTCAAGCTTTGCATGAGTCAATGGCGGGTCCAGTTGTGAGGACTGACAAAGATCACAAATCAACTCCTTCAGTTAAAAGTGGAATCTTCCAAAATTCCAGAAAAAGACATCACTGTTAAGGAAGCCTTAGGCCCACAATACAAAGAGATGGTTGAAATCCTTTTTGAAGCTAGAGTCAAGACTAATCAGCCGCTCTCACAAGGATGGATATATACCTCACATTGTCATAAGTTAGACATAGCCCAATAGACATAGCCCATCTCGCTAAAGTCAAACAAACCTTGTATGACCCTGACACCAAAACATACAACCTTCTCACGCCCTATGAACATGAGAGGACTACAGCAAGGATGAATCAGCTTGAACAAGAAGCCATTTACAGACTCATCCAGAAGGAAAATTCTGGTACTGATCCTTCTGAGGCACCAAAGAAGAAAGGCAATAGGAAGCTGGTTTAGTGGAGGGATAATGGGTAGTCCACTTCGTGCTATCAAAATTCAGAGGTGGATTTTCCAGATACACACATCAAGAATGACTCTATATTTTTGAAGGAAGAAGATTCCTTTTGGCTCTTCGATGATAAATTTTGGTTCATACCAAAATTCAAGAAAGAAGGGAAGGATGTAGATGTAGCAGGTGAGAACGGTTCTTAGTAATTACCAGCAGTAACTTCCAAAAGTATCCGACGGGCAGTAACTACAATAGTTATTGTGGTAACTCTACACAATCCTATAAATAGGACCCATTACACATTCTACGAGGTTAGTTGGTTAGTGGGTTACTTAGTGGTTGCGGGTTGGTTGTCATGTATTGTTGTTAGCCTCTCTACTTATCTCTGAAGTTCTTGTATTAATCTTGGAAACCTTTTGGGCTTGGATCCATATGTACTTTAATGCTTAGCTTGTACTTTATGTATTATGCATACTAATTTGTATATACATAATTAGTTCCAGTGTTCCAGTCTTCAGTCTTTCCGGCTCAATACTCTTTTCAATTAAGTACACTATCTTAGTTTAGTTCTTTGTTCCAGTCTAGTACTTTGATCCTAGTTGTCTAATTTGATATGCACCATTTGAATTCCCTGAACTCACAACTAGCTTTGAACTCCAACACTAGAATGGCTACCTAAAGAGACCACCTCCTTCCACACCCTTTGTTGTGATTGTTGTATAGTTGTAGCTAAACCGCAATTATCCAAAGCCATGCCATACTAGCATTTCCAAAACTATGAGTGTTTCTCCCTCCTTTTCTCTTTAACAATCAATAAGAATAAGGAATGAAAGAATGAAATATCTCTCAAATGGTAGAAAATATGACTATGTGCGTGAGATGAAACATGTGCATAACAAACTTTTCACTCCTTCCCATTGGCTTTTTTTTTTTAAATGATTTCTACTAAACAAAAAATCATAATCAACACCTCTCTTGATTGATATATACCTTTCTTTCCATACACAAAAGCAACCTCCTATTTTTACTTCTTTCTTAAAACCCAAGTCAATCTCCTTGATTAAAATACTTAAAAGATTTTCAGTTTTTATTGCACTTCAAATAATAAGAAAGGCCCATTTTACAATGGCTATCTCGGCCTCTTTCTTGATATCCATAAGGTCATGCATAGTCTCCGTTCTATCATTCATTTATAGATATGAGCAAATCGTTAAATATATTCTCCCTTCTATTTTCCTCCCTCCCAAGCTTTCTCTACCTCCATATGCATATCACTCTCTATATTCCTTCGTACCTCTCATTCTTTACCCCTCTCTTTTCCTTCTCTCACATTCTCTCTTTATCTCTATTTCTATTCCTCTTTACCTCTAACCCTATCTTTACTCTTTATCTCTATCACTATTAACTCTCTACCTCTCTTTTCCTTCTCTCACATTCTCCCTTTATCTCTATTTCTATTCCTCTTTACCTCTAACCCTATCTTTACTCTTTATCTCTATCACTATTAACTCTCTACCTCTCTCTTTATCTCTATCTCTACACATGAGATGCCACTTTTTAGTCACATTGACTTCATGCAAACAGATAAATGTATAGCTTTGTAAATAGCAATACACTCTTCAAAATATTTTCTATATGAACATTGACTTGCATGCCTACTTGAGTTCAAAAGCTTAGATATGAAACGCATATGGAGAAATAGTGATACTCAACTCTATTTTGTGGGTCAAATTTGTCCAAAAAGTCTCTTTAGAAAACTAAGTGCAAATCCCATTATATGCTAAAAAGTTTACCTTTATACCTAGGACTAAACATTTAGAGTACTTTCACACTATTTGGAAACCTATGCTCATAATTAGGTATTTTATATATAATTGGAGTATCTCAGGGCCTCATTTACATGTGGTTAGCTCTTATTTTGAGTATTTTTAATCATGGGCCGGGTTTGTCGATTCATTTGTGCATGATAGCTAATTGTCAACAAGAGGCACACCATAAACTTTACCATATTAGGTTTGTATGTTTTGACGACCAAGTGTAGATGCCCATGTGTAAAAGGGATTGGTCCATAGTTAAGACATTGTAAACCTAAAACTCTCTCTTTCTCATATGTGCAATGCATAGAGTGCTCTTGCTCCATCTTCTTCTCCATCGTGTGATTGTGGTTGTGTGTGTAGCTATTTTAATTTAAATACATATACACCAAACAACATGACCTTCAAAAAACAACTGGCTTTAGATGTCTAGGCAAAGATTTGTACAGACAAAACTCAATCTTTGATTCATAATTGTACAACATATACAAAAGTATCAAAACTTTCCAGTTGAATCATCAAGGGTCTTCAAAGTCGGCAGCATGCTAAACCTTTCTAAGTCAAGATAGAATTCTCACTTGTATCCATATAGTCAAGACAGTAGATATGTTAGACTTGGCTATATATTGCAGGCTTCAAAGAACCTTTCAGTTGTTATCCATGTCGAGCTTAAAAAATTATTAGACTATCTAATGTCCTAAATATTAAAGTAGTTTTCAAAAACTCAAGTTCTTTCCTACGTCATATCTTGCCAGAATTGCTCCATATGGTCTTAAAAAACTTATTTTTATAATAACCATTTACTGTAAAAAATGTCCACTCATCCATAAGTTAAAAAATTATATGCACTGCTTTGTTCAGTAGCTACAAAAAACGTAGGGACTAAAGTTGTATGCAATGCTTTGTTTTGTAACTACATCTTAATATATGCACCAAAGTTGAGCCCTTCAAATAGAACAAACCAACTAACAAAATGGCCAGAAATCACAGATTAACCAAATGTTTCATCACAACAGTGGTTGGTATTGAGGCTTTAGTTAAAGCAAGCTCACAAATTACATTAATTAGGGTGTGCTAGCCCTATATAGGTTTATCAAAAAATCCATTTTTCCACCATATGTCAGAAAGTTGTAGTAGCAAAATCCCAAAATTTCAACCATCAAAGGAGAAGATACATTCGGCTTAGCAACTAGAAAGGAGACTAAGAATTTATGAAGTTTATTGGATCAGAGTCAAATCTTTCAAAAAACCAAAATATGGTAGTAAGAACTAGAGTTTAACTCAAATCCAAGAATATGTATGTATGTATAAGGTTACCAATCAAAGCTAGATTGCCGACCATACAAAGCAATGCATTCCAGTCCTATACAGGGTCTCATATCTCCTAGGATTTAGGCAAGATCAAGTACTATTATATAGTAGATCTTGCCAAAAACTTTTTACTAAAAATACTCAGTATTACCAGCAGATACAGGTTTAGGTGGAGTTTTTCTAAAAAATTAACTTCCTCACCAACAGACCCTGACCAAACAGAGCCAGGTAATTAGGCAAAATTTAGTCCCATCAAAAAAAGCCATACTAGCAACAGCTAGAGACCATGATCAAAAGTCCAATTATAAACCAGATCTCCAGTCAAGACATCAGCCAACAGCCAGCATACTAGAAAAGATCTTGCCAAGTCAGCATGACAATGAACATAGCCAGAATTTTCAAGGATTATCACTAGTGAAAACCCAAGTTCAACTCAGAACTATCACAATAAGCACAGCCATATAGTAGATCTTGCCATATCTTCCATAGAAATAAATACACTCAATAGTTAAAAGTCAAAAACTAACTCAAGAGTCAATAAGAGTATAATATGTATGTAAGAATATGGTTACCAATAGTTAAAAAAGACCATATTTAGGCCAGAAGTCAATGAGTAATCTCGTAATCTGCAAGAACAGACATGTACACTCATCAGCACACACCAAGTGCCATAAAGAATTTCCCTTGGAATCAAACTAACAACTGAACTAACTGCCTAGAGAAGTATCAGCCAAAGCCACAAAAAGTGGAGCCATTTTTTTCAAACCATACTTTCTATGGTAAACCTCTTATAAAAAGGTAGTGAGCATGATTCATTTTCACTAAAAAAAATTACACCCCAATTACAGCAGCAACACCCCATTGATGTGTGAATATAAGTCAATCCTATTTTGTGCCCAAGTGATCCATCAATAAGGTATTACAGAGATATCAAAGTTAGATTAGTAAACTCTCAAGCTCAGTGGGTAGGCCAAGACTCCAACTATCCAAAAATTAGCTACATTAGCCAGAGGACCAATAATAATCAGAGAGAAAAAATCCATCATGTTTTGTGCCCAAGCCGTATTAATCATAGTTAATCAATATTTTGCACCTGCTAAACAACAAATACTAGGTGAGCAGAGCTCCCTTTCTTTTGTAGATCATATCAAAAATTTACAGTAAACCCACAACCCCTAAATGCTAAAGATGTTGTAATAAAGAGTTTAAGAGCCATATGATTACCAAGTGAACTAGTCTATACTTCAACCAACAACCAATAACCAATCAGCCGTCTTTTTATAATCAATAACCATAAATAGAACCTATTTGATCCAACTAGGCCAGCAATCATCTGTCATCAGCATGGAATTCAAGTCCTAATGCACAAATTTAGTATTTTACTAATGCCAGCTCAACGCAAAGTCAATGGAAAACTACATTTTTTCTTTACATTCAGCACCCAACAAGGACAAAAAACATCCTTTTTAGAATCAATGTTCCAAGGCAAGAATCAAATCCTATTGGAATCATCCAATCAAGAGCTAGTATCCTTCCAAAACGCCTCATAGTGGTATAGCATTAGAAATTTTCTAAAACTTAGTTTTGAGTGAAATGTAGAACCTGTGGAGCAGAAGCATCCGAAATAATCACCAAAGTGCCCGAGGAAATTCAAAGCCAAGCACATTTCCACTCACATTGTCTCTCTCTCTCTCCCTCTTTTCAAAAAAAAAAAACCAAGTCTAAGTGAGGAACACACATCCCTCACCTATATATGTAGGGCTTGAAGGAAACCATGTAGTGTTGTAGCCGAGTGTCCTGCCTGTCTGTAAAGAGACGGCCTAGATGCTGAGAATGATTGAATGAAGGGGGCATTGAGGTCATACATTCATGACGAGGAAAATTGTATTGTGCAAAGGGGAGCTATTTGGAGGGGCACTGAGTTCAAGTATCCACCAAGGCACTAGACATCGTGATGTACATCCAGTGGATGGGGAAAGGGTTTTGCAGAGGACTCAAGAGAGATAGCTAGGCAGCTAATCATCATAACAAGGGTAGGGCGCCATATCTTAGGTATACCAATTAAATCGGAAGCCCAGATTTTCGCCAAGGCATGGGTTAAAACATCTAGTTTATATTAAGGGGTTCATCTCATTAGGTAAGCATGGTAACCAATGGTTGAGGGGTTCACCAGATAAAATCTTATGGTAGCAAGTTATACTCATCCACTGTATTAAGCATAGCAAAAGTTAGGAATTATTATTAAGGGCGGTGCATAGTAAAGACTAAGGTAATCTCCCACAAGGCATCAGTTAGCTCAACAACTCAAGTTAAAACGAGTATAAATAGTTGGATGTAACTATACCTAGCTAGATATAGTGATCCAGAGCACAATCAGAATCACCTCCAGATGAAGTGTTAAAGCAAACACAACCCGATGAAGTGCCAAATCAAGAGTTATTAGGGGAACCAAAGTAAAAATACACAACTAGAAGGTATGTGTGTATGTTTAGTTGGATGAAGGAGTTAATGTTAGATGAAGTGACCAAGTGTGTGTGTGTGTGTGTGTGTGTGTGTGTGTGTGTGTGTGTGTGTGTGTGTGTGTGTGTGTGTGTGTGTGTGTGTGTGTGTGTGTGTGTGTGTGTGTGTGTGTGTGTGTGTGTGAGAGAGAGAGAGAGAGAGAGAGAGCAAGCATGATTGAGCATTGTGCGTTAGCACTAGCAAACAACGAGGCGATTGAGAAGGCAGATTTCAACTTCTTCTTCTTTGTCGCATGAGGATGATCACTGGACGACAACATAGGGAGGTGAGGGACACACTGTTGCTGTCTTTTTGAGCTTATCGGCAACATGGTTGTGTGCTTGTAGCCTTCATAATGAATTGCACACAATGCATCACAAGTCGCTTGCATTGACATTTTTTGGCTCTATTGTTGTGGAACTATTGTGCACCAAGCTTGAGTTATAATGTGGTGCTACTATTAGAGGTTACATTTTTTTCATTTAGTAGGAAAGGTTGTGAAGGGTGCATTTTTTGTTGATTTTTTGGATTTTTTTTTGCCAAATATAAGTTTTGGTATTCTGCAGGGTCATTGGTAGTTCATACCTGTTGACTCTACTTGTACATATATTGTCATTTTGTTCATTTTGATTTGTCGCCACAATAGCAAGCATGCCACTCACATGCACAGTCAGTCTATAGTTGTAGAAGTGATAAGGTTTTGTTTAAAAAAATTTATAACATTTAAGTTCTTTAACAAGAATCATAAACACAAACCAAAAAGGAAGAGGAATTGTTTTTGGAAAAAAAAAATTGAAAAGAAAAACCCTCATGCCCGTGCATGGTCTTGGTCTTGGTTTTTTGATAGTAGATATGTTTAAAGCTATATATATACCCTACTCCTACAAGGGGGAAAGTAGGCATGTGGGATAAGGCTCCACCTTTCTCTTCACAAGCCTCCCTCAAAATTTTCCTTTTTACCCACATGCCTAGGAGAAAATTGCCTATTTTGAGGACTCTGAGAGCTTAAGATAGCCAAATGTTGTGTTGTAAAGCATGCCACAATCTCCTACATGATATGCTTGTTTCAATCTATCACACTCCCAATCCACATATTGGGTATCAAAAAATGATAAAAACAAGAAACAATCAAGTGAAATCAGGGAATAAAACACCCAAAAACAAACACAAACAACCAATAGAAAGGACTCCAAGGTAGTATCAACGCCTTTAGGGTACCAGAGTCACATGTATTGATGCTTTGGTCATGTGCTAGAGCCTAAGTAATTAGAGAGAGATATAGTTTACACGGGTGCCCACTATCCACCCACATCAAGTTCTGAGCCTTTGAGACTGGGACCCAACATAGGGCGATCCCAAACCCACATATCATGGCTAGTGACTCTTCCTCTGACCATGACGTTGGAGAGGGAGAATGGGGAACACACCCAAAACACAAACAATTGCCTCTCTATAGCTCAGGACATTCACAGCACCCCTATCCTCTCATAAAAACCTTCAAAAGATATAATACACACTAACAGGCCACAGTTTGCACACCTATCAATGCACACTCGCTTAACAAGACCACCATTCGACATAAACACACCGCCAATGCTCGTTCCATCACACTTGACACACACCACAACTCAATTTCACTCTCTTTGCACCACAAAGCAGTCTGCGAGCACACGCCTCCGCTAGCATCGACACGTACACAAAAGGCAAGCGAAAGAGAGGGGGGAATGGGAAACAATGCAAAAAAATAGAGGGAACAACTTGATTTTGCTTAGCAGAGTGTATATACAACCATCACAATGCCACATGCGTGAGCTTCAACAAAAACCTGCCTTTAAGGCTCACTCGTGGCTTTTTTCAACCTCTTACAGTCCAAAAAACCGAGAAAAAGCCCCATTAATGAGTAAAAACTTCGGTTTTATAGCGGGGGCTCGCCCTTTTTAGTAACTTGAACCTCATTGGGACCCTCTGGCTCCGTATTTGGCAATATATACAAGGCTTGATTGAAGCCTTCAAACCAATTTTCCAACTCTCTCTCATTGCCACTCTTTGGAGACCTCAAGGAGGGGGGTGCTAGTGCCTCTACACTCAATAAAATGGTTTGCCCTCGGGGCTCCCGGGAATAGCCATTCAGGCCCTCCACATCATCACTACCAATAACTCTGCCCAACGGCCATTGAGTCCAACGATCAACACCAACAACACACTCAACAGGGCCGCCACCCGTTATCGCCCAAGAGCGTCCAGCAGCGCCGCGTGGCGGTGCCCCACAATGCCATCACCATGAGCTCCAAGATCCAAGAGCTCACGCATTGAGATGCCTTTGCCTTCGTGCCATCACACTATATAGAGCAGTTCCCAGGCCTCACATACCCCATGTGGTGTAAACGAGATGCCATGTGGCAGTGTTGCAGAGCTCCACCCCATTGGGGGGCTACTCGGGAATTCAATTGATGAGATGTCAATTTCTACTGACTTCATGCAATTCCCACTACCTTTTGGAGCTCAAAACAACACAAATGGCATGTCTACCAATGCGGCTAAAGTGCCCTCCAACAACTCACCCCCGTAAAATCTTTCACTGGCCATAACTTGCTCATTCGAGATCCGATCGATGATCCGAAAAAACCGGCATACCCCACAACTTGAGCACTTCAATGGTATCCTCTCATTCCAACTCTTGAATAGCTCTATCTTCCACAGTAGAGCTCCATTTGAGGAGCCGCCTGGACCAGCTCATAGAGAATCGCAAAATATCACATTCTAGGGCACCATACACACCCTTTAGACACCTAGATTTTCCATCCCAATTGGCCCTTTTTGGATCATTTCTAGCCTAAAACCACATCAAGCATACATTTCCACTGCCCAAGGCCTTCATACCTACTCTAGGATATTGTCCTGCCCCTGTCTACACCCTTAGCATTGCTTGGCACCACTTCTAGGCTTGACCAACTTTGGTTGCACCAACGTGATAGAGGAATACCTACATCAAACATTGATAAGCCAAATCAAAATGTACCTATCTCGACCTCATAGCCCAGTGCTAATGTGTTTAGTCACCTAATGGAATTTTTAGTAGAGCTACTCGATCTGAACATGAGGCTAGTGAAGTAGACAAAGGGAGTGGGAAAGTAGATTCATCATTCACATCTCACATAGACCCCACACTCCCAAAGAGTGTCCATGTGGATAGCCTACCTACTACATTTATTGAAGGCCCTACAAGGCTATCACCCTCTGAGTTTCTATAACTTGTATTCGAATTAGGGTTGCAGGAAAACACACACAGCTTGGAGAAGACGAAGGAATCTCAAGGCACACAACCGAGAGTGTATTACTTAGTGTGCAATGGAAAATATAGATAGCCCTAGAATGATGTGCGTATATACAATGCACGGGGGGGGAAATCTCCTAGTGAGGGATAAAATGCCCCGGCGGTCCTAAATGTGTTCACACACATCACTACCACATGTATATGGAAACAAATCCCCCATGGAGTGATGCGGTGAACGAGAGCTGGCACACGAGTAAAGGGAAGTGGCATGTCTTGAGGACACGATCAGTCCACAAAGGGGAGTAAGCCCAAAGCTTTGTAGAAAGTTTTGAACTTCTCACAAGACAATGCCTTTGTAAAAGGTCTGCAAGGTTTTCCTGTGTTGGCACATAAGCCAAGCCGATCTCTCCTACTTAGAGCCTCTCCTTGACATAGTGGTAATGCATCTCAATGTGCTTTGTGCAAGCATGAAAAATTGGGTTCCTCTCAACTGCCAATGCGCTCTGACTATCACTGTAGATAGTGTTGGCAGTGTCCTGTCCAACACCCAAATCAGCCAACCATAAGGCATCTAGGCCATACACACTCAATAGTAGCTGTGAAGACTACCCTGTACTCGGCCTCACAACTAGAAGTGGCCACAATAAGTTGATTCTTGCTCAACCATGATATACATGAACTGCCAAGCATGAAACAAAAACCATTTGTGGACACTTGCGTGTCAAAACAACCAGCCCAATCTGAGTTTGAAAAAGCGTGTAAGTATGGCGGCAATGATCCCCCCTTGGGATAAAACAAGCCAAGATGTAAAGTGCCACTCAAGTAGCGAAAAATCCTCTTGAAAACCTGCCAATGCTTAGACCCTGGGCTATGCATAAATCTGCTGACCTGTGAGGCTGAAAACTGAATATCCAACCTCGTGTTGCATACATAAATGAGGCATCTAGCAACAGTTTGGTAAAGAGTGACATCTGCAGAATCACCAGCATCATGAAAACTCAATTTCAAACATGTTTCCATGGGAGTGGCAATAGGTTTGCAATCCTCAAGTCCAAACTTACATAGCAATGTCTGTACGTATCTTTTCTAACACAAGGCAATACCACCATCACACTGCTTAAATTGTATACCAAGTAATGATGCAACATCCCCAAATTTTTCATCTTGAAAGTAGCATTCAAATCAGCCTTAAATTCAGCAATATGTCTCTCATTCGGTCCAGTGATCAGCAAATCATCTATATAAAAAACCACAATGAGAAGTACATCACCCTCACGCTTTACATACAATGAGATTTATGTTGGACTGTTACAAAAGCCTCATTTGACGAAACGAGTGTTAGCCTTCTCATACCACGACGAGGAGATTGCTTTAGCCCATACAAAGCTTTGTTACATTTGCACACCTTATCCTCTTGTCCTTTCTTGAAAAAACTGCAAGGCTGTGTTACATAAACTTCCTCAAAGATGTCACCATACAAGAAAGCAAACACAATGCTTGATTGATGTACATCCCAACCAAAATAAGCTTCCAATGCACATAGAAAATGCACAGTATTTATGCGACAAGTGGGAGAAAAAGTCTCTTCATAATCTATGCCTTTTTGCTGTTCATAACCCTTTGCAACAAGTCGAGACTTTTAGCGATCAATCTCACCATTTGGCTTGCATTTTAAATTGTAAACCCACTTTGTACCAATGGCCTTTTTTCCAAGAGGCAAATCACATAAAGTCTATGTGTCATTTTCCACAAGTGCATCATATCCTGATTGCATGGCAGCCATCCAATTTTTTAAATACTGTGCTTCATCAAAAGACAGAGGTTCCTCGACATCATGTAAGCTAGACACATCCAAAGCATACAATCTAATGCATAAGATGCATGGCAAGAACGTGAACGAGTACGACTAGACAAAGGTGCATCCAATTTACTCTCACAAAAATGTATGAACCAACCATTTTGGCATACCTCTAGCTTGCTCATTTTTAGCCCTTTCCTCATCAAGTACATCATGTACATTTGCATCAGTAATAGGCTGATTTGTAACATTTTCAGAAACCCCCATAGACTGTACATTTGCCTCATTAGAATTTACATTCATACTTCCACCACTAAAAAGAGGCAACAAAGTGTCATAAATGTCATGTGAGCTTACATTACTACCCTCTAGTACATGATAGCAAGGGCTGACCAAAATCTTCCACAAACACAACATCCCGTGAAACCAGAATACACTTTGTTTGTGGATGATACAACCTGTGACCTTTGCTTTCAGCACTATAACCAACAAAAATATATTTGACAACCTTATCATCCAAACAGTCAAAAACATGCGTGTGCTCCATAGAAGGCTTTCTATCATGACATACTTCATATGGAGCCATAGACTGCAAAGCTTTTGTAGGACACCTGTTTAGTACATAAGTGGCACACATGATGGCCTCAAGCCAAAAAGAGTGCGACAAAGCTTGACTTCTGACCATACATCATGCCATTTTCATAAATGACCTGTTTTTCCTCTCAGTAACACCATTTTGCTGAGGTGTATAAGGCATTGTATATTGGTGTTTTATAGAGGCAGCAAAGAAGCGACCATATCAGATTTTTGCAAACGTAGCAAACTGGAAAAATTCAGATCACCAAAACGTGCATGCCAAAGTTCTGCATCTGAAATAGCCTTTGAATCCACAACTGCATTTGCAAAATTTTGCCCACACTTGTCATACAAAGTGAGCTTATACAGCCCATGATATAAAATGCCAAATGCAACAATTTCATCACCGAAATTGAGATCATGTATTGTACATCTATCATCCACAAATTTTACTACAAGACCAAGTCTAGCAAGTGCAGATACAGACAAAAGACTCTTCTTGATCCCAGGTACATAAAGTGCATCAACAAGTGTAAAAGAGCTGCCATTTGCAGTAGTAAGCACAATCTTTCCAGCTCCTTGAACCGGATAAGAGGCATTGTTGGCACAAGTAACTGAATTCCCGTGAGGGACAGACTCAAGGGAGGTGAACAAATCATGATGTGAGGTAATGTGCTTTGTAGCACCACTGTCAAAATACCACACATGTGAATAAGCAAAAACTAACATGCATGAATCATGGACAACAAGATTATAGGTACACTCTACACTAAAGCCCATTATGCACCAACATCAGCATCACAGTCTCCTTTCACAGAAGACTCAACAATAGCTACATTTGTAGTGATCTAGCATTTGCAGTGGAACCACCCTCTTTCTTCTTAGCCTCTTTGGGCTTCAACTTAGGAAACTGCTTGATCAAGTGATCATTAGCTACCATAATGGCAACGCATCTTCTTGTTTCCCTTATCACTAGAATTTCCAAACGAATTGCTGCCAACAGAAGCATTAGGAACATGTGATTTTTCACTTGAAGAAGAACCATAAGAAGTGGTTGCATTATTGTTACCACCCTTTCTTTGAGCAACAATAAAAGCCTATTCAACTGCACGTTGTCTACTCTTGATTTTTTGGAAAGTGACTCTTGCAATAGCAATGTGCACAATGCATCAAACTTGACAACTTCAGAATTTCCTTGGGTCACAAGTCTCCAAGTACTAGCAAAAGTTTGGCAAGGCATCAAGAATAGTTTGCACAAGGGAACTCTCTGAAATGAATTCACCTTTAGAAATAAGTTGCTCATTTATATGCGAATGCTCACCAAAGCTCACGAAAATTGAAGAAAGTGAGCAGGCGTGTGCTGGAGCTGTTGGCGACTAAGCCTAGGAGGACGCAACCTGCTCTGATACTAATTGTTGAAATTAGGATTGCAGGAAAACACAAACAGCTTGAAGAAGATGAAGGAAGCTCAAGGGACACAACCGAGAGTGTATTACTTAGTGTGCAATGGAAAAGATAGATAGCCCTAGAATGATGGGCGTATATACAATGCACGGAGGAAAAAACCTCCTAGTGACAGAAAAAATGCCTAGACGGTCCTAAGTGTGTTCACACACATCACTACCACATGTATATGGTTCTGTTTCCGCCTTCCGTTTCGGCGTCTGCTCAGATTTTTGATTCGGGCTCATTTCGGTCTCCGTTTCCACTACAGGCAGTACTGCACAGGCTATTTTGTCATTTTGTGAAAAAATTTTGTGAGTGTTGTTTTCTACATAACAGGTGCCTTACAGTCTTCTACAGTTTGTGCTATATAGCACGTGTTGTTCGCGCTTCATTTCTTCTCTTTTCGGACAGTTTTCACATTAGGTCCAGCATTTACCATGGCTGACGATAACACAGATGTGTTCAAGATGTTTGTTGCTGAGGACAGATTGGAAGGGGACAATTACCCTATGTGGGCTTACATGATGCAACATGTTCTTGTGTCAAAGGGCGTCTGGAATATTGTGCAGGGCACTAATGTACGTCCTGGTTCTGAGGATGTAGGCGATGTTGAGGATGTGGCATGTCTTGCTACAATGATTGCTCCTATTAGAGTTGTTTTGCCTACGGCCGAACAATCTCATTGGGATATAAAGGATGCGCAGGCTCATGAATTGATTGCATTGTCTATGAAGCTCACCATTGTTCCTCACATTCGTTCATCAAAATGTGCAAAACAGGCTTGGGAGATTTTGGCTGGTCTTTACGCAAGTCGCAATGAGGCTAAATTTGCTTTGTTGCATAAAGAGCCGGAGTCAAAGATTATGCATGAAGAATATGATATGGACACTTTCCTTGCTGGTGTCAAGGATACCAATGAGCAACTTATTTCTGCAGGTGAAGTCATTTCATACAGTTCCCTTGTGCGGACTGTTCTTGATGCCTTACAAGATTCTTACTAGACTTTTGCTAGTACTTGGAGACTTATGACCCAAGGAAATCTTGAAGTTGTTAAGTTTGATGCATTATGCACATTGTTGTTGCAAGAGTCACTTTCCAGAAAAAACAGGACTAGATAGCGTGCAGTTGAACAGGATTTTATTGCTTCTCAAAGAAAGGGTGGTAACAGCAATGCAGCCACTTCTTATGGTTCTGCTGCGAGTGGCAAAACTTATGTTCCCAATGCTTCTGCTGGAAGCACTTTGTCTGGAAATTCTGGTGATAAGGGCAAAAAGACGATGCATTGCCATTATTATAAATCTAATGATCACTTGATCAAGCAGTGCCCTAAGTTGACGGCCAAAGAGGCTAAGAAGAAAGAGGGTGGTTCCATTGCAAATGCTTGTTCCACTACAAATGCAGCCATTGTTGAGTCTTCTGTGAAAGGAGACTAGGATGCTGATGTTGATGCAGAATGGGCTTTTAGTGCAGAGTGCACTTACAATCCTGCTCTCCATGATGCATGCATGTTAGTTGTTGCAGATTCACATGTGTGGTATTTCGATAGTGGTGCTACAAAGCACATTACCTCACATCGTGAATTGTTCACCTCTCTCGAGTCTGTCCCTCATGGGAATTCAGTCACTTGTGCCAACAATGCCTCTTATCCAGTTCAGGGAGTTGGAAAGATTGTGCTTACTGCTACAAATGGCAGTTCTTTCACCATTCTTGATGCACTTTATGTACCTGGGATCAAGAAGAATCTTTTGTCTGTATCTGCACTTGCTAGACTTGGACTTGTAGTCAAATTTGTGGATGACAGATGTATAGTTCATGATCTCAGTTTTGGTGATGAAATTGTTGCATCTGGACTTTTGTGCCGTGGGATGTATAAGCTCACTTTGTATGACAAGTGTGGACAAAATTTTACAAATGTAGTTGCAGATTCAAGGACTATTTCAGATGCAAAACTTTGGCATGCACATTTTGGTCATTTGAATTTTGCTAGTTTGTTGAGTTTGCAGAAATCTGATATGGTTGCTTCTTTGCTGCCTCTTGAAGCACCTATCAAACATGTTTGTGAAGGCTATATTTTGGGTAAGATGCAGCGTTCGAAGTTTCCAAAGCATGGTTCAGTTAGGGCCACATGCAGGTTGCAGCTTGTGCATAGTGATGTTTGTGGGCCCATGCAAACTCCGCCCTTGGGCAATTACCTTTACTTCATGACTTTCATTTTTGATTACTCCAGGCATGCATGGGTATTTCCAGTTAAAGCGAAGTCCGAAGTTTTTATGTGCTTCAAACAATTTTTGGCTATGGCTAAAAATGTCTGGAAATGTACTATGGGTACCCTTCGTTCCGATGGAGGGGGGGAGTATATGTCTCATGAATTTAATGCATTTCTGGCTAGTCGTGGGATAAAACACCAATGTATAGTGCCTTATACACCTCAGCAAAATGGTGTTGCTGAGAGGAAAAACAAGTCACTTACGAAAATGGCATGATGTATGGTTGAAAGTCAAGCTTTGCCGCATTCTTTTTCGCTTGAGGCCATCGTGTGTGTCATTGATGTACTAAACACGTGTCCTACGAAAGCTTTGCAGTCTATTACTCCATATGAAGCATGGCATGATAGAAAGCCTTCTATTGAGCACATGCATGTTTTTGGTTGTTTGGCATATGCTTTGGTGCCACAAACATAGCGTAGAAAATTGGATGATAAGGCTGTCAAATGTTTTTTTTTTTTTGTTATAGTGCTAAAAGCAAAGGTTACATGTTTTATCATCCGCAAACAAAGCGTATTCTGGTTTCACAGGATGTAGTGTTTGTGGAAGATTTTGTTCAGCCCTTGCTATCATGTACTAGAGACAGTAATGTAAGCTCAGAGGACATTTATGTCACTTTGTTGCCTCTTTTCATTGGTGGAAATACGAATGTAAATTCCAATGACACAAATGTACAGGCTATGGGGGGTTTTGAAAATGTTACAGATTAGCCTATTACTGATGCAGATGTACATGATGTACTTGATGAAGAAAGGGCTGAAAATGAGCAGGCTAGAGGTATGCCAAAATGGTTGGTGCATACATTGCGTGACAATAAATTGGATGCACCTTTGTCTAGTCGTACTCGTTCAGCTTCTTGCCATGTATCTTATGCATCAGATTGTTATAATTTGGCTGTGTCTAGCTTACATGATGTTGAGGAACCTCTGTCTTTTGATGAGGCACAGAATTCAAAAAATTGGATGGCTAGCATGCAATCAAAATATGATGCACTTATAGAAAATGATACATGAAATTTCTGTGATTTTCCTCCTGGCAAAAAGACCATTGGTACGAAGTGGGTTTACAAGTTGAACCGCAAGCCGGATGGTGACATCGATCGCCATAAGGCTCGACTTGTTGCAAAGGGTTATGCACAACAGAAAGGCATAGATTATGAAGAGACTTTTGCTCCCACTTCTTGTATGACTACTGTGCATTTTCTATGTGCATTGGCAGCTCATTTTGGTTGGGATGTACATCAGTCAGACATTGTTACTGCTTTCTTGAATGGTGACATATTTGCGGAAGTTTATGTAACACAACCTCGCGGTTTTGTCAAGAAAGGACAAGAGGACAAAGTGTGCAGATGTAAGAAGGCTTTGTATGGGTTGAAGCAATCTCCTCGTGCTTGATATGAGAAAGCTGACACTCATTTGGTCAAACAAGGCTTTCGTAACAGTCCAACAGAAAGCACATTGTTAGCATGAGGGTGATGTACTTCTCATTGTGGTTCTTTATGTAGATTTGCTTATCATTGGACCAAATGAGAGACATATTGCTGAATTCAAGGCTGATTTGAATGCTACTTTCAAGATGAAAGATTTGAGACTGTTGCATCATTACTTGGGTATACAGTTTAAGCAGTGTGATGGTGGTATTGTCTTGTGTGAAAAAAGTTACATAGAGACATTGCTATGTAAGTTTGGACTTGAGGATTGCAAACCTATTGCCACTTCTATGGAAACAGGTTTGAAGTTGAGTCTACATGATGCTGGTGATCCTGCTTATGTCACTCCTTACCAAACTGCTATTGGATGCCTCATTTATGTATGCAACACGAGGCCGGATATTCAGTTTGAAGTCTCACAAGTCAGCAGATATATGCATAGCCCAGGGTCTAAGCATTGGCAGGTTGTCAAGAGGATTTTCTCTACCTTAGTGGCACTTTATATCTTGGCTTGTTTTATCCCAAGGGGGGATCATTGCCGCCAGACTTACATGCTTTTTTGGACTCAGATTGGGCTAGCTGTTTTGACACACGAGTGTCCACAAGTGGTTTTTGTTTCATGCTTGGCAGTTCATGTATATCATGGTTGAGCAAGAAGCAACCTACTATGGCCACTTCCAGTTGTGAGGCTGAGTACAGGGCAGTCTTCACAGCTACGGTTGAGTGTGTATGGCTCAAACGCCTTGTGGCTGATTTGGGTGTTGGACAGGACACTGCCAACACTATCTACACTGACAGTCAGAGCGCATTGGCAGTTGCAAGGAACCCAGTTTTTCATGCTCGCACAAAGCACATTGAGGTGCATTACCACTATGTCAGGGAGAGGCTTTGAGCAGGAGAGATCAGCTTGGCTTATCTACCAACACAGGACAACCTTGCATATCTTAGGCATTGTCTCGTGAGAAGCTCAAAGCTTTTCACAAAGCTTTGGGCTTACTCCCCTTTGTGGACTGATCATGTCCTCAGGGCATGGCACTTCCCTTTACTCATGTGCCAGCTCTCGTTCACCGCATCACTCCAAGGGGATTTGTTACCATATACATGTGGTAGTGATGTGTGTGAACACACTAGGACTGCTGGGGCATTTTTTCCCTCTTTGGGAGGTTTTTTTCCCCGTGCATTGTATATACACCCATCACTCTAGGGCTATCTATCTTTCCATTGCACACTAAGTAATACACTCTCTATTGTGTGCCTTGAGCTTCCTTCATCTTCTCCAAGCTGTGTGCGTTTCTCTGCAACCCTAATTCCAACATTATCCAAAGATCAGCCAATTTCCCTCAACATCATCAATTGTTTACACATGTCAACTACTTGAATTTTGCCACATGCCTAAAAAATGCATGCAAAATTAATCATAGTTGGAGAGAAACGTTGTCTCTACATTCACATAAAACAAACCAAAGCTTCTCGGCACTACCCATGTAGAACATAGCATCCAAAAAGTCCATTTCAAGAGGTGACATATTGGAGACGAAGCTCATCAAGAATTTGTTGTCACTTCAAAATTACACCACACCTTTTAGTAGCCTTTTTTAACATCCTCATTGTGAGTTTGTTAATGGCTTGAATAATGCCACATGTTTGCAAGATGCAAGCTTAGATGATCATATTTGGGGTGTTGCCCTCACTTTGCATAATGCGACATGTCTCTAAGATGCAAGCCTAGATGAGCACATTTGGAGTATGGCCCTCAAGTTGTATAAATTGGAGATCCATGTTCCTCCAAAACCCTTGGCATCTTCTTCAATAAAGTAACAATCTTATATCATGCCAAATGCCTTCAAAATGAATGAATAGGTGTGCGCATTTGAGAGAAGCCGTGGATCTGCATTTCTTGACATTTTGTTGAAAATGGCCAAGAGATTCCTATTTGTGCCCATGTGGAGGTACCCAACAATAAGTGCAATAGAAGGGAAAAACGCCCCGGATAGGAAGCTCTTTAAGAACATAATGTGCTTTTAAAAGTACATTACACATGCCATGCATCTCAACCAAAAAACACAAGACATTGTTTTTCAACAACCCTTGCTACCAACCTCCTCATGACATTGTTTGTCCACGTCAATGTCTTTCATAATGGGAGATACCTTTAAGATACAAGCATCTGTAATTTCATTTCAAGAGATTCATTCTTTATGTAGCATATAAAAGCGTCCTAGAGCTGAATTCTTTTTCCATGTTGATGAACTTATCATACCGGGTATACATGACATGACCAAAGCATTGACTAACAACCCCATCATGAAGTTGTTTGTCCATGTTAATGCTTTGCATGATGCCACATGCCTTCAAAAATAATGATTGGAAGAGTGAAACAATCATGAGCTTCTTTCCCATGTCCATGTTGGACATAGCTTCTAGCAAGTGCAGTCAAAGAGAACATCCTAGATAGAAAGGCCTACTTTGCATTAGAGGAAAACAACTTAGATCTTCTTTGCCCTATCCATGTTGCACATAACATGTAGTGAGTGAGTCAAAGAGTCGGCATGTTGCACACACAGACCTCGCTTAGCATTTGATGAGAACACCAAAGAGCTTCTTTTCACTACCCAAAGTTTCTTTCCCATGATGGAAACAAACATGCAAGAAGTGTAGCTTGAAAACTACATTTTGCACAACAAGGCCTCACTTTGCTTTTTCAAAAAATATCTATAGAGAGATTTTTTGGCCGTACTTTGTTGGAAATTACCTTCGCTTCTCATTCACTCCCGTGCTGCATCCCCCTTGATCTCACCTCCCCATTCTCCACCTATTACATACCTCTCCTACACTCTCCCTTCCCTTGCCTCCACATCTCTTTTTCACCCCCCCCCCCCCGGTGTGTGTGTGTGTGTGTGTGTGTGTGTGTGTGTGTGTTTCTCTTCTCCCCCTGTATCTACGCCAACATTATTACAACACGCCATTCAAACAAACATGCAAATTTTTTTCCTACTACACCATGATGCAACGATGCCTATGCCTTTAGGATGATCATTTATGAAAGAAGCATACTTTAGCATCTTTTAATTTATGTAGAGGGAGGAAGAAGGCATAGCAAGAGAAGGGGAGAGAGGGAGAGGGAAAGGAGGTAAGGAAAAGGAATAAAGAGAAGGAAGGGAGGGAAGGAGAGGGAGTAGGGAGAGGGAGAGAGGGACAGACAAAGAGGGGGAGAAGGGCTAAGGGATAGACGATCCCTACCCCCCTCTGGGCAACAAAACCACTAGCAAGCTCATCACTGTTCCGGGTGCCCATTTTTTAAAAATTGTTTATATCACAAGCATTCAAGAGGTATTTTTAGAATCCCTCTACATACAAGTTTTTATATATAATCAATGACCCCACTTCCTTCATAAAGTTGTTTTTTTTTTTTTAGTTTTCCCTTTTTAAACCCTTTTTTAAACATAATTTTGTAACTATTGGAACTGAAAAAAACCCTCCAAGTGAACTCACATGATACACAAGTTGAGGTGGACCCCAGGGACCACTGCAAAAAAAGAACATATTTTTATTTTTTGAGTGGCAAGCTCACTACTGGGGTTTTTTTTCTGGAGGGGGGGGGGATATCCTATCTCCCCTAACCCTTCTTCATTGGCCCTCTCCTTCTCCCTCTCTCCCTCTACTTCTCTCCCCCATTGTCCTTCCTCCTCTCCCGCCCTTCTCTGCCTATACTTGTTTACATTTTGAAACTTGAGTTTCTACTAATAATGCGTTTGTCAAATATTGTGTTTTGTTTGAAGATTCTTTGCATTCGACTCTAGATTTTATATAGAACATTGCCACACACACACACACACATACCTAATTACTTTGGATTTGTTTTCGATTGTCTTTTTTATGCTCTGATGGTTGAAATCATCCTACACACACACACACACACACACACACACACACACACACACACACACACACACACACACAAGGAGAGAGAGCCCAAAAGCAGAGGAAGAGTGGGCAGCGGATGCCGCAACACAGTCCACAACTTGACAAAGTAGGAGCACACCATAATTCAGGAAAGTTGAGACAATGGAAGATGAACTGCCAAAGGAGTTGTGGCACGGTGGTCATAGGGCGCTTAGGCAAAGCCGAAGATGGAGGTGGTTGAGGTGTATGCATTGATAGGCATCTTGAGTAGAAGGGGGTGAAAACAAAGAGACTCAATTGAGGGTAATGGATAGGTAGGGCCAAGACTGGAAACAATACGTGGACATGGAGGGTTATGACATCAAAAGGCAATAAGGAGAATCCATGGAGGATAGGGCTAGATTTTTGTTTTGATTGTTCGTTGGGGAAGTGCATTGCTCCTACCTTATGCCCGAACATGCAAGGCAAAGAAGCAGAGTCACGTGGTGCTTTATGATAAACAAAGGTTGTGACATGTGGGTTATCAAAAGGCAGTAAGGAGAAGCCATGTAGGACAAGGTTGGAGTTTTGTTTTGGGTATTCATTGGGGGAGTGCATTGCTCCTAGCTTATGCCCCAACATGCAAGGCTTTGCAATAAGAATGGTTGTGAGAACTATTATTCATGTCTATTTTAGATGTTGGTTCAAGGAGTGCATTGATCCTATAGGTAATTTCTAACCAACGTGGGTAGGGCCAAGAAGCTCTAAGCTATTCACGTAGTGTTTTTGTTGGGATTAAATCCCAAGTGACCTCTTATACGGATATGGCCGCCCGCCCGCTTAACTCGCTTATCACTAACTCTTTGTATATACTCACTTATACTTGTGTGAATAATAAGATTTGGGAGATAACCCTTCGATGAATTCTCTGCGTACTGTGGAAGCTCTTTGTCTGTGTATCTGTGTGTGTGTGTGTGTGTGTGTGTGTGAGTCGATCTAAGCTCCGCTCCACGACTTCAATTGGTATCAGAGCAAGGTTCAGTGCATTTTCGCGTAATCGCGCGCGCGCACACTCGACGTTCCGGGAGTATTTCCAGCAAATGACCTGTGCTTTTACCCCCCTTTCGAAGTTGTTTATGCCCTCAGAATTTCGTTCTGAGCACTACATCAAAAGATAGGTTTCAGCCGCAAAGAAACCCGTCTTGTGTAGATGGCAAGCAAGAGGTGTTCGGCATCAATATCGGCATCGACATACATCACTCATTAGTCTTCAAAGCATCATCTATAGACCATGTACACATATATATCATCAGATATATATATTGCAGTCTGCATTGCTACTTCTTGTGCTTGCCAGGTTCGAGGGGAGGTGTGGCCATATGACGGCTTGACACCACTGGCATGTATTGCAGATTGATGTATTGTGATTGTGGGTTTGCTAGTTGTGAGTCACACTAGCAGACAGACTGCCGCAACGGTCTTAGGACAGTGATTGGTCTATTGTAGGATGTATGCTAGTTCTGGGTAGTTTGCTGAGCCATCTGAGAGGGTCGTGTGTGAGGTTTTTTGAAGCCAAGCATTGGGGGCTGGGTTACCCAGTCTGAGGTGGATTAGGTTGTTGGAGTTCCCCTCTACACGCATCCTCTTCGACAACTTTTATCCCATATGATGTATGACTTTGTGTAGACATTGGATTGCATCTTATGCGTCAGGCCGTTGAGGCATTGTTCAGGGTTCAGTCTTGAGATAGATACAGGTTCTGTGATCACCCAGACAGGAGACAGTGTATGCTTACAGGATAGCGTATTACAGAGATTTTTAGATTTGTCACTGGTCAGCTATTTATGGTTGTTTTTGAGCTATCTTTTGGTTTCCAGAGCTCAGTTTACAGGGGAGACTCTGTCAAAATCTTTCAAAATACTGACAGTTCTTGAGGAGAGGTGTTCAACTTGTTGTTTATAGCTTGTTTATTGTGTACAGAGGCCAGTTTACAGGGGAAACTCTGCCGAATTTTTCCCAGGAGTAAACAGCTTGACAGACATGGCATCTTCTCAAAGTGAGACTCTTTACAACATAAAGAAGTTGGATGGCACAAACTTTCCATTCTGGAAGAAACAGATTTGGTAGGTTTTGGTGCAGAAAAAACAAGTGAAGCTACTGAAGCTCAAATGGGAAAGACCGGAAGGTATGGCTCAAGATGAGTGGGAAGAGCTTGACGAGTTAGCTTGCTCCACAATCATGTTGACACTGGCAGAAAATGTTTACTTCAACGTAGCAGAAGAGACTACAGCGTACGACGTATGGCAAAAGCTATGTGGTATGTACGAGAAACAAAGTGCTGCTTCTCAGATTTACTGGCTCAAGAAATTGGTGAATTTGAAGATGAAGGAAGGGACAACCATGTCAAATCATCTCAATGAATTTCACACAATTTTCAGCCAGTTAACAGCAGAGGAGATAGTCTTTCCAGATTCAATGAAGGCTATGTTTCTCTCAATCACTTTGCCAGACAGTTGGGATATTTTTCGCACGGCATTAAGTAACTCTGTCACGCCAGAAGGTCTTACAAGTGATAATGTAGAAGGCAGCTTGCTCACAGAGGAAGTGAACAGGAAGAACATTGACAAAGGCAAAGGCAATAGTGCTTTGGTCGTTCGAGGGAGACAACAGTCTAAAGAGAAGAAGGGTAAAAAGGCACAAAACCGAAGTAAGTCTTGTGACTCGAAGTCAAAGGATGACATAGAATGCTACCATTGTGGCAAGAAGGGTCACATGAAGAGAGACTGTACGAAGTGGAAACAAGAAAAAGACAAAACAAAGAGTTCTGAGCAAGATGAAAAGAAGAGTTCATTGAAGATTGAAGAGGTGAATGTCACAGGATCTGGTTTAGATAGTGATTCTGGTATAGCAGCTTGTGACATCTTTCTCACAAGTAGCTATGATTCTGCTTTCTTGACTGTAGAGGATGGTTATGCCATGAGTGATTGGATTATCGACTATGGGGCATCTCTACATGTCTCTCCTTACAAAGAGTGGTTTACATCATATGTGGCTACTAAGGATTATGTCAGACTTGGCAATGAGCAGGTTTGCGACATACTTGGAGTGGGAGATGTGCAGTTAAAATTTCAGAACGGTTCTTCTTTATTGCTCAAGAATGTCATACATGTTCCAACAATTCGAAAGAGCTTGATCAGTACACGGAAGTTGGATGATGCAAGTTATGTGACAGTCTTTGGAAACAGCGCTTGGAAGATCTCCAAAGGTTCAATGATTGTACCACATGGCAGCAAGTCAGGAACTCTGTACACTTTACGTGTTTCAGAGGTCAAAAAACATATAATTAATGTGATCGAGCAGCCAAGTGTAGCCTTCTGGCATCGTAGGGTGGGACATATGTCAAAGAAGGGAATGGACATATTGTCTCGTTCTGGTTATTTGCCTGGCTTTTCATTTCAAGATTTCGAGTTTTGTGAGCATTGTGTTTATGGTAAGCAAACACAGGAACCACACAGATCAAAGGAAAAATGTAAGCATGAACGGTTAGCTCTTGTACACAGTGACTTATGTGGACCAATGCCTAGTTTGTCGCTAGGGGGAGCAACCTACTTTTGTACCTTTATAGACGACTATTCTCACAGAGTATGGGTTTACTTCTTGAAGCACAAGGATGAGGTGCTCAAGGTCTTTAAGACATTCTTGCAACTCGTGGAGAATCAGAGTGGTCAGAAGCTGAGATGCTTAAGGACATACAATGGTGGAGAGTACATTTCCAAGGCTTTCCAAGACTTTTGTGAAGCAAAAGGGATAAAGCGGGAGCTTACTGCACCATACAATCCTTCACAAAATGGAGTTGCAGAACGTATGAATAGGACCATACAAGAGAAGTTCAGAAGCATGTTGTCAAATGCTGAGTTGCCTGATGGATTTTGGGCGGAAGTAGTGGCTACAGCAGTCCATTTGATCAACATGTCTCCTCGTAGGGTTATGGATAAGAGTGAAGTGGCCGAGATGCTATGGATAGGCAAGGCACCTTCGTATAAGCATCTCAGAGTCTCTGGTTGTGAAGCTTATAGACATATTTCTAAGGATTTGAGGAATAAGTTAGAACCAAAGAGCAGGAAGTGTATATTTCTTGGCTACAGAGAATCGGGCGAGATGGGTTATCGGCTTTGGGATCCTGAGTCCAGAAAAGTTATTCGTAGCAATGATGTGTATTTCAATGAAGCCAAGTTTCACGCTAAGCCAGAGAAGACAGAGGAGATCAGAATAGTTGTCTTCAGGGAAGATGGACCTAGTGCTAGCACATCAAGACAGCATGGTCAGGCTCAGGAACAACCTATAGTGGCTAGAGAGGCAGAATCAGTTGTGGTGAGACGTTCTGAGCGTGTCTCCAAACCACCTGATCGTTATGTGCCACCTCTAAATTATGTCATGCTCATGGATTGCGGAGAGCCATCTTGTTACAAGGAGGCATTACAAGTGGTTGACTCGCAAAAATGGCAGTTGGCCATGCAATCAGAGATGACGGCTCTCAATAAGAATCAAACGTGGGATTTGGTTCAATTGCCAGAGGGCAAGAAAGCTCTACCTTGTAAGTGGGTTTACAGGTAAGCTTACTCCTCATGATGGACAACCAAAATACAAATCACGGTTGGTTGCTAAGGGTTTTAAGCAAGAACACAGAATTGATTTTGATGAAGTCTTTTCACCAGTTGTCAAGACGACAACATTGAGAAGTGTACTTGCTTTGGTTGCCAAACATGATCTGCATTTACATCAGATGGATGTGAAGACGGAATTTCTTCATGGAGATTTGCATGAGGAGGTTTATATGCAGCAGCCATAAGGGTATGTTGAGAAAGGCAAAGAGAAATTGGTATGTCATTTGAGAAAGAGTCTCTATGGCAAGTTTCACCAATTTATGCTTTCTCAAGGATACAAGAGAAGTGAGACAGATCATTGCATGTATACTCGACAAGCTAAGGATGGTAGCTTGATGATCCTCATCTTGTATGTGGATGACATGTTACTTGCTGGTAGACAAATGGTAGAAATTTCAGCTCTTAAGTCAAAAATGGCAAAGGTTTTTGACATGAAAGACATGGGTGAGGCAAGTCATATACTGGGTATGCGTATCCAGCGAGATAGGTCAAAGAAGATGCTTTACTTATCTCAGAAAGAGTATATTGACAAGGTGTTGCAACGTTTCCATATGGACAGGGGAAAGGCATTGATGACACCATTGCCGTCATACGTGAAACTAAGCAACCAAGATTTCCCACAGTCAAAGGTGGAAAAGGTTGAAATGGAAACGGTGCCGTATGCGTCTGCATGTGGGAGTGTGATGTATGCAATGATTTCTACACGTCCATATATTGCATTTGCAGTGAGAGTGGTTAGCAGATATATGTCAAATCCCGGCAAGAAACATTGGGAGGCAGTGAAAGGTATCATGAGATACTTAAAACATACAAAGAGTATGCGCATATGCTATGGTAGTCAGGATTTGAGTGTCAGAGGATATACTGACTCAGATTATGCAGGAGACTTGGATAAGAGGAGATCTACATCAGGCTGTGTCTTTACATTGCCTGGAGGTGCCATATCATGGCGATCTCGATTACAAGATTGTATTACGCAGTCTACTACAGAAGCTGAGTATGTTGCAGCAAATGAGGCATGCAAAGAAGCTATTTGGCTTGGTAGATTGGTAGCAGACTTGGGAATCAAAGTAGATATGCCAGAGGTTAGATTGTGATAGTCAAAGTGCTATACAATTGGCAAAGAATCCAGTGTTCCATTCAAAGACTAAGCATATTGATGTGAAATATCACTTCATTAGGGAAGTACTTGAAGACAAGCAGATACAACTGATGAAGATCCACACCAAGGACAATCCTATTGATCTACTCACAAAGGGACTTCCAGGAGAGGGCTTTGTGCATTGTTGTGAGTTATTGGGCATTGGATAGATGGCAGCCATGTAAATCTTTGTACATTTATGTTCATAGATTTACAGTTACTTAAAGTGCCACATTGGACTTTAAGTGGGAGGTTGTTGGGATTAAAGCCCAAGTGGCCTCTTATACGGATATGGCCGGCCGGCCGCCTAACTCGCTTATCACTAACTCTTTGTATATACTCACTTATACTTGTGTGAATAATAAGATTTGGGAGATAACCCTTCAATGAATTCTCTGCGTACTGTGTAAGCTCTCTGTTTGTGTATCTCTCTCTGTGTGTGTGTGTGTGTGTGTCGATCTAAGCTCCGCTCCACGACTTCAGTTTTATGATGAGAACGGTTGTTGGATTGTTATTTATGTCATGCTTTGCAATAGTTTGACTTATGTGCACCTTGTGGGGATGGTGTGTGTGTGTGTGTGTGTGCTCAAGGAGGTTTATGTGTGTGTGCAAACATAGTTTGCACAGTTAGAGAGAGAGAGAGAGAGAGAGAGAGAGAGAGAGCACTTGTGATTTTGAATCACAAGGTATTATATTAAAGTACACACCATAGCATAAAGTATGTACATAGAGAGCTTTATTTATAAGCCTGGAGTAGATATGCGGCTGGAGCTCCTCATCTTTTTGGCTTACACATAGCCATACAAAAGAACCTTACAACACATAGGCCATGTGCCATATAGTAAGCTATACAAGTGTAGAGGTGTTTTTCATGGTTACAGAAGGACATGCCTATCCCAACAATCCTCCCCTTAGGCATGGAATATACTGATCAAGCTGGATTGAGACCTAAAGCCACACAGGCTAATAGTCACACAGACCGAGGTAGTCACACAGACTATAGTCACACAGACTGAGTGGTCTCATCATATGGTGTCACACAGACTAAAGAATCATCCCCTTAAACAAAGAAGGTGGAAGACCATCCATATCTACAATACATCAATATACTCGTAAAGTAGTTGGGGGCAGTACACACATGGAGATGGAGACAATTCTCTTCCTCTTGAGTTGAATCTCCATCTTCTTCCTCTACAAGATTGACTCTAGCTTTTTCTTTGTTGTTGATTCCTTGGCATTTTGATGGTGGATGACCTTTGATGCCGCAATTGCTACTATATTTGTTCTTGTAGCAGTCCTTGGAGAAGTGTCCAGGCTTGCCACACTCATAACACTTCTTGTTATTTAATCTAGGTGATATGATGATGCCCTAGATGATGGTGATGATGATGTAAACTAAGCTCCTCCCACTGATTCATATTTATCAGATTTCTTCTTGTTTTTCTTTTCTTCTTCATTGATTGCCCTTGTGACGGTTCCTTTTGCTCTAAGACTGTGACTATGTTGTCAAAACTTTCAGGTAGAGCACTCAGGAGCACAACAACTTGATCTTCTTTCGGGACTTGGCACTGAATGTAAGTGAGCTGCGTAATTATGCTCATTAGTTTATTAACGAGGCTTGAAACATCCTCCCCTTGAAGCATAGTTTAAGCTAATCTTAATTTGCTTTTGTTTAGCACCAAAATTATGTTTTAGAATATCCCACGCTCGGATTGCAGTGGTGCAACTATTTGTAAAGTGCACATAATTATCATGGAAGATGTGATAATTATGCATGGTGCTTGTTCATCTTTAGCTTGTGCTTGTGAAATTTGAGCCCTAGTCAGAGTGCCTTCAATAGAAGTGGATGGTTCGCTTACTCTCAGTTTTATAACAGACCATAGTTGCTTTCTCTTAAGGTATCCTCGCAGCTTGGCCTGCCAGGTGTGAAAGTCCTCGCCATTAAATTTCTCAATTCCCTTTTCTCCCATATTGTTAGTAGAGGGGTCTTAACACTTGACGGTATGCCAAGGTCAATGTCTGCCTCTTTACAACAAATGGCGTGAGTGCAGTTATCTAATATGGGAATGAGGCCAAAAAAAGCCAAGCGTGAAGCTACTCTTCACAAATAACTTGTGAAGCACCTCTTCAAGTCAAATGATTCCGTCTTCCGTCTCAAAAAAGTTCGACTGCTTGACAAATTTGTTTTACCTTCGAGAAAGCACCCTCTTCGTCAAAAAGGATTTGCTTGCTTTCTTCACCTTGGTTGCCCAAGCAATAAGTGCAAGAAGCCTTGAAGCAGCAAAGCGAGCTTGCTTGTTGTGAAAGTCCGCTACACAATCTTTGTCGTCTTAAAAAAAAAAAAATTGAGACCATTAGGGTGAAAAATTTGCCTTTCATTGACTTAGTGATTTGAAGGTGTTGTAGCTTACCAAAAGATATTGAAGGGCTGCCTTGAAAGTGAGAAAGTGAGTAATGCTAAATGAAATAAAGAGAAAACGAAAAGTGATGAGCTGTTGAAAATACAGAAAGTGGCAAAATCATAAAAGTTTAAAATGTGCCTCTTTTGATCAATGTGAAACAACTTAGACAAATGAAGGGCTGATTTTAATAAGGCAACAAAAATATGAAATGGCGCAAGTCAAAGAAATAGCGAACACACAGAACGAAGCAGTTGCCGTCCAACAATTCGAGGGGCTGATTTTGTGCCTTCTTCTTGATCAGAGATTGATAAAGGCAACGCCCTTCTATTGCAATTACATCCGTGGAGATGGATCGGCAAAATTTGAAAGCCGGGAAGAGATGCCGAAAGACAATCGAAGCCGTCCAATTTGCACAGAGGCTTAATCTTCACTTATAGAGCTCTCAAAGCATAAGAGAAGGGTTGCCTCGGTGTGGGAAGACTATCCCCGAACTCCGATTTGATTAATTTGATGCGAGCTTGTTGATTTGAGGCAATTAATGATGCCACTTTGAGCTCTTAATCACGTCTTAATAGGTGATTAATTACTCGAAAGACAAGACATTGGGGTTGTCTACGATTTACTTGGTCTTACTAAGCTTGTGGTGGCGCTCACTGGCTCTGATACCAATTGTGGGGATGGTGTGTGTGTGTGTGTGTGTGTGCCTCAAGGAGATTTATGTGTGTGTGCAGACATAGGTTGCACAGTTAGAGAGAGAGAGAGTACTCGTGATTTTGACTCAAAAGGTATTATATTAAAGTACACACCATAGCATAAAATATGTACATAGAGAGCTTTATTTATAAGCCTGGAGTAGATATCCGACTGGAGCTCCTTATCTCTTTGGCTTACACATAGCCATACAAGAGAATCTTACAAAAAATAGGCCAGATGCCATATAGTAAGCTATACAAGTGTAGAGGTATTTCGCATGGTTACAGAAGGACATGCCTATCCCAACATACCTAATGTGAGATCCTAACATAAGCAAAAAAAGCTTCTACTCCTAGGGGGTCCACCTTAAAATATGTAGCTATAGCACGTGAGTCGATCAAGAGAGGTTTTTAATTTAAAAAAGTTACACGCTTACATCAACAGAAGCGGTTTTAAAAATCACTTTTGAAAAAAATTCAACAGGTTTTAAAGGATAAGGAGTCATTTAAAAATATGTATATGAAGAGGGGTTATTTAAATGTTGCTTGCGGATTTTCCAATAGTAAAGGCCCATGAGTTTCTACTAAGGTTCATATGTCAAAGGTGCAGCGGAAAAGAGTGAATCAAGTGTGAACCGCCACCATACAAGCATGAGAACAAATTGCAAGCAATGCCACACCGAAGAGTGTGTGTACATGGCGAGGGAAGGGAGCGCTAACAAGAAGGAGAGGGATCACAAGGGAAAAACATTGCAAAGAGAGAGAGAGAGAGAGAGAGAGAGAGAGAGAGAGAGAGAGAGAGAGATTGATGGCGAGAGAAAACGCTAGAGAGAGGGTGTAGCCACACACAACAAAAATGCTAGCAAGATGAAAGGGGAGAGAGAGAGAGAGAGAGCGCACAAATTTGGAACTCTAAAATGATCACAACATGCCAAAAGTAGAAGAGAAGGGGTTGCATATATAGGCAAATTGCCAAATTTTCCTTCCTACTACAAAACCTCACGAGCTTGATAAATGGCCCTAAAAATGTTAATAAATATGTAAACTCAGTAAAAGTGACTTGAGACACATATTTAGTATCATACTCAGTAATTAAAGTAACCTCGAGTAATTAAGACTTCTTTATAATTAAGACTTTTGAGTCAGCGCTATTAAAAAAGAAAAAGGAAGAGAAGTGTATTATTTAAGGTCCATACCAGCTTCAACGTCCTTTAATCTAAATGCCCTAAAGTTACTGACCATCTTCGATCATAAGTTGACCAAAGATTGAGTCTGTCTACTCTCTAAAGCATGTCCCGAGCTGCGGACAGTTCTTTCTTTTTGTTGGGGAGTTTGTAAGGTCCCTCCCTAAATCCTAGTGCCATTCAGAATTTTTTCGACCTAGAAAATAATTTAGAAAAAGTAAGACCGACAAAGAAGTTATACGGACAAGGAGACTTTACTCCATAATGAAAAGACAAGGATATTTCAGATAAGAAATTACGTCATCCCTATATTTTTAATTTAAGATTAAGGGTATTTTTATACTTCTTCATCAAAAAGCCGCGTGGGAACTGATCTATATCGAGAACTAGGAAAAAAGGACTAACTTAATTGAAAGGTAAAGTTAAGAGATAAGAACTAAGAAGAAAATTGGGGTCCAATAGCATTTGAGAAGAGAATTTGAGGTCCAATAGCATTTGAGAAGAGAATTTGGGATCCAATAGGAATTGAGAAGAGAATTGGGGTCCAATAGGAATTGAGAAAAGAATTCCACCCACCATTTCCTATATAAACACCCCCTCTCCTTTGTATTTTGAGACACACATATTGCTAAGCTACTTACATACTTGCCATGCTCAAGACTATGCTTAAGTAACTCAAGGTTTCCATTAAACCTTGCTCTTGCTCTCTCCCTCTCTTGAAAGCCAAACCCTTCAGGGTTTTATGAAGAAGCTTCTCTCTCCAACCTCTTCACCATAAATCCCATTTCCTTCTTCTTTGAACCTCACATCTCTTCAAGAAGGACTTCAACCCCACTTCCCTCTTGTTTAGAGGAGGTAACCTTCTTTTCTAGTAGGATTAATTAATCCATGTGTTTTAATACTAGAAAAGTTTATGTGCATCATTTTAAGTTTAAGCTTTAATGGTAACCTTCGAATTAGGATTAAGTATTAATGGTAGTTAAGCATCATTAAATTACACTTCAAAGGTAGATTTGCACTCGTAAGCTAAACTTTAATGGTAACTTTGCACTTAAACGTAAGCTTTAGTGATTATCTTGCATTTTTAGGTTTTAAGCTTTAATGAAAACCTTGCAATTAGGGTTAAGTGATAAGAGTATCTACGTATCATAAAGTTAAGCTCCAAAGGTAGATTTGCACTCGTAAGCTAAGCTTTAATGGTAACTTTGTACTTAGATGTAAGCTTTAGTGATTACCTTGCATTTTTAGATTTTAAGCTTTAGTGGAAACCTTGCAATTAGGGTTAAGTGATAAGAGTATCTATGCATCATTAAGTAAGCTTAAAAGGTAGATTTGCACTCATAAGCTAAGCTTTTAATGACAACTTTGCACTTAAAAGTAAGCTTTAGTGACTACCTTGTATTTTTAGGTTTTAAGCTTTAATGGAAACCTTGCAATTATGGTTAAGTGATAAGCGTATCTACGCATCATAAAGTTAAGCTTCAAAGGTAGATTTGCACTCGTAAGCTAAGCTTTAATGGTAACTTTGCACTTAGATGTAAGCTTTAGTGATTACCTTGCATTTTAGGTTTTAAACTTTAATGGAAACCTCGCAATTAGGGTCAAGTGATAAGAGCATCTATGCATCATAAAGTTAAGCTTCAAAGGTAGATTTGCACTCTTAAACTAAGCATTAATGGTAACTTTGCACTTAAGTGTAAGCTTTAGTGACTACCTTGTATTTTAGGTTTAACCTTTAATGGAAAGCTCGAAAACTCATATATTATAGGATGACCTTCTAGCTTCCTAAAATGGAAAGCTAGGTACCGTAAGAAAAGAGTAGTTGTCTAAGCTCGATAGAAGTAGTTCAATTTTGGTATTGAAGAGTATTTCTAATGTTTTCAATTTCAAGTTTGTTTGCAAATACGGGATGGGGGAGATAGGGGATAACTTCGCGGAATTGATCTCCGTGTTGTTTGAACCGAAAACTCTACAAGCTTCCATGGAGATGCCCCATGGATGGCAAAGGATTGCAAAAACTTGGGAATCGATAAAAACGGGGATTGAACTTAAAAAGTTGACATTTCCGAAGAGACATTAACCATCAAATGCCTATGGCAAAAATTCGCTTGTATTTTCTAAATAAATTTGGATGGTAGATAAGTAATGAAAGCAGGAATTAAGGTTGATAAATGAATGAATCTGAAAATTACCAACTAGGAGTTAAAAAGAATCTCGAGAGGTGATAGGGATAGCCCATTGCAAAACATAGATTTAACTAGGAGTTTTGAAGATTGTCTGGAAATGATCGGGAACCAAGATGGATTTTCTTGGGGTCAATTCCATTGAAAGGCCAGCCCATTGAGAGGATTCTCTTGGGGAACTTGTCGAAGATTTGCCTTTTTTGGTTAGGGCAATGTAACCGACAAGTTGTTATACATAGGTCATTTATGCCCGAGGGATAAGGGATGAATGGGTTTGTTTTATTTTTGCCCGACCGAGTGAAGTACCCGCGGTATCTTATTGAAAATCGACCATAATTCGAGTATGGCCTATTGCCAATAGTTGGATGAGAAGGTGATACTCAGGGAGGTAACCTTATTTTTTCAGAACTGTAGAACACTCAACACTCAAGACTTTTGACCCTGAAAAACCCTAAGAACGAGGTCCCCACCTCATGCCATCCTACCAAAAACCAACACCGTTGAGTACATCGCCGAGAAAAGGTACTTCTACTTGTCTACCTCAGACACATCCAAGCACAACCACAAAATAGCCCCCACTCCCTCAGGAAGAAGTGATAAGAGCATATGAGCTTGAGGAGAGAAGGATGGCCGGGTGAAGCTAGCAGCAAGAAGGGGGCACACACATAGCTCATGCTGCTTGCACCCAAGCTGATGGCAGGGGGCTGCCGCCATTGCTAGGGTCTCCTAGACTTTCAATGAGCTGCTATAGTAGTGGTGTCATTTATTTAACATTTGAAAGAACAAATTAACGCGCCTTGCCGTGGCATGTTGGGCAGGAGTAGTCAACGACGAGGCGTTTTCTGTGAGTGTTAAAGCCTTGCCAACATTGGCTTTCTTCTGCACAGAGCTTCGCCATAAGCACGTGGACTGCGTCGATTTCGGATTTGGGTTTTGAGTTTGAGCTCCTTCACATAGCGCACTTTGCTGATTTTTCATGGGAAAAAGTAGCAGCACTACTACTTTTCAAGACCTTCCTCCCCACCTTCTGTACAAAATTTTGATCCAAGGATCTCTCTCAGTACTAGATTTAGTGCATGTGGAAGCAACTTGCTATGCTTTTAGAGCAGCACCTGGTTTACTGCCCTTGCGGTTCAAGTCCATTGTCGAGATAGCGGTTGTGGACCTTTGCAATGCACATCCTCTGTATTCGTTGTTGCCCCCGCTTCATCGCAAGCAGCTCCTTCGCAGATGTGGGTGCAATTGGAAAATGCTTCTCAGATACTTGCAGTCAACTGAGCAAGCAAATGGGATGGTTTCAACTCCAAAAGGCAAGGTATGGTTTTCTGTGTACTCGACAGGATTATTTTTCTTCAATGAGATAGATCTTTTTTCTTTCTCTGTTGCAACATTGTGCCAAGCGCCTCTGTTGCCGAAGTTCTTGAGCTAGCATATTTTGACAAATAGGCATAATGATGGAGAAATGGTTTTATGTTTCTTTTTTTAAAATGCCGCAAAGCCACAATGAAATATGTATTGGAAATCTTCAGAAAATTTCACACAGGTTTTCTGTGCTTGGATTTTCGACAGGTACAAGTAGCTGCAGGAAAATATCATTCTTTGGTACTTGCTCGTGATAAAGGAGTGTTTGCTTGTGGGTCAGAGCTTCCTTTTCTCTACCCTAATGATAAAGTTCTTTGTGAAACTTCTGGATTATTTGTCCATGTGATGATGCCACAAAATGTGTTGGTCACTCAAGTGGCAAGTTCTCATCAGCATGTAGCCTTTATTACAAGTAGTGGAGAGGTATGGCTTTTGATTTATTTCTGTGGTTGGGTCATGTTAAACTATAGCATATTTTATCTTGTTCTAACGTATTTTTTTCTTGCCAGCTATATACCTATGGAGATAATAAGTCTGGTTGCTGTGGTCTTGGAGAAGCAAATCATTCAGGCATTGATGTCGAAGAAGCAAATCAAACCGTAATTGCCCCGAAATTGGTGACTGCTCTTCAAGAAACACGTTGCAAGCAGGTACTAGTGTGTGTATGTGTATGGGAGTTAGAGCTATTAGAAACAAATTTACTTAGATGCCCATGGGATGCCAAAGTTGGCTTGTTGGGAAAAATAGACTTCTTTTTAATTTTAACGAGTCCCTAGAAGCAGAAAATACAAATAGAAGATACAACATCTAGTTAAGAGGGTGTCAAATAAAAAAAAAAACACATTAATATCTGATTGCATTCGCCCACTGGAGTTAAGATGTCTATTGACGATGCAGCTCATGTTCGTATTGTTTGGTGGATGACTACCATGAGGTCATGACTTGCTGTTTTCTTGAAGCTAATTCTCAACTTTTCTTAGGTTATATACACACACCACGTGCACGCTCGCACACGTGGGGCCAAACATTTTGCGAAACAAGCAATAGTGTTCAGTAAAGTAGAAAACAAAAATATGAAGCTTTTTTTTTGTTAAGAAAAGATCCTTCCATTAGTTAAGAAAACTACCCAATGGGCTACAACCTGCTCTTACTAGTGAGGGCTACATAAAAATGTGGGGAGACTCCCAACGAAAAGGCGAAATATGTACAATGATGGCTAAATCAGGAAATGGAGGAGGAAACAACCATATTGGTGGACGGTATTGCCATCTAGGTGTGCCATGATCCATGGTGAAGAAGGGCCATGGGCGCCATAGTCGCAAGAAGGCCTCGCGGCGCTCCCAAATGCGGTCAGAGATGCCTTGAAGTCTCTCAGAGTGGTCCTTGAGTGTATTGATCAGCTCCAGCCAAATGTCACGGATATTGTCCGTCGGGGGGACGGGTCGAGCTTTGAAGATGCGGAAGCAATAGGCTCGCCAGATGAACCACAATGTTAGGCTGTAGCTGAGCTTCCAACCGTACTCTCTATCTCTGCTCCACTCTTGAGGGAGGAGCTCTGTGGCGGGCTGGAGTGTAGACTGGCCCTCTTGTATCACAATCATCCTGTTGATTGAAGCTATTTCAAAACAAAGTGCTCAGCCCGTGAGTGTTGTTAGGTGCAACGGAATTGAAATGGTGAAGATCTAGACTTTACACTTCCACAAATCTTTACTTCCTTCCTTATGTTAGTGACTGCAACTTAGCATGAGAGAGAGAGAGAGAGAGAGAGAGAGAGAGAGAGAGAGAGAGAGAGAGAGAGAGAGAGCGCTAGCTGATGGGGTCCCAACCAACCCTCTCAAGGCCCTCCACACCGTTGCCGATGTGGTATTTGCTTTAGATTGCGTAAATGGAATATACACACATGAAATACCTCAAGTGCAGACTATGGGGAATGTCACCTCGGTAATTTTACAAGATGAAGCACCTCCGGGATTGATTTGATGCACCTTTGAATCGGTCTCGATGAGGGGCTGCTAATGGCCACCAAGGGGTAGAGCTTGGGTTGAGTTGCACTCCCGATGTGAGAGGAAGCAAGGGCTGAAAGCTGGCTGCAAAAACGTAGATCTGGTGTGCAAAATGCAACCAATCTGTTGTGTAAAGCAAGGCTGAAAACGCAGCTGATGATGGAGCAACTGATGGGTAGCAATGGGAGTACTAGATACAACGAGGGAATGGCAGAGGTTAGTGTGCCGCCAAAAACTCCGGGCTGCAACAAGAGGGTAGCGTTAGCAAGACCGGACCGCGACTGGCGAGGAAACGGCGCCAAATCTAAAAATCTAGGTTGATCTGCTGCAAATGCAAGCGTTGGGCTGATCTTGTCACGGGGACGGACACCACGTGCCAACGGAAAAGAACAGATTGAACAACTTTAAGCACTTCAAATAACAACTGAACTGAAAGAGATGCATGACACGAGACGGGGAGTGGCAGAGTTCCACCCCAAGAGAGCACTGGCCCCAAACATTGTCACCGCTTTCGATATTTCTTTATTATTGCTGATTCACAAAGTACAACAGCTGGGGAGCACCTCCTCTGCAAGCTGCACGTTGAAGAGTGCTAGAGAGGGCCCCCAAGGCTTATATTTAAAGGCCCAAAGCCTAAAAGCATCAAATATGAAAAACTTTTCACTAAAATTATAGGATTTCCCTAAAAATCCGCCGCAAATTTTGGGATGTCCGTATAGGTGCCACGTCATCATATTTTGAGGTTATAAATTTGTCTGACTTCGTCTCGGCCACTTTCGGATGCTTTAAACAAGTTTTCTTTGACTTCTAGGGTTTTTAGGCCCCTTGGCCGTTGATCTGTGAGTTGGCCGTTGATCTGTGAGTTGGTCGGGGATTCCTTTTGTTTCTTCTTCTTCTTCTAGGTTTCTATTGCATTGGTCGGAACTTGGTAGGAACTCTTCTTTAAAATTAGGCCACTTGGCAAGACTTTATAAGTTGGTAAAACATCTTTTCCTGCGTCTGCTTCTTTTGTTGCTTCTTCTTAGGGTTTAAGCCCCTCGGCTGAGGTCTGCAAGTTGGCTCCATTCTTCAGTGGCTTGACACGTCAGCAATTTGTGACAGATCTGCTGCCGTGGAGAAACAGCTCCTAAAGAAAAGCCAACCATTACGAATGATATAATTGCACGGACCTTGTGCATTTAGTGCTTGTAACTAGTGCTTTCAAATTCAATACCCATGTAATTGTCTTTGAGATAATCAAAATTAACACCCTCGAGAGAGAGAATTTGACCTTTCCTACTCAATGCATCTGCAACAGGGTTAGTTTTGCGAGGGACATACTTAATCATACTACCAAATTGTTCAAAAAATTGAGACCATCGTGCTTGCCTATCACTCCAATGTGCACTAGGCATAGATTGAAGCCAAGTGCTTGGTGATCTGTGCGGACGACAAACGCCTAGAGATGAAATGCTTCCAATGCTCTAATGCATGAATGACAGAGAGAAGTTCCTTATCATAGACAATGTCACAAGGCTGTGGCAACCACTAACCTTAATTGTTGGTTTCTTTCCCTTGACTTTTATTTAATTTTTGGGACCCTCTTTTTGAAGTCACAAATGGCCAGACATTGTGTGGCCAGTGTGAAACAGTCGACGGCCGAGAGTTTCACCCGCAGTCGGAAAGGGCAGGTCGCTACGAGATGCGGGCTAGTCTTCTCTCTTGTCTTATGTAGCGTGATGATTCCGCTCTCGCACACCTCTCTCATCCTGAATACAAAATCGTAATGCCTTGCTCGAGGGCTTTCTGTTGCTAATTGAACTATTCTTTTTCTTTTAATGATTAATTTCTTTTTTAGGATATTTTATTGTGTACACTAAGAACTGTTAAAAGATTGTAGCTATAAGAAGTGCCATCAAGAACGGACAACTCTGACGTGTCACTTGATGGGTGACGGTAAACATCGCGAAGGAGTTTCCGTAAGTTCGGTGGAAAGGGCCGGGTTACGAGTGCCCCTGATGCGTCACATGATGGGTGACGGGTGCATCAGTAAGTGGGCATTCCGTAGGCTAAGGAGGAAATCCGAACTGAGTAAGAAAATACGCGTAAGAACACAAGCACAAGAATAAAGATGGGTTCAATGAAGCTTTTTACGAAAAGCGAGAACATTCGTGGGAGGGCAGATGCTTTCCCGCGAGGAGTCTGTGTCTGCATTGCATTTGTGCCGTGTTCTGCACCCTGGGACGCTTGGAATGTGTTTGTGTAGCATTATTTTCACTAACTGAGTGAGTTTTTAAAGTTTGAACAGGTTCACACTTTATTTTATAAAGTGGCCGGTCACTTTTAAGTGACCAGCCCTTTTATTAATAAAATAAAGCATCCCCAAAAAGCTTACGTAAAAAACCTACGCAAATTGTAGGGAGGGGCTGAAAACAGCTCTCTCTCTCTCTCTCTCTCTCTCTCTCTCTCTCTCCCCTCTCTCTAGAAAGCGCTAGATTCAGCGATCCCTCTCTCTCCTCTCTCTAGGGGCGCCAAGGATCTGCTTTTTCGGCTCCTATTCCCGTCGGGTGCAAGGGCCTATAAAAGGGCAGCAAGCGTTCCAGTTCTATACACGCCGGAAGCAGCAGAAGGAGCTAGCGCTGGGATTCTGGAGCAAGTGTTGGCGACGGAAATTGCAAGTGTTCGTGTGACGACTGAGTACCGAGGTCGTCTTTCTGAGCAAGGAGCAACAGGTATAATTTGTCGTTTACACATCGCGAGTATTGCTTTGTGTGGTTGTTTTGCAAGAATCCTTCTTCACGGGAAGTCCCTCACAGGAAGTACGACCTTTGCGTCTAAGTCCCTTACGGGAAAGTACGGCTTCGCGCCTAAGTCCCTTACGGGAAAGAACGGCCTTGTGCCCAAGCCCTTTTACGGGAAAGAACGACCTTCGGGTCTAAGATTACAGAACGGAGGGGTTTCCTCGGGTTCTCGTGCTTGTATATGAATTCTCCCTGAATAAAGAATACTCTTGACGGGGGGGGACCAGCCCATCTTCTGGTCCCCAATACTCTGTCGATCTTCTCCCTTCTCTCACATTTGCAAAGTTATTTAATTTTCATATTTTCAAGTGCTCGTGTACGCTCCCGTTTTGTGACAATGGTATCAGAGCTCGGACTCCTCTCTTTCTATGCAAAGAAGGACGATTCCGGGAAGAACGGGAAGAACCATGTCGGGCCAAGGGAGAAGCGTTGAAGAGGAGCTTCAACAAGTGCAAGCTCAGCTTGCGGATTTGCAACAAATCTTACTATTGCCAGATGTCCAAAAGCTCTTGGGCGGAATGAAGAAAACGAATGGAACCGATGCAGCCAGGCATCCAGACCACACTGTTGGCGTGAGACCACAGGACGAAAGAGAAGAAGAACGTGCCGAGGTGCACAAAGGATCTTCGGATCGGAATGAACGGCCTACTCCAAGGAAAGGCCAGGAAAAAGCGCTCTCTTTGCTAGACTAGAGCAAGGACATCTCTATCTCATCTCCATCCTATTCTCCTGATTATACTTCTACTTCTCGATCATCTCGTCAGAAGAAGGAAGCCGCTTCTACTACTACCCTACATCAACCTAAAGATAAGCCTCGATTCAAGAAGCATGGTCGCAAGTCTCAACATTGCATGAGAGTCTTCAAATCGGGCGACAAGGACATCAAGTTCGAAACCTACAACGGACGGAGAGACATCTCCAAAGCACTGTCCTTCATCAGACAGTTTGAAGTCACCTTTACCAATGGGCACTTCACAGAAAGATCCAAATTACGCCATGTGGGGATGCACCTCAAGGAAACGGCAAGTAATTGGTGGTTAGCCAAGATTCTGGAAGGTTCTCAGGCCAAAACTTGGGAGAGCTTCAAATCTGAATTTTATGAACAATTTCTTCCACCTGACTTCGAGCACGACATACGGAAGGAATGGGATTGGCTTGCCGAGAAGGAACATGAAAGAGTAACGACTTATGTGGACAAGTATTGGTCGGTTCTTTTGAAGGTCACTCCCTTCATGAAGATTGCCGACGAGGAAAAGAAACGAAAGTTCGAAGCGGGTCTTCAACCGCAGCTTCAAAAGAGTATGAAAGTGTATCTGCATGACACCCTTCAGAGGATGATGGAGTCAGCAATCATTGTTGAGGATTTGCACTCAACTGGGACGCCCAGAAAAATGGAGCATAGCACTTACTGTGCAAGACAAAGAGGGGTCTACGATGACCAAGGGGGCCAAGGAAGAAAACGTCCTTCATCTAGGCCATGATCATTCTAAGAAGCCAGAGGGCAATGGCAAGCGAACTAAGTATCTCTCTCCTACTCAACTCCAAACCTTCAGAGAGGAAGGAAGATGCTTCTACTGTGGAGAGAAAGGACATATGAAGCCGGACTGCCCTCTAAAGCAGCAATGGCAAGAACAAGCCTCTACAAGGCAAGATAAAGCAAGGAAGGAACCCGCTCCACCAAGCTCGAACTCAATTCCAGATGTTCAAGGAAACACAGCAACGGAGAAAGGGAAGCGTCAGCTTCTGAAGGGCTGGGGGTCTCTGAACAACCAGCGAGTACTGATTCTTTATGATCCAGGATCCACGGATAACTTCATCTCCCTGGATACTGCGGAACGTTTGTGCCTCACACCGGCTCAGCTTGGCACACCGGTTACATCCGGATCGGCATTCGAGGGGTTGACAACCAATGAAACTCCCGTGCAAGGACAGCTCAATCTTCGGATTGGCGAGTACAAGGACCGCGAATCATTTTTAATGGCACCCATCGAGGGATGTGATATCATCTTGTGTATGCCATGGCACTTCCACATGACACCTATTCCCGATTATGTGGAAAAGACCCTCACTTTTGATCATGGGGGTAAGAAAATAAAGATTCATGCTGATGTAGGAGATTGGCAGTTCCCAATTGTAAGCCATATCTCCATTAAGAAAGAAATGAAGAAGTGTGTTTCTGCTTACTTGATTTTTGCACGTGAGAAGGATAAAACTAGTGGGGATTCACTCTCTAGTTTGGACATTAAACGTTTTCAATTTATTGAAAAGTACAAAGATTGTTTCACGGAAACACTCCCTGATGAACTACCTCCAGTACGTCCGGAAGATCACCGCATAGATCTCATACCGGGTAGCTCGCCTCCCAATCAACCCCCTTATCGGGTGAGTCTTGCTCAGCAAGAGGAAATTTTGAAGCAAGTCAACGAGCTTCTAGAGAAAGGGTTAGTACGGCCAAGTGCTTCACCCTACTGCTCTCCAGTTCTACTGGTGCAGAAGAAAGATGGCACGTTTCGAATGTGCATAGACTATAGGTCTTTAAACAAGATCACGGTCAAGAATTGCTTTCCGATCCCTCGGATTGATGATATACTTGATAAGTTACAGGGTGCAAGTGTCTTTAGTCGCATAGACTTAAAGAGTGGGTATCATCAGATATGGATCGCCCGTGAGGATGTCCATAAGACTGCTTTCCGCACAACCTTTGGACTATATGAATTTTTGGTAATGCCTTTCGGCTTGACAAATGCTCCCGCGACGTTCAATCGCATGATGGACCGCATTTTCAGCCCGTATCGAGCTTTTACGGGAGTATTCTTTGACGACATACTCATCTTCTCTAAGTCAGAAGAGGAACATCGGAAGCACTTGGACTTAGTGTTTCAAGAATTGCGAAAGCATGAGTTGCATGTGAATGCAAAGAAGAGTGAGTTCTTTCTCTCACAGATACACTATCTCGGCCATATAGTCTCTCAGAATCAAGTGAGTATGGATCCTGCCAAGATCCGAGTGGTAGAAGATTGGCCTATTCCCACTACGGTACATGATGTACGTAGCTTTCTGGGATTATGTTCGTATTATCGAAGGTTTGTCCGAGGATTTGCTCATGTAGGAGGACCACTTCATAACTTGACAAAGAAGAAGATCCTTTCAGATGGGGATCGAGACAACAAGGAGCTTTTGATCGGCTCAAGTACTTGCTAAGCCATGGACCTATTTTGATAGTGCCTGACTTGAGAAAACCATTTGAGGTTCACTGCGATGCTTCAGGCGATTGCATCAGAGCAGTGTTAAACCAAGAAGGCCATGCAGTGGCCTACGAAAGCAGACGGCTTAAGGATGCAGAGTTGCATGCATCAATCTACGAAAAGGAACTCACGGCTGTGATTCACGCCTCATCCAATTGGAAGCACTATCTTCTAGGAGCGGATTTTGTGATCAAGACTGATCACCAGAGTTTGCGGTATTTCCTTACGCAAAGGAAACTATCTCAGAAGCAGATGAGATGGGCAAACTTTTTGTCTATGTTTCACTTCCAGATCCTTCACAAGGCTGGGAGTAAGAATGTGGTCGCAGACGCACTGTCTAGGCGGCCAAGGGTGAACGCTATCACTTCGGTGTATCACCAAGAATTAGAGTATCCGAATGATCCAGATTTCTCCACCATTTGGGGAAAGCTACATCGTGGAGAGAATGAGTTTCCCTATTCCATTCGGGACGGTTATCTCTACCGCCATTAGGCCATATGTGTGGCGGAACCATTAAGAAAGAAGATCATGGATGAAGCACACGCTTCGCCTTATGCGGGTCATCGGGGTATTCTCCCTATGACCTTAGCAATGGAAAGATATTTCTTTTGGCCTAGCCTTAAAGCAGACATTGATAAGTATGTCAGGGAATGCTTGGTTTGCCAAAAAGTGAAGTATGATCGGCATAAGACGCCTGGGTTGCTACAACCTTTGCCTGTGCCTAATGAACCTTGGGAAAGTATTGCCATGGACTTCATCATGGACCTCCCTAGAACTCAGACCGGAAATGACGCGATCTGGACCATTGTGGACAGGTTTAGCAAGCAAGCACACTTTATACCAGTCAAGAAAACGATCAAAGCAGATCATATGGCTAGGGTCTTTCTGGCACAGATCTTTAAGCATCATGGAATGCCTAAGTCTATTGTGAGTGATCGAGATCCTCGCATGACAGGAAATTTTTGGCGTGCCTTGATGGATAATCTTGGTACGAAGTTGAATTTTTCATCTGCCTACCATCCTCAAACAGACGGGCAAAGTGAGATAGCCAATTCCACAATATTGGATATGTTAAAATCTTATGTGTCAGACCGGCAATCTGACTCGGAGAAATATTTGTCCCTTGTCGAGTATGCGTATAACAATACCATACACTCATAGACGGGGAAAGCACCTTTTGAGATTCTCTATGGTAAGCCTTTGCTTCCATCGATCCTTTTAACCAAGGATAAGATCTTTGCAGCAGATGAATTTGTCCGGGTTTGGACACAGCCTACAGGCAAGTTAGGAGAGCTATTCTACGCTCTCAGGAAAAGCATAAGAAAGCTGCAGACAAGCACAGGAGGAATCTAGACTTAACAGTCGGACAGTTAGTCTTACTCAAGTTTGAGAAGGCAAGACTTAAGAAACAAGCGTCTCATAAGGGGAAGGTGGTAAAACTTTCTACCCGTTATTATGGGCCGTTTAAGATCACTGAGCAAGTGAATGATGTCACCTTCCGATTAGAGCTACCGCCTAATTGGAGGATCCATAATGCTTTCCATGTCAGTTTACTCCGGCCATATGTGGGACCGCCTCCGAGTCAGCCTAGTGCTGAGGAACCTCCTAAGGTTGAGGAAACAGAAGAAATACTCCAATCGAAGCAGATAGTAAGTCATCAGGAGCGGCCCCTCAAGTCCGGAAAAATAACACGGAAGTATTTGGTTAAGTTTAAGAACTATTCGAATCTAGATGCTCAGTGGCTGACGCAGGAGGAATTAGGAGCTTATCCCGAGATACTGGAGGTATATGTCCAAGCACTACAGTTGAGGTCAACTGTTTAGAAGCTAGAGGGATGTTGCTAATTGAACTATTCTTTTTCTTTTAATGATTAATTTCTTTTTTAGGATATTTTATTGTGTACACTAAGAACTGTTAAAAGATTGTAGCTATAAGAAGTGCCATCAAGAACGGACAACTCTGATGTGTCACTTGATGGGTGACGGTAAACATCGCGAAGGAGTTTCCGTAAGTTCGGTGGAAAGGGCCGGGTTACGAGTGCCCCTGATGCGTCACATGATGGGTGACGGGTGCATCAGTAAGGGGGCATTCCGTAGGCTAAGGAGGAAATCCGAACTGAGTAAGAAAATACGCGTAAGAACGCAAGCACAAGAATAAAGATGGGTTCAATGAAGCTTTTTACGAAAAGCAGGAACATTCGCGGGAGGGCAGATGCTTTCCCGCGAGGAGTCTTTGTTTGCATTGCATCTGTGCCGTGTTCTGCACCCGGGGACGCCTGGAATGTGTTCGTGTAGCATTATTTTCACTAACTGAGTGAGTTTTTAAAGTTTGAACAGGTTCACACTTTATTTTATAAAGTGGCCGGTCACTTTTAAGTGACCAGCCCTTTTATTAATAAAATAAAGCATCCCCAAAAAGCTTACATAAAAAACCTACGCAAACTGTAGGGAGGGGCTGAAAACAGCGAGCTCTCTCTCTCCTCTCTCTAGAAAGCGCCAGATTCAGCGATCTCTCTCTCCTCTCTCTAGGGGCGCCAAGGTTCTGCTTTTTCGGCTCCTATTCCCGCCGGGTGCAAGGGCCTATAAAAGGGCAGCAAGCGTTCCAGTTCTATACACGCCGGAAGCAGCAGAAGGAGCTAGCGCTGGGATTCTGGAGCAAGTGTTGGCGACGGAAATTGCAAGTGTTCGTGTGACGACTGAGTACGGAGGTCGTCTTTCCGAGCAAGGAGCAATAGGTATAATTTGTCGTTTACACATCGCGAGTATTGCTTTGTGTGGTTGTTTTGCAGGAATCCTCCCTCACGGGAAGTCCCTCACGGGAAGTACGACCTTTGCGTCTAAGTCCCTTACGGGAAAGAACGGCCTTGTGCCCAAGCCCTTTTACGGGAAAGAACGACCTTCGGGTCTAAGATTACAGAACAGAGGGGTTTCCTCGGGTTCTCGTGCTTGTATATGAATTCTCCCTGAATAAAGAATACTCTTGACGGGGGGGGGACCAGCCCATCTTCTGGTCCCCAATACTGTGTTGATCTTCTCCCTTCTCTCACATTTGCAAAGTTATTTAATTTTCATATTTTCATGTGCTCGTGTACGCTCCCGTTTTGTGACACTTTCCATCTGTATGTACAATTGTGTGGGTTCATGCATGTATGCCGAGGCAAGAGCCTCTTATCCAGGTAGTGGATTAGCTAATTGCTAATCCCTTGCAGGTACATGTGAATTCGGAGAGATTTTACGCGAGAAATATCGTCCAATTCAAAGGGCAAGTAGCCGTACGAGTGCGGGAGTACAAGGGCTTGTTATGGATGCGATTGGCACGCGAAACAGAGCCCAAAACAGCAAAATACAGCCTGCTGTGTATTTTTGCAGGTTTAGGGTTTTGATTTTAATTGATCCCCAATACCCTCTAGAGCTTCGGGGAAGTGATGGAATCACTGTACAGGTGATCTGGCGCATTTTCAGGGCAGAAAATAGAGAATTCAGTGTGCTGTAGATTCTCGCCAAGTTTGGGAAAGTGTCCGTATGCGCCCGGAAAGTCACCTTTGGCAAGGGGATTTTGTCTGTGAAGCCTCCTACTGGTTTATGTTACCGAAATCGGGCTAGAGGTAGGCCATTTGCATCCCGGTAAAAGCGGGACAGCTCGTGGGAACTTATAGGTTTTCTCCCAAGTTTTATAAGAATAAAGAAATACCGAAAGGGGCACCAGTCTTAAGAGAAAGGCCTCCAACCTTTTGTCATCCGATTTGCTCATTTGTCCACTTAACTGGGACACATGGTTAGCATACGACGTCACAAGTTTACCTTGTTGAGACAAAGCCTGAAAATCCTTCTTCAATCGCTTAGGTTTTGTCACATGCACATGTAACCCTATGTGCATGTGGACAAGCTATCCCAGTTTTAGGGTTCAGGTTAGCCTAGGAAGTGTTCTGGCACCCTTGTGAGCCTGTGCGTAGGTTGTGCATGTCCAGGCACTTAAGAGTAGTTTCATATCCTCTGATTGCACAATCTAGCAGGACCTAGCATGAGCATTTTCCACTTCATGAACCCAATTTTGCATTGCAAACTTGCTAGGCATTTTATTAAATAATAAATCATTTCCAAGGTCATGGGGCTGTTGGGAGCTCTGCTCGACCCAGTAGGCTTTGACCTATATAAGCAGAGGGAGGGCGCCAAGTTGAACCATAGTAACAGAAAATGGCCGTTTTCAGGTCTCCGTTCCCCGTTCCCATTCCAAGTTCCCGTTCCGTGTTTCAAACGTGAGTACCCGTAACAAGGAATGGCATTTGGTTCCGCGTTCCCGTTCCGTTTCCCCGTTCCTGGTAACTATGGCACCAACTACAGGCAGAAGAGGCAACAAAAGAAGTTGAGCCAATTGGTAGAGCCTCTACTCAGCAGTACACTCAAGACCTGCAATAAGACCTAGCGTTTTCAGCCAGAAGCACTTGGCGTTTTTGCACCCGCAAGAACAGCCGAGCGTTTTTTGATCTCTGACCACCAGAACCAACAATTAGGCCAGCGTTTTTGGTTTTCAGCCTAACCCACAGCCAGATCAGCCCCTTAGCCTCGCAGATCTCACCCTTCCCGCAACAGATCCTCATCATCCCTTCAGTTCAGCCAGCGTTTTCCATTTCAGCCCGCAGATTTCAGATTTCAGCATCAGCGTTTTCACAGCATCATTGTCAAGTCGTCGTCATCGCCGTCCTCTCCGACATAGCGTCAGTATTCAAAAGCAGATCAGCGTTTTAGATTTCAGCAGATCAGCCCTAGCGATTTCAGTTTTCAGCCCGTCCATCGTCGTCATTATCATCGTGATCGACATTGTCATCGACATCGTCGGCAAGTCCATTGCATCTAGACCATTGTACGAGATTCGTGCAATCTATAGCATAGACCTCTCTCGCCATAGAGAGGGGGGGCCCTTGGAGGAGGGTTTGAGAACCGTCTGGTGTCGTATTCTTCTCTCTCTCTCTCTCTCTCTCTCTCTCTCTCTCTCATTCTCAACACTTTCATTCACAGTAGCATTCACTTTGTTTGTGATCATTGCACTTGCTCTCTCTCTCTAAGAACGGAAGGCTCTCCCTTCTGTAAGTAAAAGGAACCCTTAAGCACAGTTCGGAGCACTCATCCTGAGCACTATCAACATTCACTTTCCGTGCACCTTACTTTGGTATCAGAGCTCTTGGTAGTGGTCTATATCACTCAAGGAAAGAACCACATAAATTTTTTTGCTTGTTGTGATCGCATGTAACCCGAGTCTACTTGGGCGTGTCGATTCTTAATCGTGTTTTTGAAGAGTGGTAGGTAACTCAAGAAAGAAGGGCTTGTCCAGCCTCCCCTTGTTTCTCTTTTCGCTCATTGAGAGCGGACTGTGCACTTAACGGCTGGCCAATCGACGTGAGGTGGGAAAGAGTAACTTTGGTGTGAGTGCAAGGCCACTAAGAGGTGCGCCTGCAGGGAAGAGTCGAGCTCGGGTAAGATAAAAGCCTTCTCCAACACCGATTGCAGCTAAACACCGATTGCAGCTAAGAACCCAAGTACCTCGAGAACCTAAGTACCTCAAGAACCCAAGGACCTCAAGAACCCAAGTACCCAAGATCTCAGTGTATGGTCATGACCCGAAGCATAATGGATACTCTGCGTGAAGGTGATGAGAGTGGAGTTGGAGAAGAAGAAGTTTCTACACCAACAAGATTGTTCCTTGATCCTCCCATGTCCCCATCTACGCCACGGATTGCACCAAATCCTATAGAGGCTTTGGTCAAGTTGATGATGGACATGATGCTACAACAAGAGGTGCAACGCGCTGCCATGGATTGCGACCGCGAAGAAAGAAAGGCAGTGATGGAGCTTGAGCGCGAGCAAGCGCGCGAAGCTCAACGCATAGCGGCCGAAGAAAGAAAGAAAGGAAGCTATGGAGCTTGAGCGCGAGCAAGCGTGCGAAGCTCAACGCATAGCGGCAGAAGACAGAAAGGAAACTATGGAGCTTGAGCGCGAGCAAGCGCGCGAAGCTCTACGCATAGTGGCTGAAGAAAAGCTTTCTTTGAGAAGAGCAACAGAGACTAGGCTAACGAGAGTATAAGCGTCTTCAGGGAAGATGGAGAGGATGTGTTCGCAGGCTCAATTTCAGGAACCTCGAACGAAACTATGGTTTTTCGACACTTCGGTCACATCAGCTATGCTTTATGGGGTGCAAATATGGGGGCCATCAGTGGACTGCCCTAGCCGGGCTGGCAATACTGATGGATGGAAGTGCATGGAGAGGCCTCTGGTCTCTATGATTTCTCAGATGATTAGGGCCAAGGCCTCTGTACCGCATGAGATTATCCGTGCATAGCTCGCTGCTCCCCCACTGGTCATCGAGGCACTTACCAGATCCATTTCTTTCATGCACAGTATCTGGGATCTCCCCAGAGACAGATATGCCCATCTAGTTTTGGAGTCTTCTTGACAACTTGCCTCACAGGGAGACACCTCTTGTTGGTATGCACAGATGACAGCTTGGTTCAAGCTGCATGGCTTTGACACGGATAGATTACCCCCTTTCCAGTATTCGTTGGACGCACCTCCTTGTCTCTCACATTGACCAAGTCACTCAGCTCATCAGACAGGACTTGATTCAATTAGACACTAGGAGGACATGGAAATGGACACTCATCTATCCCATGGATTACGATGTGTTATTGGACAGGTGCGCACATCATCACATCAATTAGAGATTGAGGCTGGCACATTTAGAGTACCAACAGAGGCCAGGATTTGTCAGTTATGCCATATAGAGCCAGAGACAGAGTTACATCACATGTCACTGCCCAGTCTACTATGAGAATACAAGGCCATTTCCATTGCATATTTAGAGAGGGTTTTGGACCACTGGCCAAAGTTATGAGATATCAGGATCAGAGATGCCTTGGGCTATTTTTATTGGAGCTGCACAAACATAGGGAGAGCCTCTTGATTAGACCAGACAATAGGAGACAGTCACAGAGCGAGACCACTGATTTCTTCAGTAAACATACGCGACATTCAGATGAGCAGGCATCACAGCAGACTTCAGAGTTTAGCGGTACCCGGGGTACATTGACTGACAGTGCCACTGAGCTTGGGAGATCTAGACGCCCATGACTGCGAGGGTCATCGAGACATAGATGGAAGCTGCATCAGAGGGTCCGACTATTCTGGCACATGGGAGACGCCGATTAGAGTACTCATTGAGGAGGACATTGATGAGCTTCGCCAACGACCAATGCTAGATATCATAGGATAGGATCTTGATTCCAGCATTTCAGCCTTTCATTTTGATCCATTTCATTTCACTTTAGCTCAGTTTAGTTTCGGTTTTCAATCTTTTACACATACATTGTATCAGATTCACCGTTTGTAAACTCTTTTGTCTCATAGGTCACTTAGGCCTTTTTTAAAGATGTTAATATATCATTTCATTTTTTCATTTCAATTCTCTCTCTCTCTCTCTCTCTCTCTCTCTCTCTCTCTCTCTCTCTCTCTCTCTCTCTCTCTCTCTCTCTCTCTCTCTCTCTCTCTCTATTGTATCAGGGAGGATCACACATACACTACACACTTCGAGCTAGTAGCACTTCTAGATTCATTTTAGTATTTCTTTTTTTGTACTCAGACACGGTACCAGATTCACAAGTTTGTAACGGATTGGTCTCATAGTCTCTCTCTCTCTCTCTCTCTCTCTCTCTCTCTCTCTCTCTCTCATAGTCACAAGGGACTCATTCCGGGACGGGAGACGGGGCTCAAATGGATTTTTAGTGTAAAAAAGAGGGCGGGACGGCAAGGGGGGACGGAAAAGTGGGGACGGGAAGCCTGAAAAGGGCGTCCCTTGTGACTATACGAGTCTCTCTCTCTCTCACCAAGTGTGGTAGATTGGTTATGCCATTTCCCTCTTGAATAACAGGTCTTGAGTTCAACTCCTCGTCGGCTAGATCTTTAAGGTCTCTTGGGATAGTTTCCTACGATGTTAAAACTCTCTTCCTCTTCCTCTTCTTCTTCTTCTTCTTCTTCTTCTTCTCTCTCTCTCTCTCTCTCTCTATATATATATATATATATATGGAGAGAGAGAGAGAGAGAGAGAGAGAGAGAGAGAGAGAGAGAGAGAGAGAGAGAGAGAGAGAGAGAGAGAGAGCCCTTCATGTGCGTGTTACAGGTCTCAAAGACACTGGAAAAGTAGAAGAGGAAGTGCTAGAGCTCTTGAAGCGCATGGGTATTTCTGAACTCACACACACAGTTGCTTGGAGAGTTGGCAAGAAGAGAAGTGATGAGAAAGGAAGGCCCAAGGAAAGAGCACTCATCATACGTTTCCCTATGGTAGAAGCTAGGAAGGAATTCGTTAAGAAGAGACCAACACTCAAGCAAACTGGGATATTTTTGGGTGATGATCTCACTCTAACACAGGTAGCACACATGCAAGAGCTGATGCCAGAGATCAAGGCAACGAGGGAGAAAGGGAAAATTGCTTTCTACACAGGAGGGAGAGTAGTGGTGTTGGAAAAACGCACTGTTCCAACACACCGCATGAGGATGCAAGACCTATGGAACCAGCCTTAAAATGGCAGCATGGAATTGTAATGGATCAATGAAGCTAGATGTAGGTGCATTTGAGGGGAACAGACATTATTTTTTACTCGGAAACGCATCAGACTCCTGGCGCACATTACCTAGAGTGATGGAATACCATTGGGAGACTACTTGTAGGCAAGATGTGAGATCAATGCATAGAGGACGGGGGTTAGGAGGTGTGGAAATCCTATTGAGGGAGGAGCTTCAACCCCTCATTCGTATGTTTGAAGAGATGAGCAGGCCAGATATATGTGGGTCAGAGTGAGAGCGGAGTCATTGAGGCCACTCTACATTGCAATATGCTATTTTGCCCCAAGCACATCTCATTATGCATCGCCCAGGGGGCGGTCAGCCTACATGATATTGAATGAGGACATATGGGAGTTCTCTAGGGATGAAGATGTCATTCTTCTGGGAGACTTTAATGCCAGGACGGTCAATCTCAGACAGCTTTCTACGATGTCAGTGATATGGGTTTGGCAAGGTGTACACAAGACGAAGAGCACATTCGATATGGGGGATATCAAACAGATTTGGGGACTGCACATGGGTTGACCATCTTGAATCGCCTCCAAAGATTTCCAGCGTCGAGTGGGTTCACTTGTTTTCCTCATAGACATAGGGCTAGCACAGTGGATTATGTGTTGGCTCTACGTGGTTTCATACCCTCTATTCAGGACTTTACAGTTGGGCCGAGGCCTATTGGGGTAACAGAGGATCATGCCCTCCTCACGTTTACTGTCTCATTTCAATTCAGCACAGCTCTACTTGCACAGACATCTACATATACCCGATACACGTTTACTTCCGACACTCATTCTGTCTACATAGATAGTATCTACAGACGCTTATGGACAGAAGATCCGGGGAGACCTCTACGTATACCCGATACACGTTTACTTCCGACACTCATTCTGTCTACATAGATAGTATCTACAGACGCTTATGGACAGAAGATCCGGGGAGACCTCTAGGGGATTTATATCAGTTGTTTTTGAGCCAAGATTCAGTCAAGGCATGGCAACTCTGTCACAAACTAGTGACGTTGCAGGTCCTTGGACACACAATACAACAAGCTCGTGTGGCAGATTCACGTAAAATGCGCCGATAAGCTGATGTGGCAGATCTCCGCAAAACGCACTGACATGCTGACGTGGCAGCAACGTACAGACACTCCGTAAAAAGAGCTGACAGCTGTACGGATTTTTCGTAAATTACGTTGGCTGTTTTTAGCAGCTTTTGAAGACCAGTAGCTTGTCTATGGCTGCCATTCCTTCTTCGTAGGCCTTTCTTTCTGCTTCTCTTTCTTCGCGTTCTAGCTTTCTTTCTATAAACAACTACTTCAACTCCTCCATAGGAGTTAGTGCAATCCTTGGCGTAGATGGGGAAGGGGGAGGGTCGGAAAAACCTCCTGGTGGGGAAAATTCTTCTTCGCCTCTCTCATGCTCATCACCTCTAAGCGAAGTATCCATTCCGCTTCGAGTGATGACCATCCACTGAAATCGTGAGTTCTTGTGGGTTCTTGTGGTCTTGGGTTCTTAAGTTCATGAGGAACTTGGGTTCTTGTGGGTCTTGGGTTCTTGGGTTCTTAAGTTCACAAGGAACTTGGGTTCTTGGGGGTCTTGGTTCTTGAGGTTCTTCTTTTGCTTGCAATCTGTGTTAGAGAAGGATCTTCTCTTCACCCGAGTTCTGCTCTTTTCCGCGGGCATACCCCTCGGCGGCCTTGCGCTCACACCAAGGTTGCTTTTTCCCACCTCACGTCGGTTGGCCGGCCGCTATGTGCATGGTCCGCTCTGAATGAGTGAAAAGAGGCACAAGGGGAGGCTGAACAAGCCCTTCTTTCACGCCCAAGTGAACTTGGGTTCGTGCGACCGCAACAAGCAAAAAAAATTCTTGTGATTCTTGTGGTTCTTTCCTTGAGTGATATAGAACACTGCCAAACTCTGATACCAATGTAAGGTGCAGCGGAATGAATGTTTGAACTTTGCTCAAGATGAGTGCTCCGAACTGTGCTCAAGGTTCCTTTTATTCTTATGGAAGGGAAAGCCTTCCGTTCTTAATGAGAGAGTTTAATGGACACAACAAAGTGAATGGACACTGTGCGTGAAAGTGTATGAGACTGAGAGATAGAGAAGAGAATACGACACCAGAGACGTTCCCAAGGCCCCACTCTCTATGGCGAGAGCGGTCTACTTATGATTGCACAAATCTCTACAATGCTTGTACTTGCAGACGATGTCGACGACGATGAGGATGACGATGAGACGGGCTGAAATCTGAAAACGCTAAGAGCTGAAATCTGCAAATCTTTATCTGCTGAAGTCTGACTCTATGTCGGTGACGGTGTCGATGGCGACAATGCGACGACGACGCGCTGAAAACGCAGATGCTGAAATCTGTGTTTTCCGGGCTGAAACTGCAAACTTCGATGGATCCCACCGTGCGGCGAGGATCTGCTGCGGAAAGGTGAGAACTGCGAGGTTCGAGGGTTCTTTAGCAAGTGCTAAAGGCTGAAAACTGAAAACGCTGGTCCGATGATCTACAAAAACGCTGAGGTTGTGCTGCAAACCAAAAACAGTAGGACTGAATTCTGTTGTCTTGTGAAATTTGCTATGGTATGCTGGTGCAACTGCTAACACTACCGAATCTATTGTCTTGGGGTCGCTGAGGCTGCTCTGCAATGCAAAAACGCCAAGGCTGATCTGGTGCAAAAGCGCTAGGCCTTCTGTTGAGAGAAAACGCTAGCCTGCTGGGGTCATACTAAGAAGGTGCCTGTTGAACTGAGTTCCTGCTGCCTCTTCTGCCAGAAAGTGCTAGCGCTAGGTTTCTACTTATACAAACTTAATAAATTTGCCCTATCTACTTCCCAACAAAAGTCACTTAAAAATAATAAGTGAAAAATGTCAAAAATAGGGAAAATAGGTCTATGCACTGTAAAAATGCTACTAATGGGTTTTGATGGAAATCTGATGATTATGCTGTGTGCAACCAGAGGATATGCATCTAATCTAAGTGTCTGGATATGCGCGGTTTGCGAACAGACTCACAAAAGTGCCAGATCACTTCCTAATCTAACTAATGCTCCAGCGACTTTCAGCCGAATGATTAATAGGATTTTCCAAGAGTATAGATCATTTGTCAGCACTTTCTTTGATAACATTATAGTCTTCTCCAAGGATGAAGGAGAACAGACACCATCTGCTACAGGTTTTTCAGGCATTGCAAGATCACAAGTTAGTTATCAATGCCAAAAAGAGTGAATTTTTCTTGCCAGAGATACACTTTTTGGGACACATCGTCTTAGCAGCAAGAGCACAGATGGACCCAGCCAAGATTGAGACTATACGTGACTGGCCAGATTTGAAGAACGTTCATGAAGCTAGAAGCTTCTTGGGCTTGTGGTTTTTACTACCTGAAGTTCATTCGAAAGTTTGCAGAGGTAGCTTCCCCTTTGCACATATTGACATAGAAAGGAGTCCCTTAACTTGTGG